>NC_138541.1:21824783-22571658 GCF_964234715.1 Podarcis melisellensis
ATCTTTCCGTTTCCCCTGCAGAGGAGTGATTATGTCTTGCCTTGACATTGCCTGGGACTGGATCCTCTTGACTCAGTAGAAGCCTCAACATGCTTCCTACAGACATGTCCATAGGGTCATGTGTCACAGAGGGAACTTCTTTTCTTAACATTCTTTTCTTCTTTTCTTTTGGCTTCACACGGTAACTTCCCAGTTCGCTATTTCAAGATCAAGATGCCTTTTTTTTTCATTACCTCTGAACATGTGCACAACAGGCAGATTTTTATTCCAGTTCGTTTTAGTGTTTTTATGTATCATTTTTAATGATGTTCATAAAGCATCAAAGCCCTTTTGTGCATTCGCTCTTGTCTACGTTGCTGTTGACAGCAGAACTGGTGTTGGTGGGGCACTAAATCTAAGCGATGGAACAGGCTGTATTATTCTCCATACTACCTTGTAAATATATATGGGGTAGATCATGATAGTTCAAAGGACGGTAATTGGTTCTGTGTTTGTAATCGCAAGTGCCCGCCTATCTGGCTAGACTTGCCAGAGAATTGTATAATAAACAGCTATTACCCTGATCAAACTCTAACAGAGCTGAATGTCTATTCAATGTCCATTCTAGAACCTCCTGGGACATTTTTTTTAATAAAAAAGATGAGGTGAGCAAAATTTCAGATTTTTATACAGTTAAATTAAGGGAAACCTATCAGTTTGCAATGCTGGTACAGTCGGGACTGGGACCAAGGCTTGCCCATTCATTGGAAATTTGTCCAATTGCTTCAAAGTATGAGTCCTGGAAAAGATGTTGAATAGCTTCCAATGGGGTCTGTGTTTCTCCAGAGGAGGGAATGTAGCCCATGCTTTGCAGATGGAGGGTTGCCGGTTCAATTCCTAGCATCTCCAGTTAAAAGGGGTTCAGGTGATGGGTCCGTTTCCATCACCTCAGCCCAAGACCCTGGAAAAACAGCTGTCACTCAGGATGGACAAGATGAGCTAGATGGGTCTCTCACCTGGTGTAAGGAAGCTACCTGCAATGCTGTGGGAAGTCTTTTCCTGTCTTGTTTCTATTGTTACATTTGTGTCTCACTCTTACTCATCCACTGTCACTTACCCCACCCCACCCCATTGCTAGGCACAATGCACCCACCTCATAAGAGTGTGAAAATGAGAACCTGGTGTGAGTTGCTGATTCCCTCTTTCCCTGGCCAGGAGATGGAAGGAGCAATGAATGAGAGGGTGCTGACTTCTAGCAACTCTAGCTCATCACAGGGCACTAGGCAAATAGCTATTATGATTATTATTTTTTGCAATGCAGCCCCTCTGTTTTCTTACCCTAAGGAATATTATCACTTTTGTACATACAGTGGTACCTCAGGTTAGTTACTTAATTCATTCCGGAGGTCCGTACTTAACCTGAAACTGTTCTTAACCTGAAGCACCACTTTAGCTAATAGGGTCTCCTGCTGCTGCTATGCCGCCGGAGCACAATTACTGTTCTCATCCTGAAGCAAAGTTCTTAACCTGAAGCACTATTTCTGGGTTAGTGGAGTCTGTAACCTGAAGCGTCTGTAACCTGAAGCGTATGTAACCCGAGGTACCACTATACCTGTTTGTGTAGTAACCTTGAATTGCAAACTGTGCTATAAGACAGGTAACAAAGAAAGATTTCAGCCCTGATTACTTCACGAGTGAGTTATTTGAGGCACATGGGTGAACAAGCATTTTGTTTGGATGAGATGATACACATTTGGGACATGTGCTTTAATTGGATAGATGGTTATTTCAACATTCTGTTGCTGATGCTTCAAGGAAGTTGTTCTGTATATTTAAGGAGTGGGGAAAACACATGTCCCAAGCACACACAATCTCTGTTCGCCTCTACCAGTCAACGACCTAATCTCACAAATTAAGATTCCTATTCTTATTAGGTAGCAGAAAACAAAAGTTCCACAGACTCATGACTGTAAAGAGTGGCAGGGGAGAACCTTGTTGTGCGTTGCAGTGTGTACGCTGGAGGGAAATAAAACAAATAGTCCATAAAATGGTGTCTTGTGAAAAAAAGATTTTAAGAAGGCATATTTGAGAAAGATAATCTTTTAGTACCCATCTCTTTGGAAATATCGTTTGCAGAAAACACTGTAAGACAATGACTTTCTATGGAAACCCACGAGAAATAATCAGCTCAGGTTTCCCACAGTTTCAGCAATATAAACATCAAGAACATCTGTGAAATTACATTGTTTCAGTCCCAGCATAACCACAGGACATAAAACTGTGCAAGTGTAAGAGGCTTGGATGTCATTTCAGGAAAAAAATGAACATTAACTTAGGTATAGGAAGTAGAAAAATCTGGAAGAAAAATGCATGGGCAACCCCCTCTGCCCACCAAGTAGCCTGTAGCAGAACACATGTTCTGCATGCAACACATCCCAGGTTCAATCTTTGGCATCTTAGCATAGGACTGGGAAGGTCTTCTGCGTGCTATCCTGGGGAGCTGCTGCTAGTCAATGTAGGGCTGATGAAGGGTACATCCATGCCTCCATTTGCCCTGCAGCCTTTCCCTGCAAAAACCTGTGCTTTACTGCTGAATCAGACCAAGGTTTACAGTGCTTGCTGTGGCTGTAGAGACTGATATGGGAGAGATATGTTTTGTTGCAGCTGGGGTAGATGAAGGCATCCTGTTTAGCTGCTGCAGATGCACCATGGCGTTTCTTCTCTCTCCGCTCCTCCCAGCAGTTATTCCTCCTCTGGTCACTGTTACGGATGTCTGTCTCCAGGCCCTGCAGTCGTCTGCGAGGGATTCCCACAGAGTGGAGTTGATCTTGCCAGCCATCATGTCATGTTTGCAGACCTCTTTGCAGTGCAGAGTTGGTCTGCCAATGAGCCCGGTGCCTGAAGCAAGCTCCCCATAGAGCATGTCCTTGGAGATCCTTCCATCTTCCATTTTTGTGGACATGACCAAGCCAGTATAGATGTTGCCGAGACAGGAGTGTGAACATGCTGGGAATGTTTGTTTGGGAGATGACATCTTTATTTGAGACTCTGGCCTGCCATGTGATGCCCAAAGGTTTCTTGACACAGCACATGTGGAAAGTGTTGAGGCATTGCTCCTGGCAGTTATATGTTGCCCCATGACCCACTTCTATAAAGCAGCGTGCTCAACATGCAAGCCTGGTAGATCTTCACCTTGATACAGTGGTACCTCAGGTTACAGATGCTTCAGATTACAGATGCTTCAGGTTACAGACTCTGCTAACCCAGAAATAGTACCTTGGGTTAAGAACTTTGTTTCAGGATGAGAACAGAAATCGTGTGGTGGCAGCGGGAGGCCCCATTAGCTAAAGTGGTACCTCAGGTTAAGAACAGTTTCAGGTTAAGAATGGACCTCCAAAACAAATTAAGTTCTTAACCCAAGGTATCACTGTATTGCATGTTAGCATCACATTCTCCCATACTGTTTTGGAGAGGCGAGCCATTGCTGTAGCTGCCTTGCCAATACACTTGTCCAGGTCACTGTTGATGGAAGGGATGCTGGTTATGGTGGAACCCAGGTAGACAAAATTGTCTACCACCTCAAGCATGTGGTGGTCAGTGCTGATGCATGGAGTCTTGACCCTCCATCCTCCACCTCCAGGATGTCCTACAGATTCAGGAATCGGTCTAGTAGGAGGGTACCCCTTGAAACCTGCAACTGGCATTGCACAAAGTGACATATATCCATCTTCCATTTCAATGGATCTCGCTCAGGACCTTTTCCTGATCCATTTTGGCCATGGTGATCCATATGGCTTTTAGCCGTGTTCTTTTTGCTTTGATGCCAGAAACATTAAGCTCCCACTCATAAGGAAAACAGATTCATTTGCAGAAGAATTTTGATACCCTGTGCACCATGTCCTCATATTGCTATTAATACATGAACGAACTGTCAATTTAATCCTTCATAACATTTTGCTCCTTTCAGTGGCTTTTGTGGGGGAAAAGTAAGTGGCAATTATTGCTGATAAATATTAATGCCATACTCCAAGCTTCGTAGATATCCGGGATATGGGGAAATGAGCCGCTTGCAAAATAACAGCAGTAATAAAAAAAAATACTTAGCATTTTTCATAGTGATCACAGTGTGCTATTGACTCCAACTCAATTAAGCTTCTCAGGCTTTTTGTGAAGTAGGAAAAACAGAAAGATTGCTTCATTTGCTACTGTAATGAAAAGAAGATCTTGCATAACAACACATAGCATTTGAAAAGCTAGTTTGAACCTATGGTTTCATCTAGTCAAGGTTAGGTGGTGGGAAGAAACAGGGCGGGGGACTGATTCAATCTCCTAGATAGGAGAAGCAGGCAGTGTATTTTGGAACACCATTAAGGCTGAGGCCACCAACCTTTGGGGGCACATTGCAAATGGGAGAAACTTTTGTGAAGACACACACACACACACACCACAAGCAAACACAGCCATCTGTTCTGTGGGTTCCAATAAATGCTAGGACTTTTCAGTCAATTCAACCAAATCAGTTGCGGATTGCTCTGGAGCAAGTCAGGCCCACCCAGAATGATCTGGAGCACTCCAGAGTGCTCCAGAGCTGAAAAACACTCTGTGAGAAAGCCCTGGTAGCCTGTCTCCAAAGTGTTGTAATTAGTAATCATTAATAAATTTAATTAATTGTACTTAATTATTAATTACAACACCATTTAACATGAATGTCAGTGTGAGGAGAATAGGACTTTGCTCATGTACAACTCTAGCTTCCAATCCACAGCTAGAATCTCACCAAACACTCTGCAATTACAGTGCCTGAATGGGGGGGGGGAATCAAACATTAACGGTGGCTATCACAATAAAACATTGGCGCTATGCTACCTGTCTGAAACTTGGCAAGGTTTCTCTCCTCTTGGGAGGCTACCACTTCTTCAAATTTCATGCAGTTATGAGCAAAAACAAGAAAGCTACAGCTGTTTTGGTTTCCTAATGCAAATGAATCATCAGAAGACAGAGGGTCACATTTAGATGCTTTGCAAATCACTTATGAGCTTGATAGATGCCAAATCACAGAGGGAAGATATATAGCACAGATTTTCTCAGTCTCTTGAAGTTGTGGAATTCAGTCCTATGTGAGATCTGGCAAACACCATCCCTCACTCCTTTTAAACAGGCATGAAGACCCATCCCCCACCCCCACCCCCACATTTTTAAAAATGAAATCTGGGATTATCAGGATTCTAATCCATCTGTGCTAGTGGCTAAGATTTACAAAATGAATTACTTTCACTTGATCTGTATTTTGATTGTATTGTCTACTAATTAATTCCCTTGGGTCTACAAACACTCTGTGAGGTGAGTGGGGCTGAGAGACCTCAGAGAAGCATGACTGGCCCAAGGTCACCCAGCAGCTGCATGTGGAGGAGCGGAGACGCGAACCCGGTTCCCCAGATTACGAATCTACCGCTCTTAACCACTACACCACACTGACTCAATCTGACTTGCTGAACTGAAGCTTGGTTAAGCAAAATCTCTCTTCAGATTTCCTGCGCATCTGATCAGATCTGATTCAGCAGGTGAGATCCACCATTTGCAAGGCACAGCAGCAGAACACCAAGAAAAGCTACAGGACCCGGGGGAGTTAATCAGTACACAATACAATAAAAACAGAGGTCAAGCGAAAGTGTGGGTGTGCCTTTAGATCATATGCCTTGGTTGCTGCACCAGGGAGTGACTACTATATGCAGTTCAAGGAAGAAGCAATCTGCTAGACATGTGAGAATCAACCTAGGACAACTCCTTCCCACCTTTAGAAGAATATTTATTTATTTCCGACCATTTATAATCTACTCAATTACAATCATCTGTAAGCAGTGTGCAATAGGTGGACTGACAGCAACCTAACCTGTGCCACAAAATCCACCCAAATTGCCTGTGGGAACCATGTTAGCCAGTTGCAGTCAAATCAGCAAAGAGCCCTGTGGTTTTATGATATTTTAATGGGCAACAGAACATTTCATCAGATGCATTAAGTTAGTTGGCAGAATGTGTACACACATTGTATATTTAGACACACACACACGTTCATACACATACTGAAGAGAACATGTAAACAGTGAGCTTCAAAGGCCATAAAATGCGAGGAAAAAAACGTATGGACATTTATATTCATATATTGTGTGTTTATGGGACGCGGGTGGCGCTGTGGGTTAAACCACAGAGCCTAGGACTTGCCGATCAGAAGGTCGGTGGTTCGAATCCCCGCGACGGGTTGAGCTCCTGTTGCTCGGTCCCTGCTACTGCCATCCTAGCAGTTCAAAAGCACGTCAAAGTGCAAGTAGATAAATAGGCCTCCGGCAGGAAGGTAAACGGTGTTTCCGTGCACTGCTCTGGTTTACCAGAAGCAGCTTAGTCAAGCTGGCCACATGACCTGGAAGCTGTACGCCGGCTCCCTTGGCCAATAAAGTGAGATGAGCGCCGCAACCCCAGAGTCGGTCACGACTGGACCTAATGGTCAGGGGTCCCTTTACCTTTACCTATTGTGTGTTTGCAAGTCTCTGTCTGGGCATCACAAACAATAAGTTATTTGGGACCTCCAAGGAAAGGTTGCAGTGTGGGGTGTTCCTGTTCATGGTCCTGTTCATTTTCCCATGCCCTCTCCCTGGATACTCCATTACTCCACTTTTCTGGCCCCATTGAGCATGCCCAGTCCTCATTGGGCTGAACATTTTTTACTCTCTCTCTCTCCTTAGGGTATTTCCCACACTCCTAAATTTATTTTGCCCTTCCCCAAGCTTCGTGATATGTGGATGGCACTGTTCTGGCTAAATAAGGATTCACACTCATCCCTGTCCTTCAGAAAGAAGAGGAAGTTATTATGATTAGGATCACTAGCCATGATGACTATGCTCTTCCTCCACTGTGGATGTATGCCTCTGAATACCAGTTGAACCACATGGTGAGCATGGTGCTACATTGGGGAGCTTGCAGGGCTTCCCATAGGCATCTATGTAGCTGGTCACAATGAGAAGAAGATGTTGGATTAGATGGGCTCTGCATTGCAGGGCGTTGGACTAGATGACTCTTGGTACCCTTCTATGATTCTTCTTATGTTAGAACTACAACATCCCTCACCATTAGTCATGCTGGTTGAGGCTGATGGAAATTGTAGTCCAGAATATCTTGAGGGCACTGTGTTGAAGAAGGCTGCCCTATACAATAGTGAACCAAAGTTTACTGCCATGCCATGTGCCAAATGGCCCACTGGAGTTGAAAGCTGCCTTGCTGAGGTTTCACACCAACTGTTTGTCTCCTGCTTGGTCTCTTTTATGTTCAGCTGCTTGGGGCAACTCCTGCGGGAAGCCAGCCAAGCAATTATCTGAAGAGCTATTATTGCACTTCGTCCAAGTGTACCATTGCTGATCCCACGCAGAGGAGGTTTTTCTGAGCTTTTGTTTTGACTGGAGATAACGGCTCCTTGAGGAGGAGAGAAAAGTTTTCACCGTGGTAAACCTTAGCCTGATCTCAGCAGGCTCAGCAATGACTCATTGGCCAAAGAAGAATAACACCCAGGTGACTGGCCTGTTATGGAGCACTAGCAAAATAAATAAATAAATAAATAAATAAATAAATAAATAAATAAATAAATAAATAAATGAAAAAAGAAACTTACTGAATATTGAAAATATATCAAGGATCTGCTAAAAAAAAAAAAGATTAGTTGGATAGGTAAAGGGACCCCTGACCATTAGGTCCAGTCGTGACTGACTCTGGGGTTGCAGTGCTCATCTTGCTTTATTGGCCGAGGGATCCGGCGTACAGCTTCTGGGTCTTGTGGCCAGCAAGACTAAGCCACTTCTGGCGAACCAGAGCAGCACACGGAAACGCCGTTTACCTTCCCGCTGGAGCGGTACCTATTTATCTACTTGCACTTTGACATGCTTTAAAACTGCTAGGTTGGCAGGAGCAGGGACTGAGTAACGGGAGCTCACCCCATCACGAGGATTTGAACCGCCAACCTTCTGATCAGCAAGTCCTAGGCTCGCGCCACGCGCGATACTGACCAATAAAAATAGCTTTCCTATGAGCATGTATACACAGAATGCATGCCCTCATTAGTGAATGATCACAGCCTGTTTTTGCTTGCATCAGATAATGAATTAATTCTAACACCCATCCGTGGGGCATTCTTGGAGTAATCAGGAGAGCCTGCCTCTGAGCATGCACAGAACGCACCACTCATTGCCCAATAAGCAGGCTCGTTTCCCAAGCATTTCGCCATCTTTGGAAGTAGAGTAGCTCTCCAGAACTCATTTGATTTTTTTTAAAACTCTCATTAAAAACAGAAAAGAAATCAAGCAATAAAACAAAGGATCGGTGCCCTGTTGCTTCGGACTCTCCGAGAATCCGAAGTTTGTGTCCTTTACGCAGTAAATGGCAGCAACTCTCTGAACCTACAACAGCACAAAATGAAAGACAAGCGGTGATGGCTCTCTCAAGCACGCTCCCACCCACCCAAGCAAAGTGATGGAGCCGATCTCATTCATGAGCGGAACCCTCCGAACGTATCCAAAAGAGACTCGCGCGTTTGTTAGAACGTTCCACAGCCGCCCTAGACACTCCCACTAGACCGCCCAGAGCCACAAGTAGCTCATTGACAAAAAAGGGGAGAAAAATAGCAGGAAGCGATCAATTAACCTCAACAGTTGCAGTGACGGAGGCAACAGAAAACACATTTTCTAAAATGCAGCTTTCTAAAATGCAGGGCAAAAACAACAACTCCTCCCACTGTCTCTGAAGAGATGGTTCTTCCCCTATGACTGCTGCGAAAATAATCATAATCGTAAGAATACAGAGAAGAGGGAGATTTGAACGGCTTGCGCAGATCGGATCGCCTGATCAGAGCAGACCCTCTGGCAGCGAGGGAGGGCTGGCAAGCAACGCAGCGAGGCTAATGAAAAGGGCCGGGAAAGGGAGGGGATAATCAGGATTAAGAAAGAAAACGCGAAAATAAACACACTTTTACTACAGGATTATAGCTGACCTAGTACTGTTCACAAGCTTGATAGGGAGTGTGTACTGCGGCGGAGCGGAGCCGGGAATGGCCAAAAGGGTAAGTGATGCACGTAGGTAACAATGACTAAAAGCCGAGATAAAGTGGAGCCTCCATGGTCAAGCGCAGTAAACCCCCGAATATCAGATCCTGGGGGGGGGGGAGACCCAGTAGTTCCCTGCTTAGGAGAGCCTAGAAACACGTGGCCAGGCGCGCTTACAACACCCGACGTTTGGTCCAGTTAGGGCAATTGCTGTGATAACTTTCAAAGATGCTGTTAAGATACACACCACAATCCCTTTACCGTGCAGAAAAAGAGAGCAAAGGCGGGGGGGGGGAGGGACAACCAGATTTTCGCGGGGACTCGAGCTGAGTAGTGACACCCAAACGGAGCGAGCAACGGAGGTTCCGACGGGGCGCGCCCACCTCTCCCGCCTGCCTTCTCCTCGCGTCTCCCGGCCGCCCCTTCCTCACCTGTCCACCGCAATGACGGTCATGGAGTAGATGCTGGCGAAGACGGCGGTGATGGGGAAGAAGTTCTGGAAGCGGCAATAGGCCTCCCCGAAGTACCAGTCTCCATGGAGCGCGTAGATGAAATTGACGAGCGTGTTGAAAGCGGCCACGGAGGCGTCGGAGAAAGCCAAGTTGACCAAGAAGTAGTTGGTGACCGTCCTCATGCGCTTGTGCGCCAGGATGATCCAGATCACCACCACGTTGCCGAACACGGCCACGGCCACCACGGCGCCGTACGCCAAGGACCAGAGCGCTATGCACCACGACGGCTGCACGAAACGGTTGGAGAAGTTGGCGGCGGGCGCCAGCGGGAACGAGGCTGCCGACCAGTTCCCGGCCGTCGGGGATACGCTCTCGTTCCAGCTGCCCAGCTCCGCGCCAGCGCCGCCGCTGCTCCAGTTGGCCGCGGGAACCGAAGTCATCTCACTCCTCAGCGCCTTCCCCGGCAGAGAAACCGCGCGCCTTGCGCCCCTCCACCCTGGACAGCCAGGGAAGGAAGGCGCAAGGAAAGCGGCGTTGCACGCCTGGAAGCAACAGCCCCGCGGCGGTGGGGGCAAAGCCGCTTGAGGATCCGCGACGTCTCCAAGTGCGCTCCTTGCGCGCTTCTCTGGGTTGCTCAGGAATGCTGTTTGGAAAGGGGGAGCGCTCCGCTGCCGGCGCCACTTTTATAGGCGTCTGTGAATCCGGCGTCGAAGCTGCTCGGCTTCATAGGCTGGGGAGAGCTCTCTCACTCCCCCTCCCCACCTTTCCATCTGCCGCGCGATCCCTCCCCTTGGCGAGCTTTGGCCAACGGCGTGCGCTTCAAGCGGTCGTCGGCGATGAAGTGACCGCGGACCAGATCTATGGCAGAAACGGAGTCTGCGCTTAGGTAATGGGAGGCTCCGGAGTTATACGGAGGAGAAGGTGCATGACCTCAGACCGTGATACTTCCAGCCCTGCCCGCGTTTGGGAAACATAGGAAGCTGCCTTATACCAAGTCAGACCATGGGTCCATTGGGCTCTGTTTTGTCTGCACTGACCGGCAGCGGCTCTCCAGGGTTTCAGGAAGACATTCCCAGTCCTCCCCGGAGAAACCAGGGATTGAGCCTGGGTCCTGGGACCTTCTCCAGGGGCTCTCCTGCTGCCTCTGACTTCTGCCTTAGTCTTCTGTCGACGGCACCACTGCTGAGTTCTTTTGTTCTATATCCACTGTGCATTAGCAGATATTCTCCAATATTCACCCTGCTTCCACTGAAGTCCATTGTATGGCCCCGACTTTTTCTAACATGCTGTGATTTCACGAATGCTTTAAATAAATCTCCTGTATGAGAGCAGGGGTGCTTAAAAACACACACACCAAATAAACAAATGCCTTCTGAGTTTCATCAAGGAGTCTCTATAATACTTTGAGGCTGCAGTCCTATTCTCACTTTACACAGGTGTAGTCAATAATATCAATGGGACTTATTTCTGAGCTGAGATTGCAGAAAATCAGATTAAGCGGTCCAGTTGCTTCTGTGCTGATCATCATAGTGTTGAGTTTGGGGAACCATTAGTTAAACCATTTCCCATTCCCTGCCATCACTCATTATGCTGAGAAGCACATAATTCATCAGATGCTTGTAAGAACATGACGGCTGTGCTCTGTTTCCATGCTCAGAGGCAGTAATGCTTCTGAATACCATATGCCTGAAATCACAGGACGGAATAGAATAGAACTGCAGAGCTGGAGGGAACCACGAGGGTCATCTAGTCTGACCCCCTGCAATTCAGGAATCTTTTGCCCAAAGTGGGAGACAGTCAGCTTTATTGTATGTAGCCAAAGGCCTTTACAATATACAGAATCTTATTTATATTTTATACATGTATTTCAAAGCAATACATGAATTGAAGGAGAAATTTGTTATGGAAAGTCACAGGGCCACTGCGAATAGCCATGCTCCGTGGGTAACATAGCATTAAATTAAAATGTATAATTCATTGTAATTCTTGAGATGGTTAGAATGCAGCCCCTTGACTGTCAGTGCAAAAATATTATTTGTCTTTTATTTATTTCATTTATAGCGCACCTTTTCCTCTGGGGAGCTCAAGGCGGCACACATGGTTCTTCCCCTCCTCATTTAATTTAGCTGCCAAATGCATAACGTACAAAGGTTTGTCGGCTAGAAGTTTGATTGCCCCTTCCTGAGGTGACTGATCCAAGTACAACTGAAGAATAGAACTCAAGACAGAACAGAAAATAGTGCACAATATTGTTAAGAGTTTGTGGGTGCCAAAGCTTGTGTGCACCAGACACTCATAATTTCTGGATTTAGTAAGTGTTAGAATTTAATCAATGCTTGGAGAGTTTAAGTGGAAGCCAGACTCTTAAGAACTGGACTCAGCTTCCTGTGTTCAGGAAATCACCTGAGAGATGGGGCATGAAAAGAGAAAGGAGACAGTGAGATGGGCCATCAGGAAAGGAAAGGCTCTTGAGCTCTGAGATAATTAGCAGAGGCAAAGCAGAGTGGGGAATTTGGGGTTGCCGTTGGGGACGGTGTGGGCTGGAGGGAAATAACTGCAGTCTGTAAAACATGGCAAATTGGAGAGAGGCCGAGTCATGGCAGGTGTCTTTTTGAATCCAAGGCTGCTGTGGCCATAGGAGAAGCAAGAACCTCTTGGGGTGTCAATGCTGTAAGTCCCTCCATCATAGACTCAGGTTGTATATATGTGTAAATAAACCATATATCATAAAGACACCACAGACTCCTCTGTGCCTCATTTCCAAAGGAAACATGAACCCTGGGTAAGTGCCTGGAACCCTTGGAATCTCACACCACTTGGAGACTGGGCTCTTCCTCTATTCTTAAATTTGCACCATAAAAGGTATGTAAAACCCTGACGTTGCTGAGTTTCTAGTAAACATGTATAGTTCCCAATGTCGCGTATTCTACGCGAAGCTTTCAGCAGAGACGCTAAGAGTTCCAGGTTTGTCCAGTTCTGTCTTTTTTAATGTGAGCTATTTACACAGGCATGTACAAAAGAAACAGTCCATACAGAGTACTTACAAACGAATACTCTCCTCCACCACAGCTCTACAGCACAACCACCATACAGGACAACCACCACACCAACCACACCCACTGTTACACAGGCTTTCCTTTTAAAGCAGGTGATACTAATTACACTCCTGCTGAGTCACTCTGACCCAGCAGAGTATTGCATCATCCTGTTGAAGCCTGCAGACTTATCCAGTATCCTGCGAACATCCCAACACTCCTCCTTAAGTCAAAGGCTTGAGACCTAATAATTCTCTTAAGTCTCGAAATTTAGGAGCATCCAAACATTTTGTATACAAATCTGCCACATTCCATTTTGTGTTACAGTGCTGTACCTTTAACACATTTCTTTCCAAAGCATTTTTCACATTTCCGTATCTTATAGCTATATGTTTACTCTTGCTTTTAAAGTTCTGTTGGTTAGCAAGCTGTTGTGCAGCCATGTTGTCACTTAGCACAGTGATTGGCATTTCAGAAGGTATTCCAAGCTCTTTTGTTAGGCAAGCAAACCACTCTATTTGTGACACACATTCGCTTATGGCTGAGTACTCTGCTTCACAAGTACTTGTGGCAACAAATGTTTGTTTCTGGGATTTCCACTGAACCAGGGCATTTCCAATATATATGCCATAGCCAGTGGTAGACTTTCCATTTTCTCTGTCCCCCCAGCTGGCATCAGCGTATGCATACACTTGCTGATCATATCCTATATCCAGCACCAGTTTGTAATCTTTTGTGCCTTTCAGATACCTTAGGATTCTTTTAAGTGCTAGCCAATCTCTCTGAGCCGGGTCTGCACTTCTTTGGCTTAACATGTGCACTGCCAATGTTATGTCGGGTCTTGTCCAACAACTTAAATATAACAGAGAACCCAACAGAGAATGAAACGCTGTTGCATTCTCACATTTTTGCCCTTCTGGTTCATTTTTGTACTGGGTAGTTATGGGAGTATCAACCTCATTTGCTCTCTCCATTCCATATGTCTTTAGTAATTTTTCGATTTTTTCCTTCTGACTCAGAGAGTAGACGCCCTCTTCATTTCTCTGAACTTCTACTCCTAAGTAATTCTGAATCTCTCCCAAATACTTCAGTTTGTATTTGTTACCTAGGCTGTTCATAAACCAAGACACTTGCTTTTGTGCAGTTGTTATCAGACAGATATCGTCAACATACAAAAGTAAATAACAAACACTTCCTTGCACCACTGCTGAATATAAACAGGAATCAGCCAGGCTTTGTTTGAATCCCATCTTTTTCAAAGTTGTGTCTATGCATTCATGCCATAGACGTGCACTTTGGTGCAACCCGTATAGTGCCCTTTGCAGCTTTAACACCATGCTGTCTTTTTCCAGCTCATAACCTGGTATTTGCTGTAAATACACCTCGGCGTCTATAGGAGCATTTAAATATGCTGAGGCAACATCAAAATGATTAACTTTTAACCCTCTCAGACTTGCCATTGCTAAAACTGATTTTACTGTTTCAGCCTTTGCTGTTGGGGCAAACACTTCATCATAATGTATCATTTTCCTTTGTGTAAAGCCCCTTGCCACCAACCTGGCTTTCCTCTGACAACTACCATCAGCCAGCTTTTTCACTTTAAAAACCCACTTACAGCTTATGGGCTTTTTACCTTCAGGCAATTCTGTAGGGACAAACACATTGTTGTTTAGCAGAGAGTTATACTCTGCCTGCATTGCCTTTAACCACGCCTCTTTCTCTAGAGTAGGTAACTCTTGCACTTCTTCAAAGTTTTCTGGCTCAGTTACACAAACCTGGTTTATGGTGGCTGGGAACCCATAACGGTCTGGAGGCTGACCTTTATTACTTCTTGCAGACCTCCTTGGTTCATTAATCTCATCCCTTGGGCTACCTTCAGGACTGCTTTTGGGGTGGATTGACTCTGTAGATCTACCTCCTCCTGTCCCTGTTGCACTTTCTTTTCTCCCCTGCTCCATACTAGCAGCTGGAGAAAAATGCTCAACCTTTACCTCCTCCCTTTCAGTTTCTCTGGGAGAGTTGCCAATTCTCAGCTTTGTTTCAACTGCCTTATCAGGTATGCTCGGCAGTAAAACTTTTTCTGGCAGCAGGTTTGCATGTATCTTGGGCCAATTTCTTTGCTCATTAAAGCTGGCTGATCGACTATAACTCAAAAGATTTTTATCATCTTCAAACCTGTAAGCTTTCGTACCACTTTCATACCCAAGAAATAGCAACTGCTGTGCCCTTTTCCCACCTTTTCTTCGGTTCTTTACAGGTATGTCAACCCATGCCTTTGTCCCAAAGATTCTCAAATGTTGCAAACTGGGACTTTTGTTATAGAGAATTTTATAGGGTATGTCATCTAGTACCCTTGACCACAAGCGATTCCCAATATAATTTGCGGTCTTAATACTCTCAGCCCAGTACTTAATTGGGAGATTTGCATCTGCTAGCAATGCTTTCATTTGTGTCTGCAAGACACCTCCCCTACGTTCTGCTACTCCGTTCTCCTGAGGCGTCGCCACATTGGTAAGCCTATGTTTGATCCCTTGGGAACGCAACCAGTTTCTTAGGGAGCTTGCCATAAACTCTCCTCCCCTGTCTGACTGAATAGAGCACACCTTTTCGCCAAGTTGCCGTTCTACCCTTTTTACCCAGAACTTCAAAGTTTGGGCAACGTCAGACTTTTGCTTCAATGGATAGACCCAGCCAAATCTAGAATAGTCATCCACTAGGATCAAGCAGTACTTGTTATGGGAGACACTTGGTGGAAAAGGACCAGTTACATCAGCATGAATCAACTTCAGTGGTTTTTTGGTTTCTCTCTGGCTTGCTCTTGCTACTGGGCAAGCCCTGCTTTTAACCTCCTTGCAGATATTACAGTCTAAGTAATTATCACAACTTTTTATGTTTTTCATCCCCCCACACAACTCCAATGTTTTGTTTAGCACCTTATAGCTAGCATGAGCCAGACGCCTGTGCAGGAGATGAATACACATATCATGGGTTGGGACATTTTGCACATTAGCAACCTTAGACTCACACTGCAGTACATACATATTAGCTCTAAGGTTAGCATTTGCCAACACTGCCCCATTTTGCTTTATCTGGCACTGGTCTCCCACAAAGTTTACTTCAAAGCCTGCTTTTGCCAAGTCAGGAATGCTTAGGAGATTGTTTTGCAAACTAGGCACACACAACACATTCCTGAATGTGTGTCCCAGTTGTGGGAACACAACCTCCCCCTCACAAACCACATTAGCTTTCTGGCCCGTAGCAAGACTTACATGTTTTTTGTTTGAAGCCCTAGCATCAGTTAGCAGTCCTTTTCTTTTACAAAAGGTTTGAGAAGCTCCACTGTCCAGAACCCACAGCTCTTCATTTTCTTGACCATCTGCAGACACCCAAGCGGTAGACTCTCTCTGCTGCCTCTTGTGCTTCTGCTGTTTTTGTTGTTTTCTCGGGCAGTCCCGCAGCAGATGTCCACTGGACTTGCAGCAAAAACACCTTTTTACTCTGTTGACCACCGGCTGGTCTGCAGTAGCTCCTCCTGGCTGTTTCTCCAGCTCCCGACACCTCTGCTCTTCCCGGCTGTTGTTCCCTCTGGGATGCTCCAACAGCTGGGCTGAGGTCATCTTTCGCTCTGCACGCCTGTCCTCCTCTGCATACAACCGTCCGGTAACGTATTCCAGAGTCAGCTTATCAGTCTCTACAGACTCGAGGGAGTTGACCAGCATATCATAGCTGTCATCAAGGGAACTCAGGACTATAAAGACTTTGTCCTCTTCCCCCACAGGCCTCCCTCTTAAGGCTAGCTCCTGGAAACAGCCTGTTAGGAATTTTAGGTGGTTCACTAGGGAGTCCCCCGGTTTCTTCCGACACCGGTACAGTCTCCTGGTCAGTGTTATCAGTGAGCCAGCTGTCTCTCGCACATGGACAGCCTTGAGCGCATTCCACGCCTCACTTGCCGTCACCTTATCAGCTACGTAGACTAGCTGGCTGTCGTCCACTCCAAGGATGATCGTAGCCAAAGCTTTCTCATCCTTTTCTAGCTGGGCCTCTGCTAGTGCCAGCTTTTCGTCGTCGTCCTCATCTTCCTCAGGGGGCTGCGGTGGAGTTTCCACCACCTTCCACAGTCCCTCACGCTTGAGGAAGTGTTGCATGCGGACCGACCAGATGCTGTAGTTAGTGGCCGTCAGCTTCTCCAGCAACACGCCAGTTCTGGACTGCTCCATCCCTGCAGCTCACCTCCAGCACCCACGGCTAGATAACTGCCACCTGTACTCTTGCGCAGCGGAAGCGTGCTGGGCCCATAACCCTGTCGCGTATTCTACGCGAAGCTTTCAGCAGAGACGCTAAGAGTTCCAGGTTTGTCCAGTTCTGTCTTTTTTAATGTGAGCTATTTACACAGGCATGTACAAAAGAAACAGTCCATACAGAGTACTTACAAACGAATACTCTCCTCCACCACAGCTCTACAGCACAACCACCATACAGGACAACCACCACACCAACCACACCCACTGTTACACAGGCTTTCCTTTTAAAGCAGGTGATACTAATTACACTCCTGCTGAGTCACTCTGACCCAGCAGAGTATTGCATCATCCTGTTGAAGCCTGCAGACTTATCCAGTATCCTGCGAACATCCCAACACCCAATTAGTACAATGGTGCTTTACTCCCAAGTAAGTGTACATAGGATTGCAGCCCTGCAGCCAATTCAGTGGTCTTCACACCAAAGTATATGTGTTTATGACATACAGCTCTTCTTATTTTGGTTGTTTTTGCTGCACACAAGACTTACAGAATTACTCATCTAGATTTAAAGATTTTTCTCTCCTTCCACACTGCTTGAGTCTATATCTCAATGAAAAACACCCCACTAAAATCAATGGGGGAAATCCCATTGATTTTTTTAATAGGATTCATTTGCTCCCTACGGTGATGTTATTAGGGATGGGAATTGAAGGTAGCAGTGACATCCTTCTGAGACAAATTAAATAAGATTGACATTTCCCATTGCTGCCTCTCAACCTCAACCACCACAGCTTCCCTGGAGAGGAAGGTTAATTTCTTTAAAATGATTCCAGAAAAAGAAGGATTGTGGGTGTCTGGCACCTGAGCTCTGCTTATTAGAAAGCAGACACGGTCAACACATAGTTTAAAGGTGTGCCATTTGTTGCACATCATGATTTTGGAGAGCAGTAAAGTTTTGACTCATTGACTTTATCTGGTTTGTATTGTCCACAAAGATGGCATGTTAGAACATATCATAGTAGACAGGTAAAAGAGACGTGGGTAGCACTGTGGTCCAGTGGTGTAGCGTGGGGGGTGCAGGGGGGGGCTGGTCGCACTGGGCGCAACATCTGGGGGTTAGGGTTAGGGGGCGCAAATCCACGGGTTAGGGGGCGCAAATTACTTGCCTTGCCCCGGGTGCTGACAACCCACGCTATGCCACTGCTGTGGTCTAAACCACTGAGCCTCTTGGGCTTTCTGATCAGAAGGTTGGCAGTTTGAATCCCCGCAATGGGGTGAGCTTCCGTTGTTCTGTCCCAGCTCCTGTCAACCTAGCAGTTCGAAAGCACATCATAAGTAGGGAAGGTAAACAACGTTTCCATGTGCTCTGGCACTCGTCAAGGTGTCCCATTGTGTCAGAAAGCTGTCTGTGGAGAAACACTGGCTCCCTCAGCCTGAAAAGCAAGATGAGAGCTGCACCCCATAGTCACCTTTGACTGCACTTGACTGTCCAGGAGTCCTTTACCTCTTACCTTTGATAGACAGGTGATAGCACTATGGTTGCTAACTAACCAATGACCTGCCTCAGGGCTTTGCAAATAGGCCCAGGCCAGACTGGAAATGTAGGTCCCATTTCAATAATCTTGACCCCCTCAAAAATGTAGGCCCTTCCCAATTGGTCCACCTGTCCCCACCCTCTGTTTTGGCCTGAATGCCTCCTGTGCATTTAGCAGCTGCTTGCTGTGAAGGTAATCAGCAGGTGAAGCATTTCACAGCATGGAGATAGCATGAGAATTGCAAGAACCTGTCTCAGGGACGTAGCTAGGATTTATGTTGGGGGGCAGGGTAGGACACCCCCTTGTCATCACCCTCTGTCTAGCAGGTTCAGAATGAAATGTCTCATCAGTGGTTGTTTTAAATTTCTTTTGACCCTAAGTGCTCAGAAAAATCTGTTAAAACCTTTCTACAATTTCTACTTTTAGTTACGGTAAGTATTTTTATTTATTTGCTTGATTTAGGGGGGTACAGCTGCCCCCTGCCCCCCATTACACCCATGACCTGTCTCTTTGAACTGCTTTACACATGTGCAGTCCCAGTATCATAAGAAAGCATAGCGGCCAGGACTGAGGATGCCACCAGCTGCAACAAGCAGTGACAAAAAATTCAAGGCAACCACTCTGGGCAGTGACTGCAGGAGAGACACCATGTCGTAGATCAGGGTCCCTCTCCCCAGTGTCACATGGAAGATCAGAGAGTCATAGACCCTTGACCTGTCCAGGTTAAGTAAAGATCTGCTCCCCAGGGATGAAAACACCTTGTGCCACATGGCTGCAGCAGTCTAGGAGAGCGATGTTTCTTCCCTTACCATCAATATCTCAGTGATGTCATGATTCATTTTGTACAACGTCATCACAACAGGTCCCATAGCTGAGCCCAAGGACAATCCGAAAGTGCAGGCAGCTGAGCTATGTTGATAATATATTAATATAATTAACAAAGCAGATATTAAATTCTTATGGCAAAACGTTTCAGCTTTTGCCTTCTTCAGCTGCTCTGATGTGAATCAAAGGGTCTCAGCATCCTTTGATTCATAGAAGAGTAGCTCAGGAATGGGGAAGCTGAAACGTTTTGCTATAAGAATTTAACATCTCTGTTTTGTTACTCACTGTAATAAACCACATTAACCACATCCTCTGAAGATTCAGAGCAATTTTTCTGTAGCTCACTCTCACCTTCTCATACAAAGGCGACATAGCCTAATTCCCCATTTATTAGGATAAGCAAGAATGCAATCCTATACAAGTTACCTGGGGGTAAACCCCATTGAGTTCAGTGGGGCTTGCTTCTGATTTCATAGGATGAACTTGTAAAACATACTGAGATTTAACAAAAGCCACCTGAATGGCAACCTTTAGCCATTTAATTAGAAATGCAAACAGGCTTGCAAAGAAGGGTTACTGTTTAAGCTGCTAGTGTGATGTAGCAATCACATCAAAGGAAAGGAAAGGATAGAAGTACACAGCCATTGCTTGATTATTTTTTTCATTCTTAGGCTTCCTCTAGGCCAGGGGTCAGCAACCTTTTCCAGCTGTGGGCCAGTCCACCATCCCTCAGACCATGCGGTGGGCCGGACTATATTTTGGGGGGGAAATTAACAAATTCCTATGCCTCACAAATAACCCAGAGATGCATTTTAAATAAAAGCACACATTCTCCTTATGTAAAAACACACTGATTCCCAGATTATCTGTGGGCCGGATTGAGAAGGCGGTTGGGCTGCACCTGGCCCGCGGACCTTAGGTTGCCTACCCCTGGTCTAGGCTAATCTGTCACAAAAACTTGAAAGCCTCATTATCAGCTGAGTCACCAGAGCAAAGAGGGGCCACCAGCTACTCCAACACTCTAGTGGATGATGTCATCATTTCTGCCATGAAAAACAACTACCATAGAGCTGTGCTTCCTGCATTTCCACTCCATTGCACCACTGACCTTTAAACCTTTAAAGAGCACCAGTTGGAGCTGTAGAAGCTGTAACATCTAGCACCAGTTACCTCTGCCTTCATTTTTTAATAGACGAATTTTACAGCTTTTTGGGGTCTTAGTTTTCTTTTGTCAGCAGCTGCCTTGGAGGCCTGTTGTCAAGCAGAACGGCTTAAAATTTTGAGTCAACACCTGCATAGCATGCTGCTATTAAAAGTGGTTGAAACACTGGCTGCCTTCGTTGGCATCTGAGAGGTTTAAAGAAATTCAAGGAGACAGCACAATCTGAAGCTATAACAAGAGCCACAATCAGGTCTTTTGCTTACGAGGTGTTTATCAATTAGAAGAGGAACGTTAATCAAAAGGACCTTCCAACTAATCAGTAACTAAATGGAGAGACATTTGACAAAGAAAGCCTGTCATCTGGAACGCAGAATCGTGTGCATATGAATGTGTGACAGGGATTTATTTATTCATTCAACTCTTCATAATCCACACTTTTCATGTATATATTTATCAAGGCAGCTTATAATATAAACATGCAGTAAATTAAGGTTATACAGGGAGAGTCCTTTAAAAGAGGCCCCATGGATACAGAGTACACAAACCTCTATTGGCAGGGAGTTCCACAGGGCAGGCTCTGCCACAACAAAGGCTCAGTTTCTGGTGAAGGCCAATCAAACTTCAGGAGCATGGGGAATTCTGCCCCATCAGACTTTTTCAGTGATCAAAGTGCAGTATAAGGCAACGGCTGTTCCTTAAGAGATGGGTGTATGTTGTACTTCACAACATTTGGTTAAATTGTGGAGCAGGGCCAGTGGTGTGCGGGGCCAAAAGTCAATGTGGGTGAAGCAGCAAATGTAAACTTTGCCTTTGTACAATAGGCTAGTTTCTACACACATTCCTCACTGTCCTAGACAAGCAAGAGACATTATCAGAGTTCAAGGTCAACATCTTCCAAGACAACAATGCCCACTTACACCACAAAGAACTCATAACCCACCTACTTTCAGCAGCCAGAAACACCATAACAAGACACTGGAGAGACCTGTCAGGAGTAAGCATGGACCAATGGTACCAAATAGTATGGGAAACAGCCTTACTAGAAAAATTAACCAATAAACTGAAACTGACACGGTGACAAATAGAAGACGACACCTTTACTCAGGTATGGGTCCCCTTTATCACATACACAGCCCAACAAGACAATGACAATAACCCACCAACAGAATACAAATCAATATGGCTAACCTGATCCAAAACACCAGCCACTCCACTCACCCACAAAAACAAAGATCACCACAGCCAATCACAAACAAACAACCACACCCTAGGCCAACCCAAACCTCTCTCACCACCAAAGGAACACAAGTGAACAGCACAAGAAACGCTGACACCAAACCCTACATACATTAAGCATAACAGAAACATTGCCACCCGACCCCACCCCCACCCATCTTCCCTCCCTCCACCCCTTCTCTTTTTTTCTCCCCCTAATGTCTCAACAAATGAAATGGATTTGTAAAAATGTTACATGGAAAAAACATGAGAGACATTACACTTACTTCTGTAAAACAAGAAAATATTTACTAAAAAATTAAAAAAAAATCCCAGCCAGGCAAAAACACTCAAAGAGGATGCAAAGCAGGGCCAGTGAGGGTTGTGGCTTGGGTAGAGTCCCAAGGACCATTTTGGGATCTACCACCAGCAGCACGACAGCTGGGACTGGATCTATGATTTAGCAGGTATACCAGGATTCTCAGCACTTGATCATCGCCAGCAGTGGCGCACTAGCAGATGAGCAATTCCACCCTAGTCAAAACCCTTTTGGACAGCATATTGATGAATAGAGTTGCTTTCTTTTAATTATTGTTTTGTTCTTTTGGGGGGGCACTTGCATTTTGTGTTGTTATAGAAATGTTTATGCCAACCAGTCTGGGATCTTTTGTGCCGAAGGCTGAGATGATTATCTAAAATAAGCTGTATAAGCAAACAAACTAACAATACTGTGTGCTCTGACGCTAACCCATTATTCTACCCACTGCTGGCCTTCGTTACTTCTGGTAGGAATTATATTTCACCAGACAGTGTTTGGAGAGAAAAGGACCTTCGCACATGCTGCTCATTCATTTAATGCAGGGCTCCCTTTCCTTGGCAAGAAGTGAAGATGATGATTCCTTCTTTGGTTTTGGAGATCCATTCATAAACTAAAATCCCTCGTCTGACTTGCCAATGTGAGCTAGCTCTCTTGATCTCCCGAGGCTTTATCTCACTGCACCAGCTCTTTGTGGTTTAATTTTCTATCATAGGCACTTTGAATTCCCTTGCCTCCCCCCACCCACCCCCATCCTTCAGCTGAATCGCAGGTTAGAGCGCTTGAAGGACTGTCTTTCTTGGCAGGTGTTTTGACAGATGAAAAAATTCTTGCACACTAGGGGTGCTTTCTGCCTGCTCCAGATTCGCAGTTTGCTCATCTATTTCATTCACAAATGTCCCGGTGATACCTTGTTTGCTGTGACAGCTTATTTGTGCTAAGCTATTCTCCTGGGCTTGCCAGCCCTACCTGGCTTCCGAGTCGAGATAATTTTCATTGTATTTATTTATGGAGCTCTTCTCATCAAAACTGGTTGGAGCCACAGAGCGGAAGCTTCTGCCTGCTTGTTCTTGTGTGTGAGAGTATGAATATATCCTCATCATAAAGCCTGGGGAACTGAGATGTATGTTATTTATTTATTTATTGTTTTCTATTATATACTATACTGTTATTCCACCTTGGCTTCCAATGCAGTCCAGGGTGGCAAACAGAAAGTGATAAAACAAGAAGCACTTCTTGAAAACAATTCCATTACAGGTGAGACTGGGAAGGGTCTCAAATTTAAAGAGTTGTTGAAACAGCTGTGTGTGAGAGAAGAGGAACTGCCACTCAGTGGTGGGAATTAATTCCTTAGGGCACATCAGAAATATGGCCAATATCTTGCCTAATAATGGGAACAACCTGCCCTGTTTGCCTGAGACTGAGGAGGTTAGCTTTGGATTCTTAGCCAAGTTCTCTTTTAATCTTGGATGTTGCTGGAGAGAGAGAGAGAGAGAGAGAGAGAGAGAGAGAGAAAGAGAGAGAGAAATATGGAGGAGGGGAAGAACCTGTGTCCCATCAGATGAAGTATCCATCACCTTTGACCATTGGTTCTGCTAGATGGGGTTGGTGGGAGATGGAGTCCAACAACAGGACCCCACTGCTGCTCTAGACACCATAAAACCCCTTTGGGTTGCATCACAAGATGGCTGCTGTTCCTTTGGCCCCAGAGGTTTTTTTTTTCCTTTCAAATTTCTCCTTTCCACTGCTGGCTTAATGTCCTTCCCAGGGAACAGTAGTTCTAAGAGGGGCACTAGAAGCAGCAAACGGAAGATTCAGAGCCCCAGTCTCCACACAAGACTCTAATTTCCAGGTGTCTTTGGAGAAAGCTAATGGTTATTACATTGGTGCAAGGCAGATATGTTTGTAGTGTAGGAAAGCCCTAATTAGAAAGGCATGATTAAACAAAAATGACTTATGTTTCTTCTGTCACTTCCAGACATCCCTTAATAAGATATATTTGGTCTGTAAGACCAACTAGATGGACATTTGGGCAGGAGAAAAGTTTATTTATGTATCTTATATATACAAATGAAGAAATGAAACATTATTCCAGTAAGGAGAAGTCTTACGTATGCATTGATTCTGTCAGGGAACTGCCATCCAAAGAACCGGAGGTGCAAAGGCTCATTGAGGTTGAGAGAGAAGTAGCAGCGGAAGAGGGAACCAGTAGAGGGCGAGCAAGAACTCCAAGGGAAAGTGAGTCGGAGGGATGGCTCAGAGACGCTTCCAGCGAAAACAGTGGGGAGGTCTCAGGACCTCCTATAGGGACACCCACTCCTCGCCGGAAACTGTCACGCCGAGAGTCCAGAAGACGTGTTTCCGTTAAAGAGCTTTTATGTTGGAAACGATTCCGAAAGCAACCACTTTCGGATTCTACTAGCGATTGACGCAGCCATGCTGGAGGGGCTCCGTCACAGGCAGAGGTTTGAAAACCTGATCAAACTCTGAGGGACTTGCATTTTACGCACAAGCAGCTCATCATCCCATCACAGCAATCCGAAAGTCTCCGAAAGCCAGCTTGTGCAGGGAGAGGCATCATGAGCAACCCAGCCGGAACCGGAGGAGCAGGAGCAGCTGGAGGGGGTCCAAGCCTGGAAGAAAGGTACAGGGCGTTGGAGATCCAGCTGGCGCTGCAAACGGCGAGGCTTGAGGAGAGGAGGGCTCAGGATGCAGAAAAGGGAAAGGAGAAAACCACCCCGCTCGCCAGAAAGGTGCCAGGATTGGTGCAGAAATTCGGGGGGGATCCCAGGAACTATCATGCCTTTAGAACAGAGATGCAATACGCTCTCAACCTGCAGTTTGATGACTTCCCCGACGAGGAATCGCGAGTGGCTTTTGTAATTGACCATCTCGAATCGGGGGCGAAGGACTGGGTTAGACCCCTGATGGCAGCGAATAATGAGATCCTAAAGGACACGAGGAAGTTTTTTCGTGCCATGGACCTGATGTTTTCCAGTGACATTGAGCAGGGGGTGGTGCGAAGGCAGTTAATGGCTTGCCAGCAGGGAAGCCGATCTGTCCGTGAGTACTGGACTGAGTTTACTATGCTGATTCATAAATTGGGGTGGGACCTATCGGCGGAACCCATCCAGATGCTTTTCGAAGAGGGGCTTTCTTCGGCCGTCAAAGATGAACTTTCCCGGGGGCCCAGGGCGGAGTCTATGGATCAGCTGACCAAATCTGCGCTGTCCATAGGAGCGCGCCAGGAGGCGAGGGCTTTGGAAAAGCGGGAAGGGAAAGGAGACCGTTGGAGGGAGCTCTGCATTCCAGACATTCCAGAGCCACCTTTCCCGCCGGCAGAGCCGATGGAAGTTGGAACAGCGCGGGCGCGCGCAGTTTCAAATCCCAGTGAAGGGCGGAAGAAGGAGGGAAAGAGCGCCAAGAGATGTTATCTCTGCCAACAGCCAGGGCACTTTGCCAGAGTCTGCCCACAAAGAAAGGAATGGCAAGGGATGGCAGGAGCTGTTGGGGAAAAGGAAGAGGAAAGCAAGGAGCAAGTAAAAGCCAACGCCTGGCTGCCACCGTCGGGGCACAGCAGCCAGGCCAAAGAGCAGTGAAAGTGCCCACGCCGGAACCTCCCAGACCTGCTTTAGTGATAGAGGTGTTACTAGAACTGCCAAACGGACACCCACTAAAGATCAAGGCGCTTTTGGATTCAGGCAGCTCCTGTAATTTCATGAGTAAGGAGTTTGCAGCTGAGCACCAGATACAGACCATCCCTTTAAGTAACCCCTTGCAGGTGACTACGATTGACGGCAGAGAGCTGTTGGGGGGAGAAGTTAGCCAACAGACTGTCCCGATGATAATGAGGGTGGCAAGGCACACCGAACGGATAGCGTTTAATGTGGCCACCTTGGGAGGAGCTCCCATCATTTTGGGGATGAGCTGGCTGGCGCTACACGATCCGCTAGTGGGCTGGCATCAGAGGGTGGTCTCCTTTGGGTCAGCGCATTGCCTAGAACACTGCAAGGAGGGGAAGGTTCCGGGAGGAGCCAGAGTCACCCTAGCCGGGATGGAAGTAATGGACAAAGGGAAGGTGCCCCCGCAATACGCAGATCTGAGCAACGTATTCAGCGAAAGGGAAGCAGACAAACTGCCACCGCATAGACCCTTTGACTGTCAAATCAACCTACTCCCTGGGGCCCAACTCCCAGTGGGCAAGCTGTACGCCATGTCAGACAGGGAGATGCAGGAGCTGAGGGAGTTCATTGACAAAAACCTGAAGCGAGGTTTCATCAGAGAGTCCCGAGCGGTGGGGGGCAGCCCAGTGTTTTTTGTGGACAAAAAAAACACAGATAAGCCGAGACTTGTGTGTGACTTTAGGGCCCTGAATGCAGTGTCGGAACCCCTGGCTTTCCCTATGCCCCGAATTGATGACATTTTGACCAGGGTAAGGAAGGGAAAGATTTTTACAAAGCTGGACCTGCGGGGGGCGTACAATCTGATACGCATAAGGAAGGGGGATGAATGGAAGACCACCATGTTCACCCCTTTGGGAGCCTTTGAATACCTCGTTATGCCCTTCGGTCTACAAGGAGGCTCCGCGTGCTTTCAAGCTTTTATAAACCACGTTCTGGGACCTTTGCTCTACAAGAATTGTGTGGCCTTTTTAGACGACGTGTTGGTGTATTCGGAAGATGAGGAGCAGCATGTGAGGGACGTTCGAGAAGTGTTGGGCAGGCTGCAAGCCAACCAGCTGTGGGTGAAACTGGAGAAGTGCCAGTTTCATACCAAGGAGGTGGAATTCCTGGGGTACCGCTTGTCAGACAAGGGATTGGCCATGGATCCAGGCAAGGTCCAAGCGGTACTGGAATGGAAGACACCGAAGACCAAGAAGGATGTGCAAAGATTCTTGGGGTTTGGGAACTTTTATCGGAAGTTCATCAAGAACTTTGCCCACTTGACGGCGCCCATCACCGACTGCCTCAGCAGCAAGAAGAAATTTGTTTGGACGGCAGAGGCGGAGCGAGCATTTGAAGAACTGAAAAGGGCTTTCGCCTCGGAAGAACAACTTCTGCATGTGGATTTACGAAAACCCATGAGAGTGGAAACCGATGCATCCGACCGGGCGGTAGGGGCGGTACTTCTTCAACCGGGGAGGAGTACGTCGGAGTGGAGACCGTGTGCCTTCTTCTCGCGGAAGCTGAATAAATCCGAGAGGAACTACACGGTGTATGACAGGGAACTACTTGCCATTCACGAAGCGTTCCGGAGGTGGAGACATTTATTAATTGGGGCACAACACAAGGTGCAAGTGTGCACCGACCACAAGAATTTAGAGTATTGGAGAACAGCTCGAGTGCTCAACCAACGACAAGTGAGATGGGCACAGGAATTCTCCAAATTCAACTTCGAAATTTGTTATGTGCCAGGCCCAGAAAACGTCAGGGCGGACGCGCTCTCACGCAAACCAGAGTATTGGGAAGGGGAGGGGGCGATCGAAGAGAGACATGTCATCCCTGAGGACCGCTGGGTGTGTGGGGCGGCGCTGGTGGGGCAACGGGAACTGGTAGAGGAAACGGAAAATGATGAATATGCCCAGGATAAGCTCAGAGGTCTCAGGGGGGAGGGCGAGAGCCCCGGAGGTTTTGAGGAAAGAAATGGGGCATTGTATTACAAAGGGGCACTGTATATACCCGAAGGTGAATTGAGGGGGAGAGTACTCAAGCAGTTGCACGATAGCCCCACGGCGGGACATTTTGGGCAACACAAGACCATGTGGTTGGTTACCAGGGAATTTTGGTGGCCCAAGGTGAGGGAAGATGTAAGGGAGTATGTAAGAGGGTGTGACCAATGTCAGCGAGCCAAAGGGGAAAGAAGGGCGCCGGCAGGGTTATTAGAACCATTACCCACACCAGAACGGCCTTGGGAAGCGGTATCAATAGATTTTATGACGGATCTGCCAAAGTCCAAGGGGAAAACAGCCATCATGGTAGTAGTAGACCTGTTAACTAAGATGTGCCACTTTGTAGCATGCTCACATGCAGTCACAGCGGAAGAAACAGCGAAGTTGTTTGTAGAACACATCTTTAGGTTGCACGGGGCTCCCTTGAGGGTGATCTCAGACCGCGGCAAACAATTTACTTCCAGGTTCTGGAGGAAGCTCATGAGCTTGCTGCACGTGGAAGTCAATTTTTCAACTGCCCGGCACCCTGAAACCAACGGGCAGGCGGAAAGAGCAAATGGCATTCTTCAACAATATCTGAGGTGTTATGTCAATGACAGAGAGAACGATTGGGTCGAAAAGTTGGCGCTGGCAGAATTTGCCTACAATAATGCGGAGAATGTGTCCACAGGGATGAGCCCCTTTTTGGCTAATTACGGGTGTCACCCCAGGGCATTTCCAGGGGAAGGAGGGGAGAGATGGAGCGTCCCAGCTGCTGAACATTTTGTAGAAGAGATGGAAGCGATCCATCATCAGCTCCAGCTCAACTTAGAAAGGGCCAAGGCACAATATAAGAAGCAGGCAGACAAGAACAGAAGGGAAGGTGAAACCATAAGGGTGGGGGATCAAGTGTGGCTGTCAACCCAAGGGTTGCCGTTCAAAGGGGGTTGTAAGAAATTGAGGCCCAGAAGATTGGGACCCTTTGAGGTCATTCAGCAGGTCAACCCGGTGGCTTTCAAACTCCGGTTACCCAACCACATGAAATTGCACCCAGTGTTCCACAGGTCGTTACTGTCACCATACAGGGGGGGACGTGAAGGGGAGCACGTCAGGGGACCAGCCTTGGAAGAGAGGGAACGCCGCAACCATGTAGCGGAAATCCTCGATTCCAGGTGGAAGGGAAATCAGGTGGAGTATTTGGTGGCGTGGGAAGGGGAACCGGAGTCAGAAAACACCTGGGTGATTGCAGAGGAAGTCAATGACGAGGTTTTAACAGAAACGTTCCACCAAAGATTCCCGAGGAAACCTCAGCCGGTAGCAAGGTTTAGGAGGGAGTATTTCGGCACCACCGATGAGGAAGAGGAACTGGAAGGGTTCGCGGAGTCGGAGTTGGAAGAGGGAGTGGACTCCGATGACGAAGAGTACCGAGAGACCAGGGACAGCAACAAGTGGAGGGAAGTGTTCGAGACTTCGGAAGATGAGGGAGGTTCTTTCAGGGGTTTTACCTCCTCACCGCCCGTAGGGGAGGAGACGGGAGGGGGTGAAGGGGGCCCTGGAGGGGAGGTGGATGTCAGGGAACTGCCATCCAAAGAACCGGAGGTGCAAAGGCTCATTGAGGTTGAGAGAGAAGTAGCAGCGGAAGAGGGAACCAGTAGAGGGCGAGCAAGAACTCCAAAGGAAAGTGAGTCGGAGGGATGGCTCAGAGACGCTTCCAGCGAAAACAGTGGGGAGGTCTCAGGACCTCCTATAGGGACACCCACTCCTCGCCGGAAACTGTCACGCCGAGAGTCCAGAAGACGTGTTTCCGTTAAAGAGCTTTTATGTTGGAAACGATTCCGAAAGCAACCACTTTCGGATTCTACTAGCGATTGACGCAGCCATGCTGGAGGGGCTCCGTCACAGGCAGAGGTTTGAAAACCTGATCAAACTCTGAGGGACTTGCATTTTACGCACAAGCAGCTCATCATCCCATCACAGATTCTTAAAAAAAAATTTCATTAGCTTTTGTATAATAACATAACATCCTTAATCTCCCCCCACCATAACAAATATTAAGTTATACTTTAACATGAGGGCTTCTTATCAGTCCGTACATATTATCCCAAAGTCCAGCATATAAAGTCCTGGACACAGCACACACACAAAATCTTATCTGTCACAGACACGCATTCCCAGAAAAGAGTGTGGAACAGATTGTACTGTCCATGGTAGCCACATCTGCAACAATGCTTTGGAGAGTTTAGACCAGTATAATTGGTACATTGAATAAATGGCCACCATACCCCGCATAAAAATTCAGTTTTTCTCTTTTTTAATTCTCTTTTAAATTATGAGTCATTTTCTCAGCAATGGCTGGTCGCATGTGTTGATTCTTAATCATGGAATCTACACGCCAGCCACAGAACCCGCCACTTAATTTCTGCTTGTCCTAGTCAGAAAGAAGCTTGGCAAGCCTTAGTCTTCAATTATGAAGATTTCCAAATGCTGCAGCCATTGCCCTTTAACATTCAAGTAAGGTAGCGATGGAGGAGGATCTTTCTTTGTCAGAGCAGTAATGGTTACAAATTGCACACATTTGTGTGTGTGTATGTAGCTCTTTCATGGCAAAATATAAATCCGGCAATAACTGTTATTAAAAGATTTTTGTTACAGCTGTAACTACCGGGTTTATTACAGGGAATAGGAGGTTTCTGAAATAATCAGAAGAGGGATTAGAACAATATTTTTGGCTATGTTCGTCTGCCTTGGCTATATTACCGCTTTCAGTCCTCTTGACTATGCAGAAGTGGAAATGTTGCACATCATCCCTTAGGCAGCAAGTCAGGAAAACCATCTTATTGCATCTGTGCATCATCCTTGTGTTGTGTTTGGGGAATCATTAGTACTGTTCAAGGCATCTGTTTTCTGTCCTGCCATGAGTTAGTCTTCATTTACTGAATATTACTTATAGAAGGCAATTGGATTTCTCAGTGGAGCCATTCAGCACATCACATGTCTCCTCCAAAGCTACTTAGTCAGGGAGAGGTTTGTTCCTTGCAACAGGCTGTTGGTTAGAGGCCTCTGTTCCAAACTTATTGATTGGCATACCCAGGGATTTACCCCCCCCCCCAGCTGGAACTCACTGGAACTCATTTCTGGCACCTCTCAGGTGGGCACCATTGTCATTATGAGAGAACAAGGTTCATGGTGACTTCCACCACCTCTTTTTCTAGAAAAATAGCACTGGTCATACCAATCAGTTACTGGAGTTGAATTAGCCACTGATGAGGCCAGCCAAGATATTTTGCTGCCTGTGTTGCAGGGCAGGGCAGCACTCTCCTCCATTCTGGGCCAAGAATTTGACCAGACTGGCAAATCAATCTTTGCTTAACACTGGAGATGGGACACGATCAGTAGTATAGGGGCAAATTCAGAAGAACAGGCTCCCTTCATGAAAGTCACAGCCCCTTCTAACACTACATAACTTTATATGATTATGCAACCATCTTATAATTAGATGATGATGATGATGATGATGATGATAATAATAATAATAATAATAATAATAATAATAATAATAATAATAATAAGGGATGCATTGCAATGATCAGTGTAGCAGGCCATGTGCTGCTTTTCAGATAGGTCTACCATTTTCTGTGCACATACTTGGCCAGATGATTTGGAGTGCTCCAATACCTTCTTTCAGAGTGACTTAAGTGGTGCTTTCCCTGAAGTTCCACTGTATGTAACTGAACTCGCACACTATTCTCTTGAAATTGAAGCATCCGTGTTTTCAGTCTGTTCTAGGTCATGAGAGAGGGGCCCTGCAGGAACCCCACTGCCGAAAGAGAAGTGGGTCTTTGACCCCACACTACAACATCGTACACCATACCTGATGGCAGCAGCTACCTTGGGAGGTGAGGAACTGGTTAACTTAGGGTGCACAGAGGGAATGGTGTGGAGGACTGCAGCCACCCCTCAGCACCTGCCGCCTGAGGCAGCTGCCTCTCTTTGTCTAACAACAGGACCAGAGCTGCCTCTGATGAGGCAGACCAACTTGTTCTCACATGGCTGAGCCTATGGTTTTTTTTTAAAAAAAAACAACAACCCAGGAGAATGTATTTAATCACTTCATGCAGCTATAAATTCTTGCTAGAGAGAATCTGGAGGTATAAAAAGCACCTTTAAATTATTTTCACCAAGGGATCCTTACTTCATGCGGCTTTGTTCAGAAATGAGGCTGTTTTCTAAAAGGATCCTGTTATTAGAATCTTTCCCCAGCAGGAATAGCTTCCTTGAACCAAGTTCAGTTTCTGAGTGCATTTGCTATGAATCACTTTGCAGGTTTTAGTGGAAGAAAGAGAGATTGTCCCTGAGCACTTTGCTGCCTGTAGAGAAATATATTCAGGTCAGTGTCAATGCCAGGCAGTCAAATTTTGCATCAAGAAAGGCGGGTTTTGCAATCTGTCTAAACAATGTAGACTGTGTCAACCTGCGTATTGTTTTCTTATTTTGTATAATTTATTCTATTCACTGTAAGTTATAGGAAAGGCCAAAAGGTTTCTGTAGAGCACTGAAACCTCATTTCTGATAACTGGAAAGCTTATTAAATCACCCATGTGACTTTTAAGATTTCAACAGACGTTGCTCACACACTTTCGAGTGTATCTTTATATAAGCAAGGACTAACAACCTTTTAAAAAACACAAGTTGAGATTCTCGATGAATCTGAATTCTGTACCCATTATTACATTGTGAACTTCTTCTGCACTTCTGAGTAATACACACCACCTTGGCCATCATATTTTATATCTGGGATTTGTTGCTCGTGTTTTCTTTCTTTGAAATGAAATGAAGACTTCATTTTTTTTAAAAAAAAAATTCTAATTTCACATACACCACATACCAGCATTCTGATTTCATGGTGGTTGCTCCAGGAGAAGTAGAGAGGAGAGCTATCTTATTAGTTTGGTTCTGGCAAATTAAGTAAAAAAAGTATTGAGGCATCAGTACCCACTGACGCTGAAAAGACTATTGTCACTATTCATTTTAGGCATTTTGAGAATACAGGGTTTCTCTGGTTTTATGCAATGAAATGTGAGATTTGTTTTATTGTAAGAAATCTGAAAGATGGTAGAGCCATTAACATTATTGGGATATCATCACGCAACAGAATTTTTCTCAGTTAGCAGAGTGTGACAAGTCATCAGTCTCAGCACAATGCATTGTTTCATCATCAATCAGTTGCTCTTTTGTTGTTGTTTAGTCGTTTAGTCATGTCCGACTCTTCGTGACCCCATGGACCAGAGCACGCCAGGCACTCCTGTCTTCCACTGCCTCCCGCAGTTTGGTCAAACTCATGCTGGTAGCTTCAAGAACACTATCCAACCATCTCGTCCTCTCATTCCCTTCTCCTTGTGCCCTCCATCTTTCCAAACATCGGGGTCTTTTCCAGGGAGTCTTCTCTTCTCATGAGGCGGCCAAAGTATTGGAGCCTCAGCTTCACGATCTGTCCTCAGGGCTGAGCACTCAGGGCTGATTTCCTTCAGAATGGATAGGTTTGATCTTCTTGCAGTCCATGGGACTCTCAAGAGTCTCCTCCAGCACCATAATTCAAAAGCATCAATTCTTCGGCGATCAGCCTTCTTTATGGTCCAGCTCTCACTTCCATACATCACTACTGGGAAAACCATAGCCTTTACTATACGGACCTTTGTTGGCAAGGTGCTGCTAATTATTTTAAAGCTTACTTAATCCAATGTAGTTTGATAGCTCAAATCACAGTCAAGTCAATCACATGGACCGAGGACCAATCAAGGAGATCTGAGCAGCTTATTCAGAAGGAACATACAGAATAGATGCATATTTTATCTGCACTGCGGTGCTCATCTGGGCCCATTGAAATGGCTGCATGTGTCTTCTGATGCCCATCTATGAGGATATTTGTTCTGATAGGAAGCTGTCTTGAACTGATTCAGATCATTGGTTCATCTAGCTCAGTGCTGTGTACATCAGCAGTGGTGCTCCAGAACTTCAGGCAAGGTTCTCTCCCAGCCGTACCTGGAGATGCTGGGGATTGAACCAGAAACCTTCTGTTCAATTTGACAAACAGCGCAGGAAACTAGGCAGTGTGTGTAAAAAATACTTTCCATAGTAACACTTCCCTGTCAGGGAAATTGCTGGCATGGGAGAGTGAAGCTTGGTAGGTTAGTTTTTATAGGAGCAGAGAAACTAGTGAATTCATGGTAGATATATTGAACCCTGGATGGGTTCAAGGTTTAGCTAAAGGATCAGAAATGTTTCATGGATAAGGAAGGGCAAGAGGAGAAGAAAATAGGTAGGTCCAAGGATAATGAATGTATGATGCATAATAAGGTCTTGAGATTCTTTCTCTACTGATGAAGTTTTAAATATTATAAATTGGACTAGATTCTCCAAACTGCCTTGGGAAAGGCGTCTCTTTAATTTATGGTGACCTTTAAGAAGTGGCTTGACCATACATAATGATCAGAAATTTGTAACTGGAGAGCATTTTGGGAGCATGAATGCTGCATTCATTTTACTAGTGTGGTGTGAATTATGATGCAAAGGGCCAAAACGATGATCCTGTAAAATTTTATTTGTGAGTTAATCACTCAGTTCTCTTCTGGAATCATGTTAGTGGTGGGTGGAGGGACATGCATACAAAAGACAGTGAAATTTAGGTAAAATTAATCACTTAGGCATCAGAAACTTTAGTGGTCACTTGTGATCTCTTGTGGATGGTTTTAAAAGAGGATCAGCAGATCTTGTTATTAATATATGCCCTGCTTCTTCCAGCCAGGTCTGTAGTGTCTTATTTTATGCTGTGTCTCATCAATTATAAGACCTTGTTATTGATGTAGAAATACCATCTGTAGGTCTGTAGCTGCATCTGTAGGTCTGTAGCCCACCCTTCCTCCCAAAAGAGCTCAGGGCAGTAACATATCTGTGTAAAAATACAATTAAAAATAAAATAAAAAGTATACTTCGTTAAGGATGCTGACAGTTGTTAGGCAATACGTATCTCCTCCACAGAGCCACAATTCCCAGAGTTCTCTGGGAAGAGGGATTGAGTGTTAAATCATTCTGGGAAGAGGGGTCTCCTAACAATTCTCAGTGCCCTTAAGAAACTACAGCTCCCAGGATTCTTTGGGGAAGCAAGGACAGTTTAAAGTGGCATGACACCACTTTAAATAGTGGAGATGGGGTCTATGCCTCCGCACAATTCACCTTCCATTTGGGGTTAGAGGGAACAGAGGGTAAGTGAGTTGGCCTACCCAGACTGGCAGTCAGTCAGTCAGTCAGTCAGTCAGTCAGTCAGTCAGTCAGTCAGCCAGCCAGCCAGCCAGCCAGTCAGCCAGTCAGTCAGTCAGTCAGTCAGTCAGTCAGTCAGTCAGTCAGACAGTCAGTCAGTCAGTCAGTCAGCCAGCCAGCCAGTCAGTCAGTCAGTCAGTCAGTCAGTCAGTCAGTCAAGGAGTAAAGCCCCCTCCTTTTTGATGCCATCTTTTGCAGTGGTTCTGTTGAAAGGAATATGAGACAGAAATATTATTTGTCTCCCTGAGAGAGCAGGCTATACATTTGCCAGAAAACAAACAGCTTAATTTCCCCCAACTTAATTAGTGTTTGAAGAAACCAGTCAATAACACATCTGTGCAATAAGTTACAAGGCATAACAACATGTTTATCTTTCCATGTTATTTACTCTGAGTAAAACAGGATACTAGGGAGCAGAATGAAATTAGGAAGAGGAGGGTTGAGAAGTCTGTAATCAAGATCTGCCAAACCTTTTTCCTGTTTTGCTTCACGTTCCTGACAGATACCCCAGTCATTTCAATTTGTTCTCCTAATCCTGACTAACAATTCTATACATGTCTCCTCAGACGTGCCCCATTGACTTCAATGGGAATTACCCCCACTGAGCCTCTTGGGCTTGCTGATCAGAAGGTCGGTGGTTCGAATCCTCGTGATGGGGTGAGCTCCTGTTCCTCGGTCCCAGCTCCTGCCAACCTAGCAGTTTGAAAGCACGCCAAAAAGTGCAAGTAGATAAATAGGTACCACTTCAGTGGGTAGGTAAACAGCGTTTCCGTGTGCTGCTCTGGTTTCGGTGTTCCATTGCACCAGAAGCGGCTTAGTGATGCTGGCCACATGACCTGGAAAAAACTGTCTGTGGACAAACGCTGGCTCCCTTGGTCTCTAAAGCAAGATGAGCGACGCAACCCCAGAGTTGTCTGTGACTGGACCTAACTGTCAGGGATCCTTTACCTTTACCTTTTTTAAGTGTGTGCAGCTAGGATGGAGAACCTGATGCCATCCAGAAGTTGTTAGGCTCCAGCTCCCACCATGCTAGACCATTAACCATGCAGGTTGGAAGTGATGGGTGTTGGAATTCCAACAACATCTAAAGGGCTACAGGTTTCCCCTCCTTGCTGTACAGCAGCCATGTGGAAACTGTGGCCCTCCAGTTGATGTTGAACTCCAGTTCCCATCAGTCCTAGCCAACATAGCCAATGGCAAAGGATGACGGGAGGATGAATCCAACAACGTCTAGTATTATAAGATACATACAGTGGTACCGCGGGTTACAGATGCTTCAGCTTACAGACTCCACTAACCCAGAAATAGTACCTCAGGTTAAGACCTTTGCTTCAGGATGAGAACAGAAATTGTGTGGCGGCTTCACGGTGGCAGCAGGAGGCCCCATTAGCTAAAGTGGTGCTTCAGGTTAAGAACAGTTTCAGGTTAAGAACGGACCTCTGGAATGAATTAAGTTCTTAACCCAAGGTACCACTGTACTCTAAATCTGACATGGAGGGAAAGTCTCTGAGATAAACTGCCTTTCCTTGGAAGATGACCTACTCACTTTTCTCAAACTCTGGAATGCCGAGCAGCTAGACTTCAGAGACAAAGATTCTCTTAAGGTATAGCTGGCTATCTTTATATTATTTAGCTTGATCTATTTTTTTTTTTATAATAATGTTTTTATTTGCTTTTTTCCAAGGTCAGATACATCGTCAGTTATTCAACAAAGGCAGTTTTACAGAAAGAAAAAGAAAAAGGTTATAAGCAAAAAAGAGATCTTACTTTACAAAATAATTTTTCATGATCTACTGGACTTCCCCACATCTTCCATCCCCTGCATCTTTTTCACTAAAATAAAGTTACAGCAAATTAATACCTTGTTTCCTGTGTTTTGTACTTTCCTCAATTGTATATTAGGTTTAGGGGAAATATTGTTAGTTCACAATTCCAACAGTCCTCAATATAGAAACTTTACCCTAGACTTTAGTCATTTCATCATCAGAACCTAAATTCAGCAATATCAAAAATTTGAAATCTGAAGCTTGTTGTCTAAAAACTTAACAAATTCTCAACATTCACATAACTTATAATGTTTTTGTAAATAGTCCTTAAATTTTTTCCAGTCCTCTTCCACTGCCTCTTCTCCCAGGTCTCGGATTCTGCCAGTCATTTCGGCCAGTTCCATATAGTCCATCAGCTGCGTATGCCACTCTTCCAGCGTGGGTAGCTCCTGTACCTTCCAATATTTAGCCAATAGAATTCTTGCTGCTGTAGTTGCATATAAAAAGAAAGTTCTATCCTTCTTTGTCACTCTCTGGCCCACAATGCCCAGGAGAAAGGCCTCTGGTTTCTTAGTAAAGGTATACTTAAATACCTTTTTCAACTCATTATAAACCATTTCCCAGAATGCCTTCACCTTCGGGCATGTCCACCAGAGGTGAAAGAACGTTCCTTCAGCTTCCTTACACTTCCAACACCTTTTATCAGACAAATGGTAAATCTTTGCAAGTTTGACTGGGGTCATGTACCACCTATATATCATTTTCATAATGTTTTCTTTCAAGGCACTACATGCCGTGAATTTCATATCGGTGTTCCATAACCTTTCCCAGTCTTCAAACATGATGTTGTAACCAATGTCTTGAGCCCATTTAATCATAGCTGATTTAACTAACTCATCTTGTGTATTCCATTTAAGCAGCAAGTTATACATTCTTGAGAGCACCTTCGTCTTAGGTTCAAGTAGTTCTGTCTCTAATTTTGATTTTTCCACCTGGAAACCAATCTTTTTATCTTTTTTAAACATCTCTTGAATTTGGGCATAGAGAAACCAGTCTCGCACCTTGTCCTTTATTTTTTCTAAACTCTGCAGCTTCCAATTATCTCCAACTTTTTCTATTATCTCACAATATTTAGCCCAACCACTCTCCATGTTAAGTACTTTGGTGGTCTTCGCCTCCGTTGGTGACAACCACCTCGGTGTCTTATTTTCAAATAAGTCCTTGTATCTAGTCCAGACATTAAACAAAGCTTTCCTGACAATATGGCTCTTGAACAATTTATGTACCTTTACCTTGTCGTACCACAAATATGCATGCCATCCAAAAGCATTGTTAAACCCTTCCAGATCTAGGACATCAGTGTTTTCTAGTAGAAACCAATCCTTCAGCCAGCAGAAGGATGCTGCCTCATAGTATAACCTTAAGTCCGGCAGGGCAAACCCCCCTCTTTCTTTAGCATCTGTTAGTATTTTAAGTTTTATCCGGGGCCTTTTGCCCTGCCAGACAAATTTCGTAATGTCCTTCTGCCACTTTCCAAAACACTCCACTCTATCCACGATCTGCAGGGTTTGAAACAAGAATAACATCTTTGGCAATACATTCATCTTTACAGCTGCAATTCTTCCCGACAAGGTAAGTTTTAGTCTTGACCAGATTTCTAAATCCTTTTTAATTTCAATCCAGCATTTTTCATAATTATCTTTGAATAAGTTCAAATTTTTCCCGGTCAAATTCACCCCCAGGTATTTCACTTTTTTAGCCACATTTAACTCCGTTTCTTTCTGAAACTCATCTATTTCTAAAGAAGTCAGATTTTTCGCCAAAACCTTTGTTTTTTGTTTGTTCAACTTGAATCCTGCCACCTGACCAAACTCATAAATTAATTCTAAAGCTCTTTTAGTACTAGATTCTGGCTCCTGTAGTGTTAAAACCAAATCATCTGCAAAGGCCTTCAACTTGTATTGTTTACCTCCGACCTGTATTCCTTGTACCTCCCGATCCTTTCTAATCAAGTTCAGCAGTACCTCCAGGACCGAGATAAATAGCAGGGGTGATAGGGGGCACCCCTGTCGTGTTCCTTTTTCAATTCTGAACTCTTCTGTCACCACATTATTCACTATCAATTTAGCTTTTTGCTCTGAATAGATTGCTTCTATACCATTTTGAAACGCCCCTCCCACTCCCATCCCTTCCAAATTTCTCTTCATAAATTTCCAAGATATATTGTCAAAGGCCTTCTCTGCATCTATAAAAATTAATACAGCTCTTGTGTTCAAATTTGTCTGTAGTAGCTCCAGAACATCTATAATGTTCCTAGTGTTGTCAGACAGATGTCTACCAGGGAGAAAGCCTGCTTGGTCTTTATGAATTACTTCATTCAGAACTTTTTTAAATCTACTTGCCAGAATGTCAGCAAAAATTTTGTAATCCACATTCAGGAGTGAAATAGGACGATAATTCTTGAGTTGAGTCTTTTCAGATTCCAATTTTGGTATCAAAGTGATGAATGCTTCTTTCCACGATTCCGGAGCCCCCTTCCCCTCCATAATTTGGTTACACACCTCCACTAATGGTTGAATCAAATAATCTTTTAAAACCTTGTAATATTTGGAGGTGAGTCCATCTGGGCCTGGGGATTTCCCCAATTGCATGTTCTGAATGGCACTTTCTATTTCCTGCTGTGTTATTCTGTAATTCAGGGTTGTTTGTTTATCTTGGGATAATTTTTTCAATCCGTTACTTTTTAAAAATTGAATAATCTCCTCCTCCGCCTGTGGACCTTGAGTAAACAGTTTTTTGAAATATCTCTGGAAACACTTTCTAATTTCTTCTGGTTTCTGAATACTTTCTCCATCAACCTCCAAGTTGGTAATAGAATTCAATTTGTGTCTCTTTTTCAGCTGCCATGCTAATAATTTTCCACATTTGTTTGCTGATTCAAAAGATCTTTGTTTCATTTGTTTAATTTTCCATTCTACTTCTTGGTTTATCAATTTGGCATATTGTGCTTGATGGAACTTAATTTCTCTTAACACTTCTTTTGACTTTGGGTTAAGTCTAAGTCTTTTTTCACCCTCTCGTATCTTCTCTAAAATCTTATCTCTTTTCCCATTCCAGAGTTTTTTCTTAATAGAATTTTGTTGAATCAGAAACCCCCTCATTACAGCTTTGCTTGCGTCCCAGATTGTTCTCTTGTCCACCGGGGTATTCATATTGATTTCAAAATAATCCTTCAACGTTTTTTGGGCCTTCTTCACAATCTCCTGATCTCTGAACAAAGTGTCATTCATTCTCCATCTGAAGGATCCAGCTGGCACAAGTCTCAGATCCATTTTCAATGCGTTATGGTCGGAGCAGGTTTTAGGGCAGATCTCTATTTTTTTTGTCTTAGGGGCCAGCCCTCTAGTTATCCAAATTTGGTCAATTCTTGTCCATGATAGGTGAGCCTCAGAAAAGAAAGTCCCTTCTTTACCTAGTGGGTTTTTGGTCCTCCAAATGTCGATCAAGTCCATATTGTCTGTCAGTTCAAAAAAAGATTTAGGTAGTCTGCCATCTTTAGTCAAATTTTGGTTTTGTGACTTATCCATATGTGTAGAGACGACTCCATTCATATCTCCCATCAAAATGATGTTAGTGTAGTCTATATGATCCAACATTATCTCATGCAGCTTTTTGTAAAATTCCGCTTTCCCCTCATTTGGTGCATATACTCCTACTATCAAAAATTTTTCTCCTTGTGTTTGGATTTCAATCGCCAAAATTCTTCCTTGTTCATCTTTAAATATCAACTTTGGTGCTAGGTTCTCTTTTGCATAAATCACTACTCCTCTTTTCTTAACTTTGTCTGAGGAAACAAATTCTTGGCCTAATTTTTTGTTAATTAAAACTCTCCTATGGAGCCTAGTCACATGTGTTTCTTGTAGGCATATGATGTCCAATTGTTCCTTTCTCAATATGTGAAAAATCTTTTTCCTTTTCTCAGGGGAATTTGCACCATGAATGTTCCAACTAAATAGCTGCAGAGACATCTTGAATCAAATTGTTAGCCAGTAGGAGTGTCTTTCTTGCTGTCAAGATCTGGAGGTAATGCACCAGGCGGAGGTGGTGGCCAGGCACCTGCTACTCCTTTCCGAAGGTCCTCCCCGTAGTCGTTCAAAAATTTTTCTTGGTCTTCTGCTGATCTAATTCTCACTTTTTTCCCTTTAATGCTGAAGGATAGTCCTTGAGGGAATTCCCACCTATAAGGGATTGTGTTGTTTCTCAGTAGGCTTGCGAGGTCTTTATATGCAATTCTTAAATCCAACAGCTGTTTCGGAATGTCTCTGAAGATTTCTGCAGTTCTTCCCTGAATCACCAATGTATTTTTAAAATGAAGGCCGAGTATGTTATCTTTTTCTTGCTTAGATCTCAAAATGACCAAGCAATCTCTTGGTTTGTCCTTCTTTGCTACTCTTCCCAGCCTGAAGGCGGTGACAATTTTAAAGTCCTTGTCTTCTGCGATACCCCAGAACTTTGATATTTCTGCCGTCAGGTAGCTGATCAAATCTTCTTTCTCAAGTTCTGGTATATTCCTAATCCTAAGGTTGCTTTCCCGGTTTTTCAATTCTGCCATGGACAGGTAGGCTTGCTGTTCATTAAGCTGTCTGCTCAGTGGTCTTACTTCTCCTCTTACTTCCTCTATCCTCTTTTTATTTTGGTCTGCCTTTAAATTTGCTTCTTCGGCTAATTTACGATTTTCTGCTGTTGTTGCCTGCAAATTTCCAATGGCCTCTAAATTTTTAGAAACTTGGTCAGTCAATTTGTTGATTGTGGCTGTCACCTGATCAAACTTAGAGGCCTGCTCATCTGCCTTTTTATTTAACGCTGCCAGCTGTTCCAAAATTTCCTTAGATACAGGATCTAGTCCTCCTGCAGCCATGTCCCGAAAAGCTGGCTGTTTAATTTCTCCTTCTTGCAGACCTGTAACTATTGGAACTGATGATCTGCGAGGCTGCACCGGCAAGGTTGTTTGTATTAGCTCAGATTGTTTTGCTTTTTTGGCAGCTCTTGTTTTTGCGGCTCCACTCATTCCACAGCTGTCCATGTAGCAAGGTCAAATTGTAAATCCCATGGGAAAGACAAACCGAAAGGTAAACATCCAGGCAGAAGCTTTACAAAAAACCCTGCAGTTCCCAGAGACTATATATTCCACAATCCAATAGGGGGAGCTCCCCAAAAGTTAAGAGAAAAAAAAAGGTGAAAAGTTTCCACCATTAAATTCCCCTCTTTAAAAGTTCCAAAAAGTTCCAAAAGTTAAAGAAAAACCGAAAACCAAGGGGTAGAACCTTCAAAAGTTCATTTAAACTAGCAGAGAGTACGTGTTCTTTACAGTGGTGCATGCACAGTTCCTTATTTGTAACCACAAAAGTAGCCCCAAAGTAACTTTAAAGTCTTATATACAGTTACCGCAGTCTGATGATTTTTGTATCCAGACAGCCCGAGAGCTGTTTTGAAACTTTGTAATCCACACAAAAGAGAAAGGAAGAGGTTGCTGCCTATATCCTCTTGTAAAAAAGAAATTCTCAACTTTTCTTAACTTTCCATGCACTTTAATTCGAATTTGCAAGGTGTACTCCAACTTCTTAAAAGTCCCTCTCAGCGCTTCAGATTTATAGCTCTTTGCTTGGTGTTTAAACAGAGCCGGAAGACGGACTTCCTTTTTAACGTCTCCCGCTTTCAGCCAAATTTCAGAAATTTAGAGTCCCAAATCTCAAAAACCTTACTCACGAGTAAGTTGATTCCAATCGAATGTTCAAGGAAGAAAGGTCAGCGCTCATCAGCAGCAGCCGCGCGGCTTCACTCCCGCGGAAAGAGCGATGAACTCACAGCACCGCTACCCCCTCCACGTTCTGGAGCCCCTTACGGGGTCCCTTCTTCGTTTCCGAGGTCGCTCTTGGTGCCCGCCGAGTCCCACGACCACAGGCTCACTCTACCTGTGGTTTTTCTTAACGGGTCTCCGCTTTGCCGTAGCGGACGACCCTTTTCCGCGGAGCCCCTCTTCACAGCGCGAAGAGGACCGCCATTGCTGTTTCGCGCCGCCTCCGGAAGTCTTATTTAGCTTGATCTAGAGGCAAATTAAGGGGTAGTGAGGGAAGACAAGGCAATCCATTTTGTCAGCGAAGTGATTTAATCTGTTTTCTTTTCCCTTTGAGCTTCCCATATGTCTCCGAATCACTTTTTCTATTCAGCAGGGAAGCAAATTAACAAAAACAACAACAACACCCCCCACTAAAGTAATATAGAAATGTGGACAGACATTGCCTCTTGTGCCTTTTGTTCCATTTCTGAATGCAGTGTTGATTTGTTTGGTTGCCCAAGGCAATCAGGAAGAAAAAAGGATGTGTTTTATTTAATGCTGAGTGTATGGTGTTGTTCTGATGTGGTGTTTTTCTTCCATAAATAAATTAGGGGTTGGCTGGAGATCAATCGTCCTCCTTTGAATTTACCAATGGCAAGGGTTTGAATAAGAAAGTCACTTGCAGAAAAGATCCATAGGCATTCTTGCATATCTTTCCCACAAAGGGTTTTAAATTCTGGCATAATTTTGCACATGTATTCCTCCCTGGCTGTTGACTGGCACTTGGGTATAAAGGGTGGAGCAAGCAACCAGGTAACTACCAGACCTGCTACTATTTTGTGGTACAGTGCCATGGTATATTAGCAAATTTATGTTGTGCAACTAAATCACATCTTGTGCTCTTGGAGCCCCTCCTCAGACTGCCAAACTGGATTTTTTTGTGGTCAGAAAAGTGATGGGAAGATGCATTGGAAAGTGTGGGATTATTACGACTTTGGGTGATGATTTATAACTTCCTTGCAATCAAGTCAGAATAAGTGCTCAGTAAACAGTGACATTGCTGTAATGGCTTTAGGGGTTGCTTGTGCATAAGTTACCACCTCTCTGGGCTAGGTTGCCTGGTTAAACCGTTTCTCGCTGGACAGCCATCCACTCCGTGGCTGTTCAGTCGCTGGCAGAATCCGTCAGTGGGCGTTTCTTGAACCTCTTCCAGCAAAGAAGCTCTTTGACGCCAAGTCGCCGCCTACTTTCCCTGCATGGAAGTCTTCTGCGCAGGGTGGGTGTGGGCGGCGGAGGACCTGTGCTCTCCTCGCTGGTCTCCTGTGAAGAGTCCTGGAGCCTCCTCTCTGCTTCCCCCATCGGCCACCCTCTATCCCTGGTGTAGCACTGATTTTCTTCCCCAGCCAGAGACCTGCCTCTCTCCCTGCTTGGCCCCTCTCCAGCATCGCTGTAGAGCCTCGCCTCCTCCTCCGCTAGTTGCGATGGCAGTTCCCTGACAATTGCATATTGACAGCCTGGCAGACATTGTTTTCCCTGGCAACCAACAGGCAGGAAAAGGGAAGGGGAAGGGGAAGGGGATGAGGAAGAAGAAGAAGAAGAAGGAGGAGGAGGAGGAGGAAGAGGAAGAGAGAGAGAGAGAGAGAGAGAGAGAGAGAGAAAGAGAGAGAGAAAGAGAGAGAGAGAGAAAGAGAGAGAGAGACCCAGCTGTGAAAAGGATGAATTCTATCTTAGGGATCATTAGGAAAGGAATTGAAAGCAAAGCTGCTGGTGTCATAAAGCCATTATACAAATCTGTGGTGTGACTACATTTGAAACCCTGTGTATAGTGCTAGTCACTTCATCTCAAAAAGTGGATTGCAGATCTGGAAGAGGTTCGGAGAGGAGCAACCAAAGTGATCAAGGTGTTTGGAGCAACTCTGCTATGAGTTTCAGTGTTTGAGGCTTTTTAATTTACAAAAAAAGGTGAGTAAGAGGAGACATGATAGGTGTATAAATTTATGCATGGTATAGAGAAAGGGTGCAGGGAGAAGTTTTAGTCCCTCTCTCATAATGCTACAATTCATGGACAACCAATGAAGCTGAATGCTGGAAGATTCAGGCAAACTGCTTCACAGAGCACACAGTTAAACTATGGAATTTGCTGCTATGGGAATGAGTAATAACCACTGATTTGGATAGCTTTAAAAGAGGATTAGACAAATTCCAGGAGGATAAGGTTAGAAGGAAAATGGAATGACCATGTTGGGTTTGAATCAGGCTCTACACACTTTCATGGCTTTGACTCCACCCAACACCACCATAATTTGACCTCCAACAGATCACCCACAAGGGAATGCTGCCATCCGTAGAAAAAGGTTGCTAATCCCTGCTGTACAGTGAGACCACTAGCAAAAGTGCTTTTGTCAGTTTTATTCTAAGCATTTGTCAAGTTTGTCGCTTGTGAACAGTCTCCCTAGAAGAGTCCTTGCCTCTTTAAAAATGTAGCAATGTTATCAGAATGCCAAATAAGCAAGGTTTGTTTCTTGTAAATAGGTGTTCCAGTTTCTAATGCGGGGGTTCTCTGGTTTCTGATTGCTTTTCTAAAGAAACAGAACACCTGTCAAGCCTTCTTGAATCAAAGTGCTTTTCGGTATCGCAAACACAGCAATGAAAATACCTGTTGTGGAGACTGATAATTGCCCAGTTCAGCAGAGTAGCCCAGAATACATAATGGCATGAGATTAGTGAGAGTGTGGCATCTAAGAAGAAGGTATTGAAAGCCTTCTTACCTAAAGCTTCTTTTTTTTGTAGGTAAAAGAGCAACGATGTGTTATAAAATCCATATAAACTATGAACATGGGACAAAACGCAAAGATAAATCTGTGTGCTGGTACATCAGTTAAGCAAAAGCAAAACATAAGCCCATTTATTTCAACTGGAACTGTGTTGAACTTAACTTGGATCCAACTCAAAGGTTTTTTTTCTGTACACTTCAGTACCGAGCAGCTTCTACGAGCTGTTTGGAGTCAACTTTACCCTGCTCCTATGAGCTATTCAACATTTAATTGAGGGAGCTATTCAAATAGCTTATAACAAAAAGAGAGAGGAAGAAACTGAATCCCATTCTGTACTCCCAGTGGCGAAGCTGCATGCTCCGTCACCGGGGGCAGAGAGCAGGCAGGGGCATGGCTGGCGCGCGTCCCGGGATCATGGCGTGTGTCCCAGGGTGTGGCATGTCACCTGCGGGGGTGTAACGTGCGTCCTGGGGGCATGGCGCGCCACCTGGCGCGGTGGGGATGGGTGTGTGGCGCGTCTCCAGCGGGGTGGCCGCAATGGTACCCCCTTCCCCGATGGTGCCGGGGTGTTATGATATAGAAGTAATGCAGCTGCAAACTGCTAGCTTGAAAAGTAAACATGATGGGAATGTTGGGACTGTCCGTGGGAAACAGAGGGACAGTCAATTCACAGTGCGAAGCACCGGAATTAGCTCAGAGTGTAATATGAGCTCTTCCGTTTGTTCCTGTCCAGGAAGTGCAGGAAGTGTTTGTCACTACACTGCTGGAGTTTGAAGAGAGCAGTCATGTTTTTTGTAATGCTGCAAAGACAGAAATAAAGGCATGTAAATACGTTTCTGTCTATCTCTTTCCCCTGCCAGGGGGCAAGAAAGAGGAGGTGTGTTCTTCTCAGGTTTGAGAAGAATCGCCTATCAAGACCTCGCCTGGATCTTGCTGGGGAATGCAGCCAGGGAGGTCAACAGGGAATCATGTCGGGTGCCTGGGAGAGTTGCCAGTTTCTCCTGATAAAGGCTTGATTTCCAACACGGGGGTGGCACGCTCCCCCCGTCCACCCACCAGTGTGTACTCCTATCCCTGAGAACTGAGGATGAATTTGGGGATTGCAATGCTCACCTCATATTCAGAGTTGGCATTCTAAGTCCCTGAAAGCCATAATTCCAAGCTTGGAAATACAAATCTCAGCAACATCACTACTCAGAATCTTCTGCAATACAGTGGTACCTCGGGTTAAGAACTGAATTCGTTCTGGAGGTCCGTTCTTAACCTGAAACTGTTCTTAACCTGAGGTACCACTTTAGCTAATTGGGACTCCCTTCTCATCCTGAAGCAAAGTTCTTAACCCAAGGTACTATTTCTGGGTTAGTGGAGTCTGTAACCTGAGGTACCACAGTACACTGAATATCTGTGGCAAATGTGTGAGCTGTTCCTAATCAGATAAGTCAGTGTGGAAAGTGGGGGGTGTTTTGAGAATTTGAAGGGGGTGGTTGTCTTCTTTGATTGTCGTTAAATCTCTCTGCCACCAGCCCTACCCAAGGACAGGGTAAGGCAGTGGATCTGGAGGCTTTCACCCTGGTCAAAATGACATGTGAGACACTCCTTTTTTTTTTTTACTGGGAATGCTGGGAATTGCAGTCCTAGCCACAAAAGACACATCTTCAGGGATTGGGAGTGCCTGCCATCAGTCTCCCTGTTCTAAAATAGCTCAGTAGTTGAAATATACTCGGAGTCGAGAGTGGATTTCATGCTCTTTATTTAGCTAATATTGGTGAGGAGGAATGGAAGTTGCCCCAGAATGAAGGGACCTCGGCCCCTGACTTCCGGGACGCCACGGCCGCAGAAAAGGAGTGCGAGATAACTCCTCCGGGGGAGTCTCGAACAGCATGGAGATTTAGAGGGGTCGCGAAGGCTACGTGAACCCTGAAACCACAGGAGGGAATTCCTGCGGGACAAGGTACCCTGCGATGCTGCCTGTGCTCACCTGTGTTGCCGGCGTTTAACAAGGCTGGAGCTGCAGCATAAAGGGGAGGCAGCAGACTCCATGCTGTGAAGCCTCAAGCTCCGAGGGAAAGCGGCGGACCTCCAACAACAGCGGAGAAGCTGGGAAGTAGCTATAAATCACTGTGGAAAAAGCAGTGGGGATAAATGAAATATTGGAAATTACTTAGATAAGATTAAAGGAACGTTTTGATAAGAACCCAGCGGAGAAGAAATAATTGGTGAAAAGGAGGAGGAGTCCATTCCTGGCGGTAAGGTGAAAAGAAAGTATAGCAAGACGCTGGCAGAGAGGAGACAAGAGAGGAAAAGAGGAAACAAACTGCCAAGTGAGTGTGTGGTGGAAAGACCTCAGACACAAAGTAATAAAGTGTCAGAGGCAAGGTAACAGCTGTGTATAGTGGAACTATTATATGGACTAGAGAGAGGGGAAAAAGACCTTTCTGCTTCATCGGGACGGAGAACGCTTCAGCCAGCACGGGTTTTTGTGGAAGACTTTTGCTTTTAAATTTCAGGACTGGGGAGAATTGGGACTCAAACGGAGTGTGGAATATAGGTGTCTTAGTAGCACTTTTAGCAGCACTCTGTGTTTAGAGTCAGGGAACGTGAGGCTGTGTTTTAAAGCCTGCTTAAAGATGGTGAGACTGTGAAAGGACTGCCATACTGAGTGAGTTAAAGGGGACCCGCCTTCTTCATCCCAATCTGATACGTTTGGAGTCTCAGAGACAGCTGTGACCCTTCTGACTCTTCGGGATTTAAAGAGACATACACCCCGGGCACTCTGTGTTTAGAGCCAGGGTGAGGCTGTGTTTAAAGTTTGTTTAAAGACGGTGAGACTGTGAAAGGACTGCCATACCGAGTGAGTTAAAGGGGACCCGCCTTCTTCATCCCAATCTGATACGTTTGGAGTCTCAGAGACAGCTGTGACCCTCTTGACTCTTCGGGATTTAAAGAGACATACACCCCGGGCACTCTGTGTTTAGAGTCAGGGAACGTGAGGCTGTGTTTAAAGTTTGTTTAAAGACGGTGAGACTGTGAAAGGACTGCCATACTGAGTGAGTTAAAGGGGACCCGCTTTATTCATTCCAATCTGATACGTTTGGAGCCTCAGAGACAGCTGTGACCCCCTTGACTCTTTGGGATTTAAAGAGACATACACCCCGGGCACTCTGTGTTTAGAGTCAGGGAATGTGAGGCTGTGTTTAAAGTTTGTTTAAAGACGGTGAGACTGTGAAAGGACTGCTATACTGAGTGAGTTAAAGGGGATCCGCCTTATTCATTCCAATCTGATACGTTTGGAGCCTCAGAGACAGCTGTGACCCTCTTAACTCTTCAGGATTTAAAGAGACATACACCCCGGGATTCAAAGTTAAAGAATACGTCTTCGCAGAACCTTGCCCATAAGTTTGAAAATCCCTTGAATCTGGAAGTGTTTTTGGTGGTCCAGGCGTTTATTATGCTTAAATTATAAGATCCTGAGGATTTAAATACGTGCCTGGATTTAGGTACAGTTAAAACTGTATTATTACTATCTGATCTTAATTAAGGGCCAATTTTCGTACTGTTCCAACTTAGTCAATTTTGGATTTTTGTTATAATATCTGAGAGACGTTAATCTTGTTATCTTGTTACCTTGTTACCTCCATATCTTACCTATATAGTACCTATTTTATTATACAGTGTATTAGGAAGAACTAAGCTTAAATATACAAATGCCGAACGGCTCTAAGAAGGGGGTGGCAACACCAGCGGAAAGGAGGCCTTCAAGACAAGAAGAGGGGAAGGAGGCAAGAGAAATTAGAGATTATGATAGCTTGATGGCCGAAATAAGAAAGGAATTTAAAAACAATGAACATTATATCGAGAGAAAACTGATAGAGGTACAAGAAACTCTAGATAAAAAATTGGAGGAAGTGGTGGGGGAATTGAAAGGGAAAGTTAAAGATCTCTCAGTAAAAACTAAGGTTTTGGAGGACTCAGTGAAGAGGGTGCAAAAAGACACGAAAGACAGTAAGAAAGAGATGGACAGGATTAGACTAGAAGTTAAAGAAATAAGAGCAACACAGGAAGAGTTGTTGGATAACATGGCTATGACGCAGATGCGACAAAATCAATCTAACCTAAAATTTAGAGGAATACCAGAGGATTTAAATGAGAATACTAGAGCTAAAGTGGTGAAAGAGCTGGCAATATGGCTAGATAGAAAAGAAGAAGAGATAAACCATTGCTTGGTAAACATATTTCGAATAAGAATAAAATCGGCCAAAGCTAGAGGGAAAAAATTGCCAGGAGATGTAATAGTCATGTTTAACTCATTGGAGACAAGAAATGAAATCTTGAAACAGAACTATGTTAAAAGGTTATATATTGAAGAAAACCCAATTATTATTTACAAAGAGATCCCTTCGAGATTTCTTCGAAGGAGGGACCCATATAAAAGATTAACAAATCAACTGAAGAAAAATGGGATCTTGTATAGATGGGAGTTTCCAGAAGGTATTTCATTTTATTTCAAAGAAAAAAAGTTTAAACTGTCCACTATCTCAGAACTTCAAAAATTCGCAAGGAGATACGAGAAGGACCTGGGGAAAATGATGGGGGAGGAGGAGGTAGAGGAGGAGACAGAGAATCAGCAAGGAGAAGGAAAAGGAGGGTGTGAAGAAGAAGAAAGAGAGGAGAGCTTAACAGGAGAAAGAGAAGAACTAGAGAAAGGAGACAAAGAACACTAGATTGTACATAGGTTCAACAAGCTAATTAACAATATATAATAGATGGCACTAAAAATACTAAACTGGAATGTGAATGGATTGAATAATAAGAATAAAAGGAATCAGATTACACACGTACTATTGAAAAAGAATTGTGACTTAATATGTCTCCAAGAGACGCACATAATAAATAAGCATAAGAGATTACTAAACAATAAGAGATTGGGAATAGATTTCGTGACATCAGATAGAGTGAAGAAAAGAGGGGTGGTAATATATATAAAGGAAAAATATGATCCACAATTATTATATAAAGATGACCAAGGGAGAGTAGTTATTGTTCAGATAGTGTTTCAGGGAGAAAAAATAATTGTCGTGGGAATATATGCTCCAAATGACAAAAAACCAGCCTTTTATTTGGAATTAGGAGACAAATTGATGGAATGGATAGACCAAAAAATGATATTGATGGGCGATTTTAACGGGGTGGTATCTCCAAACCTAGACAAGTCAACAAAAAAACATGAGAAGAAGGAAGGTAAATTACCGAGATCCTTCTTTGATATGGTAAATAATCTGGGACTGATTGATGCGTGGAGACTTAAAAACCCTACTACAAAACAATATACTTTTTTTTTTCAAACCCAAATCAGAGTTGGGGGAGAATAGACAGCATCTGAATTTCGAAGGAACTAACCCAAAATCTAATTAAATCGGAAATTCTTCCAAGAATTATATCTGATCATAATGCGGTCTCCATTGAGTTAAAAGGTAGGGATATCCGAAGAGTTAGATGGAGAATGAATGAATTTTTATTTAATGACCAGAAAATTGTAAATAAGGCAATAGAGACAATAGAAGATTATTTTAAATGGAATTTAAATGGGGAAACCGCCATAGAGACTGTGTGGGACGCAGGAAAGGCAGTTATGAGGGGTTTTTTAATACAGAAAAATAGTCAAGTAAGAAAAGAAAAAGAGACAAAGAAAGAACAGATCCTAACACAGATTATGGAAAATGAAAGAAAGTTAACTATTAACCCCAACGAGGAGACCGCAAAGCAGAATATAAAGATATTACAAGCTAAATTTTCTACAATAATTGACCAAGAGGTAGAATGGAAAATTAAAATGATGAATCAGAGGACATTTGAGTCAGCAAATAAGATAGGCAAATATTTGGCGTGGCAAATAAGAGAAAGAAGAAAAGAAAATACGATTAGTAGGATAAGGGAAGGAGAAAGGATTGTGGAAGAGCCAAAAGAGATAAGAAAAATATTTCAAAAATATTACAAGGATTTATATAAAAGAGGAAAGGAAACTAAGCAAGAAATAGACTATTTTTTGCAAGAGCACCACCTAAAACCGATTTCTAAAGAAGAAAATGAGATATTAGACCAGACAATTACTCAAGAAGAGATAAAAAAGGCTATTAAAAGGATGAAAAGTGGGAAAGTGCCAGGGCCAGATGGCCTTTCGGCCAAATATTATTGTGATGGCCTGGGATTCCGAGTCTGAGAGCGATCCGGAGGAACCCCAGCCGGCACAGGAGTCCCCGCCTCCAGGGCCGGCTGAACTGGGGCAAGGCCTAGTTGCTGAGGCAACTCAAGAGCAGGCACCAGGTGAAATCATTCAGGCCCCAGAGGTGCTGGAAGACTCAGTGGCTACAGGTGAGCCTCCTCCAGGACCCAGTAACCCTTCGGCCTCTCCTGATCTGCAGAGGCTTAGGGCAGAGAGGCAAAGGGAACTGGTGTCTCCCAGGAGGAGTGCTCGCCTTAAGGCCAAGAGAGGCGGGGCTTCTGGGGGCCGGGACCGCCCCCGGCCTTAGAAGAAGATAAAGGTCAGGCAGCCCGGTCTCAGGTTGCGGGAGCAACGTCGTTGTGAAGTATCTGCTTTACCCAGTCCTTGTTTGGCACTCCCAGTGTGCCTATTCCTCGCCTGGACTCCTGCTTCTGCCTTACCAGTGTTCCTGCTTCCCCGCCTGGATTCCTGCTTCTGCCTTACCAGTGTTCCTGCTTCCCCGCCTGGATTCCTGCTTCTGCCTTACCAGTGTTCCTGCTTCCCCACCTGGACTCCTGCTTCTGCCCTACCTCCGTTCCTGCTGACCTGCCCGGCTCCCTGTTGATCTTGGCCTACGGTAATAATACCTCATCCCCCCTGGGACCAGCACAGTTTGCTCCCGCCACACCCGCACTCCCTCTTTGTTGGGGTGCGTTCGGGAAGATTCAGAGGCCATGGCTGACCAAGCGGCTACATTGTTGGCAATAGCCCAGGAGAACCAGGCCTTGACGCACACCGTGCAGCAGCTCAGTAACGTGGTTGCGGCACTACAGCAGCGTTTGGACGCCCTACCGGCTCCTGGGGCCGACGCCCCGGCTTCTGGCAAGTACCCAGTGGCCTTGCCTGAGAAGTTTGATGGGGCTCCGGCCAGCTTTCCCATGTTCCTTGCCCAGGCCAAGCTGTATATTCAGGGGCGCGCCCGGAACTTCCCCAACGACCGCACCAAGGTGCATTTTTTGATTAGTTTGTTAAAGGACCAGGCGGCCAAGTGGGCGTTGCCGCTGCTCAGGCAAGACTCCCCCTTGCTGGCAGACTACGGGGGGTTTTGCAATCTGTTGGAGGCCGCGTTCGGCAACCCTTTGAAGGGGAGTCAAGCCAACCGGGCGATTCGGCGGTTGAGACAGGGCAAGTCCAAGGTGGCCGCATACACCACAGAATTCCGGCTGCTGGCACAGGACTTGACCTGGAACGACTCTGCTCTTCGGGACCAGTATCTCGAGGGGCTTTCAGATGAGATACTGGACCAGCTGGCCACAATGGAACGCCCCACCACGCTAGACGCTCTTATTCAGCGGAGTCTACAGATAGACGATCGGCTAGAGGACCGGCGTCAGGCTCGGGGCCGCCGGCACCTCCAGTTCTCGGCCCCGGGGTCCACCAGCAGCCCCACAGGCCCAGCTGAGTCATTGGAGGAACCCATGCAGCTTGGGGCAGTGCGGCCACGCCTCTCCCCCGCAGAGAAGTCGCGGCGTCGGGAGGGGAATCTATGTCTCTATTGTGGCGGAAGCGGACACTATGCACGATCCTGTCCTGAGAAACCGCCAACCCCAGTAGCTGATGGCCCTGGCTCCCTGGGGTCCCAAACAGCACAGAATGGGACCGCACCAATCGAATTACAACACCTTATGGTTCCGGTACATCTATACCCTCCAGGAGGGCCATGGATTCTTACCCATGCCCTGGTGGATTCAGGGGCAACCCGCTCTTATATGGACGCTGCTTTTGCTGCCCAGCATCGGGTGCCACTTCGGAACAAGCCAGAACCGGTACAGGTGGAGGCAATCGACGGACGGCCACTGCGTTCGGGCGCCGTCGCTTGAGAGACCCAGCCCCTGGTCCTGTGCCTCCAGCAGCACCGTGAGATGCGAACTCTGGATATTGCCTCCATGCCCCGGTTCCCCCTGGTGCTTGGGATGGACTGGCTAGAGGATCACAATGTGCAGATTGATTGGGTCAAACGGACTGTACACTTCCCAGACCCCAGTTCGTCTGCTGAGACTGAGATGCTAGCAGCTGCGCCCACTGAGGAGGCTGCTGCAACGCTCCCCGCGGAGTACCGGGGCTATCACGACGTGTTCGAGGAACGGGGTGCAGACCAGCTGCCGCCGCATCGGTCCTTTGACTGCGGCATAGACCTCCAGCCCGGAGCGCCTCTACCGGTGAGTCGCTTATACTCGTTAACAGAGCCAGAGCGCGAGGTTTTGCAGGACTTCTTGCGCAAGAACCTGGAGCGAGGGTTCATTAGACCTTCTACCTCGCCCACTGCTGCGCCAGTGCTCTTTGTTAAAAAGAAATGTGGGGAGCTCCGCCTTTGCCATGATTACCGGGCCCTGAACAAGATTACCATCCCGGACCGGTACCCCTTGCCCCTTATTTCGGAGTTACTGGAGCGGGTGCAAGGGGCGCAGGTGTTCACCAAGCTAGACCTCCGGGGAGCCTACAATTTGATTCGGATCCGCGCCGGGGATGAGTGGAAGACAGCATTCGGGACCCGGTACGGACAGTTTGAATACCTGGTTATGCCCTTTGGTTTGTGCAACGCGCCTGCTGTGTTTCAACGGTACATCAACCACGTATTTCAGGACTTGCTAGACAAGTACGTGGTGGTGTACTTGGATGACATTCTGGTTTACTCTCGTGACCCGGCGTGCCACGAGGGCCATGTCCGGACCGTGCTGCAGCGCTTGCGCGAGCATCGTCTGTATGCAAAGCTCAGCAAGTGCGAGTTCCATCAGCAGTCAGTGGACTTCCTGGGTCATCGACTCTCACCAGGTGGGGTGCAGATGGATCCTGGGAAGGTGGCAGCGGTTCGAGAATGGGCGGCACCTCGGAACCGCAAGGACCTACAGCGTTTCCTGGGGTTCGCCAACTATTACCGAACCTTCATTGCGGATTATGCTCACCGCACCACCCCGTTGACCCGGCTTCTGCGCCCCAAGACGCCGTTTTCCTGGGACAAGGAGGCGGAGGAGGCATTTCAAGGGTTGAAGGCCTGTTTCCAGAGAGCGCCAATCTTGCAGCATCCGGATCCTTCTCGACCCTTTGTGGTAGAGACTGACGCCTCCAGTACGGCTCTCGGTGCCGTCTTGTCTCAGCAGCACGAACCGGAAGCGCCACTCTTACCCTGCGCCTTCTATTCCCGCCAGCTCCTTCCAGCGGAGCGTAACTATACCGTGTGGGAGCGGGAACTGCTGGCCATCAAGGTGGCCTTTGAGGTTTGGCGCCACCATCTTGAAGGAGCAAGACACCCGGTGGAGGTGAGAACCGACCACCGGAACCTGGAATACCTCCAGACCACCCGCAAGCTGAACCAAAGGCAGATCCGGTGGGCGTTGTTCTTTTCCCGGTTCCAGTTCCGGATCTGCTACATCCCTAGCTCCCAAAACCAGAAGGCGGATGCCCTGTCCCGGAAACCTGAAGACAACGCAGACACGGTTCAGCAAGCAGCACCCACCACGATCCTACCACCAGCTGCATTCCTGGCCACCCAGGAGGTTGAGCCACTGCAGGCTCGGGTGCGGGAACAGCAACGGGTCGACGCTTGGGCCCAGGAACGACTCCGGGAACTGGCCGAAGGATCATGCCCTCAGTATCCAGGGCTGGTTTCGCATCAGGGTCTTCTGCTGCACCACGGGCGCCTGTACATCCCACCAGGGCCGCTGCGGGCTGAGGTTCTCCGGATGTCCCATGACGCTCCAGCGGCAGGGCACTTTGGGCGGTATCGGACCACCCATCTGGTAAGCCGTGAGTTTTGGTGGCCCCGCTTGAAGGCTGACGTGGCTCGCTACGTCGCTGGTTGTGACGTCTGCAGGCGGGCCAAGGGGCCTACCGGGCGACCCCCCGGCCTTCTTCAGCCGTTGCCGGTTCCACCACGTCCTTGGCACACAGTTTCTCTAGACTTTGTAGTGGAGTTACCCCCGTCTCGTGGCTGCACCTGCCTTCTAGTTTTCTCCGACCACTTCACGAAGATGGTGCACTGTGCCCCCTGCCCATCCATACCCTCAGCTAAGGAAACCGCGCAGCTGTACCTTCAGCATGTCTTCCGCCTGCATGGCCTACCTGAGCGTGTAGTATCCGACCGCGGCGTTCAGTTCACGTCCCGGTTTTGGCGTGCTTTGCACCAGGCCCTCGGAACAGAGGTCTGTCTCTCATCTGCTTACCACCCACAGACTGATGGCCAGACAGAACGGGCGAACGCGGTACTGGAACAGTACCTCCGGTGTTACTGCAGCTACCAGCAGGACGACTGGGTCGACCACCTAGCATTGGCGGAGTTCGCTTATAACAACGCGGTGAATGCGTCCACCCAGCAGACCCCGTTCCAAGCCAGTTATGGCCTTCACCCACGGTTGTTTCCGGATGTGCTGCCGGCATCTGCGGTCCCTGCGGTGACAGAGTGGCTTCAGGAGCTCCAGTCCCAGCAACAGCTGTTGATGGAGCAGCTGCGCCAGGCCAAGGAGGCGTACAAGGTCCAGGCCGACCGCCACCGCCAGGTGGGGCCGGAACTTCACGTCGGTGACTTGGTATGGCTTTCCACTCGCCACCTCCACCCTTCTCGACCTTCGCGGAAGCTGGACGCCCGGTTCACCGGCCCGTTCCCTATTGTGGACCAGGTCTCGCCTGTGGCATTCCGTCTCCAGTTGCCAGCAAACCTGAAGGTTCACCCGGTATTCCACAGGTCCCTTCTGAGTCCGGTGGCCCCACCCGACGAGTTCCACCCAGACCGTCCCCGACCGCAGCCAGTTTTGGTGCAGGGAGAGCCAGAGTACGAGGTGGAACGCATTCTGGACTCCCGATACCGCAGGGGAAGGCTGCAGTATCTCATTGACTGGAAGGGGTATGGGCCAGAGGACCGCTCCTGGGAACCAGCGGTCAACGTCCACGCACCTGCCTGCATCCGGGAGTTTCATGCAGCGTACCCCAGCAAGCCGGGTCCGGGCCCTCAAGTGAGGGGGGGGCCTGGGAGGGGGGATGGTGTGATGGCCTGGGATTCCGAGTCTGAGAGCGATCCGGAGGAACCCCAGCCGGCACAGGAGTCCCCGCCTCCAGGGCCGGCTGAACTGGGGCAAGGCCTAGTTGCTGAGGAAACTCAAGAGCAGGCACCAGGTGAAATCATTCAGGCCCCAGAGGTGCTGGAAGACTCAGTGGCTACAGGTGAGCCTCCTCCAGGACCCAGTAACCCTTCGGCCTCTCCTGATCTGCAGAGGCTTAGGGCAGAGAGGCGAAGGGAACTGGTGTCTCCCAGGAGGAGTGCTCGCCTTAAGGCCAAGAGAGGCGGGGCTTCTGGGGGCCGGGACCGCCCCCGGCCTTAGAAGAAGATAAAGGTCAGGCAGCCCGGTCTCAGGTTGCGGGAGCAACGTCGTTGTGAAGTATCTGCTTTACCCAGTCCTTGTTTGGCACTCCCAGTGTGCCTATTCCTCGCCTGGACTCCTGCTTCTGCCTTACCAGTGTTCCTGCTTCCCCGCCTGGATTCCTGCTTCTGCCTTACCAGTGTTCCTGCTTCCCCGCCTGGATTCCTGCTTCTGCCTTACCAGTGTTCCTGCTTCCCCACCTGGACTCCTGCTTCTGCCCTACCTCCGTTCCTGCTGACCTGCCCGGCTCCCTGTTGATCTTGGCCTACGGTAATAATACCTCATCCCCCCTGGGACCAGCACAATTATAAAACACTAAGTAATCAAATATCCCCAGTGTTAGGAGAAGTGATGAATAATATATTAAAGGAAGGAAGGATCCCGAATACCTGGAAGGAAGCATATATTACCTTGATCCCCAAAAAAGATGCAGATGCCCTGGAAGTGAAAAACTATAGGCCAATTTCATTATTAAATGATGATTATAAACTATTCACAGACATAATGGCAGAAAGACTAAAAAAGGTTTTGAACAACAAAATACATAAAGATCAAACGGGTTTCCTCCCAGGGAGAGAATTAAGGGAAAATGTAAGGAATCTGATAGACATTATTGAATATTTGGATATGAGTATAGACAGACAAGCGGCCTTGGTATTTATAGACGCTGAAAAGGCGTTTGATAACATCTCATGGGATTTCTTGAAGAAAAGTTTGGAAACGATGGGAATGGGAGAGAAATTCAGAAGAGGGATAGAAGCAATATACAAGGAACAGAAGGCAAAATTGGTAATAAACAACACCACAACAGAATATTTTGATATATATAAAGGAACTAGACAGGGCTGCCCCCTGTCTCCTTTATTGTTTATAACGGTATTAGAAATACTGAATGAGAGACTGAGGGAGGCAACAGAAATAAAAGGAGTCCAGGTAGGAAAGAGGGAATATAAAATCAAGGCCTTTGCAGATGACATCATACTAACCTTAGAAGACCCAAAAAATAGTGTAAAAGAAGCTTTATTAAAGATTGAAGAATTTGGAGTCGTGGCAGGACTTAAGATAAATAAAAATAAAACCAAAATGTTGGTTAAAAATTTAACAAAGGAAGAAATAACAGACTTAGAGAGAAGGACGGAAATTGCAGTAGCCAAGAAAGTGAAGTATCTTGGGATATGGGTCACAGCCAAGAACATAAATTTATATAAGGATAACTATGATGTCACCTGGAGGAGTATAAAGAAAGACATGGAAATATGGGGGAGGATGAAACTCTCTTTTCTGGGGAGGATAGCGGTTGTCAAAATGAATATTTTGCCTAGAATGCTATTTCTATTCCAGACTATTCCCATACTTAAAGACCTGAAACAATGTAAAGAGTGGCAGAGAGCTTTGGCAAAGTATATCTGGCAGGGGAAAAGGCCACGGATAAAAATGAAAATTTTGATAGATAAAAAAGAAAGAGGGGGTTTTTCTCTCCCGGACCTAAGTTTATATTACGAAGCGGCCTGTATACTTTGGTTAAAAGATTGGATTAAACTGGAGAATAGAGACCTGCTGGATTTAGAAGGTTTTAATAATTGGTACGGATGGCATTCGTACCTTTGGTATGGGAAAGCGAAGGCTCACAAGAGCTTTCTAAATCATATCTTCAGGGGACCTTTATACCAAACATGGGAAAGGAATAAAAATCTCCTTGAAAGAAAGACCCCATGGTGGATCTCACCGATTGAGGTATTAACGGTGAAGAAAACAAATATGGAGGGAAAAAACGCCACCTACGAAGAAATGTTAAGAAAAACAGATCAAGGGCCAAGACTTAGACTTTATGAAGAGATAAAAAATCTATTCACTGGGTGGTTGCAATACCATCAGGTGAATGATTTGTTAAAAGAGGACAAGAAGAAGTTGGGTTTTGAGGACAAAAAATCAAAATTCAATGTAGAAGTAATAGAAGGTAAAAACAAAACCCTATCTAGAACCTATGATATACTATTAGAGTGGTACACAAAGGACGAGGAGGTCAAAGAGGCAATGATCAAATGGGCAATTGATTTTGGTTATAACATCGACTTTGAAAGGTGGTTGGAAGTGTGGAACCGCAACATATAGTTTACAGCATGTATGTCCCTGAGAGAAAATATTTGGAAGATGCTATACAGGTGGTATCTCACCCCTGTGAAGTTGGCCAAAATGTATAGATTAAAGGATAAGAAATGCTGGAAATGTGGGGAGGTGGAGGGTGACCTATATCATCTATGGTGGACATGTAAAAGGGTGAAAGGCTTTTGGGAATTGATTTACAATGAGCTTAAAAAAATATTTAAATACACCTTCCCCAAAAGACCCGAAGCCTTTTTGCTGGGAATGTTGGATAAAGAGATCAAAAAAGAAGATAGAACGATATTCCTCTATGCCACCACAGCAGCGAGAATTCTGTTGGCACAATATTGGAAAGTGGAAACTATCCCCAATATAAATGATTGGCAAATTAAAATGATAAAATATGCTGAGCTTGATAAATTAACAGGTAAAATAAGAGACCATGATGAACAGAAATCTCTGAAAAATTGGAGTAAATACTGGAACTACATTGGAATGAATGTTTAATGTGATTGGCGGGGTCAGAACAATACTACCAGCGTGTGAATTTAGGTTTACAGATCAAAAATCAAATACGTGAATGGAAGTAAATATTTGATACTTACCAAAAGGATGGAAGGAAGTCCAGGAGGGTTTTTTGTTTTGTTTTGTTTTGTTTTCTTTTTCTTTTTCTTTTTCTTTTTCCTCCTTTTTTGTGCAGTAGCCGGATTAATCTCTCTTTGTATAGTTAGAGAGAGGAAAAAAGTTTGGCTTGTATATTTTTATTTTTTTCTTGTTGTAATTTTTTTTTGTATTTGTTTGTATCTGTTTGTATGCTTGTTATGTATATAATGTTAATAAAAATGTATTTGGAAAAAAAAGGAAGTTGCCCCAGAATGTCTGCCTTATATACATTATTTACACAATGGGCCCCACGTGGTTGGCTAATTCCAGGATTCTCCTGTAGTCCAATCAGGTAGTGGATTCCCTTCCACCTGGAGCTGGATTGGGTAACTCCTGTGGACCAATCAAACTGCTGCATTCTGATTCCTATTGTTCTAGGACCAATCAAACTGCTGCATTCTGAATCCTACTGTTCTAGGACCAATCAGACTGCTGCCTTTTGTCATCCCTGGGGGGGGGGGTGACATCACCCCCTGCCCCCCTGGGACGCTCACCTACCATGGGCGGCACCCCCCCCCCAGGATGCTTGCGACAGGCAGCACCCCCCCTGGGACACTCATCGTGGACAGCTAGCCCCACCCCCAGAGGCGGCTAGCCCTGTGGGTGCACAGTGTGTGTGCCACTCCAGGTGCCAGAGCAGCTAGCTCTGCCTCTGGTTAAAAGCACATGTTTTGCATGCAAGAAGTCCCTAGGTTCAATTCTTGGCATCTCAAGGGTGGGAAATATTCCTGTCTGAAGCCCCAGAGAACTGCTGCCCATTGGTGGCAATGATAACTAATGTAATGCCTTCCAGATACTGATGGACTCCTGCTCCCATCAGCTCCAGCCAACAGGTCCAAATATTGAGCATAATGTGTGTTGTAGTCCAATAGCAGCTGAAGAACTCCACATTGACTACCCATGATATACACGATACTGACATATTCGGACCCATGGCCCGATTTAGTATAAGGCAACTTCCTATGATCCTAAAGCAATCCCTGAACACTGACCATGCCGGGTGGGTGTTCGAATCCATTAATATCTGGAGGGCCACAGGTTGCCCTAAAGTAAATTTTAGCCTAAGAAGAAGCTGCAAATGCAACAGAAAATCTTTGGAATGATCCATCAAATATTGGGAAAGCCTCAAGGTTTTTTGAGTGTTTGCCAAACAACAACAACAACAACCCTAATAGAAGCAGCAGCTTTGATTACTTTCAGGACAGGACAAATTGGAGAACCATCGCTTGTACCTTGCGGACAAGATTTTCTGAAAGCAGAAAATATGAAAACACCCAGATACATGTTCCTTTCTGCCTTTCTCATAATTCATTTGTGAATCACTTTCTATGAAACATTGCAAAGTGATTTAACAACATGTATAAAGCAATTTTATATATAAAAGCAGTAAAATCAATTTTGTATTACAGCTTCAGCAGGTATTCTTTAAGGTAACAGGAATTTATGCTTCTAATACATTGTGCATTCTTTTATTTGATTTTTTTAGTGTTCTCATGTACCAAGGAATTTGGTTTGTTTATGCGCTGTAATTTTTCTGCTCACAAAATTAGATTTCCCTTTTAATAAAAGTACATTTTATGAACACTCACTAATCCGTTCTCAGCCATGAGCTAGCACTTTATAATCCAGCATCCCTCATGGAACTATAACAAGCTGGATGGAAGCTGGATCAGCCTGTTCTGAGCCACCATCAGCACCAACAATTACAGCCTCATTTTGAAAAAAATGTCATCATTATTAAGATAATTAAGCACTGACTATCTCTGTGGTCCATCAGTCGGTGTCTATCACATCCATTTCATTTTATTTCTTCATTTCTTGATCCCTGCGACAGGGCTTGCTGAAGAATGGCATTTTGCCATTATATTAGAAGCAGTAAGTTATTCATCTTGGATTCCCCCCTGGGTTGGATTATTTTTAAAAGTGTCCTGTGATCCAACTCTGCTCAGTGTGCCTGATGGAACTTTAATGATTCAGTGGTAAAAGTCAGTAATAATAATTGTCTGAGTTTTATTTCCCCTTGGAACAATTTCCTCCTTCATTCTGTCTTGCAGGCCTCCGGTGGAAGGCAGGAAATATAATAGAAGGGCTAGTGTCTACTTCTCAGTACATTGGTACCTCTACTTACGTTCACCTCCGGTTACGTATCCTTCGGAATAGTCTTTTTCCAGGTTTCCCCATGTGTGCATGCGCAGAAGTGCTCTACACGTCATGTGCATTTACATGTGCAGAAGTGGCACCTCTGGATATGCACACCTTGGGATCTGACCGGAGCTCCAGAACAGATCCCGTGCACAAACGGAGGTACCACTGTATGTGGGAATGTATTTCCCCAACTTCCCCTTCATCTCCATGTTCAGTGAGTTAGAAATCCCTTGAGCATGTGTAGCATTGAGAACTGGGTGCTACACATGTTCTTTATTTATTTATCTTTATTCTATAAACTTTATTTATATATTTAAATAATTTCTATGCTTTTTAAAAACATGTAGGTCAGTGCTTTGCAACGTAGATCAGTGATGGGGAACATCTGGACCTCCAGATGTCGTTGGACTCCAGCTCTAATAATAATACAGTAGTAGTAGTAGTAGTAGTAGTAGTAGTAGTAATAGTAATAATTTTATTTGATATATAACTTTTATTAAATTTTCTAATTTACATTTCAAAATATTCATTTAAACAACCTTAAATCAATGAATTCCCTTATCTTTTGGTGGTTCATTTTGCATACCACACATCCCTGCATATTTTACATGAACTAAACTATTCAGTAATCCATTGTTAAAAAATATTTTATTATTTGTACCCCATCCATCTGGTTGGACTGCCCCAGTCACTCTGAGCCATTTTCATTCTGAAAACATAATAAAATATTAAACATTTTAAAAAACTTTCGATACAGGGCTACCTTCAGATTTCTTCTGAAGGTTGTATAGTTACTTATCTCCTTGACACCTGATGGGAGAACATTCCACAGGGTGGGCATCACTACCAGGAAGACACTCACTAGCTATTTGCTATTCTACCTGGAGGCTGATGGGAGCTCAGTGGCATCCGAAGGGCTGAGCCATAGGTCCCCCACATCTGGTTTGGGACTGTGTGTATTGTAACTCAGAGCAATCTGGATTTGTTGTTTTACATCTTCAAAACATAGAATTAATTTTGAACCAGAATACAGTGGTACCTCGGGTTAAGAACTTAATTCGTTCCAGAGGTCTGTTCTTAACCTGAAACTGTTCTTAACTTGAGGTACCACTTTAGCTAATGGGGCCTCCCGCTGCCACCACACGATTTCTGTTCTCATCCTGAAGCAAAGTTGTTAACCCGAGGTACTATTTCTGGGTTAGTGGAGTCTGTAACCTGAAGCGTCCATAACCTGAAGCACCTGTAACCTGAGGAACCACTGTATAAGAGAAATAGAACCCAGAGCAAAGCAAACTCCTGGAACAACAAAGGGACAAGAAAGGGAACCTGTAGCTCCAACACCCATCAGCTAAAATCAGGGTGGCTAATGGTCAAGGATGACGGTAGGGGCATATGAAGGGGAAGGCGGCTTGCCCCGGGTGCCACTCTGGGGGTGTGTGACAAGATGGCCCGCTGCCTCCCCCTAGCTGTAGAGTGGCCAAGGGTGTATGTGCAGCGTCCATACGGGCTGCCACGTATGTGCAGTCCGTACAGGTGCCGAGCGTGTGTGCCACACCCCGGGTGCCAGAGAGGCTTCCTCCACCCCTGGATGATGGGAGTGTGTAGATCATCATTCAATGGAATGGTACATTCCATTTCACTGCTTGATGAAAAATGGGAATGGCTACCTTGTCCTGCTGCTGCTGCTGTTCTCACTACAACCTATCTGCTCCTGCCACCACATGCTTTGCTGCCGCCGCCATGTGTTCTGCTGCATCCACTGCTGGGGAAGAAGCGCTGCTGCCACTGTTCTGATTTCGGGCAAGATCTCACCCAAAATGGATATGACCTTGCCCAAAATTGGTGCTGCTTCTCTGCTGCCAGCAGAGATGGTAGGGCAGGTGGGGCACTCAGGTGTGTGGGCCTGCTCTGCTCATAGAACACAGTGGGGAATACTTCCAAGCAAAAATGCCTAAGCTTGTTCTATGAATCTGTTTCTTCAACACCCATGGTAAATCAAGTTTGCTTGCATTCCCAAAATAACAGAAAGGAGAGGAATTGTCCAGACAAGTCCTCTGCGATGGTTTGCCATGTTTGAAACCGCGCTACCAGAAATCAAAACCCTGGACAAAGGTGCCATATCACCTCCCATGCAACATGTAATTGAATTCACACATTTGCTTACAAGTCATGAAGCGATGTCTTTGAGCGATGAGCCGTCGGGTGACCAGTGTGACTTTGTGAAAGAGCCCTCAGTGCACAGCAGCAGCAAGGTCATAAATCACTGAATCATCCTTAGCCTTTCACAGCCCGACATGACAGGAACCAGAACGTGAAGGAGTAGGATTTCTTAGGCAAGCCAACATTGCAATACTAGGGACTGCACCCTCCTCTTCTAGATAAAACACACACACACACACACACAATTCGAAGGCATCACTAATCCAAGGGCCATGCTGTGTGGCCTTTATTATAGTGCATTCACATGCTGTGCAGCCTTTCATAATAACCCGATTGATTGTTCTTGTGTCTAGCCCTTTGTCAAGGACTGGCAGGGTGCATGCAAGGTTCCCCTGGCTGGCAGGAAACATGGGAGGGAGGGAGGGTGTCGTTCCAGGCTTGGTGGGAGCTGACCTTCTTAGCCAGGCAGTGGATCTCCACCCACCCATCAATCAATCAATCAATCAATCAGCACAGAAAACTGAATTAAGTCTGCTAGGGTGCTGGACAGCCAGTCTGGACCACTCCAATATCGCCTCATTCAGCCCAAACTGCTATGTCAGTGACTAGCAGGACAACTGGATGCCCTTCCTCCCTCTTGTAGAGTTCGCATACAACAACATGCTATCCAAATCTTTTACATCTCCATTGTGTCCAGAATTCACCCTTAAACTACAAGTGATATTTCAATCCTACTAACGAGTTTAACTATTTAAATTGGTCTTTAAGATAAATGATAATTTCCCCCCATTCCTTATTAAAATCTTGGTCTTCCTGATTTCTGATTCTTCCGGTCATTTTAGCCATTTCGGCATAATCTGCCATTCTTCTCTGATAGGGACTTTATGTTCTTTCCATCTCTGGGCCCATAACATCCATGCAGCTGTGGTCCTAGTTGCATCTTCCAGACACCAGCTCCCTTCTTTGTGGGGCTGGCTGTGGTGGACTTTGTAGAGGTGCTGAAGTGGTGCAACAGCTGCTGTGGGAGCAGCTCGACTGCCATCTCCAAGTGGAACTTTACCGCCAGCTGCAGAATATGGGCAGGAACAGAGAGGTTTAGAGACTTGATGCAGGCTGAGCAGAGCCAGAGCTGCCAGCGTCGACTCCCCCTGACTTTAGACGGCCGGTTGCCAAAGGAACAACTGAGAGTGGGCTGGAACACAGCCAAAGCTCTCAAGAAGCTCAAACAGGCGTGAACAGACACAGATACAGTCTTTCGGAACAGGAAGAGGTTGGAGCTGAGCCAATAAGTCCAAAGAGTCTTTGGGAGTCCAAATGGGAGAACTGCTAGACAGGAAGGAAAACAAGAGACGTAAGGGGTGAAAGTTCAATATCTTCTATAGGAACCGGAAGGAATCTTCAGAAGGCTCATCTTGAGTGATAATGTTGGTGGCTTTGTTAGAGCCGTCTGGAGCTATCTGATTGTTTTTGCAATAAATCCTCCTTTTTAATGACCTATGCTTACTGTGTTATCAAGCCGGGAACCTGGATTCCTGACATTGATTATGCCAAAGTGGCATACAAGAGGACAGTGGGGACCCACAGGCAAGCAGGGACCATGTTCCAAGTGAGGGAACCATGTGTGGCTCTCAGTCCGTGATTGCCTTGGAAGGGGCAGTGCAAGAAGTGGACCCAAAGTGTACCAGTCCCTTTGAGGTGGATGAACAGATCAACCTGGCGGTGTTCCACCTAGCTCTTCACAAAGGTCCACCCAGTGTCCCACAGGCCATTACTTTCACCTGAGATCCTGGAACACCATTACCACTGTGCTGTGCAGGAGGTGCAGCAGGAGGTAGAATATGAGGTGGGGCAGATTCTGGACTCCCGTCGCCAGGATTATTTCTGAGGTATTGGGGGTGATGTCAGGGACTGGCACGGCTCTGATGTGTGTGAGAGACATAGGCGGCTGGGGGGAGGGGCAGAGGCAACTCCAGGAGAGGTGGCTAGTGATTTGAGAGGTTTGGTGCCACCGGCGAGGTGGGAGCCAGGGTGGGGGAGAGGACCCTTGCAGTCAGCAATGAGATGTCAGTTTGTATTTCTTGGTACAGAAAGTATTGATCTGATTTTTTCCTATTCTACTTAATTCAAGATGGTTCTGGAAGCTTCTTTGTGTGAAAGAAACAAGCAGAAGGTTCATGGTGTTTGGGTTATGCCTTCATAGGAGCTGAGTACAGCTGGTTTGAACTAGTTCTCTCATCTCTTCTGTCAAGGTTATGCTGACTATAAAAGTAGGGCCAGAAGGAGCCTGGGTTTCACTTTCTTTTTCTATCTATTTTCCTTCTGGTGTGGTGTTCTGTACATAGTATGCTATAGTGTTAAGGTTTAGACTTATTATAAGTTTAAGTTAAGTCTGCTGCAACTGGATTTCTTATGGTCAGTGCCAATTCTGAATGTATTGGATTGGTAACCATAATGCTCATTTGCCTTCAGTAGCAGTAAAGCTCTGCTGTATTAAATATTAATTGCCTCTGGTGTATTTTTTTGTGGGGGGGAATCCTGCAACATGTTTAAGTTTTTCCTCTGCTAATTATACACTGGAGTTCTGCTCTGGATCAATATTGAGTAGAATTTCATGATAGGAGGTGATGTTGGGGGTGCAGGTTGAAAACAGAGGAAGAGGTGTTTCAGGTGAGGGATGGACCAGCCAATTCCCCACTGTCTCCTAGGACCAGGAGGGGCTTGAAGAGGGAAGTGCAGTGATGACTTCTGTGCAGGTTGCATTTTCACTCTTCTTCAGGCGAGGGTACATAATCCCAGTGTCTGGTCCCACTGTTGCTTCAACTGCTCCACTGGGCATGAACATGGAATACAGCTAAATAGACACTAGAAGTGTGTGCGCATGTGCACCCAGCGCACCTTAGGAGCTGCTGTAAGTGTGTCCTTTTGTCAATAAAGAATTCACAATCTGCCGCTTGCTTTCCTTGGCTGAGTGTGCGCAGGACACCCTTGCTGTAAACAATGAACTCGAAATCAATGAATACAGTTGCTTCAGGAGCCTGTAGGAGGAATTATAGATCATTTTTGTCTTCACAGTCTGTATAATTTTAAATCCTCGGCTTCTCAATAACGGGAAAACAGCCTTTTTGTTTTTTCTTGAACGAGGCAAAACAAATACCAGTTAACTCAGTAGAAAAAGGATAATCAGGCAAATTTGGTGCTCACAACCTTTTTTTTGGAATAGAATCAGTAGAGCACAGATCTGTATTTGCATTTCTTTGCCTTATATTGTGAAACATATGCACAGTCAGATCAGCGGCGGAGGAAGCCAATCAGGCTCCTGGGGCGGCGCGCGTGCCCTGCACCCAGGGGCAGGGCCAGCCGTCCGCGGGGCAGGATGAGCTGGAGCAGGATGCTCCACAGGACCTCTGAGTAGCCTGCCTGCCTCCTCCCACTCAGCTACCCTACAGCTGAGGGGGAGGCGGTAGGCGGACTGTTTGGGGCAGCAAGGAGCCTGCGGCAGTGTGTCACTCCCAGGAGAGACGTGTGGCTCGGGCATGCTGCAGGCCCCGCAGTGAGTGCTGCCCAGCATTTTGTCACCCCCCTCAGTGGTGACACCCGGGATGGCCCACTCCCACTGCACCCCCTTCCTCTGCCTCTGAGTCAGATCACTGATCATTTAGCCAATTTTAAAAAGAGGAATAGGCAAATTCATGAAGGTTAAAGCTATCAGCGGCTACTAGCCACAATGGCTATATTCCACCACTGCTGCCGGAGACATTGTGCCTTTGAATACTACATACTGGAAGCTGCAGGTTGGGGAGAAACTGTTGCACTCAGGTTCTGTGTCAGGCTTCCCCTGGACAACTGGCTGACTACTCTGCTATCAATGTGCTGGGCTAGATGCATGTTTGGCCTGACCCATCAGCGCTCTTCTTATGTTCCATTTCTGTCAGTCCCCACCCCCCACTTCTCTCGTACATCTCCAGCAAATTTCGGAGTAGTTATTATCCATTCCAACTGAAAGTTAGATACCAGTGATACATAACTTGAAAACAGTTTTCTCTTATGTTTGCATTTAATGAGAATTTATGGGCCTTCCTCCAAAGATTTCGCCAAGTTTCCATGGGAATATAAAACATCCAATATCTTCCTGCCCACTTTGTCATGTACTCTTTAGCTTGCTTTCGTTCACAGTTGTATTTCAACACCAGGTGATATATTTTGGGAAAGCCTAACACATGACAAGTTCTTATGCGATCGCTGTATCTGAATAGGTTATTTTTCTCCCAGTCTTTACAGATGTAATCTGATAGTGATATTATATTTGATATCTAAACCCTGTGTTGACTTGAATCCTCAGATTTTGATGCAAAGCCAGACATTTCTTCGATGAAAGTGAAGGATGTAACCAGTGGTGGAAGAAAGGGGGGTGCAGGATGTGTGGTCCACCCTGGGTGTCATCACTGGGTGTGTGTGACAAAATGAGTTTTTTTTCCCTTTTTTAAAAAATGGGCTCACGAAACTTTTTAGGAGTGATGTGGTGGCTTAGGCGCCTGCAGGGTTCCATGCTGCCTGAAACAGCAGCATGACACATGCGTCTGACTACTGCAGGGGTCCCCAAACTAAGGTCTGTGGGCCGCATAAGGCCTGAGGGACTTGCTTATCTGGCTCGTGGTGACCCCCACCCCCGCTCTTACCGGCGCTGCGCAGCTGTCCACTTCCAGGTTGGAGGAGTACCAGAAATAGCTTGTCTGCACGCACAAGTGTTATTTCATGCGCACATCTGGGTCGGAGGAGGCCCATGCACATGTGCACAAGCTATTTCCAGTGCTCCTCCAACCTGAAAGTGTGCCAGAAATAGCATGTGCACACGCATATGGGCACACGCTACCCTGCCCTCCGGTCTGCTGCACTGCAGACACCGGACCAAGGCGCGGTAAGTTTGCTGACCCCTGGCCTACTGCCTCTCCCTCAGCCGTACTACAGCTGAGGGGGAGGTGGTGGAGAGGCTCCAAGCATTGGAGAGGCTCAGCCTGCCCCCATGGGTGGATCGCCCCACCCCTGCCTGCAGGACACGCCCCCGCACCAGGCACCTGAGCGGCTAGCTACACCATTGGATGTAACCAATAACAGCAAGTTAAAAGGTAAAGGTAAAGGACCCCTGACAGTTAAGTCCAGTCGTGAACGACTGTGGGGTTGTGGCACATCTCGCTTTATTGGCCGAAGGAGCTGGCGTTTGTCCGCAGACAGTTTTCCCCAGTCATGTGGCCAGCATGACTAAGCCGCTTCTGGTGAACCAGAGCAGTGCACAGAAACACCGTTTACCTTCCCGCCGGAGCGGTACCTATTTATCTGCTTGCACTTTGATGTGCTTTCGAACTGCTAGGTTGGCAGGAGCTGGGACCGAGCAACAGGCGCTCACCCCATTGTGGGGATTCGAACTGCCGACCTTCCGATCGGCAAGCCCTAGGCTCTGTGGTTTAGACCACAGCACTACCCGTTAGTTCGTGGCATGTTATAGGGTGAGGGGGGTGAACAAAAAAAGAAGAAGCCTCCTGTGGGATACCGTAACCAGCACAACACTGAAGATTTTTGGAATACAGTACTTTAGTTCAAACTATATGCTTCATGGCTTCCACAAACTTTTAAATACTTTGTTCTATGGATATTTTTAAAACTTCGGCATAGAAATGTTTATTCCCAACAGTACAATGTTCAGACAGTCTGTATTATTACCTCCACCCTACACATATAAGATACACTTGCAATATTTCTCGCTCCTATGCAGAGCAAGAAAATAGGTTTTTGCCTGTAATTATAGGCACTCTCAAGAATATGTTGCTACAAGTGAAGTGATACCTGCAATAAAATGTTGTCTCCAATCTGGCCCCATCTGCACTATACCTTTAAAACAGTGATACACCTCTTTAAAAAGTCATGGTTTCCCCCAGTGAATCCTGAGAACTGTATTTTGTTAAGGGGGCTGAGAGATACAATCCTCAGAGTGTTTTAACAATCAATTCCTCTTCCCAGGGTATTCTGGAAATTGAAACCCAGATTATTCCTATTTTACTTGGACTTGTGAAGTCCAACCACTCAAAAAATCACAAAGTTGCCACAAAATAATGCTCTTCAGACCCATTTGAATGGATATTGTTCTCTCATTGTGGAAGGCATTTTGGTGTGATCTCTTCTTGTTGAAGATTAATTCACTTTGAATTATAATTCCTACTAAGAGTGAACTTTGGTGACTCTGTGCTGATAGCTTTGGAAGCAAAACTGGTCTGGGGCAACTCTAAGCTGTGTAGATGGATGAATATGCAACTTCTAAAAATTATCCACCAAGTCCCATTGATTTCAATGGGTCTACTCTAATCCAGAGTGGGTAAGGATGGTAGCTGTAAAAATAGAAGGAACATACAAAGGGAAGTTGGGGGAAGAAGAAAAGTCAAATGACATGTGCACGTGTCTGAATGTGGCTTGGAGAACTTCACCAGAGAATCAACTTTGACATTTTGTTAATGCATACTCATCATGCAATGACTTTCATATCCAGTGATATGGCCTTGCATGCAGGAATGGTCCATCACAGATCAGCCCTTCAGATACAATCAGTGGAAACAGTTCACACATTCCATGGAAACAGTTGAGTAATCAAGGCAATGTCAGTCAGTCCTGGGGATCAGTGAAGCACTGTAGCTAAGTGGTACAACATATGTTTGTATGGTTCCAGGCTCAATTCTCAACATCTCTGGGGAAGTCTCTCTGTCTGAAAGCTTGGAGATCTGCTGTTGGTCAATGTAGAATAGGGGCGGGACCCTTGTTGGTGATTATGTGGCTCCACCGCCAATGAGACCAACTTTGACAGGTGAAATAATAATAATAATAATAATAATAATAATAATAATAATAATAATAATATATTTATACCCCACCCTTCTGTCTGGGTTGTCCCAGCCACTCTGGGCAGCTTCCAGCATATATAAAAACATAAAAACACAGTAAAACATTAAACCTTAAAAAGCTTCCCTATACAGGGCTGCCTTCAGATGTTTCCTAAATGTTAAATAATTACTCATCTCCTTAACATGTGACGGGAGGGCATTCCACAGGGTGGGCGCCACTACTGAGAAGGCCCTCTGCCTGGTTCCCTGTAGCTTCATTTCTTACAGTGTGGGAACTGCCAGAAGGCCCTCGGTGCTGGATTCCAGTGTCCAGACTGAACAATGGAAGCAGAGACGCTCCTTCAGGTATACAGGGCTGAGGCCGTTTAGGGCTTTAAAGGTCAGCACCAACACTTTGTGCTCGGAAATGTACTGCGAGCCAATGTAGGTCTTTCAGGACTAATGTTATATAGTCTCGGCTGCTGCTCCCGGTCACCAGTCTAGCCACTACGTTCTGGATTAATTATAGCTTCCAAATCACCTTCAAAGGTAGCCGCACATAGAATGCATTGCAGAAGTTCAAGTGGGAGATAACCAGTGCATGTACCACTCTGGTGAGAAAGTGCACAGGCAGGTAGGGTCTCAGCCGGTGTACCAGAGCTGGTAGACAGGTTCCCTGGACACAGAATTGACCTGCGCCTCCATGGACAGTTGTGAGTGAGTCCAAAATGGCTCCCAGGCTGCACACTTGGTCCTTCAGGGGCACCATTACCCCATTCAGGACGAGGGAGTCCTCCACTCCCGCCCACCCCCTGTCCCTCGGGAACAATACTTCTGTCTTGTCGGGATTCAACTTCAATCCATTAGCCACCATCCAACCACCTCCAGACACCCACACAGGACCGCCTTCACTGGTTCCGATTTAAATGAGAGGTATGAAGCAACCTGCCTGCCAATCATCTGACAGCAGATGATTGACAGATGTCCTACCCACCTAGCAATGTCCCTTGCCCAGCACTTTCCAAGCTGAGTGCACAATCTAGCCATGTCTCTACCTGCCCTACCTATCAGGTGTGGGGCAGGTGGGTGTGGTTTGAGAAAAACAGCTTGGCCTGCCAAATTTGGCCCATGAACTAGAGGTTCCTCACCCTGGTGTAAAGTCTACACTGTAGACGTTATTGAGCTAGATGGACCAGTACTCAAATGTTGCATAAGACAGCTTCTTATGGGTTGTTGGAGAAAAGATCCTTTCAGGGGAAAACTTTATTTACTTGAACAGACTGACAACTCCTTCCTCTGCTCCTCTCATGGCAATACCAAATTTCTGTTTCTTGAAGTATGATCTACTTGGAAATATAAAGCCAAAGTGATAAAGATGCCTGCAGTATCTCACAAAGAGTAGATTTAAAAAAGAAAGTGCTCGCTTCGGCAGCACATATACTAGATTTAAAAAAGAAAACCCTATTCCTTTGTTCATGGTGCTACTTGACTCTTAAATAATGGTAGATAGCTTCTATTCCCTGCTATGTGATACAGATATTGACTGTTGGATTTTTTTGTTTGATTTTTTTTGTTTATTTGTAAAAAGTTCATTTCTGTCTGAGTTGGATTATCCATTAGGCTAAACACACTAAAAGAATCGGGCTAGAGTGGAACCCGTTGAGTGTAATTATGCAAGATTGATTCTGCCTTGAGAACAGAGACAAACAACAGAAGGGGCTAAGAAAGGACAAAATTGATCTGTGAAAAAAGTGATAGCAATATTGTGTGCACAAGCAATTGTTCATTCAGCAGCTATAATTCTACCCAGGTCTGTCCAACAGGACTGTCAACTGGTTTGTGGAGGCTCTGAGCAATTTTCCCTCTGTTGGGTAGGGATGGGCAAATTGGTCCATTTTGGTTTCTTTCAGTTTCTCTCTCTCTCTCCCCTCCCCCCCATCCTGAAGTTCAGTTTGTGTGAATCTGCTTAGCAAAACTTCTTGCCTGCCTGACAACAGAAGAAACTTACAGCCCTGCTGCTTTCCAGAGCAGCAGAAGCCAACAGGGTACTTTCAAAAGAGACAGGAAAATATAAGCGGACATGAAAACTGGACTCCAAAAAGTAATTGTTCTACCTTGGGGTCATATAAGCCATCTCAAATAAAAATGTGCCATGAACTTTAAAAGCAGAAGGCTTCCTTAAGCGCAGCTGCAGCAGGAAGGAACAAAAGGACAAACAAGAGTTTGCTATCATACGAGGTGCATTCTAGTACTGTACCATCTTTGTGGAGGTGTCAGAGATTTTGTGTTGTGTGTGTTGATAAAAACCATGGAGCCCTGCATATCTCTTTTTATTGCTGCTTCTAGCCATTGTTCTTTTGATTAAATCTGCCCAGTCTCTTCCTCATTATTGTGTGCAAGGAAAGCCTTGGGTTTCTGATAGCTAAGGATGGCATACTGTTGGGAAGTGAGCTACCCTCTCAGTGGCTGACCACAGCCAAATTGACTGAGATGGAGCAAGCTGATGATGCCTGTGATTACCACCTGACATAGCCAGATTCAGGCATTAATCACAAGAGTAGGTGGGAAGAGTGGGGATGAGCATGCAGCCCTGTATAGGGAAATCTTTTAATGTGTAATGTTTTGTTATGTTTTTATATATGTTGGAAGCTGCCCAGAGTGACTGGGACAACCCAGTCCGATGGGTGGGGTACCCTAATAATAATAATAATAATAATAATAATAGGTTCCCATAATCCCATTATCATATTTTGACTAAGATCTGGCAGGCAGGGCTTCCAGGAGACAGATAAATCTATCTCCAGATCCAGATCTGACCCCAATGTTGTCATCTGGACAACTCTAAGTTGAAGGGGCTAAATTTTCCTGAATATAACGGTCAGCTTAATACATCTCTCTGTTGATAAGGAATCATACAGGTTGAATGGTACCTTCTCCAGCATCCCTGCCATTGGGACCAGTGTAAGGCTGGATGTTCACAGGATGAGCACGTGGCCCCATTAGAAACAAATATGTAGGCACATCCTTGGTGATGCTGATAAGCTGAAGTAGAACTAAAGGCTGGTTTTTTACGACCTACTCTGTGAGAAGCTAACCTGATGGGGCTGGGTGAATGCTGTTGCAATTAATGTGGTGACAGAACTCTTTATCAGTTTAACAACAGGGCATACGTTTTCTTACATGGCTGACAGCGATTGAGCTGCCAATTTGCCGCCTTCCGCAACTTCCGCCAGTGCCCCTGTGAATTGCTGCTGATTCCCAAAAGCATGTCAGTGTTAAGTGACAGCTTCCAGAAAGCTTTATCGAAGGCATTGGAGGGTGTTACCCAAAACATTATTTTTTTGAGCGACAATGGCTTTCAAGAGCAATGGCTTTGGCAGCTCGGAATCAGAAGGAGGCTTCTGAATGGAGAGCCTGTAAAAGCATCAGTGATCAAGGAGGCAAGCAAGGAAAAAAGAAAAGGAGGGGGAATGAAAAGGAAAGGGGAGAAATGAAAAAGAAGGCAATACAACCACAAACAAAGGCTTGCATTTAAAAAATAAGAGGAAGAATAGTGCAGAACCCTGCATAAAGCATTGCATTTAAAAAATGTATATAATATGGGACAGGGCCTTTTCCATGGTTGCACCTCTGGCTAGAGAAGAGCCTTCCCAGAGAAGTATGTGGTTTTGTATCAAATATGTTATATCTGATTGCAATATCAGTCATTCATATCTGCATCAAAATGCTGTTGGCACAGACAATCCAACCCATAGCAACTAAATATTATTAAGCCTCATATCACAAAGCAGAAAGTACAGCTTGGCCACCCAGAAACCAGCAATTGCTGGCAACAGATACATTCTCACAGTGAGCATCTGCATGCTCGGCAATCTCACACGTTGAGTGCGCCTTGTCCCATCTTTAAAAGCTGGGTGGGTGGGTGTGCCATTCTGTGGGGACAGCTCCATTGCTTCAGGGCAGTTGTGACTTCCTTGTGCTGATCTCGAACTCCTTAAACTTGGACTGCTCTTTGCAGCCCTGCTAGCCTTTCCTTTCCTGCCATCTAACCTGAGTGTAGCAGCTGCTGGAGCTCATTGCCTGTTTTTGAGCTTGTTAGCTCCTCTCTGCTTCGCAAAAGATTTATGCCTTTCCCTCAAGCGAAAGCTTCTGCCATCATGGGCTGGATGGGGGCCTGGACAGCAGCTCTCTGGCAAGCAAGCAGGAGATACCAAGGTACCAAGGAGAAGGATGAGGAGCAGCTGATGATTATGGTGATGAAAAGGTAGACTCACTGGGGGAGGGGGCTCCATGGAGAGTGTATTGCCTAGGGCCTTCCAAAACCTGGGGCCAGCACTAGATGGTTGGTCTTGTCGTCCTAAATGGAAGGCGCCAGATTACAGAAAGCTGGTATAAATACAAAGAGCCAGTGTATTTACAAAACTGAAATGCCTTATGGATAGAAAATCTCCTCCCAATTCCTCCTAGTAATCTTGCCAATGAGAAACATGGTTGTGTGCAACTTACAAAGCAGCCTGAATGTTGAGACAGCACGCACATTTAATCTATTGGTAACAATCAAGCCGAGTCACTTGATTAACTTGATTTGCTTCAGCTGTCTCTTGTCTGACAAACAAAAGCATAACTCGAACCATCTTTGATTGTATAATTGAATAGCATTGTCTCTTGAGATTAAAAAAAAAAAGATTCAAAGTTTTGGTGCAACGACAGAATGTGTGTGGCAGAAGGAAGAAAAAAAACACACAAGCAGGGTTATTTGCCTGATGAATTAATAGAGCTGTTTCCCCAGGGTTAATTTCTGACTCTTGAAAGTTCTTAAAACAACAGACAGAAAACACCAGACAGAAAAAAACTGTTTGTGACATCTCCTCACTTTTTCAAATGTGGGGATACAGATAATAATTTACAGGTGCTTCACATGTACATCTTTATGCATGGCAACATAATACAGATAGCAGGTTTACCCAGTGGTTAGGTAAAGGTAAAGGTAAAGGTAAAGGGACCCCTGACCATTAGGTCCAGTCATGGCCAACTCTGGGGTTGCGGTGCTCATCTTGCTTTACAGGCCGAGGGAGCCAGCATACAGTTTCCGGGTCATGTGGCCTGCACGACTAAGCCGCTTCTGGAGAACCAGAGTAGCGCACAGAAACGTCGTTTATCTTCCCACCAGAGTGGTACCTATTTATCTACTTGCACTTTGACGTGCTTTTGAACTGCTAGGTGGGCAGGAGCAGGGATGGAGCAATGGGAGCTCACCCCGTCGTGGGGATTCGAACTGCCGACCTTCTGATTGGCAAGTCCTAGGCTCTGTGGTTTAACCCACAGCGCCTTGCACAATATGGAAAAGTTTACCATGCACCAGAAACTATCCCTGCCACAAATATGAAAAAGTAGGTGATTGCATCTGGCACTTGGCTGGAATTCAGCTTGCTACGAACCATGAAGCTCACTGAGTGATCTTGGGCCACTCACTGTCTGTCTCTGCCTCACATACCTCATGACGGTGTTGTCAGGATAAAATGGAGTAGGCAAGAAATGTATATATCACATTTGGAGCACTTTGGAGAAAATATGGGATATAAATGTAGTAATAGACACATAATACATACCTTCTGGGTCCACAACTTTGCAGGTAAACCATAAAGAAGTGAAAATGGGGAATCAGGTACAATCAGAACACTCTTTTGATCCATTCTTTCTTCCAGGCCCGATGAAGTAGATCCGGAACTGAGATCAAGTCAATGTGCTAATTGAATCCATCTTTTGCTATCCATTTAAAACCCCAAATCCAGTAGGGTTGACATTCTGCTCAAATCAAGACCTTGATAGTTTTACACAAAGATAGATAGAAACTGCACAATTATTAAAACCATCATAAAAGTGCTTAGAGGACATGAGAAATCATGGCAGTTTACACCAATTGTTAATAAAACTTGACTATTTTTTTAAACTGCACCTGCTCACATAACAGGAAGGCAATGAAATGTGCAACAGGGATAAACTAGTTATGTGGTTCAGGCTTTCTGGTTATTCATCCCTTGTATAAATTAAGGACCTTCCACCATCGTATGTTACACTGACTATTCCAATATTCTGATTTTATTGTATGTTATTGCTTCTCCAGTGAGAAAACACAGCATTATTTCCCCATAAACATTTTTAGAAGGTTTGCACAAGAACGTCCTGGCTGAAGGATAAAAAGTGGCTTGGGCAGCCTGTTGTGCAGGCCTTAATTGATAGCATGGAAGCAATTTCCATTCCTGTTCCACCTCCAGAAACTAGTGCTAAAAAGGAGAAGGTGAGAAAAATACCAAGTCCCTGTCATGCCTGGCTCAGGCAGGTAACTTTATTTTTTTTTTTAAAAAATATTTTTATTCATTTTCACCAACATAGACAATAACAAGAACATACAAAACCAAAACAACAACAACAAAACAACACAAACTAACACTAATGTGACTTGGCTCAGGCAGGTAACTTTAAATGCATTCTCCATCAGAAAGATTCTTAAATTTTGCCAAAGGAAGCTTTCCTAAACCAAAATAAACAAGACACACAATTTTCACCCACAACAAACTGTCTTACTGTTTTCGTAACTTTTAAGGCACATAAAAAAGCAACTGGGGGGGGATGGTTGGATGTGCATTCAAAGAGACACCCCACCACTCACAGCATGTTTTGCAAGCACAAGGTTCTGATTTTAGCCCCTAGCTCCAGTGGTTTGCTTCAATGAATATGTTACTTCTTCTCATTGTTGACGATCTGCCCCTCAAAAGACTCCTGTATTATTCCCCTTCCACATTCATATCTTCATATTGCTGCCTGTCTGTGCCTAGGATCTAAAGCCTACTTTTAAAAACAACCTTCAAATCATTTCTTCCTCAGCTGCTTTTCTTCATTGTTTTGGTTTCCCTTTCTGACATTTGTGAAATGTCTTTCCACTATGGTGGCTCAAATGGTCTGATAGTACTAATTTTGTAGGATGGATGAACAGGTGATTAGCCTTTGTTTTCCCTGGCTGACCATCTGATTTTGACATCCACAGGGGATAGCCCTTTGTCCTGCATTTCAGGCGGTAGCATGTTTATTTCATTTCTTTAGATGGTCCTTCTTTCCCAGTGATTCTGGCTGTGTCTTCTTTTGCCTGTTCTTGTAAAGTCATTACATTCTCAACTGGTTCTTTTTGAAAAAACTCAGTGTTACCAATGGTCACTTTATCTGTGTGTGGATTCAGAATTCTGTAAGCTTTGGCATGCTCGCTGAAGCCAACAAGAATCTCTCCCACTGCTCTGTTTTTTTCTGTTTTCTTGCCACATTTTTCTTCTTGAACTTTGATGACTGTCTTGCAGCCAAATACTTTGATATGAGTGATACTGGAGTTTTTCCCATGTCATATTTTCTATGGAGTTTCCTCAACTGTCCTGGAATGCAGTCAATTTTGTAGGTAAGTAGCTGTGATTACTGACTGTCACCAGTATTTTTTCTGGTAGTTTGGAGTCTTATCATTTCTGTAAAGACTCTCTGTTTTCTTACAGGAACCCCATTTTGCTTATCTTTGTATGGTACTGTCTTTTGATGCTTTATTCCACAGGTTCTCAAGATGTCCTCAGCTTTCTTCCCTATAAACTCTTCTTCGTTGTCAGTTTGGATTGCAGGATTGTTGGTTGTCAAAACCACATAATCCTGTACATTTTCAAGCACTTCATCCTTCCCTTTCATGACATACGTGACTGTACCTTGAGCAGTCATTACATCATTGTGCATGCAGTTAAGAGGTTTTTTGGCTCTGGTCAGTGGTTGACCTGGCCAGTGCAGCTCTTGTAGCCATGGCTCTTATGTTGCAATCATATCTCATGATCATGGGACATGCAAATATCTTAAAGTCAATAGGAGTCTCTGTGGTTCTTTTGTGCTTTTTGGGTGTCTGTGTCCCAGGTGGTGATGATCAAGGCTGTTGCCTAAGGAATCAGGTGGCCTAGTTTTTGCTGAGGTGGTAAACTTGTGTCAGAGCTAAGCTGCTAAAGATACCTACACCCTTGTGCAAATTAATTGAAACAAAGCATGCTTTCTATCTTACTCATAATCCTATACTCAAAACAAACACAAAAAGTCAGTGGATCATTATTGTGTTGGAAGCCTGCAGCCAATAGAAGGAATAATGCGCTTGCCACAATATATTGAGGTTTTACGAAAGAGAGTTTTTCTAGAGCTGGAAAAGAGGTATCCTGACGGTACTGGGATATTGCAGCAGGACCTAGCCCCCTGTCACACATCAAAAGTGGTGAAGAAATTCATGACAGAGCAGCAAATACAGGTACTTGATTGGCCAGGGAATTCACCAGATGTAAATCCCATTGAGAATTTTTGGACTATATGCAAAAGTCACCTCCGTGCTGTAGACTGTACGACTATGGAGATGCTCATTCAGGTGCTGATTCAAGTGTGGTACAGGGATCTGAAAACCAACAGTGACTGTTCAAAACTAGTAGACTCCATGCCAAACTGTGTTCAAATGCTGCTTAAAAATAGCAGAGGTCATATCCGTTACTAATGTAGGTATATGTGAGTTCTGTACATGTATATGTGAGTTTTGTACAATAAACTACATTGCTTGTTTCAATTAATTTGCACAAGGGTGTACAGAACGGCCAATCAGACATCTATGGGAAGCCCACTGGGCAGTGGCGTAGCATGGGTTGTCAGCACACGGGGCAAGGCAAGTAATTTGCACCCCCTAACCCGTGGATTTGCGCCCCCTAACCCTAACCCCCAGATGTTGCGCCAGGTGCGGCCGGCCCCCCCTGCACCCCCCATGCTATGCCACTGCCACTGGGGGATATGAGTGCAAGAGTCCTCTCCTGCTGTTGTTCTCCAGCAACTGGTATTCAGAGACATATTGCCTCTGCTATGAGATTTAATATCCAGCTAGCCTAACACTTTCCCAGCTCTGCAATGTCCTTTTAGGGGCAGGAGCAAACAGAGCTGCATTCCCAATGTGGTTGCCCCTTGTAATATTGTACAGTATTACAACACTGGCAGTTTCGATTCTTTCCCTAACCATCGCCAACATGCCAGTTTTGTTGACGTTGTCAGTTAGAAATCCAAAGGACACACGTCTGAAGTCTTAAATATTTATGCATCTCTACCATCCTTTAATGTTTGTTTTCAAATCAAGGATGCTGTGCAGCCAATTAGTTTTTTTATTTCACAAATGAGATGCTTTGCATAATAATAATAATAATAATAATAATAATAATAATAATAATAATAATGCAAACCCAGTTGCTCAGAACGTCAAGTGAGCCAAAGCATGCAGCTTTGTTGTTGCTGTTATTTCTCCCTCCACACAAAAAAGGAGAAAACCTGTAGTAATTTTGGAAATAAAGAAAGAAAGGATTGGAATATGTATAAAGTGGAGGCCAGATGCCCACATTAAAAGCTGAAATGCACAGCCATCATCTATATAGAAGTCAACTGAAGGTTTACCAATGTCTGCAGTTTATGAGAAGGAAAATTGGAAGCTAGGGTCGTAAAAGAAACACCACATGGTCCCCAGTTCTGTGCATTTGCTTATCTTCCTCAGAATGGGTTTGAGACTTTGACGCCGACAGCTGTTGCAAAAAAATCAAATGGGGGCAGCCAGTGAATTACAGTGTATTACTGGTGAAATGACTGCTGGAGTCTTTTAAGGCCAGACATAAAAAAACACCCATGAAGAATATGATTACTGATCATCTTCACACCAAATTAGAGATCCCTGAAAAACTCCTGCTATGAAACTTCCTCCATTGATTCATAGTTTTTTCTAGGGGATATATGAGGTGTTATTGTAAAAATTAATGATTTTAACATGTGTATTGTTATAAAAGCTGTTGTAAAATGCCTCATGATGGATGGAACTCTAAAAAGCAGGTTAGAAATCTGTTAAATAAATGCTCCTTAAATCGTCTGTGGATCCAGAATAAGTGTCCATGTTGGTAATATGTGAGTTTAAGCAGCAGTTCTTGTCAATGGATATCAGATGGCAGGGTGGGAAATGCAGGGGTTAAAATCCACATACAGTGTACAGGGTTCAGGAAATCCTGTTGGCACCCCTGGAGTCGATCAACACCTGGAAGTTCACAAGTTAGCCATTGCTGCCTTAAATTTAAATGATGGGCAAACTCCCACCCCCCAATAAATCTGTAATGGGGTTCATCAAATGCACTATTTGAGACCATGTGCAGAGCTTCTTGCAGCTCATTTGCTGAAACCAATTGCAGATTCAGGAGAGGCTGGTTGCGTGTACTCCAGTGTCCTATTTTTATCTGAAGTCTCACTGGCACTCTGCTGCAACAGTTACACCTGCTCTGCAGTAATACTCTGGCCTGGTCATAGCTCATTTGTTTTATCGATTGTTTGCTTCATTGTTTTATCCTTCATTTGCTCTGTTGTTTCACCCCTCATTGACTTTCAGTGGACTGCTGATCTCTTCAGTAGACAGCTGCATTAGCACTTTGAAGCAAGTACCATCTTGAGGTTATATACTGCCTCAGGTCCCCTCCCCCCTTTTTAATTTATTTTTTTGCAACTATGCACAGTCCAGTGTGATTGACATCTAGTAGCTAGAGCAGGGGAGGTTCATATGGGAGTCATCTTGGACTGACAGCTCCATGGAGGTGCAGGTCAAATCTGTGTCCAGATCAGCTGTCTACCAGCTCAATCTAGTATGTAACCTGAGACCCTACCTGCCGGCAGACTATCTCGCCAGAGTGGTGCATGCTCTAGTTCAGTGTTTCCCAACCTTGGGCCTCCAGCTGTTTTTGAACTACAATTCCCATCATCCCTGACCACTGGTCTTGCTAGCTAGGGATGATGGGAGTTGTAGGCCATAAACATCTGGAGGCCCAAGGTTGGGAAACACTGCTCTAGTTATCTCCCGCTTGGACTACTACAATGCGTTCTACATGGGGCTACCTTCGAAGGTGACCCGGAAACTATATAATTAATCCAGAATGCAGCAACTAGACTAGTGACTGGGAGTGGCCACCGAGACCATATTACACCGGTCTTGAAAGACCTACACTGGCACCCAGTACATTTCCGAGCACAATTCAAAGTGTTGGTGCTGACCTTTAAAGCCCCAAACGGCCTCTGTCCTGTATACCTGAAGGAGTGTCTGAGGCTGTAACAATAATAGGTAGCCTGGCTCTCAAATGTTATTAAAATGCTGTGCAGAAGACTAGGTAAATCCCCCAAGTATTGTTACATATTCCAGTAGGCTAAGGTTCCCCCCCCCCCCTCACTGAGGTAGTTAACGTATGTCAGGACTACACTGCTGACCGGGTAGACATATGACGCAGTACACAACAATTCCTTTAAAAAAAAATTTGGATCACATTTCTGGTCTTTAGTTTCCTCTTCCACAGGTAGCAAATTACATTCCAGAAAATGCTTGTTGCAGGGGAAGAAATGAGTCAGTGACATTGGAATATAATGACTCATTAAAGCCCATTTTCTCTATAAATAGCGGGCCGTAATGCTCGTCCCTCCCTTATTAGCCATTTATCTGTCTATTCTGGCAGTGGAGAGAAATTGCATATAAAATACTGAATTGGCTGGGAAATAAATGCCAAACGCTGCTCCCATGAGAACGGTGCAAATGGAGCAGTCTAGATCACTGATGGTCGAGACAAGCCTTGCCTGTGTCCTAACATGGTGATCTAAGCATAACAGTCAAATCGGAAGCCCTTGAGTGGGTTTTATATTCAGAGTTTTAGACAACGGAGGCCCATTGCACATTGCAATGTTGCTTGCCACAGAAAAGGAAAGACAGAAGGATGCCTGGAACCACTGTATATGAAGCTGCTCCCACATGGCTTACACCAGAGTCCAGGGGTGAGGAATCTTTCTCAGCCTGATGCCTGCATCCCCTTGTGGGGAATTTCCCATGGATCACATGGGAGAGAGGAAGAGTGGGAGGCCAAGAAAAGCACTGCCCCTTCATCCCACCATCTGCTGCACTGGGGAAAGCCTCATGCAGCCTTCTTCAACCTTGGGTCCACAAATGTCGTTGGACTACAAATCCCATCATCCCTGACGCCTGGCTAAACTGCCTGGGGATGATAGGAGTTGTAGTCCAACAACATCTGGGGCCCTAAGGAGGTGAAAGAACTGTGGTCTAGTTCATAGTCTGTTTGGAAAGTGCTTTTCTTTAGGCTGTAATTGTATGCTGACTTTTCTGTGTATACTTTCTTGGGAAATTGATGGGATTTACTTTTGAATAAACATGTATAGGATTGTGCTGTCAATCTCTTTCTGTTTTTTTACTCCCAATGCCTACAATGACTTACTCGTCACTGTTAACTAAGCATTTGGTAGCGTACTAATATTGACTAAAAAAAAAGAGAGAATTGTTCCGCTTTGGTCAACAGGTTTTAACAACGAGCTATTATAAATGTGCTATATGTACTTCCCTGCTACATTTTTAATGCTCCTCACATTTAATGACATTGATCCACAGGAAATCTCCTGGTGGCAACTGCTTCTAAGTATCCGTGGAGTAAAGGATTTCTCACCATGGCCCTCAGCAATAACAGACAAAGTGTATTAAAACGCTACATCAAGATTTAAACATTGGCATCTCGTGGCTGATAAAGAATTTTTCCCATTCTCAGTGAAACACATTAAGCGCAAATGTATTTATTGTTCTTAACAGGCTAGAGGCTTTTTTCACTGCATTACTGCATTGGTTCTTTCATTGTTTTGTTTCTGCCCTACAACACGTCCTTGAATTTTGCAATGGCAGAGGGAGGGCCAGAGGAGAATTCTCCTCCAATGGAAATTTCCTACCCCAGTGACAGCCCCTGGCCTTGTGTGCATCACACTGAACATATCATCCAAATGGATTGGATGGAAAACAAGGTCGCACATGGAACAAAGCTTCTACGAGACATTTCCCAGCGCGAGCAGAGACGCAAAGGAGGGAAAGCACTGGATCAGGAAAACAAAAAAAGTAAAATAATAATAATAATTTATTATTTACATGCGGCCCATCTGATTGGGTTGCCCCAGCCACTCTGGGCAGTCTCCTGCAAATTAAAACATCACAAAAAGCACAATGAGCACACATTTGAAACACATACCTTCCACCTTTGGAATGGTACCTTACCCATCACAGACCTACAATTCCTAGCACCCTTAACAAAATATAGTTTGCATGATTTCTAGTGGAAGCCATGTGCTTCAAATGTGTGTTAAATGTGCTTCCAAACATGGTGTGGGCTATGACCTCCCCTTTCTCAGAGGTTTGTCAGAAATGACAGAGCAGTACTGTATTTTTTGCTCTATAAGACTCACTTTTTCCCTCCTAAAAAGTAAGGGGAAATGTGTGTACTTCTTATGGAGCGAATGCAGGCTGTGCAGCTATCCCAGAAGCCAGAACAGCAAGAGGAATTGCTGCTTTCACTGCGCAGCGATCCCTCTTGCTGTTCTGGCTTCTGAGATTCAGAATATTTTTTTTTCTTGTTTTCCTCCTCCAAAAACTAGGTGCTTCTTGTGGTCTGGTGCATCTTATGGAGCGAAAAATACGGTCTATTGCCGCATCTCTGTGCCAGTGCTAAACTTCACCTTCTGCTATTCAGTATGCCAGACCCAATACCAAAGCTGTTTGGGTTTTCGACAGTATTTCTGCATTTTACATGCTGCAGGTGATCTGCGAGCTCATTCGGTAATGTGGCAGCTGGAAGCTCTCCAACCCATGTGGGAGTTGTTCCCATAATTAATACAGCAATGAAGGCAGAAGTCAATGAGCCGTGCTAAAAGGGAGCTTCCAAGAGCCCATTAAGACACACAGATAAACCAGGCAGAGATTCAAAAAGCAAATACACTTTGGGATTGGAAGAGAACCTCATCAAAATGCATAACACAGACAGCAAATGGGAATACGGTAGTTGCACACAAAATCACAAAAGGATGTGCGCCATCGAGGTAACTGGGGCACAACTTTATTTAACAACAACGTTTGCAACAGTCCTACCACTGTGCAGATGGAACTTCTGCTTGGTTTTTTGTTGCTCACAGGACTTCTCCCTGTCCTGTTTCTGGCCATCCTGAGATGAATGAAGGCTGTTGCTAGACATCAAGAGAGCCAGAGACTAACATCAATGGCTTTGTTTTTAGTCCAAAGTAAAACAACAACAAAAGAGGGCAGGCAGCTCCATGAAGAACTTCTCTTTCTCTGCCTCTTTTCTCAAAGCAATAGCTCTTGATTGAAATGGTATGGCATCACCATAGGGATTGGTCTACAGCCACTCTTGTTCTGATAGCAAATCAAGTAACAAGGCAAGAGAAAAATCTGTACGCGAGCCATGAGTCTACTCACCATTTTCAGATCAAGATTCCCCCTTAATTATCTTTCCTTTCCGTTTTGTTTTTTGTCCAAGAGATTCCCCCCCCCCAGAATATTCTATTTTTTAAAAATGATATTTATTACTTTTAAAAATTACAAAAAAGGAAAAGAAAAAAAGAAAAGACGAGAAACAAAAAAAAGAGAAAAAAGCAATACAATACAATATATAGACAATACAAAACACAACCTAAACACATTAAACTAAACTAAACTAAACTAAACAAAACAAAACCCTATCCCCAACCCTAACCCTTAATAAAGCAAAACAAAAACAATTTAAAAACATACATCACACCTTTTCCAAACTCTATCTTTCATTCCCTTGTTTCCTCGACCTCCTCACACCTCCCTTTTTGTATTCCACTTCTATTAATTGTTTCAGCAAATCCTTTCCATCTTTCTCAATTTTCTATCATATTATAAATAACTTAGCATATTTTTTAACCTTATTTTCCATTTTTTCAGAATATTCTAATTTCCCTCTGAGTCTTCAGACAAGCCAATTTTAAGGAAACATCTCAAAGCTGGTCTTCTTCATTTCAAGCAGTTTTGAAGCCTCTGTGGAAATGCTGTATATCTGACATTACAAGAAATGTACGACGAGGAAGCTGAATTTTTAAAACCATTGTCTGAAAAGGAACTTTCAAAAGGTCATTATATCTCCACCAAAAATGAACGCCATGCTAATCATCTCCAAAGGTTTTTGTGACATTTGATTAACTTGAAAGAAGATAAAGATTTTCACTTCTGACAGTTCACAAACTCTGTATTATTCCTGTAATTAATTACTCTACAGGCAGTCATTTCAAATTATTAATTAATATGCCTTGTTATAATTAATATGAATGTGCTCTGTAAGATGGAGCCTTTTGATGCACTTTTATCCTATTATTTCTTTTGGAGCAGGTTTTATAAAGTTCACAGTGGGTCTTCAAATTCTCTTTGTTAGTTAAGTCCATTCAGGTGCCCCATAGCCTTTGAAAAATATAATTAACATTGCATTCAGGAATAGGTGAATGGTCACATGCTAACTATTACATTCATTTAATTACATTTGCTCATTTTAAATAATTTTTAATTTAAAATATATTATCAAGTTGTCCAAATGTGTCTTCTCTTCCCCCCTCCTTTTTGTTTTTTACCTTAGCACATTGCATGGTTGATGGTTGGCACTGGGGGACATCAGCACACTCGTGCCTTTAGCAGCTGTGTGGTAAAATTACTACAAATGAAAAGTGCACAAAACTGAACTATTTTGTTTTTTTAAAAAATATGAACTTCATATAACAACAACAACAACTTATTTATATCCCGCCCATCTGGCGGTGTTTCCCCAGCCACTCCGGGTGGCTCCCAATTGAGTGTTAAAAACAATACAGCATTAAATACTAAAAACTTCCCTAAACAGGGCTGCCTTCAGATGTCTTTTAAAGATAGGATAGCTGTTTATTTCCTTGACATCTGATGGGAGGGTGTTCCACAGGGAGGGCACCACTACCACGAAAGCCCTCTGCCTGGTTCCCTGTAACCTCACTTCTCACAATGAGGGAACCACCAGAAGACCCTCGGTGCTGGATCTCAGTGTCTGGGCTGAACGATGGGGGTGGAGACACTCATTCAGGTATACAGGACCGAAGCCGTTTAGGGCTTTAAAGGTCAGCACCAACACTTTGAATTGTGCTCTGAAACATACTGGGAGCCAATGCAGATCTCTCAGGACCGGTGTTATATGGTCACGGCGGCCACTCCCAGTCACCAGACTAGCTGTCGCATTCTGGATTAATTGCAGTTTCTGGGTCACCTTCAAAGGTAGTCCCACGTAGAGCACATTGCAGTAGTCCAAGTGGGAGATAACTAGAGAATGCACCACTCTGGCGAGACAGTCTGTGGGCAGGTAGGGTCTCAGCCTACATACCAGATGGAGCTGGTAGACAGCCGATCTGGACACAGAATTAACCTTTCCAAGCACAATCCTATTTATTTTATTTAGAAGTAAGCAAACCCCACTGTGTCCTGAGGAGCTTACGCATGAAAGTGAGTGTAGGACAATAGCCTTTCAAATGTGAGTTTCCAGCAAATCACTTGCTTTATGTGTCTGTGTTTTGAAGCAGGATTGAGATAGCATAACTGAATCAACATAGACCTAGGTTTCTGTTCATTCCTGAGGAAGTAGGACTTAACTTTGTGTACACTCATAAAACTAAGCATAGGACTAAAGCTCTGTGAGGTGTTATATATTAATGAATCAACAGTGCCAAAATGCTCACTATTTCTTTGCAAAGGAGGAGACCATAGAAAGAACCAGAATGGGTGGAAGCCAAGCAATTCTTCTTCCATCTGAGAAGCAACTGTGACAGCCAGTCCTGTTTTCCTAGAAAAAGAGATGCTGGCGCACACCACAAATTTCTCCCTTGTTCTCTTAGACTAGCAATGGTGATCACCTGAAAGGCACCAGAGCTGAGCTCCCGTGAGCTCTGGCTGAAAAAAAGTTCTGGTGACAGCAGCGAATCCTGAACTAAAGTTAGATGCTTTGCAGTTTTATTAGTGTTGCTTGTAAAACTGCAACACTTACCGTAAATATCCACAGTACATTTGCAACAAAGAAAGATGGGAGCAAGCAGGAAGTTGACCTCATTGGCCATGCTTCCATGACATCCTTGCAGCCCCACCAGGTTTAGTGGGCACCAGCTGTCACTGAGAAATGCCTTATATTTGCTATACATGGCAAGGTTTTCTAATGGTAAACAAGAAAAGGAACAGAAGAGAATATATAGTGAGAACCAAATGCCATCAGTAACAAAACACCACTTAATCATATGGCCTTGCCCTGGAAATCTCATTACCTGGAGGCAGAAATAAACTAGTAAATTACTCATCGCTGGGAAAGATGGAATATCACAGTGATTTAGTAGCAGACTCCAGACTATTCCACAGCTTCTCAACAGCCATCCTTGCACCTACTAATGCTTTGTGCAATTCATGTGATCATATTTAAATCAGCAACATTTAAGCAAAGCAACTGTGTCGCAATCTACCACCCTTGTGGTAGCCACCATCATTTCCCAGAAAAAAATGCATGATTAGGCTAGAGCTTGAAAAAAAATGGACATCTAGTCCAGTCTCCAAGATAAGATGCTCTGGACCTGAAACATACCAATCAGAGGCCAGGCCAGCCTTTCTCTGCATTGCATCCATTCTCTGCATTGCATTGCAAATGTGACCCTCCAGACATTGTTGAAATCCAATTCCCATCAGCCAACCTGGTTAATGATCAGGGATGGTGAGAGTTGCAGTCCAATGACATCTGGAGGGCCACAGCTTCCCCAACCCTGTTATACATAGCACTGTAGCAGGACAGATGTATTTTACTGTCAAAAATGAGAGAATACAGCATAGATTCATGCAGCAATGCCAAGACAGAAATATTTAAGAAATGTCAGCGTTGTTAAAACTTGCCAGTGTTTCTCATCGGCCCAACAGAAGCTGTGTGTGATATTCGTCAAGGTGTCAGTCATTTTTCTGTGGGCGATGGTAATTTTTAAAACCAATAGAGCAAGGCATTGTGCTCTATTTATATTGTGGTGAAGCTCACAGCAATTTCAGTAGAAATAACAAAATAAAAAATGGGCCGCTTCGCTGATACTTGAAAGAATGTTTCCCTAATGGAAGGCAATTGCTGGTAATATAAATCAGCAGCTTTCACTTATGGTAATTGAGAACGTCAGCCATGTAGATGCTTACCTTTGTTTTCTGGTGGAATGCAACTGTATTGTTAACTCTGTGGAAATTAGGGTTGTTTATCAAAAACTGCCTGGCAGACATCTGTGAAGGTGGTATGGAAACTTTTCAGTCATTTGGGGCAGCCTAAATATAGCCCCCTTTCTCAGACTGTTTGAAACACTAACCAAATTGCCTCTTCCAAGATGACATGTCCTCCTATGACTCCTGTCGAATTGGGTCATCTCCCTCATAATGCAGTAGTACAGGAAGGGTCATGGACCGGTAGCAGAGTATCTGCTTTGCACACAGAAGCTTCTAGGTTCAATCCCTGGCAACTCCAGGGAAGGCTGGAAAAGAGCTTTGCCTGAAATCCTGGAGAACTGCTACTAGTCAGTGTGTAAAGACAATGCTAAGCCAGAAGGAGCAATGGTGTGGCTCAGCAGAAGGCAGTATGTCTATGAAGGGAGGATTTTAGACATCCCATCTGCTACATCCTAGTTCTTAATAAAACCCATATTCTGTGCCAAGAAATTACTAATTCTGTACTATGAATATGTTCTGCAAATAAAGCAGGCTTGCATGCCATTGTTTGACATACTACTGCTACCACTGGTGGTGGATAGGCAGATATTAGAACATTAACTGATGATGGATTTTCAACACCAGAAGCAAGTAAGTGCTGGCATCAGCTCATCCTCCTTATTTCAGCTGAATTAGTCTATAGCAGCTACCATTTACCCACTCATTTACCTTTTTCTTGTATTCCAGTCCCCACAACTGGATAAGTGAATGAGTGGGCTAGTGGTGTTTAAAAGATTGTCTCATCTTTTTTCATACCCAACCTATCACTGCACTCTTTAGGAGATGAGACAATTGATTAAAATCTTTTCTTGCATTCGCTTTCTTTTTTGGGGTGGTACAATTTCTCATTCTTTTAAAACAATTTTTTTCATTGGTTTTACATAATTTTATACATTTTAACTTTAACCATTTTAAAACATTAAAAGAAAAGGTTCTTTCAAACCTTCGGACCTCCCCTCCCTCCATGGGTTCCATATTCAAAGAAAATATATTCTTTTTTCTTTTTCTGCATCTTTTATCACTATCTAACTGATAGCATGAGAAACGGGGAGCTAACTGCAAAGAAGAGAAGCAGAGGGCATCAGCCGTACTGCCGGTAACCAACCAAACTGATTTCTGGTGCCAGCCCTGTTTGTCCAGTGATATCTGGAAGCCAAGGGGTCAGTCTCAGGATATGCCAGGAAAGGCTATCATTACCCAGGCAAAATCCCAACCTGAGCAAAAGCACTTCCTGTTGAGGAAAGCCAATGGTCAGCCTTGGTGAACTGATTTAGTCCAGGGTCTGGGAATCCTTTACTGACCAGGGTAGCCTCGCCCAACCTGGCACCCTCTCCTTCAGACGTTTTGGACCACAAGTCCCATCAGGTGACTGGGGAAAATAGGTGTTGTAGTCCAAAACAGCTTGAGGGTTCCATGACAGTCTGGGGGTATGTTAAAATCTGTAGCTGCAGTAACTCCTCACATGGAGCAGCCAGGGGCTCCCAGCAGTTTCTCACCCTGCTTTACTTAAACTGGTATAGAAACATTTGCACTTTCCTGGGAATTCTGGAAACCATAGTTCTGGTAAGTGATCTCTAGTACAATTCTCAGCACCTTCCCCAAGGTTTGTGGGCAGGGTAAGCCAAGATAGTGTGTGTATTTCAACACCCGCACAACCACCACAGATCTGTAGTATTGATTTGCCTGTTCTCTCTTTGCTTCCTTCTTTCTATGTGGTGAACTCCTTGAAGGAAATCCCTAGGGCCTCAACTAGAGCCAGGGCTTTCTCGGCTGTGGCTCCAATCTGGTGGAACACTCTGTCACAAGAGACTAGGGCCCTGAGGGACCTGACATCTTTCTGCAGGGCCTGCAAGACAGAGCTGTTCCACCAGGCCTTTGGTCAGGGCGCAGCCTGACTCCCTCCTCTGGCAATCTGCACAGAATTTTGCTTAACGGTTGCCATCAATTTGATTTTAATTAATTTTTATAATGAAATGTTTTTAGAATGTTGGATTATTTGATTGTTATTAGCCGCCCTGAGCCCGGCTTTGGCTGGGGAGGGTGGGATATAAATAAAATTTATTATTATTATTATTATTATTATTATTATTATTGGCACATTACAGTTTCTCCCTTTTCAAAAAGTACACGTTGATATTCAGAGAAGCAAAAAGCATCTTGCCAGGAATATGACATATGTGCTATGGGATTTGAAGAAGTGAACGGGGTTCTCAAGCAAGTGTCGAACAGCCTGGAACAACAGCATTATACCATATGGTTCTCTTGACACATGTCAGGCTCCATGGGCCTGATCCTAGCTTCCAAGTGAGATATGTCACTTTCTTAGATATAGCTAACTGCCAAACATTATACCTTTCAGGGTTTTTTGTTTTGCTAATGAGACTCCAAAAGATGGGCATTCAATACCAGCACTGAATTGAAAATAAAGACAAATGTGTGAAAGGAATTAAGAAATGAGAGGCAATGAGAGTATTTCACTTGATAGCCATAATGGAAATTAAAGATTGGAATCACAGTTGACTTCCTGTTGAGCGTAACGGAATCTGTTCGTAGACTGAAGGGGTCTCATTGGGTGCCTTGATACTTCTGAATATTCTGTTTTATAATGTTGTCATTTCTGCAATTTCCTCTCATTCCCCTTTAACTGGAATTGCCATTGCTTTGTCTGGAAGGCAAAGGCAAGCTTGAAAAAAAATATTTTAAGATGCCCTGGGAATATAGGAACACCATGTCAAACTTCAGTCGCTTCCTTTTCAGTCTCTGCCTACCAAAGAAAACCAAGGGCATGTCACAGCACAAGCCACGTAAGCAGCGGGTGGGGATGTGGGGAGATGGAGTGGTGTAGCCATTACTGGAGCTACCATAGCAATGGGTCTTGGATTTATACTTCAACCTCTTGTTCTGCCTCAGGCAGTACAATGGCTTGGGCCAGGCAAGCTCCAGGCTGGCATGTGAATTAGAATGCAATTATCCATTGGTTTTTATTTTATTTTTTTCTAACTGGCATGATATACTTAATCGTCCCTCACCCCCCAAAAAATACTGAAATATCTATACTATATCTGTATACAAACACGACGGGGTGAGCTCCCATTGCTCAGTCCAAGCTCCTGCCAACCTAGCAGTTCGAAAGCACGTCAAAGTGTAAGTAGATAAATAGGTACCTCTCCGGCGGGAAGGTAAACGGTGTTTCCATGCACTTCTCTGGTTCGCCAGAAGCAGCTTAGTCATGCTGGCCACACAACCTGGAAGGTGTACACCGGCTTCCTCAGCCAATAAAGCAAGATGAGCGCCACAACCCCAGAGTCGGCCACGACTGGACCTAATGGTCAGGGGTCCCTTTACCTTTACTATTTTGCAGTTCAGGCATGCTCCTGGACTCAGACTTCTGTGGTAGCCAGGAATGCATTTGCACAATTAAAGCTTGGGCACCAGCTGCGCCCATTCCTTGAGATGTCCGATTTGGCCACAGTGACACACGCCTCATTTACCTCCTATTTTAATTACTGTATCATGCTCTGTTTGGGGTTGCCTTTGAAAAGTGCTCAGAAACTGCAGCCAAATTGTTGACTAGAGCTGGTTGCAGGGAACAGTCCCACTGGCTACCTGTCTGTTTCTGGGCACAATTCAAGGTGTTGGTTATGACCTATAAAGCCCTACATGGCTTAGGTCCAAGTTATCTGAAAGACTGTATTCCTTCATACAAACCTGCCTGGGTTTTAAAATCTTCAAGGTGGGCCCTTCTCTTGGTTCAGACACCCTCACAGGCAGGGTTGGTGAAGATGTAGAAAAGGGCTGTCTCAGAGGATGCCCCCCAAGTTCTGGAAATCTCTCCCTGGAGAGGCTAGACTGGCTCCCTCCTTGTTGTTTCCTGACTGCTTTCAATGAATGGGCTGGTGCTGTGCTGCTTTTATTATAATTCATTTTTATGTATATAGTTTTAGTTCTATTAATGCTTAATTGTTTTTTTCTATGTTTTTTAGTGAGTCTTGTTTTTATCTGACAGCTGCCTTGAGCCCCATAAGGGAAAAATGTGGACTATAAATAAATATATAATGATGATGATATCTAAAATAATGCATTTTTTATGTTTGTTTTTTTAAAAATGCAGATCAATATGGAAATGGGATGGAATGGACTTATGAATATACATAAGTGAAACCAAAATAGATCAGAAATACATTAATTTGCCCATCTGTACCTTAGAGTAAGTTCTATTGCATAAAAATGCAGCTTACTTCAGAGCAGATATCTAGAGGATTGCACAGCATGTCCCCGTTTAATATTTCATATTCCAAATACTGAGAAGGCATATGAACAGAGCAATCATGCACTGAAATGAGCCCAAAACAACTTTTGAAATCACAACCTCAACTTTTAGAGCCATTGCTGATCCACGGACAGCTAAGCAAGCAGCAGGTGAAAGTGAGTGCCAGTCACACGATTAGTCTTCAGCTTGTGGCAGTATAGTTGAGAATACTTTTGAGGCTTAATGACTGTTTCAAGGCAAGGGTGCATCATAGCAGTTTTCTCCTACAGAAACAGTAATTAAAATGGAATGGAATGCACACAGTCACAAGCCAATGTGCTATCCAGGATAAGCAGTGACATGGGTGCATCATGCTGAGCTTTGGTTACAATTACAATCTATGCTGACTGGTTTCTATGGCCTCTTTCTTTCCCCAGCACCTGCTGAGTTCTTTCCTTGGAAATGCCAAGGGTTGAATATGGGACCTTAGGCTTGCAAACCAAGCACTCTTCCACTGAACTTTGGCCCTTCCGTGTGTGAGGTCTGAATCTCTGCTCACTGCAAAGCTCATTGGATTGTCCTAGTCTAGTTGCAATCATTCAGTCCGTCATGTTCTCCTTCATAAGGTTAAGTGTTGCTTTCAAAAGTTCTCTGGTTTATGGCAGTATTGCCAGTTGAATAGCAGGAAGCTCAGAGATTTCTCTGCATATCTGTAAAACTCTTGCTAAAGCACCTTAAAAGCACTCAGTGGATTTCAGTGCCATTAATCTGGTGAAAGGAAAATTGGAAGCAAATGGAATAGTGACAAAGTAATGGTATGCATAACCCACAACATCAAAGCTGGCAAACCGTACTTGCGCACCACTGTGAACAAATTCTAGAATTAAAAAATAATGAATTGGACACATTGGCGCCACATTTAGGCAGGGAGAATTTTATAAGCACACCTTTTGGGTGACCCTGCAGCTGTTCTTGATTAAATGTCTGCATGTATGTGGTGTTTTAAGCCTTAAATGGTTTACTGTGGAGACACTTATGGTGGGAATGCATGGTGACCCTTGCTTTAAGAAGTGGAGACTAGCAGTTCACTGGAACTGCTGCATGAACTCAAGGAAGCAAAAGTGCGAAACACATTTTGACAAGGTATACCAAACACAGATCCTGGCAAAAGAATTAATGAGCAGAACTGTGGATGGACTCTGGTCTCCAGGGAGCAAGACTGCCAGAAAGAAAAAAGAACTGGGTTAGCTCACTAGAAAATGTAAAAAGGATAAATAAATCCAATGAGAAGATTGAAAATATTAGCTACACGAGCATTAGTTTCAGAGCAAATTATAGCCCAAGATTTTGGTTATCCAAACGTAACAGCTTGGAGACAACTGAGTCGTTCACAACCCACAAGGGCCACATAATTTTTTTTAACAGTTGTAGTGACCAGACAAGTTTAACTAATGGCTCAGCAAAATTTATTGGGGAAGGGTGGTCCAGTCTCCACAGGACAGTGGAAGATGAGCTATATAGTGACCTTGTGATCTCACCATCATAGGTTTAAATGAATTGAAATGAGTGGGTGCAAGTTCTGGTTCTTTTCAGAGTCTGTCCAGTCTCATTCAAGCAACAAACAGACCCTTTGTTCACCTGAAAATAAAGTGGGTAGGAGTTTTATTTATATAAGTTTTAATGTTCACACAAAAGGTTGTAGTGGAAGAGAAAGGCCTCTTTCATTTCCTACCTGATGCATTGCCCTACATTGAAGCCATCATGAAAGGTGGTCATGGAAACCGGGTTGTGATGTGGCTGAGTTACTCTCCCCAACGAAGACTAATTCCACCATGATAGTTCTGCTTCTATCTGAAAAAGAAGAATATCAGAGGAGCCTTCTAGATGATGCCAAAGGCCATTTAGTCCAGCATCCTGCTCTCACAGTGGCCAACCGGATGCCCATAGGAAACCCACAAGCTGAACCTAAGCACCAGAACACTCTACCCCTTCTGTAGTTTCCAGCAACTGGTTCTCAGAAGCATAGTGGAGGCACAGCATTATCATTATGGAAAGTAGTCATGCTGTTGTTGTTGTTTAGTCGTTTAGTCGTGTCCGACTCTTTGTGACCCCATGGACCAGAGCACGCCAGGCACTTCTGTCTTCCACTGCCTCCCACAGTTTGGCCAAACTCATGCTGGTAGCTTCACGAACACTATCCAACCATCTCGTCCTCTGTCTTCCCCTTCTCCTTGTGCCCTCCTTCTTTCCCAACATCAGGGTCTTTTCCAGGGAGTCTTCTTTTCTCATAAGGTGGCCAAAGTATTGGAGCCTCAGCTTCACAATCTGTCCTTCCAGTGAGCATTCAGGGCTGATTTCCTTAAGAATGGATAGGTTTGATCTTCTTGCAGTCCATGGGACTCTCAAGAGTCTCCTCCAGCGCCATAATTCAAAAGCATCAATTCTTTGGCGATCAGCCTTCTTTATGGTCCAGCTTTCACTTCCATACATCACTACTGGGAAAACCATAGCTTTTACTATACAGACCTTTGTTGGCAAGGTGATGTCTCTACTTTTTAAGATGCTGTCTAGGTTTGTCATTGCTTTTCTCCCAAGAAGCAGGTGTCTTTTAATTTCATGGGTGCTGTCGCAGATAGTAGTCACAGATAGCCTTATTCTCCATGTATTTATCTAATCCTTTTTAAAAGTCATCTCAGTGCTAGTCATGTAGCACAGCTCTAGGCTTTACAGGATTTCTTTCACTGAATGAGAGCATCTTGATAACCCCATCAATCCATCAAGGACATATCAAACAATGTTCTCAACGGCTGCCACAAAGGATCAAGATCCCTCTCAGGGATGAAGCAGTCTCGTAGCTACCAAACCCTGTTAACAGCATGCAATCCAGCCTCAGGAGGGCTACTTCCTTGCTGCTTGAGGAAAACATGGAACTACAGGAATAACAAAGCGGAAAGAATCATTGGTTGAGAAGGGGCTCATTCTTAAAGGGAAATGTGGCAAGCTGGCAATTGATTTCTCAAGGTCCAGCAGCAGAAACCTTTTGACAGAGAGAAGACGTCAAGCACGGGATAACTCAAATGCAAGTGTCTGAAAAATAAAAAAGCCACCGTACAGCTTCCTGGTCATTTGGCCAGGATGACAAAGCCGCTTCTGGCAAACCAGAGCAGTGCACGGAAACGCCATTTACCTTCCTGCCAGAGTGGTACCTATTTATTTGCACTTTGACATGCTTTCGAACTGCTAGGTTGGCAGGAGCAGGAACCAAGTGACGGGAGCTCACCCCGCCGTGGGGATTTGAACTGCTGACCTTCTAATCGGCAAGCCCTAGGCTCTGTGGTTTAACCCACAGCGCCAAAGCAAACTGAAATCCTGGCTCTGATTCTGTGTTACATCACCAGATTACATCATAGGGCTGTCCTCCCAAGCACATTCTAAATTACTTGGAGGCCAGCAGCACACAGAAGCTGTGTTACCATTTGGATATGTGAGCCAAAACACAGTCATCCTTCAAAACTTGTAGTGCTGTTCTCCACCCATGTGTACGAAACTGCATATACTAAGGTACAGTGTACATAGAATGCCTATATTCATGATACAGTGGTACCTCGGGTTACATACCCTTCAGGTTACATACGCTTCAGGTTACAGACTCCGCTAACCCAGAAATAGTACCTCGGGTTAAGAACTTTTCTTCAGGATGAGAACAGAAATTGTGCTCCGGCAGCGCAGCAGCAGCAGGAGGTCCCATTAGCTAAAGTGGTGCTTCAGGTTAAGAAGAGTTTCAGGTTAAGAACAGACCTCCGGAACGAATTAAGTACTTAACCCGAGGTACCACTGTAATAGCATACAAAACTACTTTATATTAGGAAAATTGCTTCACCAAAATCTGTATTAGGCAAAAGTGTGCCTAGCAGGATAAATTCACACTAACATTCTGATGAATTTTCATGAGGACTTTTCTTTTCAAAAATTTACAAACTGATATAGAAATGCAGAGAACTGAGTTTAAGGTTGGAAAAGTGAGAAACAGAGAAACTGAAAGTGACAAATTTGTCCAGCCCTAATGACTGGTTGGCAAGTCATCTTGTCAAAATTGTTTTACAGGTCTTTTGGGTGGGGACTCAAGTTTTGCATTTTATGAAATCACCTTGGAAACTTTGCTGAAGGCAAATAGAAATGGTTGAAGTAAATAAGCATTCTTACATAAAATAAAATCTTACCCTTACCTGTTTGGTATCTTTTTTAAAAAAGGAATTCTGTAGAAAATCCATGCAGGTATACTCAAGAAACTGAGTATATTTGCTCATCTGTAAAACTTTGAAATGTTGGCAATTCTTTTTCTCATTCTTTTTCTCATTCTTATTTACTGGTACTCTGCCGAGTTATTTTCATCAATGCTGCCAGAACACTTGCAGAGAATAGAGATTGATTTGCTTTATAGATTTGTACTCTCTAATCTAAAAACAAACAATAACAACAAAACCAATGTCACTTTAATACCATTTGTGCTCGGCTAATTAAGATAACACCAAAGTTTAATTGGCAAAGTGCTTCCACAGGAACCCTGAATAATATTCCGTGCTGCAAGAATGAAATGTTCCTAACTAAATGGGAGTGGGGGAAATCTTTACCCAAATGGAATGGGCATATTAGACCTACAGCATTCTGGGAAATAAATCTGGAGTTAAACGATTTCTAGTAGTTAACCATCCAAAATCCCAATAAATCCAGTGGTAACTCTCCTATTCAATTCAGTGGTGTTTGAGATTGGACCCTAAGGGCACTTAATAGTGCTGTTTACTTTTTTTAAAAAAAGGCATCCACTTACACATTAGAAGCCATTTACAGAGGGAAATACATTTTATTGATCCGGCAAATGTCAGGGATAGGGATGCAGACTGCAATGTACAATCCATTGACAGTTTAACTACAAGCTAGCAATATGTATGTTTCTTAAGCCACTCAACCCTCCAATCCATCTTATGTTTATTCTTTTTTTAGTACATATTGAAATAGCTATAAATCCAGATTATTCTGGTTGTTAAAATGGCTTTGCTCTCGCTTTGTACTACCAGAATCTTCTAAAGAAAGAAACATTACAATGAATATAATCCAAAGACCCTCTATTCTTATTGCAATTATTTCAATGATTGGGCAACGTTTTACAAAGAATGTATCTTGCAAAGGTCATCTCTAAAAGAAGGTAGGGAAGTGGGAAATATGATAGTTGCACCACTTAATGGACTATTTTAAAATAATATGCTGTTGACTTTTCCTACAGGAATAATGTTCTGTGAATGAAGTTGCATGATGCTTAGTTTACTGGGTGCTGACAACAAAGGAAATCTGTTGGGGTAAAATAGTACAGAAGTATATAAGCAGTAGGAGGGAAGACCACAAAAGCTGCTGGCTTTTCTTCCCGGTGCCATACTTTGCCTGAAGTTCAAAAGGACTTTTTATAAGCAAACAAGACATTTTAAGGGAATCTGCATGTCTTATCCACTATCGCCCAGTCAAAAGACATCATTTACATTGAGAGGGATAGCTAGTTTAGGATTACATTGAGTTCCATATTAGGAGACAAATGGAGTTTGGGATCTTGGTAAATGACTTTGCTGAGATTGCTGCCATAGTGGCCATTATATGGTGGTCAAGGTAATAGTCATTCTTCAGTCACACAGTTTTAATAGAGTGTAACAGCAGCATTGCCATGAAATTAAAAGATGCCTGCTTCTTGGGAGAGAAGCAAGGACAAACCTAGACAGCATCTTAAAAGCAGAGACATCACCTTGTAGTTAAAGCTATGGTTTTCCCAGTAGTGATGTATGGAAGTGATCGCCGAAGAATTGATGCTTTTGAATTATGGTGCTGGAGGAGACTCTTGAGAGTCCCATGGAGTCCCATTTAAAACATCTTACCATACCATTTTTATATTCTGCCTTGCAGTTGTCTTTGTTTTAAATATTTGCTTGTATCTATATTAAGTAGTGGTGTGTGGAAGTGAGAGCTGGACCATAAAGAAGCCAAACAATTGATGCTTTTGAATTATGGTGCTGGAGGAGACTCTTGAGAGTCCCATGGACTGCAAGAAGATCAAACCTCTCCATTCTGGTTTTTTTTATAATATTTTATTAAGTTTCTTTTCTTACAGTCAGAAATATATAGATTAAAGAAAAAAGAAAAAGAACAAAGAGAAAAAGGAATATATAAAAAATCCAACTTTCCATAATGTTTTTTAACAATCCAACTGGACTTCCCCACATCCTCCAAACCCTGCGTTCTTTGTAATAAAAACGTCAGCAATTTGTTACCTTGTTTCATAACTTACTGTATCTTTCAATTTATCATGTTTCTAGATTCACAATGTTGTATCCCAATTCTTGTATATTTAAAATAAACATAATAAAATTATTTCATGATTCCGCCTCTTCTTTCTTGTACCTTAATTTTCAGTTCACCTAATCAAGTTGCTGAAGCTAAAGTTTCCTACTTGTGCATTTTCTTAACATTCATACAGCTTATAATGTTTTGCAAATAGTCCTTAAATTTTTTCCAGTCCTCTTCCATTGTTTCCTCTCCCAAGTCTCGGATTCTGCCAGTCATTTCAGCCAGTTCCATATAGTCCATCAACTGTGTCTGCCATTCCTCCAGCGTGGGTAAATCTTGTGTCTTCCAATACTTTGCAATGAGAATTCTTGCTGCTGTAGTAGCATACATAAAGAAAGTTCTATCCTTCTTTAACACTTTCTGGTCTACAATGCCCAGAAGGAAGGCCTCTGGTTTCTTGGGAAAGGTATACCTAAATACCTTTTTTAACTCATTGTAAATCACTTCCCAGAAGGCCTTCACTTTTGGACAAGTCCACCAGAGGTGAAAGAATGTCCCTTCAGCCTCCTTACATTTCCAACATTTATTGTCAGACAGGTGATGTATCTTAGCAAGCTTGACTGGGGTCATGTACCACCGGTATATCATTTTCATAATGTTTTCCTTCAAGGCATTACATGCCGTGAATTTCATTCCGGTGTTCCATAACCTTTCCCAGTCCTCGAACATGATGTTATGCCCAATGTCCTGTGCCCATTTTATCATGGCAGATTTAACTATCTCATCCTGTGTATTCCATTTAAGCAGCAACTTATACATTCTCGAAAGTGTCTTAGTTTTTGGTTCTAACAATTCCGTCTCTAGTTTCGATTTTTCCACCTGGAACCCAACCTTTTTGTCTATTTTAAAAACCTCTTGAATTTGAGCGTAGTGTAGCCAATCTCGCACCTTATTTTTTAATTTTTCCAAGCTCTGCAACCTCCAATTGTCTCCAGTTTTTTCAATTATTTCCCAATATTTCGGCCAATAGGCCTCCATGTTGAGTCTTTTTCGAGCCTTAGCCTCCACCGGTGATAGCCACCTCGGGGTCTTACCCTCTAATAAGTCTTTGTATTTTATCCAGACCATAAATATTGCTCTTCTGACAACATGGTTCAAACCTCTCCATTCTGAAGGAAATCAGCCCTGAGTGCTCACTGGAAGGACAGATTGTGAAGCTGAGGCTCCAATACTTTGGCCACCTCATGAGAAGAGAAGACTCCCTGGAAAAGACCCTGATGTTGGGAAAGATTGAGGGCACAAGGAGAAGGGGATGATAGAGGACAAGATGGTTGGACAGTGTTCTTGAAGTTACCAGCATGAGTTTGACCAAACTGCGGGAAGCAGTGGAAGTCAGGAGTGCCTGGCGTGCTCTGGTCCATGAGGTCACGAAGAGTCGGACACAACTAAATGACTAAACAAGAACAGCAGCAGCATTAAAAGGTGCTGAATTCTAGCACTCAGTATAAGGCAGCTTCTCACATTTCTAATTTCAGTTTCAGGTAGTTTAAGGTGGAAAATTGCAACTCCTTATTCCAAGTTCAAGCTCTGAACAGGTTCATTGATTCTTCTCTGCCACTCACTGTATCTGCAATGGATACCACCTGCTACAGGCTGAACTGCAGACTATCAAGAAAAACAACAACCATATCCTGGTCATGATGTTGTATTAATGGTGTGTCTGTTGAAATTTCATGAACATTCATTTCACAATGGACATTGTCATCAAGCCTTGGATGCCACAGCTGCCACCATCTTAATGTGAGAGGCCAGATTATGTGAGGAGCTTTCTAGGTCTGCAAATCTATGTCCTCCTCTACATCACTGATGTGCTGAAAGAACAACACATCTCTCTATATTATATTTTATCATTTCCCTATGCGGTTCGGGGTTGTATAATTAACCCCATTCTTTAGGTGAGATTGAGAGACAGCAGCTAGCAGAATCTTAACATTTTGGCTCCATGGGGATTTGAACCCAGATCTCCCTGGTTTGAATCCAACACTATAACTACTATATCACACTACCTCTTTGCAATGGAAGGTCACAGATAGAAAGCTTTATAAATATTTCTTTGCAATCTGGGATTTTAAAATAGATTCTAGTGCTGCATTTCTAATTTTCTAGATGAATAACAAAGCTGTGGGTGGGAGAGGGGATGGAGATGGGGTGGAACTTGCAACCCTGACATGTCAACAAATTTACAAAACTATGTCTCTTCAGAAGAGATGCTGCTAATTTTAGAAGCAGTTTTAAAACGCAATTAGCTGTTTGCATCCAATTAATAGCAGCTGGAACAACCAAAATCTCCCAGCCCTGCAATTTATGATGTGCAATGATTTGGATATAAACCAAAGACATTCCATCTAATTGCGAAGGTTCAGATTCTGAAGGCTGCCCATGATGTTAACAAAACTATCAGAGGTATAGCTTTGGAAGTTTATGGAGACCAACCAATGGAAACAAGTTAGTTTAAACTCTGAAATATCATCAGTCTAGGGATGTTCAACCATACCAGGGCTGCAGAACTGGCATTCTGCAAGCCAGATTTTCCCAAACAGACTGTAAGCCTCTTGCCTTCTTCCATGCCTCTCCTTACTTTCTCAGTAATCTGCCCGTGGAGGAAGAGTTTACTCATTTCCTCCCTTCCCGTATGCAAATTGCTCACTTTTTGAGCTGCGGAGTGAGAATAGCTATGGGTGTCTACTTGCATCACTGAAACAGTTTTTTTTTAAATTGGAAGTGTGTCATCCCTACATGTTACATTGACTGGGCCTATATATACATTTATTGGGATTTACTTCTTTTCCCCTAGGCATTTGTGTGTGTGTGTGTGCAGAAAGAAAGCTGTAAATAATAAGTGATTGAACCTTGGGGACCTTGTTTACTATTGGAAGGTGACCCGTCCTAGAAGAAGAGTTTGAGTTGTTTGGATTTGATATCCCGCTTTATCACTACCTGAAGGAGTCTCAAAGTGGCAAACATTCTCCTTGCTCTTCCTCCTCCACAACAACACTCTGTGAGGTGAGTGGGGCTGAAAGACTTCAAAGAAGTGTGACTAGCCCAAGGTCACCCAGCAGCTGCATGTGGAGGAGCGGGGATGTGAACCCGGTTCACCAGATTACGAGTCTACCGCTCTTAACCACTACACCACAGTGGCTCTCTAGAACAAGTGTGGTGGACCTCTGACCCTCTAGATGTTGTTGTACTACAACTCCCACAACCCCTGACCACTGGAAGTGCCTGCTAGGGCTGATGGGAGTTGTTCAGCCACACCTGGAGAGCGAAAGGCCTGCTCTAGAAGGACAGTACACAGAAATTCTGCTACTGTGTAGATTCTGCAATGGAAAGTGCACAAAGGGGCACAATTGCACCACAAGGTCTGGGTTAGAAGAGGCATTCACTATCCCACAGGCAGGAAGCCTCTTCATGCCAGCAGCTGGCTCTGCTTTGTGTTTTGGTGAGAAATTTGTTCATGGAGTACAATTGAACACACTCCAGATGAAGTTTAGATAAGACTATGGCCTTTGATGCCACAGAGGTGGGGCATTACCTTGATATTTATTTTAATTATTTTTGAATGTTTTAAATAACTGTTTTAAACTATTTTATTGAATACTGTACTACGACCATTGATAATAAAAAAAATATTATTTATACCCTGCCCATCTGGCTGGGTTTCTCCAGCCACTCTAGGCGACTTACAACACATAAATTTTTTTGTAAAACACCATACATTAAAAATTATTTTATGTAGTTTTATTCTGTCTGTAAACTGCTTTGAGGTTGTTGTTGTTTTTAAAAAACAATTGAACAATATATAAATTTTGTGATTTTTTTTTACACTTCAAGGTTTATACTCATTCATCCTGTCTGCAGCAAACTTTGTAACCCCCACCCCACCCCAGTTTAGTGCTGCTCTCTTTCTCTGCATTGCTTTGTTGGATAGAAAGGCAAAGTCTGGTTTAAAAAACCAAAAGCGACATTGACCTCCCTGCCTCCACTGTGTCAGGTTCTCTGCTTGCTTGACTAAACTTCCTTTACAATCTTTTTCATACCAAGGCTGTATCGTTTCCCCTCATTACAGCAGCATGCACTGAAAAATAGGGAATCACATGACCCTGACTCCCGGCAACTAACAGAACTGAGATTTCTGCTCCTAAGCCAAAGGCCATTAAAAAATTCTCTGGGAAAATCCAATTAAAGTAGGAAAGGAAAAACTGAACACATTTTATTTCCAAAGAGGAAAGCAGAAAATACAGTTATGGCAGGACTCTACAAAGGCTAGAACTTCTCTATACTTGTTATTGCTTCTGGTTTCAGATAAGGAACAGTCTAACCACATCCTGGTTAAGTCACTATTGCATTTAAATAAGTCTTCTGACTTACATATTATGCACACTTGTAGTGACATGACATTCTTTGTCTTAACTCTGGTGCTAAAATACAACTAAACGGGCCTTTTTGAGGAAAACAAGGACAGCTGCTGAAAGCAGAGCAGCAAAAAACTGAGCCTCAGTGGTGTGTAAGGACATTTGCAAGTTTCACATGAAGCTGACACAGAGGCTGGGAGCTGTCACAGTGCTGGAGCAAACAGATCACCACAAGCACAAGGTATAGCCATAGGAAACCATACAAGTTCTTCATCAAAGTCCAACACCTTTGTTAGTGATGGATTGAGGATTAAATCTGTAAATTAAATTTTAAACCTCCTGTCCCTTGTGTGTTGGAGAAGTATTAAACAAGCTGTGAAACCCTTTTAGCAGAGCAACAACACATGCACTTTTGCAACTTACTGGAAGCTAGGAATTAAGCAATTACACCTTTTATCCCTGTTTATTTGTGGTCTGCTGACCTTCCCCTCTTTGTCACTGTTGCTAGGAATAAACCACACATTTTAGTAAATGCAAAAAGGTTTACTTACATTTCAATGCAGGCAGTAAATACATAAACGTGGTATGCAGGTAAAAATACTACTTAGTTACAAAATAATAAATTTGTTTCCAAAATGGAGTCTGGGTTCTGAGTAGAGCTCAGGCATCTTTATCGGTTCACATCGTTTGCTTGAAAGAAGAGAGAGTGTTAAAGGAAAATGTTATGAAAATGGTATACAGATGGTATATTACTCCTGTAAAACTTGCAAAAATGTATGAAATATGTAATAAGTGTTGGAAATGTAAAGAAAAAGAAGGGACATTTTATCATATGTGGTGGGAATGTAAGAAGGTGAAAGGCTTCTGGGAAATGATGTATAATGAATTGAAAAAAATGTTGAAATATACATTTGTTAAGAAACCAGAGGCTTTTCTACTAGGAATAGTAGGAAATGAAATAAATAGAAAGGATTGTAAACTTTTCCAATATGCAGTAACAGCGGCAAGAATACTACTGGCTCAAAAATGGAAACAGGAAGAATTACCGACGGTGGAAGAATGGAACTTGACAAATTAACAGGAAAGATTCAATACCTAAGTTCATTGAGGACTGGGGCAAATTTGTAGATTATTTGAAAAGTATATGTGACGAACAGACAACACTTGTGGGTTTGCAAGAAGCTCTGTGAAAGTATTTGGAATATTGTAAAAAAGGGAATAGGGTGGGGGAGGGTATACTAAAAGGCAATATCAAATCAGGAAATGCGTAAAGAAAAAATCAAAATGGAAGATTGGCGGGGAAAGTGAGGGAAGTCCAAAAGAAGATTTGTGTGATAACTTTTGTTATGGTTTTATAAATTTGTATTGGAAAACGGAAAATTTTTTTTTTTTAAAGAAAGAAAGAAGAGAGAGTGAGCTCAGAAAGGAAGCACATAAGATTATCTCCTTTGTTAGAAATTTCCACAAAGGCATTAAGGAAGTGACTTCTATAAGCCCCTTCTATATTCGGGAACTCTTATGAATGTCAGGCCCTTGTGTGCTCATCTGGCAATCACACATTTGTGATTTTGACTGGAAATCCCACATTGAGAAGACAGAAGAAAGAAAAAGAATCAGTCCTGAGGAAGACTTACACATACATAAAGAGCTCCACATTAGAAGACTTGTAGCTAGAAAATACATTGTGTTTGAGGTGCTACGAATTGACATGGATAATCTGGGTCTATTCTTTGATGGCCCATTCACATTGTTCTCTCCTGCCTTAGAGAAGAGGAGTAGATCTTGTGGGTTTAGTTATGGAAGAGCTGATATCAGCTGAACATTAGGAGAAATACACTGATGGTAAGAGCTGCATGATGGTGGAGCCAATTACCTAAAGGCACGGTGGTCTTATTCTTTCTAGATATATTGATGCCAGTCATCTATTGAGGTCAACTAAGTATAAGTTCTTGTGGAACCTTCAGTTATACAATTTTCAAAAGAAGCATTGAATGTGAGGTGTTAAATGCAGGCTATTTGACTTCACAGATCCTCAGCTCTTTTAAACGAATAACAGATGAGCCAGAAAGACCCACTCACATAAAGTAATTTGACCTTTTCATGTCATATTAGCTGTTAAGCTGTAATAATGTTTCTTTAGAAGGAATCTCAGCCTTAAAGGAAATATTTAAGTGATAGACTGAAGATTTTCCACCAACACGAGCTGCTTCAATATTTAATCACATTCTCTCCCTTACCCTCCTTGTCTAGTCCCTAAGGCACCATATTTCTCTGAATATGATTTGTGGAGAAACTTATTGATGCTTTGAGTTATCCCGTTAAAGCCCATTGAACTTATCTGCCCACACCTCAGAAAAGACAGATTTCGAGGAAGAGATTGCTGAATACTTGTGCCTTCCTGTTTCCAAAGCGGAGGATTATGGTTGCCAGAGATGGGCTGGAGGCAGTTGATGGAGTAAGTTCTAATACAGGCATAGGCAAACTCAGCCCTCCAGATGTTTTGGGACTACAATTCCCATCTTCCCTAGCTAACAGGACCAGTAGTCGGGGATAATGGGAATTGTAGTCTCAAAACATCTGGAGGGCTGAGTTTGCCCATGCCTGTTCTAGGAGGAATGGAACTGGTGCTGTTCTCCTGGGGGGGGGGGAATCTAGGTAAATCACATCCAGTATAATTAATCTGGGACTTATTCATAGAGGTGCCAATCCAGGGCTGGAGTCAACTGCAATTCTGACTCTAGACTGAGAAGACTTATGAAAGAGGACTGGAAGATGGGTGCTTCCAGGTGGAAGGTTCCTAGTGCAACGATATCTTTGCTTTTCTGCTGCGAGCTATAAGCAATTAACCAGTCAGACTTCCTTCAGAAGGTTTTTCTTTTCAGTATGTACATTATGCTGGGTTCCATTTCCAATATGGGGATGGCACAGCTGAGTGGGCAGTGTTTCCTGTTCCCCATTCCCCACACTTCATGGTCCCCACACACCCATTTCTCAGCACCCTTTTAGCTCCTTTGTGTGCATGCGCAATCAGCACAAATGCACTAATTTTCTTCAAATTGTTAGTTGCACATCTGTGATTTTTCTTTTCCTCACCCCAGTCTGTATCTGCATACGATTTGAAATTGTTTTCAGGTATTCAAATATTCAAATTGTTTAAATTTAATTTATGAAATGGTTTCAATTGTTTTTATTGGAATCACTTGGAGCTCTTTTATGAGAAGCAATTCAAAAATGGAATCTTGGCAATTTGCCCCCATCCCAATGGGAGATTTCCACCCCCCAAGGGATCTCCAGGGAGATGGTAGTGGCAGCACTTTCTGTCCAGAAGCTCAGCTCTAGATGATAGCATCCGCCAGTAGGCTGCTTGAAGAAGAACACCACAAGCAGTTCACACTGTGCTGAACTCCAACCTAAGGCTGCCCACCTCCAACTGACCACACATTGACCAGCACTCAAGTTGTTCAATCAATGGATCCATGCCACATGCCCACTCCAAACCTATTTTCTGCAATCAATAAAGTAATGGCCTTATTTTAAACCACAAAAGTGACTCAGGACTGTTTGTTGATTGCTGTTTCCTTTCTGCTTCACTGCCTGTGAGCCCTCAAATGAGAGAACATCTGGGCAAATATGTTAACAAAATAAAATAGACCAGTATATAAGAGATAAGGCTACAGGGATATTTGAACCAACTATACACTACATAAAAATAGGAAAACACAACAAATCAAAGCACTGCCAATACTGAGCCACTGATGGAATCCAATGACTACTGGAAAGGAAACAATTTTGTCAACTAACACAGCAGCCTAACATTAGCTTTTTAATTAAGAAAGGAAATCAATGGTTTTTGACATTCTCCTTGGTCTCGTGAAAAAGCATCTCCAGATTATATTGAATTAGACTAGCAAGGCAGAATGCTCAAGTGTATCTAATGAGTACGACTAATTACAACTGAATTTACTCTGATAGATATTCATCTCAATCACTTTAAACATACATACACACACATATGCATGCATAATTTTAGATATACGCCACCTTTCCACAGTTCAACCCATACCCAAGGCAGTTTACAACATGAAAAAATACTTAATTACAACGTAACAAAAGTAGTCATAAACAAATAAAACAAGAAAAAATATACAACCAAACAGTTCAATTTCCACATTAATCACAACATCTAAAATAAAGATACCAAAAAAAGTGGGAATTTCAAATTTTCTCTTGACATTTTCTTTTCACCCCATTCTTGTTGGTTTGGTTTGGTGAAAGAAAAATAGAAATGGTAAAATAAAATGAATTCCCTGGATGACTAAATCCAGGTTTGGGGCAAGTACGGTAAGTACTTTTAGGTGAAAGAGCTCCAGCAGATTTTTAAAATCACAAAATATGCAGCAAATTTAAGCATGGAAATATAGGCAGTTAACACCTTTAAAATACTCCCTTCTAAGTTGCTTCCAAAGTTCCCCATTTCCCTCAGCATAGAAAGACACCACAATTTGGTAAGTTAAAAATGGTTTACTTACATAATTCCTCAAAGGTCAAAATCATTAGCTTTTCTGTACAGCAGCGAGAAAAGACAGGCAGACAGTGTAATTTAGATTCCAAAATGACAAATATTTCTAAATTATTTGTATAGGAACAGAAAGATGTTTTGCTTAAGACACTTGCTCTAAGCTTGCAGCAACCAGCTTAGACTTTCTTACTGGTAGGTTTCAAATGGTGAAAATGAGAGAACAAAGTTTTCCTGCCAACGTGAGAGGGAATGACTTAGCTAAGCCTGGCAGGATAGTTTACATGATGGTCTTAACCCCTCCATGCATTAATTAGACTTAGGCATGTTAGTTGTATAAGGATTGGCACTGTCCATAAGAAATCCAGTTGCAGCAGACTTATATTAAACTTGCAATAACTTATAATTAGTCTAAAATCCTAACACTAAGCATACTATGTACAGAACACCACACCAGAAGGAAAAGATATAAAAAGAGAAAGTGAAACCCAGGCTCCTTCTGGCCTCTTCTTATAGTCAGCATGACCTTGAAGAAGAGGTAACAGGACCAGTTTAAGAAAGCTGTACTCAGCTTCTCTGAAGGAATAACCCAAACAGCATGAACCTTCTGCTTGTTAACTTTCACACAGAGAAGCTTCCAGAACCCTCTTGAATTAATTAGAATAGGAGAGATCTCTATACAACAGATCAGTATTTTCTGTACTAAGAAATGCAAACTGACAGCAGCCTGCTGAGCCACAGGTTTACCACCCTGTGTCAGCTTTAACACAAGAATTTGGGTCGTGATGAGATTATTTGGCACCTAAAGAGATGAGTGCTGGAGATCTGTGCACTGGGTCTTAATAGTCACATTTTTACCTAAAACAACCACCGGGATATGGTGAAGACTCTAGATTTGATCAGAGCAGCAGTGGCAGAATAGCTTCTTCCCACACTATATCCATGAGGTAAATAACCTGCTCTATCTATCTATCATCTATCTATCATCTATCTATCTATCTATCTATCTATCTATCTATCTATCTATCTATCATCTATCTATCTATCTATCTATCTATCTATCTATCATTTATTTATTTATTTATTTATTTATTTATTTATTTATGGATTAGTATTAGAACCCGTATGAGCTTACAAACAGTTTTTCCAGATTGGAATGTAATATGATTTTTAAAGATCAGATTGCTTCCCCCTTATAAGTGGATTACAGAAAACCTGTAAATGTTTGTCTACAGTCAGGGCAATCTCTTTTCTTCAATAGCATTAAAAAAAAAAATCACCCAGTGATATTGTTGAGGAAAGATTCCTTTAACTTGGGGGTGAGGAATCTTTTTTTCTATCAAAGGGCAGATTCCCCCAGGGATGCTGGTGGTGGGTGGGACCAGAGCCAAAAGTGTGTGAAGTGAGCCCTTCTCTCTGTCACCCCTTTCTCTCTATTTACACCTCCTTCTCCTCCTCTCTCCCTCCCTCTCTTTCTGCCCCTGCCCCATTCCCCACCAAACAATAGCTGCTAAGGGCGGGACAAATACCTCTTGCCAGAAGTATGTAGTTATCACTTGCAAAACACTTTTCTCCATTCCTCCTTCCATTGATGGCATTTTACCATTGCACTGTTGAGAGTGTATTAACTTATGGTCTCTGTGTGTGGTTTGGGAGCTGCACGGTCAGGGAAAAAACAATGTTGTCCAGGGTTGTAAAGACTGTGGAGAGAAGAATTGGTCCCTACCTTGGATCAAATCTATGCTTCCAGGTGCCATAAGAAAGCTGCAGGGATAGTGCAGGATAGTGCGCACCCCGGAAATAATCTCTTTCAGTTTCTGCCTTCTGGGAGAAGGTACAGGGTTATAAAGACTAGGACTAGCTGCCTGAGAAACAGTTTCTATTCAAATGCGATTTTGGTTTTAAATGCAGTGTAAGGTGGTCTCTATGGGAGTATATGGGATGCGGGTGGTGCTGTGGGTTAAACCATAGAGCCTAGGACTTGCTGATCAGAAGGGCAGTGGTTCGAATCCCCGCGATGGGGTGAGCTCCAGTTGCTCGGTCCCTGCTCCTGCCAACCTAGCAGTCCGAAAGCACATCAAAGTGCAAGTAGATAAATAGGAACCGCTCCGGCGGGAAGGTATATGGCGTTTCTGTGCACTGCTCTGGTTTGCCAGAAGCAGCTTAGTCATGCTGGCCGCATGACCCGGAAACTGTACGCCGGCTCCCTCGGCCAATAAAGGTCAGGAGTTCCCTTTACCTTTATGGGAGTATATTGTATTTAATTATGGGTTATCAGAGTTTTTAGGGGGCTAACCAGGCTGGTTTCTGAATGTCTGATGTAGATTTTCAATTTTGTTGTTCTGTATGGGACAATGACAATAAAGATCGTATCGTATTACTCCAGTGATAACCAATGTTGTGCTCTCCAGATGTAATTGGACTATAACTCCCATCATCCTTGGCTATTGGTTGCGCTGAGTGGGGCTGCTGGGAATTGGAGCCCAGTAACATCAGGAGGGCACCCCTCAACTTCCCCACCACCACCAGTGAAATTAGGCTGAGAGTTATATGTTATTTCCCCAAACCTGCTTCCGCTGTTCAAATGAAATTATGATTGACTAATAATATATTGTCTATGCATCTATTCTGTATGTTCGTTCTGAATAAGCTGTTCAGATCTCCTTGATTGGTCCTCGGTCCATGTGATTGACTTGACTGTGATTTGAGCTATCAAACTACATTGGATTAAGTAAGCTTTAAAATAATTAGCAACACCTTGCCAACAAAGGTCCATATAGTAAAGGCTATGGTTTTCCCAGTAATGATGTATGGAAGTGAGAGCTGGACCATAAAGAAGGCTGATCACTGAAGAATTGATGCTTTTGAATTATGGTGCTGGAGGAGACTCTTGAGAGTCCCATGGACTGCAAGAAGATCAAACCTATCCATTCTGAAGGAAATCAGCCCTGAGTGCTCACTGGAAGGACAGATCCTGAAGCTGAGGCTCCAATACTTTGGCCACCTCATGAGAAGAGAAGACTCCCTGGAAAAGACCCTGATGTTGGGAAAGATGGAGGGCACAAGGAGAAAGAGACGACAGAGATGGTTGGATAGTGTTCTTGAAGCTATCCAGCATGAGTTTGACCAAACTGCGGGAGGCAGTGGAAGACAGGAGTGCCTGGTGTGCTCTGGTCCATGGAGTCACGAAGAGTCGGACCCGACTAAACAACAACAACAACAACAACAACAACATAAATTTTTGGGGGGACTGCCGTAAAACCCAGAAATTAATAAATGGTAGGATTTTGGTTATTAGAGCTAGGGCCACTAAGAAACAATGCAGGGCAATGGGGGGCCATTGGCAGTGCAAGAGAATTGTCTTTCCTCTTGCCCTGATGTGTGAAGAGAGAAAGGAGAATTGGAAGGTTGCCAAGATAACTGGGCATGATGTCACAGGAAGAGCTTGGGGCCTTTGACGGGAAGCTTGGCATAGCTGGAACAAAGGGCAGATCCATCTTGGACCGTGTGGCTGAAGGCAGGCTGGAAGAGAAGACATGGACTGCAGTGCTGCACTGTTGTGGGGAATAAGCTGCTCTTGAGATGGCCATTCTGTAAGATCTATGTAGACCAAAGGTGTAAATTAAATCATATTTCTTTTTTTTAAAAAAGATATTTATTAAAGTTTCAAAAAGGGTTACAAAATAAGAAAAAGAAGGGAAAAAAAAGAAAAAATACAAAGTACAGAAAAATAAAAAACAGTTAAAAACAAATCAATCTTTTCATATCTTGTCTTTCATTTGCTTGTTTCCCTGACCTCCTCACACCTCCCTTTTTTTGTATTCCAGTTCAGTTAGTTAATTCAGCAAATCCTTTCCCTCCTTGTTTTTATCTTACTCCTTTATCTTGATATATTATGACTTTGCATTCTCACCTAATAACAATCCATTTTTACATACTCCTTTATAATATTGCTGCTAAAACCACTTAACTTCCTTCCGACATCATTCTAACATTCATTAATTTTGCAGTATTTATGTAAGTAGTCCTTAAATTTCTTCCAATCTTCTTCCACCGAGTCTTCTCCCTGGTCTCGGATTCTGCCAGTCATTTCCGCCAGTTCCATATAGTCCATGACCTTCATCTGCCATTCTTCCAGGGAGGGTAGATCTTGTGTCAAATTAAATCATATTTCTTAAAGCTGTCACAGCACCTGCTGCTGCTTCATTCTGAAATTAACACAGACCCTAGATGAGAGCCTGGACCCGCCTGGAATCTTGCCGCCACTCGGCAGAGAGTGGGGGGTGGCACCCCACTTTTGTAACAATATTAAGCTGTGACTGAAAATCCTACAAAGCTGCAAAATGCAAATACGTGTATCCCCAAATGGCAAAAAAAAAATATATCTGCAGACATCTTCCCAATATGATGTGCATATGGCAACAAATTGGAATGTGAGCCTGGCTGCAAGCTTATCTTTATTTTGCCCATTTCCTTTGTGAGAGTGCTGCCTTCACAACAGCTTGCATGTGGGGGCGGTTGGTTTGTTCATCAAATGCATTCCAGCCCCCACTCAAAGCTCATCTAAGCAAGACTGCTGCCAACATCTTGATGGTGAATTATTAGAAAATGTAAGTATTTTTCTGTTGCTGAGGTGCAAACAATCTGGTAAGTGCAGTAGCAGGAGAAACTTCCAATTAATTTCACAGTTTTTTATGATGTGCCATTTTGCCTCCTTGGTAATGTGTATGCGTTGAGTAGGAGAAACTAATCTGCGAGGATGAAATACAGGCTAATTGGAAATTTGTACCTTGCAAAATAATCCCATTACTTAGTGTTTGTGTGTTGGGGGAGGCTGCTACATATATAACCAAATTACAGTGTGCATCAGAAACTGCATTACAAGAATATTTTGTGTGGGTAATAAGTTCGGTAAATGATCATTATGCATATATATTGAAATTTGCTGAATATTTCACTGGGCTGCCTTTCTTACAGGGCGTAATTTGCTGACGGAGGGGGTTTAGGTTCCAGTGCCCTTTCCATGGGTGGAGAGGCACCTATGGAAGTGGGATGACATCTCCACTAATGGTTTCTCCACGTCCAACATGCCTATGAGGAGCTCTCCACCTGCAGGATACCTATATCAGTGATGCTCTTCTGACAGAGCATGCCATGGGGAGCATATGGGAATCCCATATTAGATCACCTCACCCGGGCAATGGGGAATCTAAAAACGATTAACTTCTTTTTTCATTTTCCTTCACTTAGTGGCTCAATAAGCTTATTTTTCTACACTGTTTGCATGTGCCTTTGAAGGGACAATGATGTTCCTGAACCTTTCGTCATTTTTATTAAAATCAAAGGATGGTATTCAAATAATTTTGCGTTCGTATCCACCTCTTACTGAGCCTGCAGTGGGGGTTTTCTGTTCTGATAGCTATTGCATAACCTTCCCTGAAAGGTCTTGTGGCTGTCTGGAATCTTGAACAGGAGCTCTCAACACTGCAACGTTTTGTTGCAGGTGATACTTGTCCTTCAGAAAAGCTATTTAGACTGATAAGAACATTCCTTCAGAAAAGCTATTTAGACTGATAAGAACATAATTCTTATTACCTAGATCCCAACAGCATAATCACTGAATAGTAACAATATTTTACACAGTGGCTTGAACCAGGATGTATCAAATAAAAATCTGGAGAGGGACATAATTCACGGAGCCCTTCTGATAAGACAGTCTATCAATCTCAGGATCAAAATCTATTGCATTCATTATAGCATTTTTTAAAAAAAGAGTTCCTTCTCGCACGAACAAAATGGAAGCACTTGCCCTTTAACATGTATGCATCTTCACTTTGTATTGCAGAAAAGCAATAATTGTGTCCCCCGCAATTAGCCTTGAAAAATGAAAGCAAATGCGCCTTCCCCTCCGCCCAATGTGTGGGAGCTGAATGATTGCTAAAGAGCAGCTCCTTCAGCAATCAATAAAGAGAAGACACAAAGAAGGAAGTTTATGGGCTCTTTCCATATTGAAATAAGCAATAAAGCCATCCCTCGAGCATTTCCTAAGAGATTTGAAGGATTTGCTGCTCACGTATGATGCCAGCTACATTCACTCAGCAGGAAACTTCCCTCTAAGCAAAGCACAAAGGTGATGACTACAATCTGTTTGCATACTGTGATTACCATAGAGAATTACCTGCCAATAAAAATACAATTTAAAAGACATCAAGAGTCAGAAAATGTAGGTAATACGCACATTAGGAAGAAATTTCTCCCCCACCCAACTCCTCTTTTGTGTGTGGACTAATAAGGTTATTATGGGGAATTATGTGTGAAAATTATATTCCTGATCTAGCAGCACTCCAGAACTCCTTGCAAGCAGGAGGTAGAGCTGCTTTAAATCTCTGTGCATGTTGTTTCTGTGCCAAGTGTTCTGAATTATTGAATAATCCTGGAATATGCTCAGGACTGACAGCTGTCAGCATGAACAACTGACAGCACCCCCATACCAATTTCAAAACCCACCTTTCTGCCTGCATGTTTCATATCTAGATGCTCTAAATCAGGGATGGCCAACTCACAGAATTAAAAACTGACAGTGATCTACCCCCCTTTTTTAGAAAGGAAAGCCCCATTTTGGGGGGTTCGGGGCAAGGTTGTTGAGCTTTTTTTAGGGAGGAGAGCCCCAATTATTGAGAATTCAAGCCTAAGCTCAAGGTAGAAAGGGGAACGGCCACTCAACAACAGATCGCTGTGGTAAAACAAACAGCCCCACTAAGTAGACTCCATCTTCCGTTCTGCAGATCGTGCAACAATGGAGGCCAAGGTGAGGGGGCAGGGCTGGAATCTATTTTACCAACGCTAAGGAAAGGGACCGATCAATCGACTGCGATCTACCAAAACCTCACGGGGATCTACCAGCAGATTGCAATCTACCTGTTGGACATCCCTGCTCATAATGTGTCTGTCATGTTCCATAGCATCTCATTCTTCTCCCTGCCCTATACAACCGATCTTGCCCTCTTCCAAAAATTTTATACCCTAAGAAAACACTGGAATCCCGTATGGAAGAGAGTCTGGACCTACTGGTAGACTGAACAGGTAAGATGAAAGGTGTGTATACGTTTGCACCCAAAACTGGGACTGTCCCGCCTGGTGGGATTTTGCTGCAACAAAAACCTCCCAGAAGCAGAGTCACTGCCACTGACCAGGAAAGGGGAGGTATGGGGAGGTGTTGAAGTTATGGCTACATGCATACACCAGCTGGATGCTTGCACAGCCTTTTCCCTTGCAGGATGCAGCAATGATGCCATTGCCAGGAGTCTATTACTGTGGCTTTGCTGTGCTATGCTATGCTGTTGTCCAAAATGATTAGTGGTGCCACTAGGGGGGCAGAGCTGAGTGTGGCCCGACTGGCTTCTCTAAGCGGCCCTCAAGGCTTTTACTAAGCCATGTCCCTTATCATCCCTAGTCTGGGCCATTCTTGAGTCCTTGTATAACCTACTGTACAAATGTAACATCTGCCAACCTTTCCCTTTGGCCCTGCCCCCCACTGGCATCCATCCCCCCAGAAGGTTGCCTGGGAGAAAATGCAGCCCTTGGCCTGAAAAGCCCATTCACTGAGTCTTCTAAGAAGTTTTTTTTTTTGCCAGGTGAGAGCAGGATGAATGTGATAACCCAGATGCAGAGGGCATTTCATCAACTGTTCCCAATTCACTGAGCTGCAGTGGGAGAGCTGATCTCTGGAATGCACTTCCATATGCCCTATACCTTGAGAAAGGATTTCCCCTTCCCTCTTTTATGGGGCTTCAAAGTGACATTTCTGAAGTGCATTTCTTTTAGTAAAGGAGAGATAAAGCCACCTTTTAAGAGGTGAAAGTGAGCAGTTTCCATCAGCTGATAAGATATGGCGTACGTATAGCCGAACTGCTTCTACTGATTGCATTGAGATCTTATCCTTTAGAAGCAGCCACAGGAATGCTGACCTCTTATTTTATTCTTCCAAGCTCATCAGGAGAACTAAGCTGGTTTCAATTGGATTCATGAAACAAATGCAGGCAGAACTACACTTTACGTTATGTCATGTCATGGGAGTGCTGCTAACAATGACATTCCTGGGGTGGCTGTAGGTTTGACAGGTATCTCCATCATTGTCCTTCTTCCTCAGGAACCAATGCACTTGCACTCTGGGCAGCTTCCAACAAATATAAAAATATAATAAAACATTATTATTATTATTTTTTAAAACCTTCCCTATGCAGGGCTACCTTCAAAAGTCTTCTAAAGGTTATATAGTTACTTATCTCCCTGGCTCAGGGGGTCACATAACTCCATACTCTCCAACATCTCTGATGAAAATAGGGATGTCCTAAGGAAAGAAGGGACATTCCTGGATCAAATCAGAAACCAGGATGGCTTCTGTAAATCTGGGACTGTCCCTGGAAAATACAGACACTTGGAGGGTCTGCTATCAGTAAATAAAAATAAATAAATTACTGGTTGGGCTACTTGTGTAGAAGCAGCCCGTCTACCAGCTTTTTCCTGACAAAAGGATGCAACATTATGCATACAAGTTAACCTTACTGTGAAGTTGGAGTTTCCCATACTGGCACAAATCAGTTTTTCTGGGTTTGACCAGTTGCTTGCAGCTGCTTCCTGTAACTATGACAACCTTTATCCAAAAATAAGGATGAAAGCCTGTCCACCTCCAGTTTGTTGTTGATGGACATCCTTAAATTGGCCATTGATGTTTTTTTATCGTGAGTCATTTCTGTCCCACACTTAGCTCTTCAAAAAGTAGAGGTCTTGCCTTCAAACTACTAATAAATTGGTTGTTTTGGATGGGACAGGATGTCATATGGAGGTGCTATTTTTATCTCTTCAAGGGTAGACTAAGAATTCACATTAAATGTACCATTTTGTGAGGCCTGCTTCTACTGTACCTCTCATAGCATGGATGGGGAACCCATGGCCCTCTAGCTCTTGTTGAACTACAAGTTCCATCTTCTCTGGCCATTGTCTAGATTAGCTAGGGTTGATGGAAGCTGGAATCCAACAACATCTGGAGTCACAGATCCCTGGGACTCCCCATTCCAGTCTTATAGAAAAAATCAGTGTGGCCTGGTAGCATAGCTTGTTGATTTGCTTCACATTCCACAGCTGATAAGAGCTGCCATTACTTGGAGACGGAATCGTGAGTACTTTTTGAGCAAAATTTATGGGCTGGTTAACTTTAAAAAGCAAAGAGAGAAAAGAAGCTTCAGAAACGAAAGCAAGGCTGGGTGTTTTTCAGCGACGCTTGTTGTAAACAAACTGTTGGAAAAGGGACTTTCCAAGCAAAGAGCTGTTGGATTGCAGCGAAGGCTTATTGTTTACAGACTCTGTGGAAGGGAAAATTCCAGGCAGCTGGGCTGACTGCCAGGTGCAAAGCAGCTAGTAAACAGGAGCTTTTTTTCTCAGGAAACCGAAGACTTTTCAATTCGCGTTCACCATCCAGCCATAAATCAGCATCGCAGAGGTCCGTGGATCGCTGCTTATCAGCAAAAAAAGTCTCCCATCCACCGTGCTTCAGCTTGTTGTGGCAACCATCCTCTGCTACCACTTGTTGATTTGCAAGCCCCCTCCATAGAGGCTGGCCCCTCTCACTGTCCTCGGAGCTTGCTTACCGGTAACCTCCTCTGGCTGATATCCAGACAGACCAGGGAGATTTTGATAGGCGACATTTTCCCAAGCGTGCACAACCCCTCCCTCCTGCTTCCGCAGGGGAAAGAAAATAAGTCAGAAATCTATTTACATGATGTTTATTTCTGACATTACAGCACTAAAGGAAAACACGTCCTTTCAGTTCAGTTCTTCCAGCACGTCTGACAAACTTCCTGAACATGCGCAGTCAGAAGGTTTCAAGTTACACTCTTCACAAAGACTTATCCAGCCTGTGAACGTCCTGGGAAATTCTTCTTTCCCACAGATAGGCACATCATGTGATGTCAACAATCTGGGTGTCTGCAGCTGTGATGTTTCCATATACTGACATCGCTAGCCCCAAATATAACTGGACTCTTTATTCTAGCCAGCACAGGACAAAACATGATCCAGGAATGAAATCAATAAATTGGGGAGATTGTGGTGATCCCATTGTGTTTGGTAGATAGGCTTTTCATAATCGGTCTGTCATAATTGATACTCATCTACATGTTTTTATCCTGTTTAAATTTATCAGAAACAAGAGCCAACCTAGGAATGAATCATAACCATGTGCATATTGACTCATTAGAAATGTAGGCAGCTCTGGTCAATGCAGGTAGGGATTTGCAGAGGATTATGAGTCACTAAGACAAGTTAATGCAATGTATTCCTAGCACCATGTGACAGGACCCATTGGGCATCACTTGAGGATGGTGTCAGGTTGAAGAAGGAAGTATCCACTTTCGCCTCACTGCTCCTCTCCCCTCCAATGAAATTAGGACATCTTACCTCTTGGGACGTGGGTGGCGCTGTGGGTTAAATCACAGAGCCTAGGGCTTGCTGATCAGAAGGTCGGCGGTTCGAATCCCCGCAACGGGGTGAGCTCCCGTTGCTCGGTCCCTGTTCCTGCCAACCTAGCAGTTCAAAAGCACATCAAAGTGCAAATAGATAAATAGGTACCACTCTGGTGGGAAGGTAAACAGCATTTCCGTGCGCTGCTCTGGTTCGCCAGAAGTGCTTAGTCATGCTGGCCACACGACCTGGAAGCTGTATGCCGGCTCCCTCGGCCAATAAAGCGAGATGAGTGCCACAACTCCAGAGTTGGCCATGACTGGACCTAATGGTCAGGGGTCCCTTTACCTTTTTACCTCTTGGGGAAATCCTGAACAAGAAGGGCATAGACAGCACTTGCTTTTCTGCCTTGTTTGTGTCTGTTGATTTAGAGAGAAAGCAGTACACACAAAGGATGAGCAAATCTGTCTGTGTTACTTTCTCTCAGTTTTTCCTTTTTACAATCTAAAGTTCAGTTCTCTACAGGTCCATATCAGTTTGCAAAAGAAGAAGAAGAAGAAGAGGAAGAAGAAGATTCAATAGCATTTTAATGCAAATTTCTCATTCTCAGCACATGTTCATATGCAATTTCACAGCTATATGTGATGTTAAATTAAGTTTTAGTCAGTCGTGACCATCTGCTATGTATTTAAGTCAGAGCCGGGTAACCTGTGACCATTCAGGTGTTGCCCAAAATCTTGTGGGCCACATATTCGCTATGCCTGGGGTACAGAATTGAAGCCGGAAACATTATGAATTCCTCTCCAGTCAGTTTTCAACAGAACAAATTCTGCAGAGGATATTGTTGAAAGGTTTGCAGGAGATAAGAAGCAATCCCACTGAGAAATTGTAAAGAATGGAATTAAATATTCTGCAGGGGTGATGGAGTGGTGGGAAAGAACATGTGTGTTTTATATCAGCAGTGTGCTGAAGTGATTGCTGTCCCCACTTTTTAATAGACCAATATTCCACTATCTTTCAAAATCCTAGTCGCACATCCCAATATCTTTACAGCCCGGAATGTAATTTCAGAATTTCAATTATTATGTAAAAGAAACATCTATGCTGATGGCTCATTCACCTTATCATAACCAGCATCTCCAAAGTTTGAGCCAATTCAAATTTACGAAAAAATAAGTGTATCTTAACTGGCAGCATTCATGCTAGCTAGATAAATGGGTGTATGTGTATGCGTGTTGCATATGCATGATGGGGCTATGCACCAGATACAGCTGAGTTCTGATTTGGGCAGATTTGCGGATCTGAGTGTTGCCTGAGTAAGGTTGAGACAGCCTCAGATTGCCACAGGTTGGATGGCCCAGAGTGAATCAGGACCAACAGGGGATGAAGAATCAGGTAGGAAGGAGAGGCAGGCATTGGGTGAGAAGAAGGCAAAACTGCAAACCTTCCCACACCACTCTACTGCCTTTCCAGATAAGCAAGGAGGCATTTTAGACAGGCAAAGCAGTCAAGAAGGAGGCAAAGCAAGACCAGTGAAGGGTATGGCTTGAAGTGAAGAGGCTGTGTTGGGCAGAGCCGTAGCTGGGAGGGGGGGTGTTTAGTCAGGGTTTCTGCCCTGGGTGAAGCCTCCAGAGAGGTGCCATTGGGGCTCTCAGCCTCCCAGCATGTCTGGGCTTCAGCCAAAGAGAAATGAAAAAGTGAATGACAGCTGCAAGCTCCGTTCTTCTCCTTTCCCCAGGAGGAGAAGACTGAAGAAGACTCATATACAATGTGATGCAGGGAGAGTGAGAGTTGGGAAATCTGGAGAGGCTGTGTGGCTCCCAGTGAAGCAGAAGATAGGATCCCCTGTGGGTTCAATTCTGGAGAGATGAAGAGAGGGGCAGGAAGCTGAGGAAGAGAATCAGTTGGACTAGATGATCCTTGGGGTCCCTTCCAACTCTACAATTCTACGATCCCTTCAGAACTTTGAATGTGTTTACATAGCTAAGGTTGGGTACACATGAAGACTTACCTCCCTGCAGATCTGCACACATTTGTGTACAATTTGTCTTGCGTAAGCAGGTTTGCTAGCAATTCTTCCCTGACAAAATGCATTTTTTGTTTGTTATTTTCACCAATATACACATTTTTGTACGCTTGGTTTGGCTGGAGAAATTCATTGCATAATGTGGAAAAATGTGAATTGCAAAGGAGAGCTACGTTTCAGTTTTGGAAGTGCAAATTTGGGAAGCTCACATTAACATGTGCATTAAAAAAATTATGTCCTATCACCAGGCACTGCTCACATGTTGAGACAGTGCATGAGTAAAATGGCTGCTCAGGGTTGCTCATATACTTTTTCCATATTTCCTGGGGCAGTGCTCAAGGGGCTGCATATGGGCTACAGTCATACCTCATGTTGTATCTGCTTCAGGTTATGTGTTTTCGTCTTGCGTCTCATGGCAACCCGGAAGTACTGGAACATGCACTCATGCATGTGCAGAAGCACTAAATTGCGCCGTGTGCAGACATAGCACTTTAACTTGGGTCAGTTCCGTGTTACGGATGGGCCTCTGGAACAGATCCCATCCGTAAAATGCGGTTCCACTGTACTTCAGACCTAACTTTAGTGAGTTTCAGCTTCTGGTCTATGGTATGATGTCCTACACTCCTACATATCTAGTATTGGTTATCACCTATAATGCGCCTTTCCCCTCAATGACAGATTTGCCTGTCAAGCTATCTATACAGCTTGGAAGCATTCTAACCTTACGCAGTGTGATATTTTAAGGTTTCACTTTCCCCCTCACCCAAACATTACCATTAAAGCTAGCCAATTCCCTGCAATAACCCAAACATTTTTTAAAAAAGCTCTTAAGAAATGATTAGAATAGAAACTCAACCAAAGTAGGGTGGGAGCACCATGTAATTATGCATCCTGTACACTTCAACAAAGTAGTTATCATGCTGATAAGGATTTGTAATCAGCCATTTACAACAATTCACTTGGCCAGGACTCACTTTCCCCTATAATGTCCCTGCTGTAAGAATAGATGCATTTAAAAGAGCCAAGGAAACTAGTCATTAACACAGCACTGGACCTTTTTTGGGTTTTAGCTTTTTGTGATGTAACACTGATTAGACTGCTTTGGGCCTTTCTTTCATTGTCCTTTTTTCTCCATTACACCATCTTCAGATAGGCTTTCAGAAATATCAGACATCAAATACTTTTCTCAAGTCTTTTTTTCTATGGATTCCCCCGCCCCCCAAAGAAAACAAACACACAAAAGATTTGCAAAAGCAGGGATAGGTTGCTGCAGTGGGTATAATCCCATTGGGTTCCATGCTAGTCTAAGTTCTTACTACAAAGGTCTGGAACAATAAAATGATCATCAAGGTCAGCTTTCTGTTGATCTGGCAGCTCTCCAGCTGGTTGTACTTTGCTAAATATCCCTACATGAAGCTTTGCACTCTTATGCTCTCTGGGCCACCAGCCATCTGAGGTAACCAATGAACTAAAGCAGAGGTGCAAATGGGGTGCTCTCCAGATATTGGTGCCCTACAATTCCCAACATCCTGGTTTCATTGAATTCCACTATTCCAATGTATAGTTCATAGAGTATAGTTCCAATGTATAGTTAGTAGAGTAAAAACTTAAACATGTTGCAGGATTCCCAAAATTTGACCAGAGGCAATTGTGTTTCATCCAGCAGAGCTTTACTGCTACTGAAGACAAATGAGCATAATAATGGTCACAAATCCAATACATTCAGGATTGGCACTGTCCATAAGAAATCCAGTTGCAGCAGACTTAACTTAAACTTATAATAACTTAGAATAAGTCTAAACCTTAATGCTATATACAGAACACCACACCAGAAGGAAAAGATATAGTAGGAGAAAGTGAAACCCAGATTCCTGGCCTTACTTTGATAGTCAGCATGACCTTGGCAGAAAGAGAACCAGTTCAAACCAGCTGTGCTCAGCTTCTCTGAAGGTATAGCCCAAACATCATGAACCTTCTGCTTGTTTCTTTCACACAGAGAAGCTTCCAGAACCCTCCTGAATTAATTAGAATAGGAAAGATCTCTACACATCAAATCAATATTTTCTGCACTAAGAAATGCAAACTGACACTTGGAATATTGGTCATGCTCATAGGGGCTGATGAAAGTTGGAGTTCAACAACATCTGGAGAGTCACAGGTTCTCTATCCCTACCGTACCCCCCTATCTTAATGGTTTATCCATTTTAATCACTCTGTACCTGTTACATAGGAAGTCAGTCCATTAGTTCATCTACAGTAGCTCAGTATTGGCTAGCAATGGCTCTCTAGGTGTTCTCTCCCAGTTCTGCCAGGAGATGTCAAGGTTAGAACCTAGGATCTTCTGCAAGAAAAGCAGATGCCCTTCCTCAAACTTCATTTGGTATGTCAGCTGTAACCTTTGTGCTGGTGATGGAATGTCTTGCTAACCACCCTCTAGTAACCGTCCAAAGAGGTAACTACCCTGCGTTCTACGTGGGGATTCCTCTGAAGACCATATCCAACCACAGTTCCTGCTGCTGGTACAATAACCATTGGCAAGGCAACCTCAAAACATTTAAGCACACGAGGAGAAAATCCAAATAGCCCAACTGTAAATAAATATGTAAATAAATAGAATCATAAATTCATTTATTCATTTATTTATTTGTGCTTTTTATTTTCATCTCATTACACCTCATCCCAAGACAGTTAACAGACAGGGGGGAAAATGCTAATTAGATCACAATGAAATGCAAGTGAATACTTATTTAATTAAAACAAATAGCAAAAAAATAACCTGCAGAAGAGCTATGTGACTGCATAGTATAGTGAGGTTGTAGTGAAAGTGTACTCTCAGAAATACCATGGGCTTGGATCTCAGTATAAATGGTTTATTGTAAAACACTGGTGTCTAATTTTACTTTTTTGGGGGGGAAGAGAAAGTAGCTAACAACAAGCTCCATTAAAAGATTAAAGACCAATTGCTGCTTATCAGTCAGTGTAGTGTGGCTGTTACAGTGTTGAACTAGAACCTGGGAGACCAGGACTGACATCTCCACTCAGCCATGAAGCTCACTGGGTGACCTTGGGCCAGTCATGACCCTTAGTCTAACCTACCTTACAAGACTGAACTGAATATAAAATGGGGAAGAACCATGCATACCAGCTTGAGTTCTTTGGAGGAAAAGTGGGATCTAAATGTAATAATGAATAAAGAAAGCAGCAACCATCAAGACACCACAGCTAAGAGCCAAAGAGAGAAAGGGACAAAATTCCACCAAATAAGGCAAAACCCACCAAAGAAAGTCATATGACAGCAGCACGAGAAACATCAAAACAAAGCAATCAGCTGATTCCAAAGGTGTTTTCACCCTGGGTACCTAAAAACCATTATGCAGCTAAAGGTAAAGTAAAGGTAAAGGGACCCCTGACCATTGGGTCCGGTCGTGACCGACTCTGGGTTTGCGGTGCTCATCTTGGTTTATTGGCCGAGGGAGCCAGCGTACAGCTTCCGGGTCATGTGGCCAGCATGGCGAACCAGAGCAGCACACGGAAACGCCATTTACCTTCCTGCTGGAGTTGTACCTATTTCTCTACTTACACTTTGACGTGCTTTCAAACTGCTAAGATGGCAGGAGCAGGGACCGAGCAACGGGAGCTCACCCCATCACGGGGATTCGAACCGCTGACCTTCTGATCGGCAAGTCCTAGGCTCTGTGGTTCTGTGGCTCTGTGGTTTAAGCCACAGTGCCACCCGTGTCCCTTATTATGCAGCTAGTCCCTTTGAGGAAGGCAACCTCTCAGGGGTGTTATTGAGAAGAAGACATTTGCCCTTGTGAAGAATTAATCTGCTTCAGTTGGTGGACAGACACGGAACAAGATCTTATATAGTAAAATGTAACAAGATCTTACCTGTTGCATATGGTGTAGAAACTATAATGGGTTTAGCAATTAGTTTGGGGAAACAAACTGCAGACAGGACTTGTGCTAAGTTCTCCTATTTACACAAGATTTCTGCCTGTAGAATGGAACTTCCCTTCCCTCTCCTCCACCTATGCACCCCCCCAGATGTGTTCTGGGTTTTCTTCCAATTGTCTGGAGCAGTTTTTGGTTTCTTTTGCAGGATATTGGGCTGGGGGGCATATGCGGAGAAGGAGGGGAAGTTCCACTTGCAAAAATGAGACAAACTTGCTGGATTCCCCACTTAAAAAAAAAAATACTAAGAATCTTGTACCACATGTTGTGAATATAATTTAGCTAATATAAACGTGTGGTTTGTTTTACTGATCCTCATCTCCCCCCAAATGTCTAAAATAACTAACAGTGTTTTTTGTCTGTACTTTCACATGCTGTTATTCTTTTTCTTAAGACACATTTATGTTATTTGTAGAAATATGTTCAGGAAAGGCTGAGTGAATGTCACCCGCTGAATTTATCACACACAGGTTGTTTACCCCATGAGGTTGCCTGGGGTACTCTGATTACCAATTGCAAAATGGATGTGGAAGGAAACATCTTCTAGGTTTTGTGTTTTTTTTAAAAGAAAAATGTTTAAAAATCATTGAGCAGATTGCAAATGTAGAGACTGGAATGACTGCATGGATTGTAGAGCATTATTAAGAGCATCCAGTTCTCTGAGGTGAAATATTGTTTAACTATCAGAGGGGGAAACCAGGAATAATTCAAATGTTTAATACTAGTCAGTCCAGTGATTCTATGGCTTATGGTTGTTAGCTGTTGGAATGGAGCCATGTATTTACAACACCCACAAGTGTTTTTGTCTTGAAGCATCTTTTGGAATGGCTCGAAAATTCAGAATGCTGTTACTTAAAAAGTGTGGGAAGATCATAAATAGGAGACAAGAAAAAATTGCCAGCGTGAGCAAAGTGGTATGATAATAATAATAATAATAATAATAATAATAATAATAATAATAATAATAAAAAAAAATTTATTATTTGTACCCCGCCCATTTGTACCCCAGCCACTCTCGGCGGCTTCCACAGAGACCAAAAAATACACTAAAATGTCACACATTAAAAACTTCCCTGAACAGGGCTGCCTTAAGATGTCTTCTGAATGTCAGGTAGTTGTTTATCGCTTTGACATCTGATGGGAGGGCATTCCACAGGGTGGGCGCCACTACCAAGAAGACCCTCTGCCTGGTTCCCTGTAGCTTTGCTTCTCGCAATGAGGGAACCGCCAGAAGGCCCTCAGAGCTGGACCTCAGCGTCCGAGCAGAGCGATGGGGGTGGAGACGCTCCTTCAGGTATACTGGGCCGAGGCCGTTTAGGGCTTTAAAGGTCAATTCCAACACTTTGAATTGTGCTCGGAAATGATGTACAGAATGCCATCTGCACTTCAGGAAAAAGTTGGCATGGAGTAAATACTGCAGCTGCTTCACACACAGGAGAATAAGAAGAGCCTTGCTGGGTCAGGTCAAAGGCTCATCTAGTTCAGCATCCTTTTCTCACAGGGGCCAGTCAGATGCCTATGGGAAGCCTGCAACCAGAACCTGAGTGCAACAGCCCTCTCTTCCACTTGTGATTCACAGCAACTAGCACTCAGAAGCATCCTCCCTCCAACAGTGGAGGAAGAATCCAGCCATTATAGGCTAGGAGCAATTGATAGCCACTCCTCTTTTTGTCTACTTCTCTGTTAAAGTCATCCAAGTCAATAGCCCTCACTATCTTGCAGGAGCAAAATCCATGATCTTTGCCCCTTGATGCAGCTCTCATATTGGTGTCAGCATTCACTGTAGCAAATTTATAAGAACTAAATCCTTATTTATGTGGCATCTAGACTGGTGACTGGAAGTGGCCGCCGAGACCACGTAACACCAGTCTTGAAAGACCTACATTGGCTCCCAGTACGTTTCTGAGCACAATTCAATGTGTTGGTGCTCATCTTTAAAGCCCTAAATGGCCTCGGCCCAGTATACCTTAAGGAGCATCTCCACCCCCATCATTCAGCCCGGACACTGAGGTCCAGCGCCGAGGGCCTTCTGGCAGTTCCCTCACTGAGAGAAGTGAAGTTACAGGGAACCAGGCAGAGGGCCTTCTCGGAAGTGGCACCCAGCCTGTGGAACGACCTCCCATCAGATGTCAAAGAAATAAACAATTATTATTACATTTAGAAGACACCTGAAGGCAGTCCTGTTTAGGGAAGTTTTTAATGACTGGTGTATTTTGAATCATTTGCTGAAAGCTGCCCAGAGTGGCTGGGCAAACCCAGCCAGATGGGTGGGATATCAATAAATTATTATTATTATTATTATTATTATTATTATTATTATTATTATTATTATTATATTTAGAGAAGTGGTACTTAAAACAAAAGCCTAATATTTGGTTATGTCTGCTTGAGAGAGGTAGTTTTCAAGACCTGAGCTCCAGACATGCAGAAATTTCTGGGTCTCCAAGACTACATAGGCACCCAGCATATCATTTTGCTACTATTGAAATGGAGAATGTGATGATTTGGCAATATATTTTCTGTACATAACTTCAATCTCCAACTCAGGAGCATCACAATGGTACAAAGTATTTATGTGTCTTCCTCATGTAGCACGAGAGATTGCTTTCTGCCTCCTGCTCCAGATGTAACAAAATAGAATATCTATTTATTAGTTGAGGTTGTTGTATTAATCCATTTTCCAGGAACAACTACCCAGACATCATCTTATTTTCCACTTCAACAAGTAGGGCTTTTTGAAAACTAGATATTATGTTTTGCCATGGCTGGGTTGGGCAGGGATAGATCAAGTTAAATGATGTGGTGAATGTGCTGGTGTAAAGGAAACAGATTCAGAGAAGTAGGGCTTTATGAGAGCCAGCTGCAATATTTTCACTAGGCCTGAAGAAAAGCTGAGAATGTTGCAGATAAGTTGCCATAACATATCAGCAATTTCCAGCTATACATAAAATGGATGCAAAGGTAAGATCGAGGTACATGCTACTTTGAAGTGCGCTTTTTAAAGCTTGCACTTTTCAAAAAATGGGCCCAGTTTCACGTCAGTCATCACAATGCAAGGACAGCCAACCTGGTGCCCTCCAGATGTTGTTGGACTACTTTTGCCATGTCAGCTGGGGCTGATAGGAACTGGAATCCAACAGCATCTAGAGGACATCACATTAGGTACCCCTGTTCTCTTAAGTTTGCATGCATTGGCTAGAATCTGGCAAGGTGGGAGAAGGTTTACTTGGGAGGAATACTGTCTTTTAGTTTATAGCTTATATAAAAAAAGGTAAAGGTAAAGGACCCCTGGATGGTTAAGTCCAGTCAAAGGTGACTATGGGGTTGCGGCGCTCATCTCGCTTTCAGGCCAAGGGAGCCGGCATTTGTCCACAGACAGCTTTCTGGGTAATGTGGCCAGCATGACTATACCGCTTCTGGCACACGGAGGACTGTGATGAATGCCAGAGCACACAGAAATGCCGTTTACCTTCCTGCATCTGCAATGCTTATTTATCTACTTGCACTGACGTGCTTTCAAACTGCTAGGTTGGCAGGAGCTGGGACAGAGCAACAGGAGCTCACCCCGTCTCAGGGATTCCAGTCAGCAAGCCCAAGAGGCTCAGTGGTTATAGAAAGACCAGACAGGGTTTTGTTTTGTTTTAGTAGAAAGTTTGGAAGGAGGACCTGGAATATTTTGATGGTCGCTCTAGCCCTGAATCCCTCATATTCAGGGACAGGAATACTAACAAGCATGCATGAGATAGGAAGCACAGGAAATTGGCTAATAATGAGTCAGACTGTTGGCACTTCTAGCTCAATATATTTCTACACAAATATTCTCCAGAGCCTTGAGATGCTGTGGGTTCAACCTGGGACCGTTTGCGTGCAAAATAGCTGTTTTAGCAGTAGCTGCTGACAAGGTGGTGCAGGTGAGGTCGCATTTTTCTCTTGTCTATCAAACACTGTGTGTCACTGCTGGTTAACATGCGGGCTGGGATGCTTGTGTCGGAACCATGGGATGGAAAGCCAGCTGGACAGGCCCCAGCCAGAGCGTCTCCCTTCTCAGCCTTGCCTCTGTGGAGATCCACCATTCATCCTCCTGTGTGTCTGTGACTCATGCTGCTGTGCATACATGCTCACACATTACTCAGCAGTGTAAACACACAACAGAGCTGGCTCTAGGAATGGATGCTAGACTATGTTTATTTAACATAAATCAGGACACAGAAAAACATGGCTTCTCTCCTTGTCGTTTTTCTCGGGGAGAGAAAAAACAAAGGCAATACAGAGTGGATGTTCCGCTCATGGGACTCCAGCAATCTGTGCTGGAATGTAAACAGACAGGTAACAATCCCACATATCTGCAGCAAGGGTGGAATGGAATTCCCAATAGCTTGGTGTGGGGAAGGCAGGAGAACAACACAGCCCCACCAGTGCCACCTTACTGGCCACTGAGCTACAGACCTCTTGTATTGCCAGACAAGTTTTGAACTCCCTCAGTTAGGTAAGCACTGTTTCTAGCACAGACAGCTTCAAAGCAGTGCCCCGGGTGTGTATTTATTTCAAGGTTCAAATGAATTCAGGCCAGCCTGTTCAGAGCTAAAGTGGAAGCTATGTAAACAGACAGTACCTTCCTGTATAAGTAATTGAAATTATGTGTGGCACTTTGATTGTTCAGGCATTGTTGTTAATAGGCCACTAAAATTTTTTATCATTGAATTGTTGAGACTTGATTCTCCTCTCCCATCACATAACAGTGTCCGGAAATATACTGATTATATTACACAAAGGAAGCAGAAAGATTCACAGATGGTGTGTAACTCATATTTTATTGTTAGCAGAGTACCGTATTTTTCAGTGTATAACACGCCCCCATGTGTAAGATGCCCCATATTTTGGGGGACTCCAAATTAAGGTAATGGAGGGAGATTGCTCAGAGTTGTTGAGCTTTTTTTAGGGGGGATTGCTGAAAATAGCCACACACACATTGCAAAAGCCACCCATCGTCTCTCCTCTCACCAATAAACAACAGCCCTTGCTGCAGCAACCAATAACACACACAATAGCCAATGAAAATCTCCGGCTTGTGCTAACAACCAATCCCACGTTCCCTTGAGGATAGTCTTATTTACAGGTCTAGCTGAGAGAAGGGTGACATATTCAGCCACACATGGTGAGGTAAACCTCCTCAGAACAACTTTTCCCTCCATGTCCTCCAACTGCCAAAATCTCAGTAATCTTCCTCATTTACAACTAACTCCCAAATGACTAAAACACTCAGCCCAGCAGAATCTTCAGTCAGTCAAATACAAGAATTAGCCCATTAAAACAGACAATGAAAGATCTCTGCTGTTGCTGCTACTGTTATACTTCCAACTTTTATATTGTCAGTTTTAAATTTTCACATAACAAAGTAAGCATTTCTGATTGTTATTACTATTGTTATAACCACCAGCTGTCAAACAAAAATGGCAGTGTGTAGCTGTGCTTGCTAGAGATTTCCCAATACAGATGTCTTCATGGGAGACAATTCCTCCTCAATGCATATTGACAAAGGCTTGCACATGCCACTAAAAACATTACAATACACAAATGCTTGGCACTTCTATGTTCAAAGCACTTCACAAACACTATTTAGCAGTGATGCTCACAAAAAACATGAAAGGTACATGAGTATTTTTATTCCACCAGACAAAAGACCAGAGTTCCAACTCTTTGGTCTCTGCTAAAGAGTCTCCTCCCATGAGTGCTTTGCTTAAATGCATCTACTATGAAGCTAATGAATCTTAAGCTTCAGGGCCCTAATCCTGGAGGGCCCCCAAAAGCAACTGTTCTTAAAAATATTGGGTCCAGTAGACCCAATCCGAGCCACACAACTCAAATTAATTAATTTGTTTGTGTATATATTTTAGTAGCACAGCTGTTGTAAAGCTGGAGTGTCATGGTAACTTGAAAGCTATAAGGCATAGCCTTTTTTTATCCACACCAGTGACTTTGACATGTGAAGTAATTCAGTAATAATAATAATAATAATAATAATAATAATAATAATAATAATAATAATTTATTATTTATACCCCTCCCATCTGGCTGGGTTTCCCCAGCCATTCTGGGCAGCTTCCAACAAAACATTAAAATACCGTAATGCATCAAACATTAAAAGCTTCCCTAAACTAAAGTATAGCAATCTTAATCAAAATCTGAGATGAGAAGTTTTTTTTAAAAAAATAAATAAATAAATCATGATCCGTCATGGATAAACCCAATTGAAGAGGATAACTGTGGTTACCCACACCTTGTTGCTGGTTGGGAAGGTGCCCTCATGACAATTCAAGTTTCAGGCCCCCCAAAATGTAGGTCTGCCACTGTACACACAATAATGTTTTCTCCTGCCATAACAAGAACTAAAGGTAGAGCCTTCTTCTAAATCAGGGGTAAGAAACCTTATTCATCCCAATGGACATACTCCCTTTAGCACAACCTTCTGATGGCTACATGCCCCTGGTAGGTGGGACGAACAAGAAAAGTGGGCAGAGTAGACTGGTTTCTACACCCTCTCCCATCCTCCATAAAAGCAAGCAAGCAAGAGGCATGATCAAAGACACATTGCAGAGCAACTGAAAGAATTTGCAGGTGGTTTTCTGTTTTAAGGAAGTTACGCAGAACCCAATTGGGGCTGCTAAGTGGTTGTGAAAAACAGCAGAAAGAGGTGAGTACACATGTAAGAGGGGGCGGTGGTTAAGCAATGTGACAAAGCTTCCGAAAGTCTTATTTTTGCAATGAACATTCACAGCCCTGAACTTTCAAAACAGCACTAGTGGGATGTATTCCCTAGTTGCTTCAGTAATGCAAGTAGGTCTCAGGTACAATGAAAATGTCAAGCTGATTCACCAGCACAGCAGGCCTGTCAGTTTCCTTCATAGCGTCGCTATTTCACTTCCCATTCTGAATATTCTAACAGTGGTTTCCTAGTGTTAGCAATCAAGTTCAGATGAGCACATTACAACAAATGAAGCAAGCTACCTGAACTGTGTACTTACTGTATTAATAGAGCTAGGATTTGATAACAGCATCGCAAGGAACACTATTAAAGTTATTTTGCTAAAGCCGCTGTGCTCTGTGATCTATCTATCATCTATCTATCTATCTATCTATCTATCTATCTATCTATCTATCTATCTATCATCTATCTCTATCTATCTATCTATCTATCATCTATCTATCTATCTATCTATCTATCATCTATCTATCTATCTATCTATCATCTATCTATCATCTATCTATCTATCTATCATCTATCATCTATCTATCTATCTATCTATCTATCTATCTATCTATCTATCATCTATCAATCATCTATCTATCTATCATCTATCTATCTATCATCTATCTATCTATCTCTACCTATCATCTATCTATCTATCATCTATCATCATCTATCTATCTATCATCTGTCTGTCTGTCTGTCTATCACCTATATAGTTGCCTTTGACTGGAATTAACTGTCCAGGGGTCCTTTTGACAGTATGCCTTTCAACCGGTGTCATCGACTGGGCTCAAGAACTGGTTCTGCCCCGACTGGGCTAGGTGACTGGAGCACTTCCAGAGACCTTCCACTCCTGGAAAACAGGTCCCAGTGCACTGGACTCACAACTGTGCATTGTGAGCACCAGACTCAGCAGAGTATAAACAACGCGGAAGCTAGCTGTGAAGCATAACTTCTTTTTATTTCTAACAGCTAGTACAAACTAAGAACTACTGGCTTGCATGAGTGTTACAGCTCACACTCCACACTCAGCCATCTAATCACCACATAGATAACATACAGAGAGTAGCAGGCATGGAAGAAGCAAAGAGTAGTTTCCGCCCCCTCCTTTTTCATAACATCTTAACAGGAGATTCTCGCAGTGGGAGGGGGTGAAAATATCAGCACCTTTACCTTATCTATGATCTATCCATGATCATCTATCATCTGTCTATCATCTAGACTGTGCACAATGCCCTTCCAAGTGGGGGGGATACCTGATCCAGAACTGAATCATTTTGGGGGCAGAGCTAATATTTAACTGATTTGTGTGTTTTTAAAGTCCAATTAAATACATATGTCCAGGGTGGGCTATGAAGCTCACTGGTTGACCTACTTCACAGGGCTGTTGTCAGGATAAAATGGGGAGGGTGGAATACCACGTAGTCTTTCTTGAGCTCCTTGAGAACACTGCCATCAATAGATGGGACATTAACACTCTTTTGTCAAGTCCCAGACTCTTTATCAACCATCACTATAAAGTGAAACCACAAAGACAGAAGAACTCACAATAATGAAACCACAAAACCACAACAGTGTAATAAGATTGCACTTTTAAATGAAAATGTAGTTTTGTAATGTACTAGAGCAGAAGACAGTTCTCTTACCAGTAGAAACAGATACCGTGTCTGTTTCCAAGCAAATTAAGTCAGATACAGGAGGGGGATCTTACAGCTGTCCATTAATTAGGAGAAAGACAAAACAAATTGAGATAATGATGCAATTATTTTGCAATTAGATACTTAGTCATGAATACATGACTAGTTCACATCTGCTCATTGCGTTCTCTTTCTTACCACTCGCTTAGCTTGTGTAGAAGAGCAAATATTTCTAAACAAATACTGCTCTGTTCAGTTTGGGAAAGCTAGTTTTTCCCCCTGTAGAGAGGATTCCCTTTTGATGTTGTCACTTGTGAAATAAATGTCATTTTGAAGAGGAGGGTACTGTGAATTTGAGGGACATTGTGGGTATGTACAGGCAGAGTGGCATACAAACATGCATATATTGGGATAAATTAATTGACGAATATTTATGATGTTTTCTTTTTTAAAAAAATGTAAACTCAGATTGACAGGTTCATCTATCCCAGGTCTAGAGCCAAATTCCAATTTTCAAGAATATGCAAAAATTAATTTGGTCCTGTAATTCTTACCTGATTGAGAACCTCATCCATAAAACTCAAAATTGAGGCCTAAGACATATTCAGGAAGAAACCAAAACACATACATCACCAAAGTAATGAATTCTAGACTAGTATCCATGTAAGGACAGATTGTGAAGCTGAGGCTCCAGTACTTTGGCCACCTCATGAGAAGAGAAGACTCCCTGGAGAAGACCCTGATGTTGGGAAAGATGGAGGGCACAAGGAGAAGGGGGCGCAGAGGACGAGATGGTTGGATAGTGTTTTCGAGGCTACCAGCATGAGTTTGACCAAACTGCGGGAGGCAGTAGAGGACAGAGGTGCCTGGCGTTCTCTGGTCCATGGGGTCAAGAAGAGTCGGACACGACTAAACGACTAAACAACAACATCCATGTAAATCTTATGCAGCAAAACCAACTAAGTCTTGTGGCACCTTGAAGACAACTTTATTATGGCATAAGCTTTCACAGACTATAATTCATTTCATCAGATGCATGACCTTTTATCCTAAGCTACAGATACATATATTCATGGTTGGGTGTAGGATTGCAAAAAGTGAGGCTAGAGGGAAATGAAATCATGGAGAATGCAGAAAAGTATAGACACTAATAATTTCATGCTTAACAGTGATAGTTCATAAAACAGTTTCTAATGGAACAGACATCCTGTCTCATTCAATCCAAAAGTGACCAGAATGAATGGTCTCAGTTTAGTCATGTTCATTAATTTCAGTGGGTATAGTCTGAGTAAAACGTAGCTCAATAGCATCCTTGATGCATTGTAATTTCATATTGATGTCTCCCTTTGAAGTTCCTTTGTTTCAAATGAAGCAAATTAAAAATGACGTATAATGAATGCCATGAGGAAAGCATTTTAAGCCTTAAGGAACATTTTTAGGAAGTGGATTTATAAACAAACACAACTCCCAAACCTGTGTAATTAAGAAGAGCCCCTCTGGATTGGACCAAAGACCTGTCTAGTTCAGCATACCCTTCTCACAATAGAGAGCCAGATGCCTGTGGGAAGCCTGAAAGCAGGACATGAATGAATGCAGTAGCATTCTCCTGCTCATCACTTCCAGTAATTATTATTCAAAGGCAGACGGCCTCCGACTCTGGAGGTAGTGCATAGGCATTGAAGATAATAACAATTAGAAATTAGGGCTGAAAAAGGAATGAAAATAACATGCTATCACATTTTCTGAAACTGGCATGCTAGAGAATACAAAAGCTACCCATATGCTACCCAATGTTGGCAAATGCTAAGTTGGCTAGACCACAGAGCCTAGAGCTTGCTGATCAGAAGGTCAGCGGTTCGAATCCCCGCGACGGGGTGAGCTCCCGTTGCTCAGTCCCAGCTCCTGTCCACGTAGCAGTTTGAAAGCATTTCAAATGCAAGTAGATAAACAGGTACCACTCCGGTGGGAAGGTAAACTGCTCTGGTTCACCAGAAGCGGCTTAGTCATGCTGGCCACATGACCCGGAAGCTGTCTGCAGACAAACTCCGGCTCCCTCGGCCTATAGAGTGAGATGAGCGCCGCAACTCCAGAGTCATCAGCAACTGGACCTAATGGTCAGGGGTACCTTTACCTTTAAGGTTAGTTGACTACCACACCCATTTTTACTGTGTGATTTTCAGACACTTTAAAGCAATCTAATCTCATCTATGAGAACAACATTTCTAGTTAACCAAATGATTGAACTCATCCTGGCTGTCCTATGCTGTTATCAACATTTTTCAGCACCATGGCCAGCTCATTCCTTTCCCATACAAAAGCAGCAGCAGCTTCCAGCCTTTCCACGTAAAACCATTTCCAGGAAACTGACCGTAATGATGACTTAGAAGCTTTGCTTTCAATAACTATCCAGGGACCTATATAAAAAAAGGTTGGGTAGTACTAATGGTTTTTTAAAGGTCAAATCAAACTTTGGGAAAGCTCTGAAGAGACATCTGCTGAAGGTCAGGGATTTCAAATACTTGATATGTGCCATTTCCCTCTGTTATTTAAAGAAAAGGATTTTGGAGATGCCCAAAGTAGAGAAAGCTGTTATTTATTTATTTGTTTTTTAATATATATTTAAAAAAACAGCTTTGCACTTGCCTTTCCATTTCAGTAGTTTGATACAGCTTTTACCCTGCTAGAATAGAAACAGATGGCAGCACAGTATCAGGGAAACGCTATTATTTCATGTAACAAGACCACTCTTGTAAACCATAAAATGTTTCTTGTCAGCACCATCCTCTTTAACTCACTGACACTGTGTACATCACAAACTTCATAACCTTTCTGAATGAGCATTTTTGAAATCCTTTAATTGTTTACAAAGAGTACCTGAGTGTTCTGACAGAACATTTCCCCATTTCTAGGAAGGCAGGAGACTAGATTAAGAAGGAGAAGGAGCTGAAGCCAAAAAGGTTAAACTCAGTGCAATTCCAGGACACTGAGGTTACTTCCAGATGACTCGTTTACCGACCATTTGTCATGATCTGCGTTGCACAAAGTTTGCAGGGAGGTTATTTGACGTCAGTAGTTTATTGAGCCTTCATTCTCATTTGTTTGCAGGGAAGTTATGTGTTGGCATGTTATCCCATGGTTTCCAGTGCTTTTTACCATTTCTTTCCTCACTGTAAAAAGTCTGGGATCTTTTTTGAAGGATAGGGGAGGAGGGGTTGTTACGCAGGAGTGCCAAATCCACTTTAATTGGGCAGCCTGAATTTGCCAGTGCATGACTGAATCCCATCTGGGTAATAGTCTGGAAGCAGCTTGACACCTGTAACACAGCAGTATGCCTTTGTTTTGATTCAGTATGACCCATCCTCAATCATCCAAATGGGCAGGAAAATCAGACAGTCAAACACAAATAAGGCCTCACAGATGCAGCATTGTATTAAGTCGGGATATGTAGAAGGGAGCAGAAGAGTGAAGATGAATAAATGAAACTAGATAAATAATTGGGGGGTGTGACAGTGATTTGTTGAAAGAGATCCAGTTGTATGTGATACACTGACTAGATTCTTGAAGTGACTTTAAAAATGATACAAGTGCATTCCCACAATTCCAAAACATTACAATGGTGTATTAAGCATGCCACATGGAGGGGCCGCATGGGCAAAAACACTAGCTCTGCCCCCACATGCAGGAGAGTAATATAAACATCAAGTCTACTCAAGATTTCATCACTGTTAACTCACTTATACTATCCACCTAAAAATAAAATCAATGGTATCTTTTAATAAATGATCTCAAAAGACAGAACGCCCTCCCATCAGATATTCAGAGAAATAAACAACTATATGACATTTAGAAGACATCTGAAGGCAGCCCTGTTTAGGGAAGGTTTTAATGTCTGATGTTTTACTGTATTTTTAACATTTTGTTGGAAGCCACCCAGACACTGATCAGTTAAATACAAAGGGACAATTCACTAGGGTGATGATCGAAGAAAAACACCTGAGCCATTAAACTGGAGTGAAGGTGTGCACACGTAAATTTTACATAAAAATCAATTCACACTTTTGAATTCTTGCCAATGTTTTCCAGCAAACACTACTTTGGAGATTCAAACATAATAAAAATAGATAAAGAAGCTAATGAGGCAACTGAATATATTCTGTTGATCAAGCAATGATTTTAAACAAAGGAAAGGGACTTCTGACATAAAAGGTTTCAATGTTAATGGATTTTAAGGCTTTTAAGCTTCCTTTCTGCTTGACCAGGGGATCAGAGGCTAGAACGAAACCAGATTACATTCCATTGATTAATTAATTCATACATCCATTTAATGTTATAGCCTCAAAAGCCAAGCTTATAAAACATAAGGGCTTCTCTGGGGACTCAGATGTTTTTTCATTATGCAATTGATAGAGTCACCTAGGCAATCTATGCCAATGGCATTTTTTAAAAGTTGGAAGTAGTTCAGATTTCATAATTGTTCCTTGGGCTGTTACACATTACATTCCAGCGGGACTGGACAACAGATATCAGGCTGTGCCTGTTGAGAAGTACAGTATATATTATTATAGCAGACAGTCCTTTAAAGCCCTAAAATTGGTGTGTGGGGGAAAAATTCAGCTCAGGGGACACATTGCATTTTGGGCAACCTTCCAGGAGCTGCAGGGGATGGGCAGGGCCAGAAACAAAAGTGGGTGGGACTACAAGACATGACTCTTCCCTTTGACTCTTATCTCTCAGTGAGCACTGGACCTTTGATTGACATCTGTGCTTACTGTGGGACTTTAGTTATTGGGGGGGAAACCCTCATACCCCTTCTTTTTTTGAAAAAGAACTCCAAGAGGATTATAGTAATCAAATCTCAAATAATGTATCAAGGAAAAGCAATGACAACAATAATACATTAGGCAACAATCATATTAACATAACATTTGACCTGACAAACCACCTTTTTCTCCAAATAGCAAGCACAACAATTCATAAAAACAATCTTCAAAATTAAAAAGGAAACAGCATGCAGCACATAGAAAAGTAAAATCAACAGCTGAAAGATTTCTTTAACAACCAGATGTGGCAGATGTGATCTCAGAATCACTGGCAGTCATCTTTGAGAATTCCTGGAGAACAGGCGAAGTCCCGGCAGACTGGAGGAGGGCAAATGTTGTCCCTATTTTCAAAAAGGGGAAAAGAGAGGACCCAAATAATTACCGCCCAGTCAGTCTGACATCAATACCAGGGAAGATTCTGGAGCAGATCATTAAGCAAACAGTCTGTGAGCACCTAGAAAGGAATGCTGTGATCACCAATAGTCAGCATGGATTTCTGAAAAATAAGTTCATGTCAGACTAACCTGATCTCGTTTTTTGACAGAATTACAAGCCTGGTAGATGAAGGGAACACAGTGCATGTAGCCTACCTTGATTTCAGCAAAGCATTTGACAAGGTGCCCCATGATATTCTTGTAAAGAAGCTGGTAAAATGCGGTCTTGACTATGCTACCACTCAGTGGATTTGTAACTGGCTGACTGACCGAACCCAAAGGGTGCTCATCAATGGTTCCTCTTCATCCTGGAGAAGAGTGACTAGTGGGGTGCCACAGGGTTCTGTCTTGGGCCCGGTCTTATTCAACATCTTTATCAATGACTTGGATGATGGACTCAAGGGCATCCTGATCAAATTTGCAGATGACACCAAACTGGGAGGGGTGGCTAACACCCCAGAGGACAGGATCACACTTCAAAATGACCTTGACAGATTACAGAACTGGGCCAAAACAAACAAGATGAATTTTAACAGGGAGAAATGTAAAGTATTGCTCTTGGGCAAAAAAAATGAGAGGCACAAATACAAGATGGGTGACACCTGGCTTGAGAGCAGTACATGTGAAAAGGATCTAGGAGTCTTGGTTGACCACAAACTTGACATGAGCCAACAGTGTGACACGGCAGCTAAAAAAGCCAATGCAATTCTGGGCTGCATCAATAGGAGTATAGCATCTAGATCAAGGGAAGTAATAGTGCCACTGTATTCTGCTCTGGTCAGACCTCACCTGGAGTACTGTGTCCAGTTCTGGGCACCACAGTTCAAGAAGGACACTGACAAACTGGAACGTGTCCAGAGGAGGGCAACCAAAATGGTCAAAGGCCTGGAAACGATGCCTTATGAGGAACGGCTAAGGGAGCTGGGCATGTTTAGCCTGGAGAAGAGGAGGTTAAGGGGTGATATGATAGCCATGTTCAAATATATAAAAGGATGTCACATAGAGGAGGGAGAAAGGTTGTTTTCTGATGCTCCAGAGAAGCGGACACAGAGCAATGGATCCAAACTACAAGAAAGAAGATTCCACCTAAACATTAGGAAGAACTTCCTGACAGTAAGAGCTGTTCGACAGTGGAATTTGCTGCCGAGGAGTGTGGTGGCGTCTCCTTCTTTGGAGGTCTTTAACCAGAGGCTTGACAACCATATGTCAGGAGTGCTCTGATGGTGTTTCCTGCTTGGCAGGGGGTTGGACTCGATGGCCCTTGCGGTCTCTTCCAACTCTATGATTCTATGATTTTTAACCAAATGTCTAAAAGCATATAGTACCTGGAAGGACATTATACAAGGTGGGCACCACCACTAAAGAGGCTATGCTCCTTGTCACTACCTGCCTTCTTTTTCTTTCTTTCTTTGGCGATCCCTTGTAGCTGAGTAAGATTATTTTCCATGAAAATGGTCCTAGCAGTGAGTCCATACCTGCCATACACCAGATGGTTGAGGAATTTGGAACATAGGCTTGGGTCAGAGAACATGGGAAATGATATATAGATAAAGGAAATATAGAGGTGATCCAGAAGGCATCCAGGTCCTAAGCTGTTTAGAGCTTCAGAGGTTAAAACTGGGACCTTGAGACTTCCGGAGGCGGCGCAAAACGGCAATGGCGGTCCTCTTTACTCAGTGAAGAGGGGCTCCGCGAAAAAGGGTCTTCCGCTACGGCGAAGCGGAGACCCATACAGATAAACCGCAGGCAGAGCGAGCCTGTGGCCGTGGGACTCGGCGGGTGCCAGAAGCCCCCCCAGAAGCGAGGAAGGGACCTCGTAAGAGGCTCCGGATCGTGAACGGGGGAGCGGCGCTGTGAGTTCATCGCTCTTTTCGCGGAAGTGAAGCCGCGCTGCTGTTGCTGATGAGCGCCGACCTTTCTTCTTGAAAAACATCGAGATTGGCTGCAATTTACCCGTGAGTAAGGGGTACCAAAGAACTGATTAAGGATTAACTTAAATTTGTCTATTTTGGCTGAAAACGGGAGGCGAGTAACAGGAAGTCCGCCTTCCGGTCCTGCTAATCGGAGCAAAGCAAAGAACCCGATGCGGGCTGAAGCGTTAAAAAGAGACTTTGAAAGAAGTAAGAAGGGGCATTAATAGACTGTGTGTTTCTAGAAATCGAAAAAGGGTGAAGAAATAAATGTTTTAGTTCAGTGTGCTAGAGAATCTTCCTCCTATTGTGAAGAGACGTGGAATTGAAGGGGATAACCGAGTTATTGGACTGCCAGTGTTGCAAATGAGTACTGTCAGACTGCTGAAACTTTTCTCTTAACATAAACTGTTGCATTGATGGATACACTATCGCTTTAATACTGTCATCGAAACCTCTCTGTTACCTTGTGGCACTAATTTGAAACAGAACTCTCTGAAATCCTCCTTTCTGAACTTGGGGATTTCAGTTGAAATAGGAGCTTTGATGGTGGAAAAGAAACTTTCTTTCCTTTGAAAACCCCCCCTAGTGGATTTGCGGAGGCATAGTGGCCTGGGAACTGTATCTTATTGGGATTTTTTGTGGTTTAATTGTTTATACTCTGGACTTGCTTTTCTCATGGACTGAAAGATTATTTGACCTTGAACAGCAGCTGGGGAATGAGTGGCCCAGCGAAAACAAGAGCAGCTAAAGCTAAGGAAGCTTTAGCTGAGGAAGCTAAAGAAAAGAAAAAAGACAAGAGAGCTGGGCAGCTGGTCCAAACAACCTTGATTCATCATCGTAGATCCTCGGTGCCAACTGTGTTGACGGCGCAGGAGGAGGAAGTTGAAACGCTTGCTACAGAAGAAATGGCAACTGGAGGAACTGATCCAGTCTTGAAACAAATTTTGGAACAATTGGCACTTTTGAATAAGAAGGTGGACGATCAGTCATCTAAAATTGATAGAGCTACATCTACTATCAGCAAGTTAACAGATCAGGTTTCGCAGCACACTCAGGCTATTGAGAAACTGCAAGGAGCTACGGCGGAGAACTACAAATTAGCTGCGGAAGCCAATCAAAAAGCTGAGCAAGCGTGCAAGAAGGTGGAAGAGATCAAAGGGGAAGTAAGACCTCTGAGAAGACAGGTAGGAGAACAGCAAGCCAACCTGTCAATGGTGGAACTGAAAAGTAAGGAATGTAATCTTAGGCTGAGGGCTGTCCCAGAGTTGGAACAGGGCAACCTAGAGAAATTCTTGACGGAGCTGTTTTCTAAATTTTGGGGGGTGGAAGAAGATAAAGATTTCAAGATTGTGACGGCCTTCAGACTGGGAAGATCGGTTAAAAAAGATAAGTCCAGAGACTGTTTGGTTTGTTTGAGAACAAGAGAGGAAAGAGACAAGATATTAGGCCAACACTTTAAAAAATCCCTGGAAGTCGAAGGTAAAAGGGCAGAAATTTATAGAGACATTCCTAAATATTTGCTGGACCTTAGAGCCACATATACAGATTTGGCCAAATTGTTAAGATACAACGCAATCCCTTACAGGTGGGAATTTCCTCAAGGTCTGTCATTTACCTATAAAGGAAAGAAGGTAAGAATCAAAACGCCAGAAGACCACCAGAAGTTCCTACACGACAACGAGGAGGACCTCCAAAAGAGAGCCGTAGATTCTTGGCCTCCACCACCGGGATTACCACCAGGATCCATACCATCTGGAGGCGGCCCGGCACCACAGCTTCCGGAAAAGGACGACAAATTAGATACCCAACTGTGATACCCAAGAAGTAGACCGGGATGTCTCTACAGCTTCTTAGTTGGAATATAAATGGCGGGAATTCTCCAGAAAAACACAGAAAAGTATTTCATATTTTGAAAAAAGAACAATTGGATATTATTTGCCTGCAAGAAACACATGTGACAAGACTCCATAGAAAAGTGCTAATCAATAAAAGGTTAGGCCAAGAATTTATTTCATCGGATAAAGTTAAGAAAAGAGGAGTGGTGATTTATGCAAAGGAGAACCTGTCCCCAAAATTTGTATTTAAAGACGAACAGGGCAGAATTTTGGCAATTGAAATCCAGACACAAGGAGAAAAGTTTTTAATTCTGGGAATTTACGCCCCAAATGATGGAAAATCGGAATTTTTTAAGAAGCTGCACGAGATTATGCTGGACTATTTGGACTATAACAACATTATCATGTTGGGAGATATGAACGGTGTCGCCTCAGTGAATATGGATAAGTCACAAAGTGCTAATATAACGAAAGATGGCAGACTCCCAAAAACCTTTTTTGAAATGACTGACAATTTGGATTTGATTGACATATGGAGGATCAAGAACCCTCTAGGGAAAGAAGGAACTTTCTTTTCTGAGGCCCATATGACATGGACGCGAATCGACCAAATATGGATAACTAGAGGGCTGGCACCTAAGACCAGAAAAGTGGAAATCTGCCCAAAAACCTGCTCCGACCACAACGCCTTGAGAATGGATTTGAGACTAAATACAACCGGATCGTTCAGATGGAGAATGAATGACGCCTTGTTAAGAGATCAGGAGATTGTTAAGAAGGCCCAAAAAGTTTTAAAGGACTATTTCGAAATAAACTTAAAGACAAATGTAGAAAAAAGAATAATCTGGGACGCAAGCAAAGCAGTGATAAGAGGGTTTCTAATACAACAGAACACGATTAAAAAAAGACTCTGGAATGAAAAGAAGGAGAAGATCTTGGAGAAAATAAGAGAAGGAGAGAGAAAACTGAGATCCAGGCCTAAATCAAAGGAAGTATTGAGAGAAGTGAAGTTTTTCCAGGCACAATATTCGAAACTGATAAATCAAGAGGTGGAATGGAAAATTAAACAAATGAAACAAAGATCCTTTGAATCTGCAAACAAATGTGGAAAATTGTTAGCCTGGCAGCTGAAAAAGAGACAAAAACTTAACACAGTTACAAATCTAGAGATTGAAGGGAGAATGGTTCAGAAACCCGATGAAATTAGAAGGTCCTTCCAGAAATATTTCAAAGAACTTTATTCTCAAAGGCCACAAAAAAGCTTAGAGGTGGACCAATTTGTTATAACTAATGGATTACAAAAAATACCCCAGGAAATGAGAGCAACCCTGAACTGTAATATTACAACCCAAGAAATTGAATGCGCCATTCAGAACCTCCAACTGGGCAAATCTCCGGGACCTGATGGGCTTACTTCCAAATATTATAAGGTACTGAAGGACTCATTGACACAACCATTGCTGGAAGTTTGCAACCAGATTATGGAGGGGAGGAAGGCACCGGAAACGTGGAAAGAAGCCTTCATCACGTTGATCCCAAAACTAGAATCTGAAAAAACTCAACTTAAAAACTACCGTCCTATCTCACTCCTAAATGTGGATTATAAAATTTTTGCAGACATTTTGGCAAGTAGGTTTAAGAAAGTCTTAAATGAAGTGATTCATAAGGACCAAGCAGGCTTTCTCCCTGGTAGGCATTTATTTGACAACACAAGAAACATCATTGACATTTTGGAGTTTTTACAGATTAATTCAAACACAAGAGCGGTGTTGATTTTTATTGATGCGGAGAAGGCCTTTGACAACATTTCTTGGCTGTTTATGAAGAAAAATTTGGAAAGGATGGGAGTAGGGCGGGGGTTTGAAAATGGAATAGAAGCAATTTATTCAGAACAAAAGGCCAAATTGATAGTAAACAACGTGGTGACAGAGGAGTTTAAAATTGAAAAAGGGACACGACAGGGGTGCCCTCTATCTCCTCTGTTGTTTATTTCAGTCCTGGAGGTGCTACTGAACATGATTAGAAATGACCGGTTGACACAGGGAATTGTGGTCGGAGAGAAACAATATAAACTGAAAGCTTTTGCAGACGACTTGGTATTAACACTACAGGAGCCAGCCTCTAGTACTAAAAGAGCGTTAGAATTAATTTCTGATTTTGGTCGGGTGGCGGGATTCAAGCTGAATAAACAAAAAACTAAAGTTTTAGTAAAAAACTTGACAACTACTGAAATAGAGGAGTTCAGAAAAGAAACAGAACTAAATGTGGTTAAAAAAGTAAAGTACCTAGGGGTGCACTTGACCTCCAAAAATTTGAATTTATTTAAGGATAACTATGAGAAATGTTGGTCAGAGATAAAAAGAGATCTGGAAACATGGTCAAGATTAAAACTTTCCTTGTTGGGCAGAATAGCTGCTATAAAGATGAATGTATTGCCGAAAATGCTATTTTTGTTTCAGTCCCTCCAGATCGTGGATAAGGTGGAATGTTTTGGAAAATGGCAGAGGGATTTATCTAAATTTGTCTGGCAGGGCAAAAAGCCCCGAATAAAGTTTAAAATACTAACAGATGCGAAAGAAAGAGGGGGGTTTGCCCTGCCGGACTTGAGGTTATATTACGAAGCTGCAGCCCTCTGCTGGTTGAAGGATTGGATCCTATTGGAGAACACCGACGTCCTTGACCTGGAGGGATTTGATAATGCTTTTGGGTGGCATGCATATTTGTGGTATGACAAGGTTAAAGTTCATAAATTGTTCAAAAACCATATTGTCAGAAGGGCAATTTTCATGGTCTGGTCAAAATACAAAGACTTATTGGAGAGTAAAACTCCGAGGTGGCTCTCACCGATGGAGGCCAAAGCACGTAAAAGACTCAATATGGAGGCCCACTGGCCTAAATATTGGGAAATAATTGAAAAAATTGGAGATAAATGGAGGTTACAGAGTATGGAAAAGTTAAAAAACAAGGTGCGAGATTGGTTGCATTATGCTCAAATCCAGGAAGTTTTTAAAGCAGACAAAAAAGTGGGTTTTCAGGAGGATAAATCGAAACTAGAAACAGAGTTGCTTGAGCCAAAATCCAAGCTAATTTCGAGAATGTATAACTTGCTGCTTAAATGGAACACACAGGATGAGATTGTCAAATCCTCTATGATAAAGTGGGCACAGGACTTGGGGCATAACATTATGTTTGAAGACTGGGAAAGGTTATGGAACACCGGAATGAAATTCACGGCATGTACTGCCTTGAAGGAAAACATTATGAAAATGATATACCGGTGGTACATGACCCCAGTCAAGCTTGCAAAGATATATCACCTGTCCGATAATAAATGTTGGAAATGTAAGGAAGAGGAAGGGACATTTTTACACCTCTGGTGGACCTGCCCGAAAGTGAAGGCCTTCTGGGAAATGATACATAATGAACTAAAAAAGGTGCTGAGATTCACCTTACCTAAGAAACCGGAGGCCTTCCTTCTGGGCATGGTAGACCAGAGGATGGTCAAGAAAGATAGAACTTTCTTTATGTACGCTACTACAGCAGCGAGGATTCTGTTGGCAAAGCACTGGAAGACACAAAATCTACCCACATTGGAAGAATGGCAGACGCAGCTGATGGACTATATGGAGTTGGCTGAAATGACTGGCAGAATTCGAGACTCGGGAGAAGAAGAAACGGAGGAAGTTTGGAAAAATTTTAAGGACTATTTGAAAAAGTATTATAAGTTGTATGAATGTTAAAAAATGCTCCTTTCTAGGAAGGTATACCTTCAGTATCGGCAAATTTCTGAATTGATAAATAAGACACTATAAGACAGAAGTGAGGTAACGAAATATTTTTATTGTGTGGAAATTAAAAATTAATGCAATTGCATCGAAATGTTTACATCAGATAACACGATAAAATGGAAGATATATTGTTATGTATAAAACAAGTCAACAAATTGCTGAGGTTTTGGTTACACAGGGAATGCAGTGCTCGGGAGATGGGGGAAGTCCATTGGATTCATGGAAGTATGTATTTGAAAGTGGAAATTTGTCTATTAAAAACCTAATAAAATATTTATAAAAAAAAAATAAAACTGGGACCTTGAGTTGAGTCTTAGAACCACCAGGCACCAGTGCAGATCATACAAAATGGAGATAATATGTTTCGAATGCTTTGCACCACTACAGATGCAGTCACATTTTGCACCTGTTGCAATTTCTGGACACTTTTCAAGAAGAGGCATATACAGAGCAGGCTAGTCTAAGTAACTAAATAACTAGGGCATCCATGTACAGGGGAAGAATTCATTCCCATAAGGTCCCATAAGATGGATCATGACAGAGGCATCATTATGGGCCAAGATTATGGCCAATTACTGGACCACGTATGTCCATAAATATGAAATAATAAGCTAAATGCTTTGTGTATCATTAAACAGAGTTTTCTTAAATGAAAAATCAACAATGTGCGGAAACAGCAGCTGAGTCAAGCTGAATATCAGCCATTCTTCTTATGGCAAATCTTCTCCACCAGATGCTGCCTTCTATAGTTTAATTTCCAACCAGATGTGCACTTTCCTGTCTTAGGTGGCACACCATATACTTGTTCATGGAAGAAAACTGAAAAGGAAAACAGAGAGAGCCCTGCTAAGCTGTGGACAGATTTGAATTGCAAATAGACCCCGGCTGTTGTTGTCATCCCTGCATATTTAAAAATCAAGATCAAGAGGATAACAGGTTCTCTTATAGCATGAACTGCTCTAGCTTATTTGCTGCTGGGAGTTAGGTGAGTCAAAGGAAAATCTTCCTGGGGGTGGACCCTTGTGTAATGGTTTCACTTGGAAAGGTTAGCAGAGAAGACCCTAGAGCAGCAAAGAGTTTGTTGTATGATGACATGAAAACTGACACAACTAGCAAGCTCTTTAAGCAGCACAACTACATGACAGATCAGGCTCACTGTAGAAGGATAAATACATAACCTGTAGCCAAATTAATTGCTCACACATTTAATGGTTTTATGTGGATGCCATTATACAAAATCCATTATCCAAAAATTGAGTCCTTCTTGCAGTTTCCCCCCACGACTATTCCAAAAACGTCACATGGCAGCTCCTGAAACCTCCAAACGCTTTGGTATGTAAGAGGATATGTAAGTAATATTGATCCTTGGACTGCATACTGTGAAAACCCAAAGTGAAACTATCCATCAATTGTTTACCTGGTAGATTAGTTCAAAAGGGGGAAAGGTGGCCTTTTAAGTAAATTGGCCCCAGGTTCTTTGGAGCTTAGTCAGACCTTGAAGAAAACTTGGTATCATAGGTAGAAACCAGGGCCAATAACTGACAAAAGTTTTCTTTCTGCATTGGCAAAGAAAAACAAGACCCCCTCTAATATTTACACTGTCTCTTGTGCCAGTGGCTGGTAATAATAATCATCATCATCACCATCATCATCATCATCATCATCATCATTTATTTGTACCCTGTCCATCTAGCTGGGTTTCCCCAGCCACTCTGGGTGGCTCCCATCATCATCATATCAATAAAATATCAAACATTAAAAACTTCCCTAAGCAGGGCTGCCTTCAGATGTCTTCTAAAAATCAGATAGTCATTTATTTCCTTGACATCTGATGGGAGGGCATTCCACAGGGTGGGTGCCACTACCAAGAAGGCCCTCTGCTTGGGACCCTTACACCTACATGCTCTGGTACAGTACTAATAAAATAGCCCTACAGAATTTTCAGTCTGTGGAGTGATTCAGACACAGAAACACACATACGTACCTGCACAAATGTGTGCAGATGTATAGATGGTTTCCTCTTATCTTACGTTCTGAAAGGCTTACTTCTGAGTTAAGCCTGCCCAAGATTGCAATACACCTCCCCTTCCTTCACCAGTCTGGCAGTCTGACTGGCTCAGCTATCAACATTACCTCACCCTTGCTTCAGCTCACTCCTGCCCCTCTTTCAACTTTACAATTGCACTAGGGCATTACGCTTATTTGATAAGCAGGTCCCATTGACTTGAAGGGACTAGGCCACTTAAAAAAAAAAATCACTGTGGGATAGTTCATCACTGAAGTCTCTTCAAGTTAGGGGCTAGGAAAAGACTGTTGCCTGAAACCATGGGGAGCCACTGTGTTAGGATGGTCTACTTTGTCATAAGGCCGCTTCCTAAGTAGTTCTATATTTTCAGCATTTTATCTAAGCAGCACGAGGAGCAAAGAATCCAAACTTGAAATGTGACTTCCTGAACTATTAAGTGGCTCTCGCTGAGTAATAACGACAGGGAAGTTAATAGGCACCCTGGAAAAAAAATGTAAAACACATTCATTGTTTAAGCTTCAGCACACATGTCACCACACATATTGACATTAAATTTTAAGCATAAAAAGAACCCCCACCAAAGGGAACAAGCTATAACAGAACAGGACTTTCTTTCAGTGCCTAATCATTAAATCCCCCTCAGATGCAGCTCACAGTCTGACTGCATAAGAAATCTTATCGCCAAGGTCATAAACACATTAAATTTTCAATTACTCCCCCCTCCATATGCACATCACTAGGGAAAGCATTCAGCTTATCAAACTGTAACATTTCTAAACTCTTCTTATAAAGACTATGACTCTATTCCCACTTATTTGGAAACAAGCCCCTCTGAACTCAAAGAGACTTGCTTCTGAGTAGACGTGTCTGTACAGGATTTGCACACAGTGCTTTGCTTCTAGAAAAAAAATGGTGCTGGTACTGCGTACCCTTAAGGACCCTCCCCCCAGGGGGGCGAAAGCACTGCTTGCATGGTGAATGACATAAACTAACTGAAAGTTAGTTTGGGAGTTTATTACGAACCTGCCCTCCCTGACCAGGTGGGAAAAGTCATGCAAGGCAGGGAGCTGGTCTTTCAGCACACACAACCAAGACAGTCCTGGAAAAAGTCAAAATTTGGAATAAAATAATCAAAATGCATGAAAAAATATTAGTCAAGTCCTAATATCCTGGTAACAGCGTGTTAAGACAGCATTATGGAAGGGCCTTTCCTAGCGACTATTACTATGCCCCATTTGTTAGGCTGCGGCTGATCCTGAGATATTGTTGTTGCCCTGAGAAATGTACCATATTTTTTGCTCCAAGACACACTTTTTTCCTCCTAAAAAGTAAAAATGTCTGTGCGTCTTATGGAGTGAATGTGTGGTCGATCGCTGGCTCCCTTTCCGCCCCCACCCCCTTGCCCAGACCTCCATTCTTGAATGTTCTGCAGATGGAGACTGTTTGTTTCCCCAGTGACATTAGATTATCTGTCTGGAAACTGTAGAAACGGCTCCCTTTCCTTTCCTAAAGAAGCTGCAGAAATGTGAGTTGAACCCCATAAAAACAAGATTTACTGGGAGTTTTGCTTTCCAGTAAATCTTTGTACCGCGTCCACACATTATATAATGCTTTTCTAACAATATGATTTTTAAAACTCTTATAGACTTTTGCCTTGTCATACCATAAGTATGCATGCCAACCGAAGCTATTGTCATACCCTTCCAAATCCAGAATGTCTGTGTTTTCAAGAAGTAGCCAGTGTTTCAACCAGCAAAAAGCTGCCGATTCATAGTAGAGTCTTAAGTCTGGCAGGGCAAAGCCCCCTCTATCTTTTGCATCAGTTAAAATCTTAAATTTTATTCTGGGCTTTTTGCCCTGCCAGACAAATTTAGATATATCTTTCTGCCACCTCTTGAAACAGTCCATCTTATCCAAAATCTGCAACGTCTGAAATAAAAACAGGCACAGCTTCTTTCAGTATAGAGAGGTCACGAGAGCATATAGAACAGAAGCTAGGCTGTCCCTATCCAGATAGAGACATAGCTGGATCACCAGTCAAAGCTGATGGAAGGTGTTTTGCACCACCACCAAAGCTACCTGGACTTCAAGCAACAGCAGAGGATGCAGAAGTACCCCCAAGCTATGCACTTGCTCCTTCAGTAGGAGGGAGGAACAGGCCACCCTCCACCCACAATACCTAGGGAACTACCCACAGTCTCAGTCTTATTTGGATTAAAGGTAAAGGGACCCCTGACCATTAGGTCCAGTCATGACCGACTCTGGGGTTGCGGCACTCATCTTGATTTATTGGCTGAGGGAGCCGGCGTACAGCTTCCGGGTCATGTGGCCAGCATGACTAAGCCACTTCTGAGCAGCACACAAATCAGAGCAGCACACAGAAACGCCATTTACCTTCCCGCTGGAGTGCTACCTATTTATCTACTTGCACTTTGACGTGCTTTCGAACTGCTAGGTAGGTAGGAGCAGGGACTGAGCAACGGGAGCTCATCCCGTCATGGGGATTGCTGGCCTTCTGATCAGCAAGTCCTAGGCTCTGTGGTTTAACCCACAGTGCCACCCGCATCCCACTTATTTGGATTAAGGTTCAGCTAACTGACCCTCATCCATTACTGAGGCCAGACATCAGCCTAGCACATTCACTACCACTCCTGCTGAAGTAAAAGAGAGTTTAGATTAGAGTTCACAATGCACTCCAAAACTCCAGACGACTCCAGTCAAGAGTTTCATATAGATGAAACTGAATAACACTCCTCAGTCACAATCCTCTGGAGATGGTAATCCAGGTAGCAAACAGTACCACCTACCCCCAACTCAGACAACCACTCCAGAAGAAAACCATGGTTGATGGTATTGAAAGCTTCTGAGCAATTTTGGAGGATTAGTAGGAACACACCCATTTCTCTCCTGACATACGTCATCATACAGGGTGACCAAGGCAGTTCCTGTGTTAAAAGTAGGAACTTCAATTGAAATAGATTTAGAAAATTACCCTTTGTGAGCTCTCTTGGGGGCTTCATTTGGCCAAGAAGGAACATCTCATCTAAATTAGGTGTGCTTTCCAAATTGAGTTAAATTCTTAATTTGAGAAATGGAGGGCAGGGGTACAAGGGTTATATATTGAGACTCTCTTTTGATATTCAGAATCAAAACCATAAGGCTGGCATTAACACATGCAACTGTTTTTCATTATTATAATATCAGTGGGATTCTTTTATTATTTCTTAGAAGAGATATTGGTTATTTGACTTGAGCTTTGGGACTCTAATATACTTCAAAAACTGTAATAAAAGCTGAATAAAAATAAAATGAACAGTCTGCTTTGTTCCAGCTGCTTCAGAATTATAGCACATTCATGCCCAGTCTAGTTATGTGAATAAAAGTTCTGAAAACTCAGCTTGACCTGAGATGATTGTCATTCCTGAAGCTTCTGGTAGATTTATTATACAAGCAGACAAAGACCCCCCTGAGAGTTTTCCACCACTGTGGAAACTGTATTTCTATTGCTGAGAGTGCTATTGATCTATTTACTCATACGAAAAGCACTCTCCCTTTGGATAGCAATGATACCCTGATACAATTCTTCAAAATCTCAAGGCAACATCTAGCTGGAACTGAGCGCACCAAACTCATTAATTTCTAAGCAAGATAGATGTTTGTCCATTTCCAGATTTTCTGTGTACAAAGGTGACAGCTTGTCTTAAAATGCTTCTTCCAAGGGAGAGTCATTGTCCCCCAATTCCTTTGCAACCCAGGCAAATAACCTTTGCAATTTTGGAAAACCAACCCAGTCATTTCCTTACAGAATTAGATTCACAGCTACCTAGGTCACAGCTGTGACATCTGTCTATGAATCCATAATCAGTCAAGCATTAGTTGTCCACCTCTATCTTAAGCTGTGTGTGTGTGTGTGTGTGTGTGTGTGTGTGTGTGTGTGTGTGTTTGGCAATCAACTTAAAACCTGTACTTTCATACTGTTACAGTTTTGGCATCTTTAGAATGAAGGTCAGTGTGGAGAGTGTGGAGTCTTTTGATATATGACTTTATCATATTGCTACATGCCACCCCAACCTCTACCATGTGGCTGCATGAGATTCCAGGGGCTGCAGACATACTTACCCAGCAATAAACAAACAAACAAACAAATTTTAATTATACCCTGCCTTCCCCAGCCAAGACCGGGCTCAAGGCAACTAACCCCAGGTATAAAACAATTGATTGAAATACGACTTAAAAACAAGATTAAAATACAACATTAAAATGCAGTCTCATTTCGGTAGGAACTCAAATCAAAAACTTTTTGGGGGGATGAAAACGTCAAGTCTTCACCAAGGCCATCTATCCAGACTGGTCCTATATGGGCCAGAAAAAAGCCAAATAGGAGTTCCATCACAGAAGAAGAAAGTAAAAAGGAAAGAGGGGGAGGGGATCAAGTTGATTCCAAGCCAAAGGCCAGGCGGAACAACTCTGTCTTACAGGCCCTGCGGAAAGAAATCAGATTCTGCAGGGCATTAGTGTTTCCTTCAGGAATAAGGCTCAACAGAAGGTGGTGACTTTGTGATATATGGTTTATTTACACAAACATACAACCTGGAGCTTTCAATGGAGGGGCTCACAGCAACCGCACCCCGAAATGCACCACCTTATTCCATAGCAGCAGCAACAATAAGCCCAGCACTTCTCCCCTGTAGCCTATCTTGCACCTAGCTTCCTGGATACATCAGTCCAGTCCTAACCCTATAGCTTCTGCACTAGTCTATGTTCTGGTCTCTTTTATAACCCAGAGGAAGATCCCACCTTTGATGTGCTCATTACCTCAATCAGATGAGCTTTTCAAACCTATTCACACTATTAGGGGTGAATTAAATCAGACTAAATAGGACTACTAAATTAAAAGGGGCTTACTCCCACCTAAACATGGATAGGATTTCAACCTTAACCTTCTTTTGTTGTGGTGACTCAAGTCTCTTTGTTGTGGTAGTTCCGTAAGAGGGTAACCTCTTGATATGTCAGTGATTTTCAAAAATTTCGTTATTGCACTCCTGAAGGATGACATTTTTTTTAAAAAAAGGCAGAATAAGAATGCATGTTTTTGCCTGAAAGAGGAGAAAAAATGTCCTTGAAAGGTGCAACAGTTTTAGAAAAGTTACAGGTAGGTAGCCATGTTGGTCTGCTGTAGTCAAAACAAAATTTTAAAAAGTCCTTAGTTGGTCTCTGAGTTTTAGAAAAGTGAACCCAAACAAATTGTTTCTTTGGGCCAAGCTGATGTGCAATACAGCAGGTTTCTGAGAAAACTGATTCCAAGCTAGGTTTGATTTAGGTCCTTGTAACTAGCTACCTGCAGGGAACCATTGTTCAGTTAAAACACAACAGCAAATATAATTTTGCATAATTGCAGCAAATGCGATTTCATGGGGGTCTAATGTTGCAGTGGATGCTCCTAGCTGTGAAAGCCCAGCTGGAAATCGTTCAGTGAGTGAATACTTGCTTACAGCATAGAGGAACAAATTTTCTCCTTATGCACAAAATTATTCTGGTGCATTTGTTTGCTTTGGTTTGGATTAAAGTGCATTTAACCCAATTGTGGGAAATCTACATAGGATGTGGGCAGAGGCATAGCTCAGAAAGAATAAACGTTACAGCACCCCTCCCCCTTTGAAGGCATGTGATTGAATGAGTGTTTCAATGCTCTCCCATGTAAAAGCCTCTCTGAATTTGGAAGTAAGCATGAATGGTTTTAGCATAACCTCCCTGATCTGATAGTTTTCTACGAATAGGGAGCTTTATAGAACATACGGGGATCATTCAGTTATGCAATTGAAAGGGGGAGGGACTACAATAGTAAAGAAACCTACTGAAACATATTGAAAATAGATTTAACAACACAAACTGGAAAAACTATGTGGGTTTGCCTGGTGCTGAAATGATGACCAGGTCAGACTCACTATAGTGGCTATTCCATAAATGGGGAGCTATTACAGAGAAGGCCTGTTCTTCCATCACCATCCTCTGAACCTCCCTCATAGGGGCATGTAGAGAAGAGCCTCAGGGCAGGGGTGGATTGTAGGGTCTCAAATTTCAGCAGTGCCCTGTTCCATGTCAAAAATAGGTGCCTCTCTGTCTCTTGAACTCTATTCCAAATCATAGTTATGGTGCCCCCAAGACTCTGCACCCAGTGCGACTGAACCGGTTGCACTCCCCTAAATTCACCTCTGCTCAGGGTCCAGATAAGTTCATATTATGCTCTCCAGATGTTCTGGACTCTCAGCTCCCATCAGCCTCAGCCAATATGCCTATTGGCCATTCTGGATGTGATGAGAACTGTCATCTAAAATATTTGGAATGCACCAGATTGGGGGAGACTGGATGTTAACCTTGGCACTAGAAGGTTACAAGTGGACAGAAATAGAGTCCTTCCACTGTGCTCTGTGCCGATGTCTTGTGATGTTCTTCTTTGAGGTCTTTTCTATGATGGCTATTAATTGCCAGTGATGTATAGCCTTTAAACACCCAAGCAGGGCAAGGAGATGTACATAAAAAGAACAGAACGGCAGAGTCATAATTTTCCAGATTCTGGTTTTAAATATCAATTTCTCAATAAAAAGGCATTTGGACCAAGGAGGCCTACCATGGCATCAACAAAAGAGTTCCACAGCCACCGTTAATGAATGTCACATTAGCAGTTCTAACAATTGTCAAGAAGTTATTAAATTAAGAATGCAATATTGGCCCTTGATGGGTTGTTTTATAAAGCATAATGAAAAAACCTGTGGCAGGAACTTCCCATAGATATTAGAAACAGTTCAGTTTGATAATTAAATGGATGCTGACTGCTGAAACAGTTGCATTTAATGCAGAAGAAAGCCTTGGATAATGAAGCATGCTCTTAAAAAAGCAAAGCAGACACACTGTTTGGCTGGAAGGTGAAATAATGAAAGAAATTGAGTGGATGTAATAAGTAGCGGGAATTTCATCAAGTTATACAAAAGAAAGGGGGACACATTCAGATGAACTTTAAAGAGCGCATAGACTATATTGGAATAAAAAGGTAAAGGGACCCCTGACCTTTAGGTCCAGTCGTAGACGACTCTGGGATTGCGGTGCTCATCTCGCTTTATTGGCCGAGGGAGCTGGTGTACAGCTTCTGGGTCATGTGGCTAGCATGACTAAGCCACTTCTGGTGAACCAGAGCAGCGCACGGAAATGCCGTTTACCTTCCCGCCGGAGCGGTACCTATTTATCTACTTCGAACTGCTAGGTTGGCAGGAGCAGGGACCAAGCAACAGGAACTCACCCCATCACGGGGCTTCGAACCGCCAACCTTCTGATCAGCAAGCTCTAGGCTCTGTGGTTTAGCCATCTTAGCATTTGCCAGTATTGGGTAGCATATGGGTAGCATTTGTATTCTCTAGCATGCCATTCTCAGAAAAGGTGATAGCAATGGGAGCTCACCCTGTTGTGGGGATTCGAACTGCTGACCTTTTGATCGGCAAGCCCTAGGCTCAGTGGTTTAACCCACAGCGCCACCCACGTCCCTACATAGCCATTCCTAAATGGTGCAGCAGGATGATAATGTGCGAGTTTAAAATGAGGTCTCCATGTTTGATAGCCATCACACTGCAGCTGGGAGCCTTCTCTCTGCCAAATAAAGGGACAGTTGAGCATCTTTGTGGTCACAAACCATGCCAGAAATGACAATGCTTAGAAATGCAGAAGCCTAGCCATCCCCCAGAAAGCACAGTGCCATCCCTGAATAGAGTCAGGAATGATGGGATGCTTTATTAACTGTGCTCCCTTGGAGTTGCACGAATGGCTACCCCTTGTTCTGGGAAATGAGTGAGGAAAATGTTCATGCACCGCAAAGACAGACTATGGAACTCCCTCCCGAGGTAGGCAGTGATGGCCACCAAGGTGAGTGGCTTCAAGAGAAGATTTCAGGCAGGTGTCTCTCCCAGCCCTTCTGTTCTGAGAAGGAAAGGGGCCTTCTGGTTTTCAGAAATTCCTACCACCACTCCAGTTCCATATCCAATTCTGTTCTAGATAGCCCCCATGTTTTGGCAGGACAGCTCATCCCTACTGGAAGGCCCTGTTCTTTGAAAGGAGTTTCAGTTCACAGAATGCAAATTAGAATCCATGTTGTTGCTTTTAAGTCTTCCACTTTCTTTTTCTTGAATCTTGGCAATCTAAAAAAATAAAAATAAAAATGTAAAGTGGGAAGAAACACCAGTATTCTCCATTTTCTTAAGTATTTCTAGATGAGAACTGTAAGGTTACTTACAAAGAAAGGTATAATGATGTTATATAAATTAAGACCCTGTGTTATAATAATATTGGCTATTAGTCCCAGCAGGTAGAAACATGCCCTATAACTGATTGAAAGCACAAATGGAAAAACAGAAAATAAAGTTCACAGCTTCTCTTTATTCTTTTCTCTCCATGAAGGCTTTGCAATATATAATACACTAATGAGCAGCAGGAGCATTAAAGTGACACAAGTATCAACAACCTTTTAGTGTGGCACTATGAAGGAACTAAGAGTTTGTAAAGGCTGGCATGGTCACAAAGGCATGTTGCCCTATGTGCAGTAGGTCCTTTGCTTTCAATTAACCCTATTATAATACTTTGTTTTATAATACTTTGGTATTATAACCCTATTATAATACCATTTGTGAAATTTTGGCTTGCAACAACATGCCTTGTTAATACTTTTTAAACTTACACTTTTTAAAAGCAACTCATTTGAACCCACCGGAAGCCAAATGTTTCCATCAAATGGCCACCAAGCACTTTATAGAAGCTGAAATGCCATGTGCAAAAGATCTGCTTAGATCTTTTGATCGCAAAGAATTGGAAGGGAGAGAAAATATTATCATTATTAGAATGGCAAAGCAAGCTCTGTGAGTTTGTGGAAATGGCAAAATTGACGGCAATCATTAGAGGCCATTCAAATAAGAGAATAATTAAAGAGTGGGATGGAGTGAAGGGATACATGGAAAAATATGGTTCCGGAACTGGAAAATTAATAGATAATGTGTAAAACGTGCAGGGGTAAGCAAGGAAATAATAGAAGAATCAATTGAATAATTATTATACTGCAACAACACAAGATAGAAGAAGTTAAAAAAAATTGAGATCACACATGGGTGAAGGGGAGTGGGGGTATAGGGGAATTTATAAAAAATTCTAATATAATATTTCTAATTGTGTTGCATTTATATATAGCAAAGGGAAGTCTATAGCGATTAGGTATATTTTAATTTAGTCAACTATGTAACAGGCTTATGTTACAAAACGAATATGGATTTTGAATTTGATGTTTGTAATTCTTTTTCGGTTTTGGAATGAAGTTTAAAAAGGGGGGAGAGATCTGCTTAGCTGTGATTGATGCAGAAGCTGCAGCTAGTCCCTTGGCTGTATACGCAATTCCTTGTTTTATTCTAGATCTTGCCCTTCAATAGAGTGGGTACGGTTAGGGGGAGGCGGGGCACACTGATGCAAGGAGCACGTTGATACACGAACAATATTTCAATATTGAGAAACGTTATTCGTGTCATGACTTCACTAAAATGTGTCTATACATGTGTGAGTACGACAGTTGCAACTGCGCCGCCTGCCAGTTCGCCATTGGCGTTTGACGAGAGTAGGTGTGTTTTTAGCGTGGCCAACTAGAAAATTATGTGAAATGTAAAAGTGTTCCAACACTGTTTTAAGTCATTTAGTTATACCAAAGGTAAGTTATCCCACTCAGAAATCAGGATTACACATGGTTTTTAAATAAGTTCAGTGGTTTTATTAATAATTGTTAGTTTTCTGGAAATGTCTGTTGGGGCACTAAGACAAGAGGCACATTGATACATATAAAAGTGCCCTGCTAGTGTACAGCAATGCCCTAATATACAAGTTTGCATGAAATCTCTAAACTGATTTGCTACTCTATGTGGCCAAAGTTATTTCTAAATATAATATGACCAATTATCAAGTGTCATATCTCAGGAAAAAACCAGGATCTTGTATGTTTGTCTTCCTCGTTGTAGGAGATAAGGCAAGCACTGGTTTCAAGGATGTTGTTTTGCAGTTGCCAAAACTAAATTTCTCAAAGGGCACATCTCGAACATCATCTCTATACTTTTTCTTTTGACCTCAGTGGATAAAATGTGCAATAGATGCTAAACATTAAGTAATTATCTTATTTTTTATAAGCATTTTGTTTAAACTACTATTTTTTTGACTACCTAATGTGAGTTCTTATACAGTGGTACATTGGGTTAAGAACTTAATTCGTTCCAGAGGTCTGTACTTAACCTGAAACTGTTCTTAACCTGAAGCACCACTTTAGCTAATGGGGCCTCCTGCTGCTGCTGCGCCGCCAGAGCATGATTTCTTTTCTCATCCTGAAGCAAAGTTCTTAACTTGAAGCACTATTTCTGGGTTAGCTGAGCCTGTAACCTGAAGCGTACATAACCTGAAGCGTATGTAACCCGAGGTACCACTGTACTTTAAAAGGCTTTTTTTAAATGGATAGGTGTTTGAGGAAAGATTAATATAATTTTTGATGTTTTGTTTTGAAAACCTGCCATGTCTATGATACGCATGAAACACTGTTAGTTTTGATATGTAATTTAGATTTTAAGTAACAAATTGTAAGGCTAATTATGTTCTCTCACAAGAAAAATGGCTTTTTTCATTAAATTTTTGTAAATAATTACCATTCTCATACAATTTATGCTTTGTATCAAAGTGCCCCATCCACTGTATCAAAGTGCCCCGTAGGTGGGGCAGAATGATACATTTTTTACTCTAGTCATTATATTCTCATTATCTTCTAACTTTAATGGTTCTTTTGCTTGCTATTATAATATTGATTAGTTATGCCATTCATAAAGCAAAAAATAAAAATAAAAATTGTCTGACTCATTTTGTTACATAAAATATGAGATTGAATTTTTCTGCATCAATCTGCCCCACTTCCCCCTACATGGTACGCATTTGAAAACCCAACTCTTGATCAGGTCCTCCATGTCCTCTACATGCCCCAGGTGACTGAAGAAGGAAGTGGCAACTGTGAATTTGGTACATACACACTTAAAACATCATTGGGAGGTGTGTATCCGCACACACCCCATTGCTGAGACTTCCTCAATTCATTTTCAGATTGGGGGAGTGGATAATGCAGTCTTTATTTTCAGAACAAAACTAGTTTGTGAAAAAGCACTTTGCGGGGCATACTATATGCAGGAGGTCCAGATTGTGTGTGGAATAAGTAGAAAAAGCAAGACAACTGTGTGCATTGAATGGAGAATATAATATAAAAAGAGGTGTGTATGGTGCAGGCTGCATGCATTTGTGTGAGTGTGGGAGAGAGATAAATGACAGAGAACACCCCCCACTTTGGGAGGGCAGGATGATGATATCCCAAAGTGGAATGAATTCTTGTTTCTGTAACTGTTCAGAATATATACAACATTAGCTGGGCCATTATAGGATTGTGATGGGAGAAGGTGCATCTACTGAACATCTGTTTCCCATGAATCATTAGAGAGACAAAACTTGTGCCTTATAGATTAGGCTTATACTCTGCTCATTTTTCTGACCACTTGCTCTCATGCTTAAAAGATACCCTCATTCAGTGCTGGAATAGTCTGTGCGGCTGTACATGATCTCAGATTGCAAAGCAGTTATGAAAAGTCCCAGGCTAATATGTATATTGGGGACACAGGTGGCGCTGTGGGTTAAAGCCTCAGCGCCTAGGACTTGCTGATCGAAAGGTCGGCGGTTCGAATCCCTGCTGCGGGGTGCGCTCCCGCTGCTCGGTCCCAGCGCCTGCCAACCTAGCAGTTCGAAAGCACCTCCGGGTGCAAGTAGATAAATAGGGACCGCTTACCAGCGGGAAGGTAAACGGCGTTTCCGTGTGCAGCTCTGGCTCGCCAGAGCAGCGATGTCACACTGGCCATGTGACCCGGAAGTGTCTCCGGACAGCGCTGGCCCCTGGCCTCTTAAGTGAGATGGGCGCACAACCCCAGAGTCTATCAAGACTGGCCCGTACGGGCAGGGGTACCTTTACCTTTAATATGTATATTATTTCTATATTCTATTATTTGAGACACACAGCATCTCAAAGCATTTCTTATTTTACTACTATTTTGCATGAGCTGGCACCCCAATGAAAATTTATTTGGTTTGTGACATATGGCAAAGCTTAGAGAGTTACTAATGTAATGAAAACAAGATGGAAATTTAATATAGGAACTGTATTGCAGCCCCACTGTGATGTTGTATTATGGCAAGAAATCTAATATTTATTCTGCACAGCAGAAATCAATGCCATGGCCACGATTCAAAGAAATCCATAGCTAGTGCTGCATGTCCAAGGCAGCTCAGGATATTAGTTTCTCAAAAGGAGTATTCCAATGTCACAATACATGGCAGCTACTTCTAACATCAATGAGACCTTCAACATTAGGTTGTAATATGGCATGTTAAGGGCAGGGATATGCTGCTCGGGCAACAGATAGAAAACAAACAAACAAACAAAAACAAACAAACCCTGAAGACCTATCTAAGGTAGTTTTCTGGTCCTGGTCATTGCCAGTTCATTGCAAACATCTCCTATTGTGTTCCAGTAAGTAGTCCTACAGAAATCATCAATTATCTTCATTTATAATAATAAATTCATTTTATTAATAAAAATTATAATACATAGTATTTGCCCCTCCCCTTTCCACTGATGCACTAATGCCATTCAGGTGACATAGACAAAATTAAATTGTGCACAGAGGCCACCTTACTTTAGAAAAAAATATTATTATTTTAGCCATTCTGTCCCTTTGAGTATTCCAAAGGGAAATATAGCCCAGGCCATTGGGAAGGATTGAGCCAAAGTTAAGCACTCAAAAACCCTATTCTCTACTGCTTGAAGTAGTTTCACAGCATGTCATTGTCTTACAAAGAAAAAATGTACTTACAAACAGAAACAGCTGGATCATGATCATATATTTTAAAGATGCAAAGAGGCTCATCTCACAATTTGAGAATTACTGCATGTGCAGGTGTTCTTGTTGGCTAGGAGTACCTTTTAACCAACTCCTAGTGGTAAGGCAGCTACAGCTGTTCCTTGACCACAATTGACCTTGCATTGGTAACTTCATGATTGGATTATTGGAATGCACTCAATGTGGAGCTACCCTTGATGTTGGTCTGGAGGCTGCAGCTGGTGTAGAGCATGTTGGTTAGATAACTTGGGGGAGCAAACTGTTGCCAGCATGTAACACCTTGCTTGAGGGATATGCTGCCAATGTGCTACTAGGTCAAGCTTAAGGTATTGGTACTAACCTGGTCTCAGAACCAGGTTACTTGAGGGACCACCTTATCCCATTATATCCCTGTGGTCTGCAAAAGAGTTTCTCCTGCACATTCCTACTACCTCTGGTTCGGTGAACCACAAATGGGCTATAGAAATACAGTGGTACCTCGGGTTAAGAACTTAATTCGTTCCGGAGGTCCGTTATTAACCTGAAACTGTTCTTAACCACTTTAGCTAATGGGGCCTCTCTCTGCCACTGCGCAATTTCTGTTCTCATCCTGAAGCAAGGTTCTTAACCTGAGGTACTATTTCTGGGTTAGCAGAGTCTGTAACCTGAAGCGTCTGTAACCTGAGGTACCACTGTAGTAGGATTAATGGAGGCTGGTCCCTTAGGCCAAATAAGACACTGACCCACCAAGTTCAGTCTGGATCCAGCCAGCACTCACCTGCCTGCCATCTTAATTACAAGTCAAGTGGTGGCTCTGCCACTCATGGACTCTACCTCCACTCACCGTTGCCCTTCCTGTTTTCAGTCCTATCAATCCCATTGGGCACCAGCCAGCACTAAGTAGCATCTCATTATCTCATAACCAATTGGTGAATGTCCTTATCCGAATGAGAACATCTTTCTCAAGCAAGCATTTATATGGTTCCAGACATGAGGACTGCAGACTGTGGAAGTTTCCCCAAAGTGTTCACACATAATTGACAATTACATAGAGATTCATTGCTATCGTTTAGTGGAGAGGCCAGCTGCCGTCATTTTCAGCACACTTCAGATAATTAGGAAATGAAATAAATGTCTTTTAGACTGCTAGTTAAGATTTCATCATAAAAAAACAATGTATGTGACTTATTTCATCTTCTTTGGTGGGGGGGTGGGGTGGGGGTGGAAGCGGAAAGAACAAGTCTCCAACTTGATATTCCTGCCATAGGATTTTCCCAGCAACTCATTTATAAATATTATTTCTTTGAGCATCACAAAGGTACCAAATCTTCCAAGACAAGTTATAGTCCTTTTAAATGCAGAACTTTCTCTCCTGAATACGTTTTTGAAATCCCTCCTCTGAAAACCTCAGCCATTACTCACAGAAAGGAGAGTTTGATTTGGCTTACCAGGATTTTGTTTTAATTTTCCTTGATCTTCCAAATGCCAAGTTTCAATTAATTTAAGACTTGGATAAAATAAACTCTTAACAGATTAAGAATCCCAAGGAGCCCAGGGCAGCAAATAAATATACAATTTAAAAACCAAGCCAGAACATTCTAAAAAACAATTAAAGTTCAAAAGAAATTAAAATTATGGCATGTGTCTGGGCTTGGTTTGGAATAAATGAGCTAGAAAACTTCTGTACAAGGGGCCACTGGTTCCTCAAACTGGTTCACAAGTGGAAGGATTATGATTTGCAGTAAATTTCAGATCTAAAGTAATTGCATTCCTTATTGCTCCTTATATAAGTCTGCAGCTCTACTGCTATATACTCACAATTAAGGCTCATTAAATTCAATGGGACTTACTTCTACCAGGTAAGTGGGTTTAGGATTGCAGCTTTAGTGTGTTAATGCTTTGCTGTTCTTCAAGATTTATATGAGAACTATCCATTTTCTGAACCACAGTTCCAGAAATCGATTGCAGATCAATTATGCAGACTTTTGTGCTAATAAAGTAATCCATCAGGCAGCATTTCTGTGTCAATGTACAATCTATGTAAATGAATTACATTAATCCCCTGATATTCTGTGGCAAATTTAGTGGTGGGGTTTTTGCTTCCCCCTTGCAGATTTCCACCCCCTTCCCTGATCTTTCCCAAGTACCCTCCTGTTAATACAGGAGAATTTCCATCTCTGCTATCCCTCAGTTTTGGAGCCCTCTTTGTTGATTTAAGTCTGTATTGTTAGAGTGGGCAAGCAGCACTATTTAATGGGTAATGAAGACTGACAATGTCCCCTAGTGCTGCTGACAGTAGCTGCCCATGTTGCTGTAGCCAACCAAATACATCATATTTCCAGAGTGCTGTAGTCAGCATCTCAGTGAACTGAGCATTGCAACATCATTTTAGGGCTAATAAACACAGAACTATCTGCTGTGATTTGTCATCTACATATGGTCTGGTGGGGCAGGGCACAGTGGATGAAGGTGAGTAATTTGGTAGGCAACAGAATGATTTTGCAGGAGAGAAAGAAAGAAGTAACTCTGCACTGAATTCAGCCAAGTCTCAAGCTGAATTGGACTAATTTGGCGCAGGGAGACTGGGGCATCACTTGAGTTGGGTAGAGACATCCCTGGATAACCATGGGTTGGGTATCCCAGAATAATCTGAAGGTTTCCAGGGGTGGGTTGTCAGACAGCAAGGAAAGGCAGGAGTCACATGGGAAGAAGGAAAGTCCGAAAAGGGAATAGAGGACACCTACCTGACCAGCTCCATCTTTAGGGCCAAACCCACTTTCTACCTCAGCCATGTCTGCTTTTGGAAGGTAAATAAAGGTAAAGGACCCCTAGAGGGTTAAGTCCAGTCAAAAGCGACTATGGGGTTGTGGCGCTCATCTTGCTTTCAGGCAGAGGGAGCTGGTATTTGTCCACAGACAGCTTTCCGGGTCATGTGGCAAGCATGACTAAACCGCTTCTGGTGTAACGGGACACCAGAGCACACAGAAATACTGTTACCTCCCTGCACTGGTGTGCTTTCAGACTGCTAGGTTGGCAGGAACAGGGACGGAGCTCACCCCGCTGCGGGGATTCGAATTGCTGACCTTCTGATTGGCAAGCCCAAGAGGCTCAGTGGTTTAGACCACAGCACCACCCGCCTTTGTATTAAGTCTCTGGTAAGTTGCCCATGGATCTATGTGGCCTGGGAAAAAAATCCTCCCTGATTGAGAGGCTCTCTTACATTGATGAGCTTTAGATTTCTTGCAATTAAACTGTTGTCTAAACCCACAGCAGGGTGCAGATATTTCAAATTTTATATTTTTCTGGCTCTCAAAATTAAAGTGATGTGAGAGGCTTGGACAGCTGTCCCCATTGTTGTTAAGGGTTATCTTTCCTTCTGCCATGTACTGACTCCAATCCCTTGAGCCTCTTTGCAGAGACACAGCAAACATTTAATGGCTGGTGCAAACAATACAAGACAGATGAAGGGAGGAATGACAAGGTTATACCAGGTGTGTGAGTAAAGGATGCTTATTGGCCTTGTGTAATTCACAGATCAGATATGGCACCTAGAAATTACTACATCTCCTACTCCAAAGTGTCATAGAACATCCACCTGCTCAGCCAGCATGCTCAGTGAGTGAACCTTGGGACCCCCTATACTGCCCTCAGAGCTTTTGTGAGGATAGATTGGAAGTAAGGTAAACATGAGAAAATATGTTTCTTTATTATGCTATTGTTATTTATTGTCTGTAAGCCACTTTGAGATTCATTTGAATGAAAAGTGAAATATAAATACAATAAGCTCAATCAAATCAATAAGTAGCAAAAACGTAGTAGTGCCTAACCTTGAGGCATGCTGAAAAGAAACCCATTCCATTCATAGTAACAGATCTGCCTTCATTCTCAGTGGACTCATGTTCATCTTTCTGTGGTCTAAATTTAACAGGATGCTACACCTTGTGACCAAAGATCCCTGGTCTGTAATCCCAGATGGTGGCTGCTGTTAGAGGTAAATCAAATCAAATCAAATCAAGACTCAGAAAGTTCAGGTAATCAGTGGAGCTGTCCAGTACAGAGCCAAGCGAGTTAAATGTAGCTTCAGAGCTAACAGTTCAGAGCTAATTCATTGACTGAACATCTTTATTTATTTTTAAAAATATTTTTATTAAACAATTTCAAGATAACAAATCAGTCCAAATAAACAATTACATTATTTTTCCCCTCACCCCCCCATCCCTCCCTTTCCCTCCCACCAAGGAGCTCAGCTCCCCTCTCTGATTTCCTTGCACATATTATTCTTTGCATGTTATAAAATTGTACATATCCTTGCCTTATCTATTGTGTGTTCAACTAATAAATTTGTGGATGTTTATTCAAAACCTGCCAAGGAGTCCAGTTCATTTTGTTGTCTTTTTAGGTAATTTATAAAAAGTTCCCATTCTTCCTTGAAGTCACAATTGTCCTTATCATGCAGTTTGTATGTCAATTTGGCCAATTCTGCGTAGCTCATCAGTTTTTCTTGCCACTCTTCTTTCATTGCGATTTCCTCATTCTTTTATCCTTGCGCTAACAAGACTCTTGCCGCTGCTGTAGCATACATAAATAAGTTCTATATTTTTCTTGGCAGGTCTTATCCTACAATCCCTAACAAAAATGCTTCTGGTTTCCTTACAAATGTCATTTTAAACATTTTTTTCAATTCATAATATATCATTTCCCAATTTATTTATTTTATAAAAAACATTGACCGAACATCTTTAGAGTTGATGTTATTGCCCCACTTCTTCCTGCACTTTCAGGTAGGTTACTGATGTAACCCCCCAATTCTTGTGACATTGCAGTGTATGGTGACTCTGATGGAAACAAGGCTCAGGCTGTTTCATTGAGAATCATCAGTACTCTGCTGTATTTGGGGACCTTGCAGTCCACCAGTGCCAAGGTGCTGGTACTCACTATGAAGTTGTTATAGTAAGTGCCACACTTTGTGTGTGTGTGTGTGTGTGTGTGTGTCGGTACTTCCTACCCTTGAGTATTCACAGAAAAAAGCACTGCCTACCACCATCCTTGAAGTCAGAAAATGTGTCGCCAGCAGGAACTCCTTGTTCTCAGCCTCACAAATGTCAAAGACTGCAAAAATCAAAGAAGAACCTTTACAAGACCTAGCAAGCTCCTACAGACAAGTGGGAGGAACAGCACTAAGGGTTTGTCTACACTTATCTTTCCTCTTCTCTTTCCAGGCACGGTGTGCACTTTAAGCTCAGTGCTCTCTCGAGCCCGTGAAAACCCACTCTTTAAAACTTGATCAGAGCAAACAGCAATCCACAGAAGACCCAAATTGACGATTGCTTCCATTGAGTACTAAAGTGTGGGTTTTCACAGGGAAAGCTTGGGCAAAAAGCAGACACACTGGGACACAGAGCTTTTAAGAAGGGATCTGTGCCTGGACAGAGTGGGACAAAATATAAGAGTGGATAAGCCCTAAAGGGCTTGTCAACCTACGTAAACCCCATCCCTTCCTGCTGACAGAAGATCTTCCTACAGCTGCATTAGTAGGAGACAGCTTCAGCCAGCAGGGCCCACTTGGAGCTATCCAAGGTTCTGATTTTGTCTGCCTGCTGTACAAGAGCTCCTGACTGCACGGTATCTGTGTTCTGACCTTGCCTGCCATGACTTGCCTTGACTTTACCTGCCTTGACCAGGGAATGGTGAACTAGCTGAAGCTTGTTCCATGTCAAGTTCACAGGTCCTCAATCTTAATTTTTGTAGATTTTCTTTATGAAAAAAACCACATGAAAAATGTGGACCTCTGGAATGAATTAAGTATGTAACCAGAGGTACCACTGTATTTGCATCTCCTGGAAACCTGAAGCACCCACTGAACTAGTCAGGTAAATTTTGCACGAACTTTTCCTGTAAAATATGTATTTTGTATGCATTTATCTTCACATAAAATAATTGCTTGTGTGCACTCTTTGGAACGGAAGCCGACATCCTAGACACTCTTTTTTTTTTGGGGGGGTGTCTTTTTGGGTTATTGTTCTTATTATGATTTTATATATTGTGATCTTTTCTGTCAACTGCCCTGAGACCTCCAGGTATATGGTGGCATATAAATTCAATCAATCAATCAATCAATCAATCAATCAATCAATCAATCAGTTGTCTCACAGAATCCAGAGAAGTGTATAGAGTCTGATTGTTGCAGTCCAACCCACATAAAGTGTGAGAACACTGAATCAGGCTACAGAAGACTGAGCTATTTCCTCCCTTTCCCTAGCCTTGACTTGACAAAACCAGACTGTACAGTGATACCTCGGGTTACATACGCTTCAGGTTACATACGCTTCAGGTTACAGACTCCGCTAACCCAGAAATAGTACCTTGGGTTAAGAACTTTGCTTCAGGATGAGAACAGAAATTGTGCTCCGGCGGCACGGCAGCAGTGAGAGGCCCCATTAGCTAAAGTGGTGCTTCAGGTTAAGAACAATTTCAGGTTAAGAACGGACCTCTGGAATGAATTAAGTATGTAACCAGAGGTACCACTGTATTTGCATCTCCTGGAAACCTGAAGCACCCACTGAACTAGTCAGCTATTGATTTTTGCTCATTCCCCTGGAACTCCCATCAGCACTGGAGGAAGCTGCAGGGTCCTCCTCTTTCTCCGAAGACTCATGCCGTTTGGAAGGAAGGTGCAGAAGCATGATACCATGTCACTTTTGCATGTATTCATCAAAAAGTCTGCTCTGTCTTATTTCTGCATTAAGCAAACTTTGATACATCTTTTGCGCTTGAAAACTGCTCTGGAATATTTTGGAAGTTGGTGAAGTTGATGCTGATCTAGAAGATGTAGATGTAGCTTCAGAGGCAAAATCAGGCTTCCTCAGCCTCGGCCTTCCAGATGTTTTGAGACTACAGTTCCCATTATCCCTGACCACTGGTCCTGCTAGCTAGGGAATATGGGAGTTGTAGGCCAAAAACATCTGGAGGGCCGAGGTTGAGGAAGCCTGGGCAAAATGCTTCAGAATACCAGTTGCAGAGGGCCATGACCCTGCAAGGATTTCCTTAGGTTACCATATTATTATGATTAAGTCAATTTGCAAAGATCTCTACTTGTTATCAAAGTAAAGGTGTTCAAAACACATGCTGGGACTGCACCTGGTCTCAAATTTAACCATGATGCCAGGCATACTTAGAACATTTTGAAACAAAGCACCTCAGCATAGGCCGTTTTTTTTTTGCAAAGTTAAATCATATTTTCTTATTTATTCCGCCTTCCCATTGCATACGCTTTCTTTCTTGTAAACTATAATTTAGGTTTTCAAAATACTAAAAATGTATACACCTTTTACATAAGCACTGCAATTTGGAAGCATTTGTAAAATTGGTTTTCTGTAAGACTTTAGACAGCAAAATAAAAAAGAGATCTAATTTTAAAGCAGATATTATGGTTTTCAACCCCCTGTATTACAGCTTTGGATAGAGTTCAACAGCTCTTTTGTTTTACTGTCCAATCTACAAGGTTCTTGGAATTCATGAACCATCCACTAAAAATCAAGAGTGGTTGCAAAGGCTCTGATCCATTTTGTTATAGTACATAATTGTTCCTTCTTGAGAATTTATGTTCAAAGCAAATGCATGTAGAATATGACAGTGCTCAGCAATACAAGAAGGAAAGTATTCCCAAATAAGATTTATTGTGTCAATATGTTTGTTATAATGACATAAAATAAAATTCTACTCTTTTGCCAAAGCCTTTGAGTCCACAACTTCTCCCCTAACCAGAATCTAATTCGAGTGGTGTCTATAGACAATGATAAAAAAATGCACAGTGTGTGGAAAGGGTAAATAATTTTCTTCCTCTCCATCCATAATACCGCAACACGTAGTTACGTATCTAGTGCAATTGATCAAGTGATAACGGCTTGAGGAAGAATTTCTTCTCACAACACATAATTAACTTACTAAGTCTGCTTCTGCAAGATGCAATCATGGCCATCAGCTTAATTGAATTCATGGAGGATAGGCCAATCCATGGCTGTGAACAAAATGGAATTTCTGAATACTAGTTTCTGGGGGAAACAGCATGGGAAGAAGATAATTTGTACTTAAATCAAGAAACCTCAGAAAATTGTCTTTATACCCTGTTGCTAGGTTTCCGGGGAGTGTTTGGTTGGCCACTTTGTGAATCAGGATGCTGGGCTAAATATACCTTTGTTGTAATAATAATAATAATAATAATAATAATAATAATAATAATAATAATAATAATAATAATTTTTATTTATACCCCGCCCTCCCCAGCCAAGGCTAACAAGCAATAATAAAAACAAGGTGAATGAATACAACTTAAAAACAAGATTAAAATACAACAATTAAAATATTGAAACATTAAAATATTTAAATGCAGCCTTATCACAGGAGGAGAAAGGAAAAAGGAAAAAGAAAGAAGGGGAGGGAATCAAATTGGCTCCAAGCCAAAGGCCAGGCGGAACAACTCTGTCTTACAGGCCCTGCGAAAAGAAATCAGATCCTGCAGGGCCCTGGTCTCATGAGGCAGAGTGTTCCACCAGGCCGGAGCCAGTGTTGAAAAGGCCCTGGCTCTGGTTGAAGCTAATCTAACTTCCTTAGGGCCCGGGACTACTAGGGTGTTGCTATTTATGGACCTTGAGGCTCTCCGTGGGGCATACCAGGAGAGGTGGTCCTATAGGTAGGGGGCGCTAGGCCATGAAGGGCTTTGTAGTATATTGTTGTAGTATAATCCTGTGACTTATGTAAGTGTGTACATTGTGTACACAATTGTGCAATTGAGAACATGAGCAGCCTTTACCTTCTGTCTTTCAATAGATCTGGTTGATTTGAATCTTTTTTACTTTTACTTTCATTTGGCTGTTCCACCTTTTGTGTGCCCTGAACTTAAAATATGAAAAAGGAAGATGACATTGAATGAAACAGGAATGTTTTAAATATTGTTCCTACCTGAATAGACCCATAATTATTTTGCTGGCATCTGCCTGTTTTGGGAGACAATGGAGGAGTGCGCCTTTGGGGGTGAAGTCAAACCCTTGAAGAATCACAATGCCTGCTGTGGCTGTAGAAACTGATATAGGAGAGACATGATTTGTTGCAGCTGGCATCCAGTTTCGCTACTGCAGATGCTCCATGGTGTTTCTTCTCTCTGTGCTATTCCCAGAGGTCATTCCTCCTCTGGTCACTGCTGTGGCCTGGCTGTCTTTCTCCAGGCACTGTGGTCATCTGCAAAGGACTCCCACATGGCAGAACTGATGTTGCCAGCCTTCGTGTCTCATTTGCAGAAATCTTTTCAATGCAAAGTTGGCCTTCCAATGCGCCTGGCTCCTGAAGCCAGTTCCCTGTAGAGCACATCCTTGGAAATCCTGCCATCTTCAGCTCTGTGGACATGACCAAGCTTGCATAAGATGCTGGACTAGATGTGTGTGTCCTCTACATCTTTGTGTGATGCACCTGTCAGCAGTGTGTGTGAGATGGAGTCGGGTGATTACACCTATTGCTGGCATGCAGCCCTCGGAGGATTGACCAAGGGTGAATGTGGCTCTTGGGTCAGGGGCAGACTTTGGCCTTCCAGATTTCAGTGGCACCCTTCGCAAGGCCAAAATCTAATGTCCTCGGCCACTTGCCTTTCATTCTGCTCGTGCATTGTGCCATAGATGTGAAACCTGGTGGTGTCCAGGCCAGGGGAACCAGTCACACTGCCCAAAATCTGCTTGGGCAAAAGGAAGAGGAAGAAGAAGAGGAGGAGGAGGAGGAGGAGTTTGGATTGGATATCCCACTTTATTACTACCTGAAGGAGTCTCAAAGTGGCTAAAATTCTCCTTTCCCTTCCTCCCCCACAACAAACACTCTGTGAGGTGTGTGGGGCTGAGAGACTTCAGAGAAGTGTGAATAGCCCAAGGTCACCCAGCAGCTGCATGTGGAGGAGCGGAGATGCAAACCTGGTTCACCAGATTACAAGTCTACCACTCCTAACCACTACACCACAGCCCTGCTTTAAATGAATAGAAAGTGGTTTCTTAATTTTTTTTTAACTTCAGGATCAGAGTCGGATTCCAAATAGACATTGAAATATGAATTTGAATTTCACCAGTCAAACAGCAGTCACAGTGAATGTCGCTTTTCTATCTTATTTTCAGGGAACCGGCTCTTGTTCAAAAGATTCCAAGTAGCACCTATGTTGTGATGGTCAACATATTACTGACATCATGTGGACAGTACTGGAAATATCCTCTGCATGCTAATTTGCCTGTCATGGCTATAATGTGTAGCACAGATCAATCCTGCCCACCCAATGTAATTTTCTCAATAGCATTGGATATCAGAACCTGAATTTTTTTAAAATTGTCCACGGAAAAAGGGCGTTGTCATGCAGTAAATGGCGTTTCGGTGACTGAAAATCTGGAAAATGAACATGAGAAAGTGACTGGGGTATGCTGAAGGAAATATGTAGACCTGTTCTAATTTTAAAATCCAGAGCTTTTAGGAAAGACCTCAAGGAGAACTCACTAATTCACACTTCACTTTTTCCTCTCACACTAAAAGTCATCAGTCAAGGTGAACAAGGCAGCTTCACTGCCCAAACTAGACATGAAGCCATACTGAAATGGATCTAGATACTCTGCTTTCTCCAGAATACCTGAAACAGACCTTTAGTATTATTATATTATTTGTGACTGGTTGAAAGTTATCTAATACCTCAGGATACTGTTGTTGGTTTTTGTTATGGCTGGAGCTTTAAATCCTAGAATAAGAGGCAGGTAGGATTTTAGAATGTAGTAATATGATTGGCCGTTGGAGCCATCCAATCTGGCTACAGAAGGGAAGTTTGAACCAGCCTATCAGGTGTGACTTAGGGTGTAAATAAAGGATATATAGCCTGGGGCCTGGGTGGCAAACACAGAGACAGAGACACACCTGATGACCGACTGTTTTTCATTACAACTCAAATAAACTCCATGAAACTGATGGCTCTACTCTGAGTATATTTTAGTTTTCTTTCTTCTCAAACACACATTCTCCCATCCCACAGTTAGAATTCCAAACATTTTCATTTCTTTAGAATTAATACAAAATGCTTGCAGCTATTTCGGATATACTGCTGAAGTCCAATGATTTGAAAAAGTTGGTCAAAAGATGGTGCAACAAGGCAGCCCCATATATATCAATGCCATTCACATCATCACAGCTCTGTACAGAACTATCCCCACTGACAACAAGTGGTTCTTCCTGTTAGAATTCCTGCTCCGTGATTGCAGTCATGGGATTTTTGTCTTTCACATGACGATATATGTTTTGACTCCACAGAGTGGGAAGTGATGGAGACAGGATGTTTGTGTTACTGTGTTCTGTGAAGTGGGACTATTGTCCTTTGTTCTTTGCTGTCTGATGCTAGAGAGAGAGGGAGCCATGTTGCACTGCTCTCTGTGTTTTTATATGTAAATAAAGTAGATTAGCCAAAATGCTGAGTTGCTGAGGTCTGTCACGCACATGATGCGCAAACTCTGCGGATCCCTGAGTGTGTTGGTATCGGTTGGCATCGGTCACTGTGATGTTCAGGCTAAAGAAAGCTCATGAAGCTCCCAAACGAAAGACCAGGAGGAAGAGAACATGTCAGTCGGGCATGTGTCTCTGCCAGGGTCCTACTTGAGTGCAGGCTGTGCTCCTGACACCTCCTTCCTCTATTCATAATGATCAGCCATGGGGTTTCATGAAGATGCTGACCCAGCTGATCACACAGGGTGGCCAGATGCAATGGGAGATGGGTCTATGGCACCTATTAATTGCTGCGCAAAGAAGAGAGAATTTCAGCAAGCGCATCGTTCAAGCTTTGCCAGCTAAAATTCCCTCATTCGCACAACTATTAGAAGTGCAGGGACCCTGTCTTCTGTCCCATCTGGCCACCCTACTGATCACAGAAGGGTTACTTTTAAACATCTGATTCCTTCTGCAAGTTTTAAAAGCTTATTCGCATAAACTGGGAAGGGATGAGATCCTTCGCAAGAAAGCTGTTCCCAGAGAAAGAACTCTGAGGGGAAACTCTGTGGTTGCCACCAGGAGATGGTTAGTTTCATCTATGTTGCCCCACCCCTCCAGCCCTAGGAACCTTCATAAGGGAGCTGTTTAATGGATACTTTGACTACTAGACCTATTGGTAAACTGTATGCTGACTGAAATGGGTGTGTATGTTAAACAAACCCTCTTCTGCACAATTCTTAAAGGTGTAGGAATCCAGTTCACTTTAGCATCTGACCCCCCTAGGTGTATCAGAACCAGTGGTGGAGTTTCATGCTCTGGCACCAGAGATGGAGAACAGGCAGGGGCATGGCTGGTGCACATCCCAGGGGCATGGTGCACCACCTGTGGGGGCTTGGTGCCCAGTGCGCGGGGGCAGCCGTGATGGCACTCCACCACTGGGATCGTGGTGCCGGGGGCGATGCGCTCCCCTTGCCTCCCTCTTCCTCCACCAGTGATCAGAACCCTGTGTTTAGATCGCTAGCTAAATCACAGACCCTCCCTTTTAATTCCCTGACCCCTAAATCTATTCCCACTGTTTATTCACTACCAGATATGTGTATCAATATAGACTGTTCAATTTCCCATAAAATGCAGAGCCCGCTACATTTCCCCATTCCTTTATCATTTTCACTGCAGTCATAACTGGCTGATATGGATTGAGATTGGGATTGGCTGATATAAATGGGATTGGCTGATATAAAGCTGATATTTATAGACATTTTTCATTTGTAGTGAAACAGCATCCTCTAGAGGAAAACAGTAAAATGGAAAGTGGTTTTTTTTATAAAAACAACAACAACACCGCAAAGCCAACCCTTTCATTTCATTTTCTTTTCCTCAAAGAAAACAGGCAAACCTCCGCCCCAAAGCAGAACAATAACATCTGAAATATGCAATGTCTGGCATATTTCAGTTTTGTGTCTGTGTGTGTGTGGGGGGGGAATGTCAGCAAAACTTGTTACATGATCTATTGGCATGAAATCTCAGGTACTTTACACACTTTGTGAAAATGCATGCAAACACGTATTCTTTTTGGCACTTGGTAAAACCCTTTTTATTTTGCTCAGGCATTTCAGATTGCTATCTTTTCCTAGCTGGTTGGATGGTTTTATTACATTGCAGGGGGCTGGGCTAGAAAGATGATCCTCATAGCCCTTCCAATTCTTTGGTTCTATGAAAATCCATAGCTGGGCTTTCCTGGGCCACCCCACAGCCGCAAATCCCCCCCTACAATGTGTTCTCTGTTGCACAGGTGTTGTAAAGGGGCTGCCCTTACAACACCCATGCAGCAGTCTTCCGATCGCTCCTGGGGTTTCACACATGCACATAAGACACAGTCTTCTGAAATGACACATATGAAGGGTCATAAATTCATATGAGACGAAAATGAAAGAAGTGAAAACAAGGAAGATTCATTGCACCATTTTGTGGAAGGTATACCAGGCCAGGAAGGGACTATAAATAAGGCTACCAATAGTAAAATTTGAAAAATCAATTTCTTTCTTTTTTGGGGGAGGGGGGATATGACTGATTCCATCCTACCCCCATATATGTATTTGAAAGTCACCCATGTTTCAGTGTTACAGTAGCTACAGTTTGGACCCTCCAACATGCTGATCCCTCTAAAGTCTTGTCCGACAGCTGATTCATTCAAAGCCTGAAATTACAATGGTATCTTGGGTTACATACGCTTCAGGTTACATACGCTTCAGATTACAGACTCCACTAACCCAGAAATAGTACCTTGGGTTAAGAACTTTGCTTCAGGATGAGAACAGAAATCGTGCTGTGGCTGCGCAGCAGCAGCAGAAGGCCCCATTAGCTAAAGTGGTGCTTCAGGTTAAGAACAGTTTCAGGTTAAGAACAGACCTCCAGAATGAATTAAGTACTTAACCCGAGGTACCACTGTACTTAACTACATTACTAGAGCCAGAGCATAGCTACAGGTAGCTTAATGTGTTTATTCATTTGGTTCAGTCTTATAATTAGTTTACCGCTTAGTAGGGTGGCCAATTTCACATCAATAACATAACAGATGACGTAGATGTGTGTAAAATTTGCATAAGTTCATTTAGATGCATAGATGCACATTTAGAAACAATTGCTTTAATTTAAATAGAAATACAATACATCTCACCTGAGTGGGAAGATTGCATCCAGGTGTACCTGCACTGTGTTCTGTCTAGGTGCTCACTGGTGATTGACAGCTTCAAAGCCCCTCCTGGTCTTTCTTCTTAGGGACTTGAACAAGACAACCCTTCAAACATTTAAAGCACTATGATCCCACCTCAGCAATCATTGATTCCCCCAAAAAAATCCTGGGAATTGAAGTTTATTAAAAGTGCTGAGAATTAGGGGACCTCTCTTCCCTTTAAAGAAGCTACAATTTCCAGAGTTCTCCGGGAAGAGGGATTGATTATTAAGCCACTCTGGAAGTTGTAGCTCTGTAAATGGAATAACAACTCTCACACCCCTTATTATACTGAATGCTAGACACCTTGAGCATGGTTTGGTTGAAATTTAACAAGAATAGGTAGCAGGAGCCAAGCAAAAGAGAGAGAAAAAGGTGTCAACGGAGAAGTCCCTTAACTCAGTGGTAGAAAATTTGCTTTGCAAGGACAGTATGGTGTAATGGCTAGAGTATTACAACAGGACCTTGGAGCCCAGGGTTCAAATAATTGCTTACCTATGAAACTCACTGGGTAACTTTGGGCCAGTCATTGGACTCAGCTAGATTGGTAAAGAAAAAAGCATTTTATATGTGTTTTATATGCGATATAACATTGTGACACCAGATGGCGCTGTGGAGTGACGTCTTTCCCTACCGGATTTCCCTGTATGAGTTTACAATGTGTTCAACTGAATCGCTTCTTTGACGTGCCTAGACCCAGCCATTATCTGCCAGCTTGACCTACCTTGCAGGATTGTTGGGAGTATAAAATGGGGAGGGGAGAACGATGTACTCCACCTGGCACTCTTTGGAGGAAAAGTGGGATCTAAATATAACAATAAATGAAAATAAATGAAACACAAGAACTTCCAGGTTTGGTCCATAGCATCTTGAGGTAGGTTTGGGGGAGACGCCTGCCTGATACCCTGGAGAGCAGCTGCCAGTCAGTATTCTTAAAACCTGGAATGGGGGGGCAGTTAAACGACTCCCCCAGAATCCCAAGTCCCCACCACAGCCTCTAACTAATGCCAGGACAATGACCATTGACACAGGCACCATACATACACAACAACAAAGAGGCTTAGAAAAACAGTCTATAAAATTGCAGCAATAAGCAGATACCATCTGACAATCCTATATAGAATCAAATAATTGCCAAAACTCTTTGATGGATTTTCTTGGCTCCACCAGTTAATGACTCCTCTGGAAGAGGGGTATCCAGGTCTCTCCCTATCTCCATAATACCTTAAGCGTAAGGTCACATACTCCTTCCGCCTCCACAAGGTATGAATTTAGCCACACAACAGGAGGCAATCAAAGACAGCACACATCCCAGATAGAAACCCATCAGGGTGGTATATTGAATCCCAATACTTTCAAAGGAGAAGCACAGGAAAGTCTTCAGCTAGGGAGGATGTGTAAACACTTTTATTGTTCTTTGGGGAAGAGGGTAGTTAAAATGTGTCAGGAACTTGGTTTATTGATGGGGTGGATGATGGGCTCATGTTTCTACATGCCAAACACTCCTACTTTGTGACATATTTGTGATGTATCGATGATGCTGTTGAAAAATGTATTATGGGAAATGGGGAGAGGTCTTAAAAGTTTACGCAACCTCATCCCCAGGATTCCTACTCTTTGTGTATTTGAAACTTGTTGCAGTAAATAAAGTTCAGGTCTACTGACCACTAGTTGCTTCTTTAACTTGGCTGGAGACTCATTTTGCTGACCGGAGAGACCCGCAAAGAGTGGTGCCCCAACGAGCTGGGCAGCAGAGTAAATCCATACCCATTATTTTTCCTTATTAGGTACAGTGGTACCTCGGGTTAAGAACTTAATTCGTTCTGGAGGTCCATTCTTAACCTGAAACTCTTCTTAACCTGAGGTACCACTTTAGCTATTGGGGCCTCCCGGTGCCGCCACGCCACTGCCACACAATTTCTGTTCTCATCCTGAGGTAAAGTTCTTAACCCGAGGTACTATTTCTTGGTTAGCAGAGTCTGTAACCTGAAGCGTCTGTAACCCAAAGTACCTCTGTATAGAGAGACAATACTGAGCTGGACGAACTTGGTATAAGGCAGCTGCGTATATTCCTAGCCCTAGTCATAGAGTTTCTTTCCATTCCTTGAAATATCACACTGGAAAGCAAGCAAGTGCAAACTCAAACATTTAGAGGGAATTTACGGGAATGTTAGCCTGCGAGATCTGCCTTCCTACCCCCCCCCTCTGCTGTTCCTGTGGGGGAACCGCAATCTGCAGCACTCTGGTTGTTCTCAGCGTGCTAATAACAGCCCCTCCAGTGCTTGGCTGAATAGAGAATGTGATTTCCTCTTAGATCAGGGCCCCGCCGTCTGGCAGCACTCACTGTTTGAGCGCAGCAGGTAGCAAAACATTCCTTGCCAGGGCTGCTTGCTCCCCACCCAAAGAGAAAAAGGAATCAGAAGATAGGACAGAGAGACAGCACTGGGGGCAGGGCTGGTGAATGGGAGGCTAACCCATCAAAGGAAGAAAGCCAGCAAACGAAAGGCAGAGGGAAAGAGGGAAAGGGGCCTATAATGTTTTGGTATTAAACCAGGAAAGTGAGCAGAAAGCAAATGTTAATGCTTCCGAAAGGGGAACGAGTGCATATGTTGGAACAGAGGCAGCTCAATCCTAGCACAGAAGCATATTTGTGGTTAAACTGCCTTCTCTCCTGCATGAACAAAAATGAATGATGCTAAAGTTGGTTTCCAGCACCTGGTTCCATATCACCTGTGCTGGAGGAATAATGTGTCAAAAGGTACATGGCACAAAAGAAGTGCTCTGAAATGGAGACAAATCTTGTTAGGACAGTCTTCAGGTCATGGGGTCATACAAACTACAGTTCATTCACGTTAAGGGTTGGCTCATGAAGCTCTGTTTCCAATAAGGAACTGGGAATTAGGAATAGGGAACCTGCATTAGCCTTGACAAAAGTGGGCATTGTAAGGTTCTCTATAGCGGCCTGTCCCAACTACAGATGTTTGGACTACAATTCCCATCAGCCCCAGTCACTGCAGTAGATGATATAGGGGGATACAGTGATATTACTGATATAAATTGAGGGATCAAGTGGGAGCAGCTGGGTTACATTCCACCTGGTCATTCACCCAGGTGCTTGAGGTCTATTCCAGTCCTGAACCCCGATTGAAATGGGTCTAGATAACTGGTTTTCTCCAAAAAGGTCTGCAACTGCTCCAAAAAACCCCTCTTGAATACCCTGCCCAAAAACGTAGCATTTGCAACTGGGCAGTAGTTGTTCAATGCTGTCAAGTCCAGGGTGTCCCCCCCCCAGGGGTAGCCACTCTACTGACTACTTCAAAGTGCCAGGCACCACATCCTGGACACACCCAGCAGTGCTTGCTTTAATGAGCCATGAAGGGCAAGGGACCTGGGGTACATATTCACAAGCACCTTGTCAATCAGGCTGCAAAAACTGAAACTGATCCCACAAAGAAAGATAATGGAATCCTTAATCAGAGATCCATCAACTGTAGCATCAAATTTGCTATGCAGTGGTACATCGGGTTACAGACGCTTCAGGTTACAGACTCCGCTAACCCAGAAATAGTACCACTTTGCTCTGCTTCAGGATGAGAACAGAAATCAGAACTTTGCTTCAGGATGAGAACAGAAATCACGCTGCGGTGGCGGCAGGAGGCCCCATTAGCTAAAGTGCTACCTCAGGTTAAGAACAAACCTGCAGAACGAATTAAGAAGAGTTTGGATTTGGATTTGATATCCTGCTTTATCACTACCTGAAGGAGTCTCAAAGCAGCTAACATTCTCCTTTCCCTTCCTCCCCCACAACAAACACTCTGTGAGATGAGTGAGGCTGTGAGACTTCAGAGAAGTGTGACTAGACCAAGGTCACCCAGCAGCTGCATGTGGAGGAGCGGGGATGCGAACCCGGTTCCCCAGATTACGAGTCTACCACTACACCACACTGTTCTTAACCTGAGGTACCACTGTAGAGGTGAATGACTTTGTCCTCTTAAGTGCCCAGCAAGCAAATCACAAGAGGTCTCTGTTTTGGGCCCCATCCACTGACATAGGTGTCAACTGCCTACAGACCACCCTGAGAAGCTACTCAAAGAGGTGATAGAAGTTCTCTCTCTCTCTCCTCTCCCTACACACACACACACAGAGAAACATTATATAATATAATACTGTATACACAGCTAGATAACACACACACAGCTGGTTAGGGGGACAGCTGGATGGACACAATGGGGAACTTAAGCTGTTGGGACCTGCTCTACTGCACCAAGTTAGTTCCCTCCCATAGCATTTAACATTTCCTTAAGAAGTCATTCCTGTCACTCAGGGATTAATGCTGATCTCCAGCCCTGTAACCTCTGGCAAATTCCAAAAAGCACCAGCAGCTAAAGAAAAGGTGAAGATTAGATTATGCTTCAAGACCAAATATTTCCTTTGAACGGATTACACAAAATGATCACCGTGGCAGTTCCATGTTTTATTGGGGAAAAGGTGACCAGTGTCTGTTGTTATATTTTAAATTAACCTGTAGTCCAATTATTCCCACCCCCATTAGACCCCCTCAGATTCCTGTGGTTTTTCCTTCACCACTTTGCACACATTCACTCTCTTCCTGGGCTTAGATTTACATATCCATCTTGTTTTGCAGACGCAGAGGAGTGGACAGAAAAGATGCTTAATGCCTGCTTTGAAAGCAGGCGCTGATCATTTGCTGAAAACAATTATGGATGTGCAGCCTGGCTGCAGCTGCAGTCTATGCACCTGGCTCAGTGCTTCTGTGTCCCAGAAGAGGGCAGTCATGCTCGCTTGCTCACTGCAAGATGCTCTTCCAGACTGGGCAAAAGATAAGACAGTACAGCCTCTCACAGGGAATATAGTATGACAGGAGAGACGGAGAGGGAGGAGAAGGCTAGAAGATTGATATTCCAGCCTGGGAATTCGTTCTACCTTTTTTTTCTGCCCACCTTTTTTTTCTGCCCAGATTCCTATGTAGAGTGGTACCTCAGATTAAGAACTTAATTCGTTCTGGAGGTCTGTTCTTAACATGAAACTGTTCTTAACCTGAAGTACCACTTTAGCTAATGGGGCCTCCTGCTGCAGCTGCACAATTTCTGTTCTCATCCTGAAGCAAAGTTCTTAACCCGAGGTACTATTTCTGGGTTAGCGGAGTCTGTAACTTGAAGCGTATGTAACCTGAGGTACCACTGTATTTAACAGTTCCATGTAGTCAGACATTCAATGAGGGAAGCTGTTCCATTACTGGCAAAGGTAGAAGCTCAGAGGTAGAAGCTCTCTTCATGCAGAAGATTTCGGGTTTAATCTCCAGCATCTTCAGGTAGGGCTAGGAGAGACCCCTGCCTGAAATTCTGGAGAGTCAGTATAGAAAATACTGCTCTTCATGGACTCAATATAAGGTCCTATGATCCTATGTACTTTGCTACCAGCCTGAAAAAGATAGTCAACCAATGTATTACTGGCTTCCTCAATCCAGTGCCCTCCAGATGTTTTGAACTACAACTTCTAATTTTTTAATTACTTCTTTATTGATTTTCAAAAACAAAACAAAATTAAATAAAACTTTAACTTTAACATTCAACCTTTTTTATCTTCTTATTTACCCTGCGCAATTTTGCGCCCGAGCTTCCCTCCTTCCCTGCTTCGGTTTTCCCAATTTACACCCATTCCTGCAGATTCTTAATTACATTCTATATACATCACAAGATTTATGTTAGCCCTGCTACAGTTTTTAAACTTCTATAGTTATTTCGTATATACACAACAAATTTACTCCACTCCTCCTCAAACTTTGTCACTTTATGGTCTCAATTTTATAACTCGTTTTTGCCAATTCAGTATACTCGAATAATTTTGTCTGCCACTCCATTAGGGTTGGTAACTCTTGGGATTTCTACTTTTGGGCCACAACTTCTAATCACACCAGCCAGAATGGCCAACGATCAAAGACGATGAGAGCTGTAGTCATTTGAAAGGCACTAAGTTGGGGGAGGCTTCTGCTAGAGAAGCATGCTGTTTCTTAAAGTAGCCAATCAGATTCTTCTGGGAAGCTGAGAAGCAAGGCTGAGGGGTCACAACCTTCCCCTCAGCAGCTAGAATTGAAAAGATCATTTGTTCTATTCTCCCCTTCTAAGGTCATCTAAACTGGTTGTCATCATCGCCAGCGTATCTTCTGGTGGCGACTTCCTTCAATTAATTATGTGCTGTGTGAAGAAACGACTTCCTTTTGGCTTCATCCAGGCAACATAATAACCAGCCCAGTAAATCTCACCTTCTAGCCTAAAATATGGACATAATAATGCTGACCTACTTTACACAGAGGTTGTAAGTATCCGAACAATAAAGCATGCATAAATTTTTTTAACTGCTATATAAATGCAAAATTCTGTCGTGATCATCCGTATGAGCACAAATAATGTCAAATGCAGGAAGGCATTTATGTTATATATCTAGGGTTGTATTCAATGTAGTGCTAAGGTGAATGTCCCATCGGCACAAGGATGTCTCCTTGTGCAATGGAATGTGTTCCCCTCCCCTGCAACTCCTAAATCTACTTTGGATGGCTGGGGGAACTTCCAGAATAGATCTGGAGATGCACCTGGGGGGATGGGAGGGGGGGAAATTCCATTATGCCTACGCTAATCATTGCACTAGTGCAAATATTTTGCTAAATACAATCCCCGATGTTCTAATCTATACATGTACTTCCACATCTGGCTTCCTCTGAAGCATGCTTTTCTTCTGCTTGTTGTTTCCTTGTTGCTATAACTTGTGGATCTGTCATTGATAAGATGCTTCTTTCTGATAATGTGTAGAGTGTAAATCAAATATATACAGTTTGAAGAAGAATTGTGGCTAATTGCTGACCCATTTTGCATGTATCCTGACTGAAGCCAGAAGGCTGCCACTGACATTTAAAGACCTTTACTTTCCCTTACCAGACAACATACAATCATACTAGCTCGACAGGCAATTCCTATCGGTTCCTACAGTGCTGGAATCTCGGTTTGTTTTAACACAAATTCCTTCTGTTGGAATAGCACACCAAGGGCTGCTTGGCACATTTGCTTTTTCCCAGGTTAGTGCTTGCTTACTGCATGTTTACTGAAGACACCAGGCATGAAATCAGTCCCTGGCGACCTTCTGTTGGGCTGATTCCAGGTTTGTTCTCAACTGCATTCAAGTATGGAGAATGCTTTCAGCTTGGCATCGTGCACAGTGTCCCAGCTCTCTCTAGTTGAATTCAGTAGTCTGGCAGAATTTTTGTGTTAACTGTATTTTTGAGCTGCTTTTCTGGGCAAGCCCAGATCTTTCCATACAAGAGAGAAAGATTAAGAGAGAGCGTGCGTGATGAAGCCCACAACACCTACCTGTCCATTCTAAGACAAGGATGAAGAACCTGTGGCCCTCCATAAGTTCTTGGAGTACATTTTCCATAAAGACTCTCCTCCCTGAAAGAGAGGGGAGTGGTTGTGGACGGGATCAAAGAAATGGGCCGCTATGCTCAGGAGAAGCGTGTGGAGTTGCGTCCACAGTATAGTTCATTGGGCCCGCGTACAAGCGGTGAGCTGCGGCCTTGCACACAATCTTGGCCTTCCACATGGTGTTCGAGTTTCCTGGTTTTCGACAAGAGGCATGCGTTGGGAGGAGCTTATGCCATTGCTGTGGGAGAAAGTAGCCAAGTGCGGCCCTCCCGACATCCTTGCAATTCATTTGGGGAGAATGACCTCGCCAACAGAAGGAGTGTGGACTTGTTGTGGAGCATAAAAAGAGACTTGAATGCATTTGCAGCCTTGTGTCCCAGAACAACGGTGTTCTGGTCCTGCTTCTTGAAAAGAACTGTTTGGCACGGTGCGCAAAGCTGTATGGCCATTGAAAGAACCAGGAAACTCGTAAATCGGGCGGTAGCCCGTTGGGTGCGCTTTATGTATGGCCGAGTCATTTATCATGACCGTATCCGGATCGGCGACCAAGCTTTATACCGGAATGACGGCGTCCACTTATCGGATCTGGGGAACGACATTTGGTTACCTAGCGTCAGCAGAAGCATCTGGGATTGGTTGCAGCGTTGAAGGTATTGGCGGCGAGCCTTTAGCTCGGGTGGCGGTTAGGCATTGGAATAATGTGTTGTGGTGTGTTGAAGTGCTGGGTGTGGCCATCGCCTATGCCTTCAATTTCTAGGGGTATTCCGTTAATGGAATCTGGCGGTCGTGTATTCCGTCCGAAGCCTGCTTGGCGGGAGGCCATGGCCCGACCCTCGGTGACATCAGGGGTGAGCCTATAGTTGGATTAGCATCAACTGGTGATGAACCCCTGGTGAATAAACCCACTTGTTTCGCTATCCAATGCCTAAGCCAATACCTTTTCATTGCTGTAATCAATAAAGTTGTGGCCTTTTCTAGCCCATTAACCTTATATCACGTGTCCCTGTGTCTTCATTTTACTTCGCGGGGGTCGGGTCCTCGAACCACAAAGACTCTCCTCCCTGAAAGAGAGGGGAGTGGTTGTGGACGGGAGCCCGAGCACCGCTCCTAGCAGGGGGCGTTGCCCCCTGCCTCCAGCTCACCTGGCTGGCACTCACGCCCCCCCGGTGGCCATCCAACCAGGTGCCATGGGGGGCGTGTCCAGCAGCCTTTATGCTGCAGTGCCAGCCTCCCCCCCGGCCTCATTTCTCTTTGTCGTCCTGGGCGAGTCACCCACCCTCCACTCCCTTTGAGTTAGGGCTTAGGTCATTGGCCTTGCTATGGACCTTAGGTTGGTCGCCCCGGTTGCCCGGGGGGCCTGGTAGGAGTTTTTCCATTTGGCATTAGGCTTTTTGGTTTTTTCGCCTACCTCGTAACAATCGTCACAACTTTTTGGTGGTATTGGTGGGTAGGTTAGGCATTGGAATAATGTGTTGTGGTGTGTTGAAGTGCTGGGTGTGGCCATCGCCTATGCCTTCAATTTCTAGGGGTATTCCGTTAATGGAATCTGGCGGTCGTGTATTCCGTCCGAAGCCTGCTTGGCGGGAGGCCATGGCACGACCCTCGGTGACATCAGGGGTGAGCCTATAGTTGGATTAGCATCAACTGGTGATGAACCCCTGGTGAATAAACCCACTTGTTTCGCGATCCAATGCCTAAGCCAATACCTTTTCATTGCTGTAATCAATAAAGTTGTGGCCTTTTCTAGCCCATTAACCTTATATCACGTGTCCCTGTGTCTTCATTTTACTTCGCGGGGGTCGGGTCCTCGAACCACAACCCATCTGAAAGCAAAGTTTGGGTACTGTTCAGACTGCTAAGAAAGATGTTTTCTACTGTGGCCTTTACTCTGTGGCTAAATAGTAGTACCTTCTCAATTTCTTTTTAACCTGTAAATGGCATGGCTCACTTATGGGAAGGCTCATGTATTTCAAAGATGGTTACAATTGCACTGCAAAATCAAAGCAGGCTACTTTGGCCACACAGTGAATTTTGTTCAGAATGTCAGAAGGCGGCGGGGGGTGGAATGATACTCTGCAAATTGATCCATGTGGGAGAAGATATAAAACATCTGAGACTGTGCAGACTCAGCAAACAGATAATAGTTTTACTACCTAGACAGCTGGAAAATTATTTTAATTCCTTCATGTATCTTAAAGACAATTTGAGGTTATGTGAATACATCCCAAGAGTATTTTGCGTGTATATAAATTAGGAAGACCTGCCTGTTCACCTAGCCTGAGACGTCCAGTTTTTAAATCTGTGTTTTCATTTTGGGGTGTCATGAATGTTTGCTATCACTGTATTTATATAATTTTGGATTTTGTGCTTTTATGTTTTGTTTCGAGTTTAATTTCTTTTACTAATATTGTAAACCACCCACAGAACGTCATGTTATAGGGTGACATACATACTGTATGTCATATAAAAAATAGAATAAAATACCTAGTTAATATCAGAGAGCTAAGCATCTGCCAGTGAATTCTTTTTTCTTCCCTTGTTGTAGCCAAGGTGACTTTTCAGTGCACAAACACCCCAGAATGAGGAAATGACTACAATTTGTTAATCACACAAACCAGAAAGCGCTAGAAATGGTTTGAGCAGGTAAGGCTGTCATATGCCCTCAGCTAACATTAAAGTAACAAGGAAATCTAATTGTGCTGAATAGAAAATGTACATCTTCATCGCCGATTATGACACGGAGGAGAATTACAGTATGATTGGCATCATAATGGCCAGTGTTGAAATGTGATGACACATCAATGTGATGTACATCTCCATTAGGAATGATAAATCAAAGGTTATTCATTGGTGTTTGATTTATGCCTTGGAAATGTTACCATGGGAAATAAGAGTAAAATCTCTTCTTAGAGGCATGAAAGCCCAGGAGAGCCCTCTTCTGGTGGCATGTGAGAATTATAGGTCTTACATTTTCCCTTTCCAATTGCTAGATTTCCCTGTCGTATTATAGCCCTTTCCATTTTTAATCTTTCTTCCTCTCGGCTCAATCTACAACATATTTAATGCATCCACCTGCATGGTGGCTGCTTACTAGAGACAACCATTTTATGCTGAACCAAAACTCTTAATGATTTGCTGCACCCAGCAAAGACTAACGTTATTGTGCAGTCTCTCTTTCCTACCCCACCCCCAAAATAAGAATAAATAAAAATGCATTTGCACTTGGGTGAAAATTGTCATCTTGAAATTGCAGCTCCATTTCACCAAAAATTTCCTGGTGAAGAAGAAATTCTCCAACAGTTCCTTGGGAAGATATCACCATGAGCAGCGGCAGGAAGAAAATGTCTCTCTCTTTTTCCTATGTTTTTTCTCCTTGCAGCAACTGTTTTGCCATGTCTGGCCTCCATTTTGTATCCTCCACAATGCCACAGACCTAGACCACATTCACACCATACACCTTGGTCCACATGCAAGGTAGGGAGCTCTTAAGTGCTTCGTATTGCTTCCCAGGCTCTAGGTGGGTCTCTCCTGGGATCTGGAGGCTGTTGTGAAATCCTGCAGGGCCACCTGAGATCTTGCAAAAGCCTCCCAGAGTCTATGTTTGAGCTTTCCAGAGCCCAGTTAGCAGGCTGGAGAGCTCCCAGCATGGAAAGAACTTTTAAGCTTTCCACCTCCAATGTGTTTAATTGGTGAAATTTCAGCTGACCAGCTGCCAAATGTGTAAAACCACAATCATGCAAGTTAAATGTGTGCAAAGCTGCAAGTCGACTGTACTCTTTTTGGCACCTGCTAAAAACATTTTTTTTTTAAAAGACAAGCCTACCTAGCTATCTTGAAAGCTGATTTATGTGGTTGATTTTTCTTCTTTTTTAGTTTATGGTTGATTTCAATTTCTAATGTTTTAAATTGTTTCTGTATTTACCAGTAATTTTATAGTTTTATTATATTTGTAAAGCACTTTCAACTCTTTAAAATCAGGCAGCGTATACATTTTATAGCATGAATCAATCAATAAATAATTTTACGCGGCACCCTGAAACAATTTGCAATATAATAAAAAATGTAATTAAGAGAAGAAGAAGAGTTTGGATTTGATATCCTGCTTTACCACTACCGTAAGGAGTCTCAAAGCGGCTAACATTCTCCTTTCCCTTCCTCCATCACAACAAACACTCTGTGAGGTGAGTGGGGCTGAGAGACTTCAGAGAAGTGTGACTAGCCCAAGGTCACCCAGCAGCTGCATGTGGAGGAGCGGAGACGCAAACTCAGTTCACCAGATTACGAGACTACCGTTCTTAACCACTACACCACACTCCCTTTAAAACATGTGCATCTTTAAAATTAAAACATGTGCATCTCTTTTTCTTCACATGCACACACACATTTATACTATTAAAGCAATGCATACATAATATAATATGTATACATATACATAATATATCAACCACAGCACATTCATAAAATCAATTCACATCCATACAGACAAGATGCCAAGTTGGTTGGCTGGAAAAATGAATCATAAAATGTGGCACAGCCAACCACAATGCAAGGTCTATCAGACAGATGATCAAATTACCATTCTATCAATGATACTGAAGACTTGCACATATATACGGCAATATCAGCTCAACCTTGGGAACGAGGGGGGGAAATCATTACGTTTGTTACATGATGTTACATGATGGAACATATTGGAATAATTATTGCCAGTTCAGATCTAAAGATAACTTTTCAGTCACTGGCTGTTTTTATTGGCTAACTTTGAGCTTTAAATCAGCATCAAAAGAAACAGAGCTAAAAACTTATCATGGTGGGGCAGTCATAGATTTAATGGCCAGTAGTTTGCACGACTCTTTCAACCTCTAGCAACCAAGTCTTTTAACTAGCCTGTGCTGAGTTTTCGCCACGCTGTCATGAATTCAGCTGATCACCTCCCTGCCAGTGTCAAGTGTGGGAATAAGTGTGGTGTGGATTTTTGATGACTGATTGCAGCCAATAGCCAACTTATGCCAGGTTCCGATTATGGTGTTAGCATGGGCAGGACTCAATCAAGTTAGAAGTCAGCCACCTAAAAAAAAAGCATGACTGCCATGTGCTTAAAGAGTTGCAAGAACAGCCTCATGAATCCTTCACAAGTACCTGGATGGAATATGTGATTGCTTCATCACCTTAGTCCCCTCACCCCCATGTTGCATGAGGAGAGGACACAGTGGTAGGAGAGACTTGCTGTGTATCGCTGAAAGGTTAAAATGCAGAGGGTGTGCTTTGCCAGGTCAGGTGGGGAAGTCATGGCCATGAAATATGTGCTTAGAATAGGCAGCGACACAGGGCACATTTTTATCTCTCTCTCATGTGTCTTTTATGAAGAATAATTATTTACTGCAACAATGCATAGCACATGCATTTTCAGATGCCCTTGGAGAGGTTTTTCCTATATTATTGCACTCTCTCAATTTAGCCTGCTAAGCTCTTCAAATTTCTGTCGACTCCTTACAGTGCAATTGTTTGCCTTTTTACACAAACGAAAAAAGATTATTTATTTGTGTAGCTGAAGCTGTTACAACCCCCCCAAAAAACAGAATAAAATACATTACAGAATTAAAATAATTATTAAAATCAGATGTTCTGTCACATAAGAGTTTGTTCCCTAGAAGAATGTAAATTTATCAAAATAAAACATTTTCTTCTTAAAATTGCTGCTCTAAAGGCAAAACAAGCCACTGTCAGTTTGCATTTCTTAGTGCAGAAAGTATTGATCTGATTTGCAGAGATCTTTCCTATTCTAATTCATTCAAGAGGTTTCTGGAAATTTATGGAAGCTTCTCTGTATGAAAGAAGTTTCATGATTGTTTGGGTTATACCTTCAGAGAAGCTGAGTACAGCTGGCTTGAACTAGTTCTGTTATCTCTTCCAGTTAAAATCATGCTGACTATAAATATAGGCAAGAAGGAGCCGGAGTCTTACTTTCTATTTCTATCTTTCTTCTTTCTGGTGTGGTCTTGTTATAAGTTTATAAGTTTTTGTAAGTGCTGCCACCAGATTTTTTATGGACTGTGCAAATCCTGAATCTACTGGATTTGTGACCATTATGCTCATTTGCCTTCTGCACCAGTAAAGCTCTGCTGGATGAAGTACAATCGCCTCTGGTCTATTTTGGGGGGAATTCTGCTACGTGTTTAAGCTTTTTCCTTCCCAGAAGAAGCTGGGGCAACATTTTGCAGAGCTGTTTGGGAACCTACATAGATATACCATTGTGTTCAATGGGACTCACTCACTAATACATGCATAGCCACCGTGGTGCCCTCCAGATATTGTGGATTACAGCTCTCATCAACCCATGGTCAGGGATTATGAGAGTTGTAGCAGCCCAGCAACAATTGGCACCTATCTATCTATACCTGTCCTAGTATCTAGGATTGCAGGCTAAGGCAGCTACAGTAGTGGCTTGCCCCTCCAAAAGGGTATGGGAGAAGGTGCTGATAACATTCAAAACCAAGATGAAGGTATGCCAGGCTTGTGGTGTCAAACACACTTCTTTATGGAAGTGAGTCATGGGCAACTTACAACTGCCAGGAGTGATGGCTCAACATGTGCTGTATTTTAGGGTATCACATGGCAGGTGGGAGTTTCAAACAAAGATGTGCTCTTCCATGAACACATTCACAGTATTTTCACACTCCTGTCTCAGTGATGTCTAGGCTGGCTTGGTAATGTCCACAGGATGGAAGATGTCAGGCTCCTCAAGGGCATGCTCTGTGGGGAACTGGCTTCAGGCAGCAGACACATTTTGTGTACAAAGCTATCTGTAATGGCCTGGGATTCGGACTCGGAGGCTGAACCTGAGGAATCCCAGTCTGCACAGGAGTCCCCGCCTCCAGAACCAGCTGAGCCGGGGCTGGGGCTTGAGCCTGAAGGGTCCTCACCTGTGCTGGATCCTTAGGTGCAGGCATCAGCTGAGTCTGCTCTGGCTCCTGAGGTGATGGAGGACCCATTGCCTGCAGGTGCTCCACTCTCAGCCCCGTCAGGGGAAGCTGAGGTTGCCTCTGGGTCCAGTAACCCTCCAGCCTCTCCTGAGCTGCAGAGGCTCAGGGCAGAGAGGTGGAGGGAACTAAGTTCCCGAAGGAGGAAACACCGTTTACCTTCCCACCAGAGCAGTACCTATTTATCTACTTCCACTGGTGAGCTTTAGAATTGCTAGGTTGGCAGGAGCAGGGACAGAGCAACGGAAGCTCACTCTGTCGTGAGGATTTGAACTACCGACCTTCCGATCGGCAAGCCCAAGAGGCTCAGTGGTTTAGACCCATGTTCCTTACCTTAAAATAAAGACTAGCCTCTGTGAAGTAGAGCATGTAGCCAACACAACCTGAAGTAGAAGCTGGTAGCTGAACAAAGATCCATATGTCCATGTGGTCAGTAAGATATCAGGCAGTCAATAGGAAGAGTGTATGCACTCTTTTCATGCACGGTCCACGCTTTAAAGTTCTGTGTCCAAGTGCCCCCCCTTTATCTCAAGAGCTTTCCCTGCGAAAAACCCACTCTTTAAAGTTCAGTTGGAGAGAACAGCAACCCCAAATTTCTGGTTGAGTGCTAAAGAGTGGGTTTTCACAGTGAAAACTCAGGGCAAAGAAAAGAAACCATGGTTGGACACAGAGCTTTTAAGCATGAACCTGTGCCTGGAAAGACTGGGGCCAATGGTTATTACTGATACCAATGATGGGTCAGTAATATGTTGCCCCTATGACTGAGATCAGATAAAGGCCTAACTGCTTTATTGTATTCTTTCTGCCATCTTGTGAAAACATGGTTTTTAGAGAGGGAGTTTTTGGTGGCGCTGTGGGTTAAACCACAGAGCCTAGGACTTGCTGATCAGAAGGTCGGCGGTTTGAATCCCTGCAACGGGGTGAGCTCCCATTGCTCAGTCCCTGCTCCTGCTAACCTAGCAGTTCGAAAGCACAAAGTGCAAATAGATAAATAAGTACCGCTCCGGCGGGAAGGTAAACAGTGTTTCCGTGCACTGCTCTGGTTCGCCAGAAGCGGCTTAGTCATGCTGGCCACATGACCTGGAAGCTATACACCGGCTCCCTCGGCCAGTAAAGTGAGATGAGCACCACAACCCCAGAGTTGGTCACGACTGGACCTAATGTTCGGGGTCCCTTTACCTTTATTTATGTAAGTTAGTTGACTTTGGCACATCTGGCTTTATTACTTGTGAAACACTTTCAATATTTAGAACAGAAACATCTACAGAAATTGGAGTTTGGGACAAAGAGCATAGTCTTCAGCTGAGGGACTTTGACACAGTGGAGGCTCCTGTGGATGCTGCAACAATTTCTGCCTGCCCATAGTCACTGTCTACCTGCATGTTTCCTTATAATTAGTCCAGGGAGTAGCACTGCCAAATCGTCGTCTTCCTTAGTCTCAGTTTCACCCTTTCAGAACTCAGCAGGGAGGAGAAGGAGGGCAAAACTAAAATTCGTTGGCTCTGTCATTGCCTCTGGTTCCATCTACTGTTGGTCTCCATGCCTTCTGCTCTCTGGTTCCCAATGGGCACCAGCCACCATTGCTTGTACCCCACGTTCTGAGGAACAGAAATGAACAAGGAGCTCATTGCAGGAAATGTGAGGTTAACCTGTGCCTTGGGCAGGCCAGATTGTGGAAAATGAAAGCGGCAGAACAAAGTTCCCTGGAATGGTATAGTTTTCATTTCATGTTTGGAAACTCTGGATATAAATAACAATGGGTTGGGGAGGGGGACAGAGGGAGAGAGAAGACTTTAAAATATCCTTACTATGCCATTTTAATAGGCCCTGGTTAAAAAGGTTAATGGCAATGCTAATAAAACAGGTTAAAAGAAAAGCAGTCAGAATGTAATATAATCTAGTTTATTCCTCATGGAAATGAACCAATAAATGCCTACCGTGAGAAGCCTCAGCCTGATTTCACAGCAGGTCACTGTGTTTAATTGAAAGTTCTAACCAGACCCATTTATCACAGGGATCACTCGGAGGAAAACTTTTTAAAGTATATAGATTAATCATGATCATTAAACCTGGGGCAAAGCACACCACACATTTCCTTAGAAGTGATTTAGTAAGAATGTTCCAGCCAAACAAATTAAAGCTTGGACATTTAAAAAATATATATGAAAGGGAATGCCTGTAAAAGACAGAGTGATTGGGAAGTGCCACTGTAGCTTTGTCGTAGCAGCTCCAACATCTTTAAGCCAAGCTACAGAAACCAGGAGTTCCTCAGGATCACCTATTCATCGAAGATTCATTCCGACTTGCTTGCACAAAGCTTATGTGGAAGTTAAGACTATATCCAGTCTTTACTGAACATTCATTTTGATTTCTTTGAGAGCTTATAAGACAGTGGACTCAGAAGAGGAAGGAGAAGAAGGGGAGGAAGGAGAGGAGAAATAAGATTTTAAGATTATAATTTAAATTAATTAGAAATCAATATGGCGTTGAAAATTTGGTCGTGGAATATTAATGGGATGAATGAGAAAAAAAGAGAAATAAAATTCAACAATATTTGAAAAAGCAAAACTTGGATATCATTTGTTTACAAGAGACTCATGTGATGAGGAAACATAGAAAAATTTTAATAAACAAAAAACTGGGAAGCGAATTTATTTCATCGGACAAAACTAAAAAGAGAGGAGTGGTACTATACATTAAAAATAAATTAGAAGCACAACAAATTTTTAAAGATGAGGAGGGTAGAATTGTGGCAGTACAAGTTAAATGACAAGGAGAAAAAATAATAATTGTCGGAGTATATGCCCCAAATGAAAATAAAATAGACTTTTTAAAAGAATTAGAGGAAAAATTATTTGAATATCTAGTTCAAAAGATAATAATCGGCAGGGTAAGAAGCCGAGGATAAAATTTAAGATATTGACAGATGCGAAAGCAAGAGGAGGCTTCACCCTGCCAGATTTGAAATTGTACTATGAAGCATCCTGCCTCTGTTTGTTGAAGGATTGGATGAAATTAGAAGATACTGATTTGTTAGATCTGGAAGGTTTTGATAATAGATTTGGGTGGCATGCATATTTGTGGTATGACAAGAAACGTGTACATAAAGGATTTGAAAACCACATCATAAGAAGGTCTCTGATTGAAGTGTGGGAAAGATATAAAAACTTGCTGGAACAAAAAACTCCATATTGGTTATCGCCGTTGGAAGCGATAAGTGTGAAGAAAGTCAATATGACTGGGGGATGGGTGACATATGAGAAGCTAATAAGTAAAAGAGAAGGTAAATGGAAAATGAGACCATTTGAAGAAGTTAAGGAATATGTTAATGATTGGTTGAATTTTTTTCAGATCAATGAAAAGTTTAAAAATGATTTGAACCAAAGGGGTTTTGCAGATAAAGAAACAAAATTTCAAACAGAAATATTGAACAATGATTTTAAAATTTTAGCAAAAATGTATAAGATATTGTTAGAATGGTGTACAAAGGATGAAGAGGTAAAATCAGTTATGATTGATTGGGCCAAAGATTTAGGACATAATATAATAATATACAAATGGAAGAATGGGAAAAATTATGGAAAGAAGGTTTAAGATTCACTGCATGTACAACTATAAAAGAAAATGTGATGAAAATGATGTATTGATAGTATGTAACACCGGTAAAATTAGCAAAAATGTATAATATAAGTAATAAATGCTGGAAATGTAAAGAAAAAGAAGGTACTTTCTATCATATGTGGTGGGAATGTAAGAAAGTAAAAAGTTTTTGGGAAATTATTTATAATGAATTGAAGAAAATGTTGAAATATACATTTGTTAAGAAACCAGAAGCATTTTTATTAGGCATTACAGGCAATGAGATAAACAAGAAAGAAAAGAAGTTATTTTTGTATGCAGTGACAGCAGCAAGAATATTGATGGCCCAGAAATGGAAACAAGAGGAGCTACCCACGTTAGAAGAATGGAGAACAAAAATGATTGACTACGCAGAATTGGACAGAATGACAGAAAGGATCTGAAACCGACAAGATCAAAGATTCACAGAAGATTGGGAAAAATTTATTGAATATTTGCAAAAATTAAGTAATAAGCAGATTACGTTTGTAAGTTTCAATGAAGCATTGTGATGGGAAATATATTAAAAGGGGATGAAGTCTAACAGTAATAATATAAACAACAAAATAGAAATGTGTTGAAAGTTAAAATATGAAAGATTTACAGACAAGTTGAGGGAAGTCGAAAAAAGAGAAATAAGATGCAACTAAGAGGTATGGAGTGTATAATTTTGTTTTGTATTTGAAAATTAATTATATATATATATATATAGAGAGAGAGAGAGAGAGAGAGAGAGAGAGAGAGAGAGAGAGCGCTAGCTTATAACAGTGAGCATTTATCTGGCATTCATCCTGATTTGCTTATGGATCAACAAGTTGATGTAGCAGCAGCAAAAAAGCGCTAATGCTATCCTAGGCTGCATCTACAGAAGTATAGTGTCCAGATCAAAGGAAGTAATAGTACCACTCTATTCTGCTAAGTCAGACCACAACTAAAATACTGCCTCCAGTTCTGGACATCACAATTTAAGAAGGGTGTTGACAAGCTGGAACATGTATAGTGGAGGGCAACCAAGATGATCAAGGATTTGGAAACCAAGCCTTATGAGGAACAGCTGAAGGAGCTGAGCTCAGGAAACCGAGGAGATAATTCTATTCCTGTTAATATCACACTTTTCTATGCATTTCCCCCCCCCCCACTGACAAAAAGTCAGTTTCTTTTTAGAAGTGGATTAGTTGCTCTAGTGCAACAGAGCACTTTTATCTTCTTTAAGTGAACAAATTTAGATTCCCTGTATCTATATTATTTGGGGGATCACATTCAGTTAAGTTCAGTGGTGGCTGATCAACTCTACCGTGTGGGAATCCCTTGCAGTCAACCACAGTGCCTGGGGACAATCAGTCAGGTTGTTCATCCACAGCAGTGACTAGAGGATGAATGACCACTGGGAGAAGCGCAGAGAGAAGGAACGCCATGGTGCATCTGCAGCAGCACAACCAGACGCCTTCATCTGCCTCACCTGCAACTAAACATGTCTCTCCTGTGTTGGGTTCTCCAGCCACAGCAGGCACTGAAACCTTCCAACAGTTTGACTCCACCTACAAAGGCACACTCTTCCATGGTCTCCTGAGACAGATGCCAACATTAGGTCTCATCTAGTGGTGGCTGATGACCATTGGGACTGGCTGGGCAGAAGCAGGGTGACCTACTGTTGGTGGAGCCAATGTCAGGCAGAGCCAACTGGTTCTAATTTTATTTCCACCCATCTCCCTGCTAGTTCCACCTGGGCGATACTGAAATTGAGGAGAAGATGGCAGCCTCTGAACTAGTTGTATATAAGTAAGCAGGAAAGTTTGGGGCAGGGCAGTTGAAGTTGCTGAGGCAGTCCATTCATTCTCATGGCCCAACCTCCACTGGTCAAGTCTTTCAGATGTTTCAGAAGAGGAAAGGGAACCAGATGCTTGCTTACCCTGATATGGAGTTGGTATTGCTGCTGGTTATTTTCCAAATCGCCAGGCTTGGAAGAGGCCTGTTCATCTCACACATCTGAGGCCAGGACGTGGAATCTGCTTTCATCTCCCAAGAGCTGTATAGAGAGACTGAGAATTTCAGCCCCCTTGACCACAGCTGAGCATTTCGCAATGTGTGAAATGGTTGCAACCTGCCCTTTCAAGGTTACTTATTTATTTTCCTTTGTGTGTGACTCGCTGAGCTACTGTATTCAGGTTATACTTAGCAGTGGAGGGAAACATAGCAGATTGTATTACCAATTAACCGAACATCCTGTGAAATAAACATTGTATTTTGTTTGGGAAGAGAATGTGAAGTGAGTCACAAGTTCTGGCTAATTGTAACAGTTTTGGGGTGGGGAAGCAAGATGCAAGAAACAATAACAGCAAGGACTGAATGGTTCAGATAACCACACGCACAATGAAAGAAAGGACAGTTCACCTATTACATTTTGGCCCATTTGAGAATGATATTCATACATTAAAAAAAGGAAAGAAATTCTGCAATAATTAAAAACTTCACTACCTTTGAAAACACCCATTTGGATTTTGAAAGGTGGTGTATGTTTGTTGATTTAATACTTTATTTTATTTGAAGCATCTTTATCCTTCTGCAGCTGAAAAAGTCCCACAGAGCAGCTTTAGAAATGTCAGTGATAAGCTAGTGCTTGCCGTTGGGCTTACAACAACGAAGACATGGCAAAAAAGGAAAGCAGATTAGGAGGAAAGAGGAAATTCAGGTATTAGTTCTCAGCTACAGATTTTTTTGGAACAACCAGCTGGAATGGAAAGATTTCAGGGAGACAAAGAGCCAAAAGTTGCTGATCTTTCAAGCAAAGCCAACTGAGAGCTCCTGCTGCCCCACAACCAATCCAATCTAGAGTTAAAAAGGTTAAAGGACCCCTGACAGTTAAGTCCAGTCGCAGGCGACTCTGGGTTTGCGGCGCTCATCTCGCTTTACAGGCTGAGGGAGCCAGTGTTTGTCCCCAGACAGTTTTTCCAGGTCAGGTGGCCAGCATGGTTAAGCCGCTTCTGGCACAACAGAACACCGAAACCAGAGCAGCACACGGAAACACCATTTACCTTCCCGCCGGAGTGGTACCTATTTATCTACTTGCACTTTTGGGCGTGCTTTCAAATTGCTAGGTTGGCAGGAGCAGAGACCGAGCAAAGGGAACTCACCCTGTCATGGGGATTCAAACCACCAACCTTCTGATCGGCAAGCCCAAGAGGCTCAGTGGTTTAGACCACAGCACCACTAAGAAATCGCTGCATTACATCTTTTTCATCCATGTCCATGAAGCATTGAATGTAGGGAAGCAAACAATAGACAGAGGGGAAGGAACAGCAAGGCTAGTAAGGGAAACATATGAGCAAATGCACTTACATGTACATTGCCTTTTTGTATCCGTTGCGGATGAGAACTTGGAAGTTAAGGCAGAGGCTTTATAGAAAATGCTGCTTTTGAGCTGGGTAGCTGAAAAGAGAAATTTTGTATTGATTGATACCAGGCAGGGGTTGCAGGCCAGGCACACTCCTGCCCATTTCTCAAATGAAATGGAACCATTCTGAAGCTGTCACAAATCCCTCTTCTAATTTCCTGGCAATAGCTTTGAACTGGTCGCCTAGAAATGGATGGTGCTACTGCCCATTACTAATTTTGTAACTCTCCAAGATAGGCGGAGGGCAGCCTTCAGATGTCATTTTTTGGTGCATTCTTGACTGTTTGTGTTTATAATGGCATGAGAGCAGTTATGTGCAATCCCAATTCAGAGGTGGATGCTGGGCTTTAAAATTTCAGCGGCACCCTGTGTGACACCAAAATTTTGTGCTTCCCTGCCTCTCACATTCTGTTGTTTGCCATTGTTGCAGCATCTTCTGCAACACCCTCTTGGCTCAGTGCCCAGGATTGGTGAGCTCCCCTAAATCTGCCTCTGCTACTACTTGCACCTGCAAAAGTTTCAGGGCAGATCTGCTGTCAGTACATGTGCCATAGCTTCCTGCCAAAGTCCTGTATCTTTCCAAATTTGAAATGTTCCAGGTCTTTTTTTGTTCCACTTTTACTACACGGCTCTGCAAAGTGTCCCTCTGAATGGCAATAAGATGGTAACACTGAGGAAGCACCACAGAACTAATACAACGGAATGATGTGCAGACAATCCAGTCGAAATTCCCCACTAATATTGCATAAGCAATATGTTGCAGAACACCCACAGAAAACCTCCATTCTGAAATACATAATTTCATCAGAATTGGGAGTGGAAATTCCTGCATGTTGTCTGAGGTCAGGAAAGGAGTGCAAGCAAGTACCAGCTCTATTCATTATTGTTAGGGGTTTTTAGCACACGAACATAACATAAATAATTATGTTATACAATTCAATTGAAATTTTCCACTGAAGTTAATTTCATAATTGCCTATGTTTCAGCCATAACAGATAGAGAGATGAATAATGTAGGTTTTAGCGGAAACCAAACCGTAGCAGCAGAGAAACAGCGCTGATTGCAGTGAACCCAGGACCAGACAGCAATCTCTAGTCTGAAACTTACATCCCTACCCTGGAGTCCTAGTTGCATCCCTGTTCTGGAGGGGCCTAGAGAGAGAGTTACACCCCATAAGTATTTATTTTAGTTTGAAAATTGCTAGGGCTGTCAATTTCTCATTCACCACCAGATGGCCTAACTATCCTATTTGTTCACTATGAATGAAGCCTGCTTGGGGGAGCAATGATAACTTTTAAGCCTCTGCATGTATTTGGCACTCTCAATCATATAGCTATTACTCAGCTAGTTAATAAATGAGGAAGAAGGATTAGTTCTTAAACTGACCTTCTGCTTGTAAAATAAAAGATGCTTGCAGAATGCAGATGGAAATGCAGAATACAGATGCACGATAATCCAGAGTCCAAAAACTAGTTAGCCTGTTAGTCTCTAGGTACACATATGTACACATATCAAGAAGTCCCATTAACCTCCAGCATACATGGAAGGATTAAGCTGTTCTCTGAGCCCCCTGTTTGCTCGTAGCACTAGATTTCTTGATAGTCCAATGGGAATTCTTCGTTGGCTAGCTAAAGTAGGTTTTGCTGAGCTGAGAGTCTTCCAAGCAAAACAAAGGAGATTTAGTAGGCCAGAGAGTCTGACCCATGCAGAGTCTGAGAGATGTGGCTTGTGATTTATAAGGCTTTAAATGGTTTGGGACCTAACTTCTAGACCGGTCATTCATCTCAACATACGATGTGGCTGCATTGGTGATCAGTGGCTATGCCTGAGTGAAACAGTTCCCCAGTTGAAAGCGGAGAGACATTGTTGTCAGATCTTGGTCTGTAGGGAGCTCAAAGTCACTGTGCCGTTTGATTCTTTTTATGGCCAATTCATGACATTTAGAACCCTTGCCTCTGGAAACACACAGGCCGTCTCTCTCTCTGCTCCTGGAGACACCCAGATATCACCTTTTGTACAAGGAAGGCCATCTCTCTCACACACAAATACACTCCCCCTCCCTCAAAAAAGAGAGAGCTTAAAATGTACACATTAAAATAATCATCTGGAAAAGCTCTTGGAAAGTAATGGGTTTTTAGTTTTCAGACTACAAAGAGGAGATTGAAAATATAAACTGCATGTGCTATGACTGCTCCTATTTGTTGGGGGCAGTTTTTATTTCCTGGCGTTTTTATTTCCCCCTGGTGAATCATGTTGCCTATTGGTTTGTTTTTGGCTTTGTGGGGGCGGATGCCTTATTGCAGTGTTGAGTTGATAGAATTGTCATCCATCAGGATTCAGCTCCCTCCCCAGGGTCTCTATCCTAGGAGTTAAATAATATCAGTGTGGAGAGAAAACATTTCATCATAATTTAATACAGCACATAGAAAAGAGGAGCAATGTCTGTGAGGCAGGACACTGATCCTTGGTATGACAACTGGAATTCTGCAAGCATATATTTTTTCTTTCCTTGCTGTGGTAGGGTAAGTAACTATATACAGTGGTACCTCAGGTTACAGACGCTTCAGGTTACAGACTCCGCTAACCCAGAAATAGTACCTCGGGTTAAGAACTTTGCTTCAGGATGAGAACAGAAATTGCGTGGTGGCGAGGTGGCAGTGGGAAGCCCCATTACCTAAAGTGGTACCTCCGGTTAAGAACAGTTTCAGGTTAAGAACAGAACTCCAGAACGAATTAAGTTCTTAACCTGAGGTACCACTGTACAAGGCTTAATTAGAAATGTCATTCCCAGCCCAGAAACCAGTTTCCTTCCTTCCTTCCTTCCTTCCTTCCTTCCTTCCTTCCTTCCTTCCTTCCTTCCTTCCTTTGCTTTTTACTGCCAGATCCAGAAGAATGTGTGGAATTGCTGCGAAAAATGTCTCTGCAACATTCTGAGAAACTGAGAGAGGAATGTAAACTTTAGAAATTTATCTTTTTAGTTTGCTTAGGTACATTTTGCATCAGTGCAGCCAATAAAGCTGAGCTCTCTCCAAGCCAACCTTTTGCTCCCTTTTAAAATTCTGGTGGCCATAAAGTATTGAGGCTGGCAGAGGGTTCATTGATATTTTGAAGTTTTTATCCACTTTCATCCTCAAGAACAGGGTGGTCCAACTTTTCACACCAGGTGGACCACAAGAGTACTTTGACATGGAACCTATGGGCCGCACCCTGTCTTGTCTCATGGGGGAAGGCAAAATTTGATGCCCCTCCCCATCCCTTGTCCTGCCTTCCTAAAGCTGGCTAAGCAAGGTGCTGGGCTTTGGGAAGGAGACAAAGAGCACTGGCAGGGTCCTAGAGCCTGCCTATCTCCTTCCCAATGCTGGGGATGTGCAAACTAGGCTTTGGGAAGGAGGTGGGCGGACTCTAGGACCTCATCAGAGCTCTCACTCCTCCTTCCCAAAGCCCAGCACCTTGCATGCCCAGCTTTGGGAAAGTAATGCAAAGGCTGAGGGGAGCATCAAATGTTGACAAAGGCTACAAAAAAAAAAGGCTTTGAGGGCTTCATGTTGCCCTCATTGGACCACCCTACTCCATAAAGTGGACTAAACCTTAAAGTGTCATATGATCTTTACTTTCCTGTTAACTAGCACTGAATGTCTATCCTTTTCATCTCTGTCTTGTTCCCACTCACCCTCTTTCTATCTGTTTATTTTTCAGGTACCTCTCTCTTCCTCCTTCACAATGGGCTACCATGGGATGATCACTCTTGTGAGAGGTCTGAAATGGTCACTTGTAGTATTGGGCCTTTAAAAATTGGGTCATGGACTGCTTGCAGCTATGGGCTATAAGTTTCCCATCCCAATCTAAAGGGCAGAAGCTTGGGAGAATCATGAAGCTGCCTTGAGTGGTGCTTCCAGGCGTTCAAAGGCAATGTTTCCCTGTGAAATAATACGGCATGTGGCTTGGCTTGCTTGCACAGGTTACCTGGGGTAGAATGCATGTTTTGTTCACTTTGCTGCTTGTAGCCTCTTGCTTTGAGGAGTGGATCCCTCAAATTTTAAAACAAGCCTTGCAGCAGAGTAGGGCAACAGTATAAAGGCTGATCTAGTTTAGGGTTGACACTTCCCCCCCAAAAGAGGCCTTGTGCCTTTATAACAGGGAGAAATTCAACAGGCTGATTTTCTGTACATAGCTATGAATCATGGGGAAAGCTACATCTGTTGAATTACAGTTTCAATATACACTTTTTAAGATAATGAAACACAGGTGTTTTTTAAATTAAAAAGAAATGCAAGATCCTAAACTGTGGAAGTTAAACTATGGTGAAAGTGTAAAAAAAAAAAAAAGGTGCTGAGAGTGCTGCTGTGCTGTTTTTTAAATGATAAATATATTTTTACCATATTATCACGCCATAAAAGCTAGTTAGGAGGACTTGCTTTCAGGTTTTATTTTTTATTTTTTACGAAAGCACATTAAGTAAAAGCTTATTAAGAAATAAACAGTCAAGAGGATAAATGGGACTAAGCTGGCTTATGCATTAATGAAGCAAAATCAGATGTCAGATCATTAATTAAATTCTACAAATCATTGTGTCACCATCGCCGACAAAGGCTATGAGCTCAATATCAAGGTGAAAATTAAACTGCATGGCTGCATTTTCATATTAAAACTCCAGCTCATCCAGTCTCTCAAGCTAACAAGGTTAAAAGTAGCATCATCAAGATTTTAGCCAACAGATGGAATGTACCCATTAAAAAGTTTTTTTGTGGGGAGCCTGTGTTTTCCAAAATGTTTTCTCAAATATTAATTTTAAACATATTCGTTTCAATGTTTCCAACAAATTCCTATTTGCATCAAAACAGCAACAACAACCCACCCCTGCTTAAAAAGAGCCAACGATTGATTGATTGATTGATTGATTGATTAGCATCTGTCTGTCTCAGAAGACAATGGAAGAGTGTGCCTTTGGGAGTAAAGTCAAACTGTTGGAGGTTACAGTGCCTGCTGTGGCTGAAGAGACCAATATGGGAGAGACATGTTCATTGCAGCTGGGGATGAAGTGTGTATGGGGGTCCTAGGTTGCCCAGACAACAAGACGCCTCTCTTGGCCTCACTGATGTAGTCCAAAGGAAAGCAGAGTGATGTGTTTGGCACCAGGTTGGCTACAGGAGTTGCTGGAAGAAGACATACAAGGCTTCTCTTTATGGGAAGATGGTATTTGCATCCCACTATGTCAGTTTGGGTGAGGGAGTGGCTCTGAGGTGGTCTGGCTCTTAGCGGCAGTCTGAGGATTTTCTACCTACCTGTGCAGATTATTCCTGCCCATACCTGTGATTTTTAGTTTGGTGCCAATGCTTTTTTGTTATATTTTAATAAATAGAACCTCTTTTTTTTAACCAATTCCTGTTAATGAGTCTTTGTTTTGGGTGTGAGACAAAGATTCAACAAAGCTAAAAGCTCCCAATAAGCTGGACTAAAAATAAAATTCAAAGAACACTTGAAGGGAAAAAGAATCTCTGGCCACAAGCAAGCTAATAAATTCACAGTTGGTGTTTTGCTTTCATTTGCTGAAGCTGAAGCTCAATTTTTGGGTGGGTCAGGGTTAAAGCAGCATGTGGGAGATAGGACTTTTAAGTTACAAATTACATTTTGTTGATGAGGCCCACAGAGTGAAATACAATGAAGACATTTTAGGAATTCAGGAATATATCACCACTGTGCAAGTAACATCTTCCTGAGGATATCCAGCTTCATTCTGATCAGTTCCCATTTTGTTTTGTTTTCCTTTCCTATTTATGAAACTCCATTAACTGCAGCACTCAACCCCCCTCCAGATTTTTGTGGTCCTACAAGTAATTCTGAGCTCCAGGTGGACTCTGCCACATAATGAAGGACCCTTGTGAGAAACCTTTCCCTTTCAAAAGAAACCCATCCATTGGGCACAGGCTCTGGCAGCTTGGGGAGAAGGAAGAGAAACTGCCAAGCTTTTTATCAGTGCACATCAGAAGCCCATTGAAACACTTAAATGAGGAGGAAGAGGACAGCAGGGGCAGCATCAAAACTGGCGAATATTCCTGGTCCATGTACTCCCTATCCTCCTTCTTTGTTCCACCTTCTCTTGATACATATATTTTTACAAAACACCAATGAGGACAAATCCAGAATGGGATGATGTGATCCCAATTGCTCTCCTATGCATGATGGAGAGCTGACTTTGACACCAAGAGTGGTCCTTAGTTCCTCTTGCCTATATGACATGATAGACCCACCTCTGAGACTATTGCCTAACCGTGCAGGAGCATAATATTCACATAGGTCTTACACATGCAAAAGCAAAGCTATGCTCAGTGGAGAATTATTTCTTCAGCCTGAGGATCACATGAGAATCTGGGCAACATTCTGAGGGCCACATGTCAGTACTTGGCAGGGCCAGAAGCAAATGTGGGTGGAGCAATTAATCTAGACCTCACCTTTGTACATGATTGTGAGAGGACTGGGAATGAAGATTGAAAAAACATCAGACTGAAAAAGCCTAGGACCCTCATACCTATGGGACCGCCTCTCCTGGTATGTCCACGGAGGACCTTACGGTCTTCAAATCTTGGAGATCCACAGGGAGGATCTAGGACCACAGGGAGGTTAGGCTGGCCTCAGCCAGAGCCAGGGCTTTTTCGGCCATGGCCCCGATCTAGTGGAACGCTCTGTCACAAGAGACTAGGGCCCTGCTGGACTTGACATTATTCCACAGGGACTGCAAGACAGAGCTGTTCCACCAGGCCTTTGGCCAAGGCACAGTCTGGCCCCCTCCTTCGGTAATCCTCACAGAACTCTAGCCCAATGGTTTCCATTAATTTGATTTTGAATTGATTTTAGAATGAATTGATTTTACAATGCATTTCAATTGATTGATTGTGATTTTATGTGAACTGTGTTGCTTTTATTGTTGTTAGCCACTCTGAGCCCGGCTTCGGCTGGGGAGGGCAGGATATAAATAAAATATTATTATTATTATTATTATTATTATTATTATTATTATTTAGCAGATGGAGACATAGCTAGACAGTAGCACAGCCAGATGTTATCCTGGGGTGCCTACTCTGGACATTTGGAATAATTGTTACATACATAATTGGCAGACAAAGAATTGGAAGCCCATCTTATTTCTTTTTCTTTAGTTACTTTTCTATCTTACTTCTCTATGATTTTCCTTTTTCACCAGCTCTGTTTATACTTACATTTTATTTTGTAATTTGAAGTTCTCTATCTTGGGTTAAAGAAGATACACACAGGAAGGCGATGGATTAAAGATGAAGGGCTCCCTAGTTGGAGGGACAGGACAGAGAGGGTCTCCCAGGGTTGGAGGCTGGGGGAAGAGGGGGAGCTCCCAGATGAGAGCTGGGGGTGTTCACTTTTCTGTGTGTGGAATAAGGGTTAAGATTTAATTTCAATAGACAGCTTTGTAATTTCCCTTTCTTCTTCTCTTCTTTCTCTTCTTTTTTATTTCCTTCCTTTTCTTATTCTTGTTTTTTTTCTATTTTCCTTTTCTAGATAAGTGTGATTTTTGTTGCATTTTATGCTGAAAATTCAAAAATATTTTTTAAAAAATGATTTTACCTGTGTACAGTTGGCTACTCGCTACATAACACATAGCCCTCTGTATCCTCCATCCAGACAAAAAAAGAAATATTTTCAGAGTTTCCAGCATGAGTTTCTAGCAGAGTTTTGACTTATGGTGTGAAGAAGGATCAGGTGGTATAGCCTAGGAAGAGTTCCAAGGGCCAGACAGAGAAGTGCCACATTTAACTCCCCTACTCTGTTTTAATGTAACATGTCAAACTGGCTTCTCAATATGGCAGGAAAGTAAGCTATAGAAGTCAGCAGAAGTGGCTTGATCATGGCTTACTCTGACATAGCCTATGATGTGTTCTATTGGCAAATAGTTTCTTCATGGTTCCCTGCTTGCTGGATCAGATTGATTTTGCTTAATTTGACCAATGACCAATTTGGTTGCTGCTATTGATAAAAACAGTATCATTTTTTGAAGAGTACATAATGCTACTTTAATGAAGAGTACATATTCTTAAAATAAAACTTGATTTGCCATGCTGTTTTGACAAATTCTAAGCTTTTTCTATAAGTTGGCATTGATTCCAACTTATCATAGCATCTAAAAATTGGAAGTAGTTTTGTGTGTGTGCATGTGCCTGTGTATGCATACACACACACACACACACACACACACATGCAAACACTCTATAGAACTATATATATACTAGCATAGTTATGTATAAATTTATATTCTTACTAACAGAAAACTCAACTCTCCAAGTGCTAATCTATATATAACCAAATCCCCTATCCAGTGTCCAAGAGGGAGGTATCATTAGTCTGACTGGAACTCAAAGGTTTCAAAGTACAAAAACTGCACTCCTTTTAAAAAAATAAAATCATGTTCAATGGGCTTGAAGTCCATACCAACTGCTGGAGGAAAACAAATGGAAAATCAGGAAGGGGGGGATGTAATAGAGTACATGAAAAAGGGCAAGGTTGACTGGCTGGAACCCCAAACAGGAGCACTTTGCACTGAAACATTTTGTTGAAGGTCTCATTTGTAAAAATGATAATATGCAGCGCATGGAGGGGTCTGATGGATTTATTATATTTTATGTGTATACCAATTTTTTAATCAGCCAGCCAGCCAGCCATAGAGTCTTACATGAAACAAAGAAGATATCTGTAGTACTAACATTTCATTTGTGTTTATGAAATAAGCCTGGCAAATGCCTATCTTAGCAGGTCAACTAATTGGCTGGGGGGTTACAAAAATAATGCTATTTCCACGTTTAATTTTGACATCAGCACGAATAACCCAACTTTTCATTCTCTCCTAATACAATTGTTCTGAGGGACCTGGATAAAATATATCTTTGGGGGGCAAATTATAGTTTGAGTCATGTCTGGAAGGCAGTGTCTACACCAGCGTTACTGCAATAAAGTGTCATTATGTTACCAAATTCAAAAGATTTTCATGATGGAGCAATGTAACACAAATGGAGTACAACGGAGTGTGCTTCTACTTTTTCAAACTCCTAACCAAGACAGAAATAGGTGGTGCAAATTTGAAAAAGAGATAGAAGAAAATGAGGGGGAATACTCCTGTTCTCCATATATATCAGAGGTGAGGAGCCTTAGCCTGGGGTCCAAATGTGGCCCTCAAGGATTCTAGGTCTGGTCTGAGGGACCAGGCCACACACACCATCAAACTTGCTCTGCACCCTCCTCATGTGTTTTTTCCTGGTTGGAATGTGTCCGTGAAGAATGATAAGGCCTCTTGCCTGCCTTTATGCAGCATATCACCAATTTTAGAAATATATATATATAATTAAAAAATTGTCCAGTGGCACCTTAGAGACCAACTAAGTTTGTTCTTGTAGTTGTTAACAGTCGTCAACAGGTTTACCACACCTATCAGCCAATCATCCATTCCCACCACCCTTCTGAGTAATACCCCTCCCCACCCTCTCACTGTATTCAGTGGTACCTTGGGTTAAGTACTTAATTCATTCCGGAGGTCCGTACTTAACCTGAAACTGTTCTTAACCTGAAGCACCACTTTAGCTAATGGGGCCTGCTGCTGCTGCCGTGCCGCCGGAGCACAATTTCAGTTCTCATCCTGAAGCAAAGTTCTTAACCTGAAGCACTATTTCTGGGTTAGCGGAGTCTGTAACCTGAAGCGTATGTAACCCGAGGTACTACTGTATAAGGGTCTGGTGACATCTGTTTCAGTGTATCTGAAGAAGTGTGCATGCACACGAAAGCTCATACCAAGAATAAACTTAGTTGGTCTCTAAGGTGCTACTGAACAATTATTTATTATATACACCATATATTTCTACTGCGTCAGACCAACACGGCTACCTACCTGAATCAAGACCCATTATAGAGTGGAGGTGAAAATGCCACACACACACAACCCTTCTTAGGAGAACCCTTGTGTGGTTATCCCAAGGAAGGGGTTGTGTTGAGGCATGTGGGCTTCTGTGCGCAAAGGGAATCGGCAGTAGTAAGACTTTCTGAGCTAGATCTGCCCCAACTTCATCCTATCTTTTCTTACCTTCCTTCCTATTTAGTGTGGGCTTTGTCACCTTTAATGGGGCTAAGTAAGATTTCTTTTTGGGGGAAACCCATGGTGGACCTTTAGGACTCCTAGTAGGCTATTATATAATTCCTTTGCTACTTTTTGCTTTTTTGTTTCACATTTGAAAATATTTTGGAACCAAGCAAACCTTTAAATGTGGCTAGCACAGAAATCCCTGACTCTACTTGTCTGAAATTCAGCAGGATTAATATTGCTTGTGAGGCAGGGGCTACTATATCTGCAGGTTTCATGAACCTAGGTGGAAAAAAACACACCCCAAATGTTAGTTTTCAACAACAAAAAAGTCAATGGGAGGACTAAAGCTTTGGTATTCCAAATACTTGGGTTCTGAGGTGAGCCCACCCCAAAAGAGATCCAATCTGAATATGGGCCTCGTCCAAAGCACTGAAGTGGGCCATGAAGTGAAGCTGTGTGTGTCACACAGCCTTCACATAGCACTTCTAACAGTTTTCTAGTGTATGAGAGATCAGGATTTGCTTTTTCATTTATGATGAAGCTTTAAATTCAGACCCATTTCCCAATTCTCTGTCACATTGAGACAGTTAGTAAAACATTAGTTTTTCACTTTCATTCCCAGCCCATATGTTTTCAAGATGCACTGGGGACACATCCTTTAAAGGGCAGACTCTGGAGATGCCTTCAAATATTATCAGTAATGATAATCAACAGCGCCTTTGCAGAAGCTTGTGGGATTTTCAGCAATCAGCAGCAATTTTTCTATCTTTGCGATTACTTAGTACACAACTCATGCACAAAATGCAGTTTCCAATCCTTTTCCTTTCCTTCTTATCCTTTGCAACTCAATCTTGCAAAACCTGCTTTGTGTCTGCAAAAAGACAAAGATATTTGGCAGCATGAGCAACGTGGAACAAGGGGTGCATGACAGCGAGACCCAATATCCCTGGAACAAATAATTCCTTTACAACAATGTAGCAGAGTTAAACATTTAAGGTAGTGCTGGTGAATGATTAAATGAGAAAGATGGACAGCAAAAATACTAGGGGTATACAATGACCACAAGGTTTGGTTAACAACTTGAGATAGCATGCCAAGAAACAATCCACCTTGGTTGAAGCACTTCAGCTGGGATCTAAGGCCATGTCCATTTGGGTAGGGAAACTCTCCCACATCCAACTGCATTCACCAATAGGAATTCAAAAAGAATTTGACAAAAGTGGATGAAATTTGCAGACATAGCCCATTGAGAAAGGATAATGCCTGCCAAATTGTATTCAAATAGATCTGTTTGTGTTGATACCTCTAATATGTGTTCCTCCCCTCCAAAAAGGAACCATTTATAACTTGTATTATTTTATGGAGTAACTGAATGCAATTTGCCCCTTCGGGAGAAAGGAATGCTGCCAAATTTTAGAAGGAGGGTCTCATGGGGAACATGCACCAAAAATGTATATAAAATCCCTCCTGAGTGTGAAAGTACATCATTGCCTCAATGGGAGAGGGAGCTTGCTACATTGATTTCAGGGCATTTGATGGCAAGAACTCCCTGAGCTAGCCACCCATAGCCACCTGAAATTCTGTTTTTAAGCCAACAAACAAAGCAGTTAGGTTCCCTCTTTGCAGTCGTGATTATACTGATGGGCTGGAGTTGACAACAGGCTCTAGTTGCAGTGTTACAGCTGAGTTTAAATAAAATGGATCATATTAAACCCAAACATTCCTATCTTAATACGTAGACCAACATAATCTTCATGGTTTTATCAATACTGTGCTAAAGTTCCTTTCACCTTCCATGGCACTCTCAGAGAACCCACCCTATCTTCCTTCCAATCCTTCTTCGATGCTTTCTTCCGCCTCTTCCCTGAAGCACATCAGTGGAAATGCTGTTGTTACAGTCGGGTGAATACCACACAAAAATCTCTCTGAGAACTGCCTTGAATTTTAAAATGAGTTTCCTTCGGCTGAACTCCCATCAACCTCTTAGTTTCACTTTCTCCAAACTTCAAAGTGATGGAATGTTAGTTGCATGAATGCTTCCAGAAAGCAAAAGTTAAGCTTGGTGGGAGGTGGGGGGAAGGGAATGGCATATTTTACCTTTCCATACTATTGGACATTCTGTGTTTTGATTTTATTGCAAATTGTTGTAAAGAAATACATCAGGGGGCTTAATTGCTATAGAAATAAACAGACACAAACTACTTTATTCACTCTCATATCAATCTATCATTCAATCATTGCCTTTACTGGATTTTATTGATTCTACTTGTTACAAGAACTTGAAATTCTTCTCCAGGACTGTTGGAAACCTGATTCTTATTGACTGGAAGAAACAGAATCAGGACAGACAAAAGGAAGCTGCATATCCATATAGTAAATAATTAACTAATGGAAGCCATGGGTTTATTGTTTATTTCTCTCTTTTTTTAATCTAAATAATTTATACCACCTACCATTCAAAAATATTGTGGTGGTACACAAAAAAAGGGATGCAAAATACAGAATACTAGTTAAAAAGATAAAAATGTACTACATCCATCTGTAAAACTGCGCTGGGGATGAGATAGTTACCAGCTTAGACAGATTGAAAGCAAATTAGACAAAGTAATGGAAGAAAGGTCTACTACCAACTCATTCTCTTAAAACTGAAATGTAAGCACATGAGTAGGCAAACTAAGGCCCAGGTGCTGGATCCACCCCAATTGCCATCTAAATTTGGCCTGTGGACAGTCTGGGAATCAGCGTGTTTTTCCATGAGTAGAATGTATCCTTTTATTTTAAATGCATCTCTGAGCTATTTATGGGGCCTGCCTGGTGTTTTTACATGAGTAGAATGTGTGCTTTTATTTAAAATGCATCTCTGGGTTATTTCTGGGGCATAGGAATTCATATATTTTTTTCCTTTTCAAAATATAGTCCAGCCCCCCACAAGGTCTGAGGGACAGTGGACCAGCCCCCTGGTGAAAAAGTTTGCTGCCCACTGTGTAAGCACCATTGTGCTGGTCCCGGGGAGGAAGGTACTGTTACCGTGGCCAAAGTTCAGTCCTGAGGCACTAGCCTGGTAGAAGTTCACAAGATGAGAGGCGAGGTCCGAAACAGGGAGCCGGGCGGGGTCAGGAACACTCGAAGATCAGAAGCAGAAAGCCGGGCGGGGAACAGGAATGCTGGAAGATCTGAAGCAGGAAGCCGGGCAGGAAACAGGAACACTGGAAGGTCCGAAACAGGGAGCCGGGCGGGAACAGGAACGCTGGAAGGTCAGAAGTAGGAAGCCGGGCGAGGAACAGGAACACTGGAAGTTCAGGTCTAGGTCCGGGTAAGAGCAGGTACTCCACAACGACGTTGCTCCCGCAACCTGGGACCGGGCTGACTGACCTTTATCTTCTCTAAGGCCAGGGGCGGTCCCGGCCCCCAGGAGCCCCGCCTCTCCTGGCCTTAAGGCGAGCACTCCTCCTAGGAGAAACCAGTTCCCTTCGCCTCTCTGCCCTAAGCCTCTGCAGTTCAGGAGAGGCCGAAGGGTTACTGGGCCCTGGGGGAGGCTCACCTGTAGACACTGAGTCCTCAAGCACCTCTGGGGCCAGAATGGTTTCACCTGGTACCTGCTCCTGAGGATCTGACACAGGTGCAGGTTCCTCAGAATCTAGGCCTTGCCCCAGTTCAGCCGGCCCTGGAGGCGGAGACTCCTGTGCAGGCTGGGATTCCTCTGGTTCAGCCTCTGAATCGGAATCCCAGGCCATCACAACCATGTTCAGAGGCAGTGTATATTTGGATACTAGATGTTAGTGAAAAACATTGCCTCCCTTTCTGGACTCTGAAATCTTAGATCTAGGTCTTCCCTCTGGGCTGGCAGAGAACAGATTCTTGGCCCTCTTCTACGCAGTTCCACTTGGAATCATATGAAGAGCACCAGCAATCCTTTCTAGGATATATCCCGGGAAGAAATGAGTGTGAATACACCCAGAGGGACTCTGTCTCTAATCCAGAATTCTTCATGTGCTTCGATATGTTTCAGGGCAACAAAGCATGAACCACTGGCCTGACTATTCCTCCTCCTTTCCTCATCGTAGGGTTTTGCAACATCTTTCAGATCTTCATCCCTTTGAAATATAGACCTTCCAATGTTTATGGTCTCAGGGGAACTCTTTGATAGAAACACCCCTTTGTGTAATCATTTTACTGCAAATATTTCACCCACTGCATATTACCTGTCATTGGGGGTAGATCTGATTTACACCCTGTCAGAAGGGCAAAATAATAAGGTGTCTAGGAATGCCCTCTTGCCCCCCCCCCCAAAAAACCCAGCACATGTTGCTACTTAACAAGCTGAAAACATGAAGTAAAGTCAGATGAGTTCGTATCCCAAGCTGAACTGACTTTTTCCCAAGCTGTGAGCTTAAAACACCCCTAAGACCATTAATTTTACTGAGTAGTTATTGGGGCTAAGGGAAAAATAGTAAAGTTTGTGTGATGTAGCAAATGACCATGGCAAAGAGTTCTAGAGATGAACACATTTGTTGTGGCATGTGCTTTAATGGGCTAGAATCTAGATTTTCAAATGCATATATGACATGACAAATTTTATAATATACATGGGAATGAAGCGGGGGGTGGGGGGAGAGAGTCAACAGTGATGCAAAAAGTCCATGAACTGAAAAGTGTTGTAGTAATTCAGAGACATTTATTCACCAAGCCCAATTTATACAAGACTGACCTGGTTGCAACACCAGATGCTGATGATGATACAATAACTTACGGTATTTGCCAATTTAGCTGGTGAAGATTACAGGTCTGGCACCTGAGGCAGATGTTGATGAGCAACTGCCAAGGCTCACACGCCAACAAGGGGTGCATTGTGAGTCCCTGTACCTCTTCTATGTGTCTGCTACCTGTTTTACCTGTTCTCTCCAATGGTATGAAGAGTGACAAGCTGGAGGAGTACTTGCCCCTCTCTCCTTCTGGGTGATGTGGTACAGATCGAGTCCACGGGGAGGAGAGCAATTGAATGGGTTGTAGTGCTAGCAGCAAGGTGCTTGGCTCAATGTGGGAGGGCGAGGTTCACGAAACCTGAAGCCAGCATGGGACAATTATTTTCTGTAGAAGAAAAGACAACGCCAGTCTTGAGTGAGTTGAAGCTCAATAGAATCACATTTGCTCACAAATTCTAGTTCAGTGGTACTCAAACTAGAAAGCATTTATGATTCATGAAACTGCTGAAGGTTGGAAGCTTTATTCTTAAAGGAAAGAAAGTGTGGGTTTGTTTTTAATTCAACCACACAGGCATCCTCTTGGCCCTTGTGGTACTTTCTAATTGAACTCAGCATGAATGGGAGAAATGTGATAAGAGGAAGCAATGCTTGGCAAACCCTCACCGTGATCAAGTCCTGCCCCAAAACCTATGTCCCCACTGTGGAAGGATGTGTGGATCCAGAATTGGCCTCCACAGTCACTTGCGGACTCACTGTTAAAACCATATTTGTGGAAGACAATCTTACTCAACTAAGAGTGATCGCCAACGAAGAACTTTCTAATGTTGTAAGCATTTTTGAAAGATTAGGTCATCTTGATTCTCCCTTTCAACTTCCTTTTGACCAGTCCTCAAATTTGACAGTTTTGTGATCACTGATCCCAATCAGCTCAAAAACACTTACATATTGCACCATATCATGGGCGCCACTTAATATTAAGTCCAGGACCAGCCCCCCTCTGGTGGGTTCCATGGCCAACTGTTCTAGAACACAGTCATTTAGAGTATCTAGAAATGTTACCTCTTTGTCATGACTGGAACACCAAGTCACCCACTCTCTGTGCAGAATATTGAACTCACCATTTTCTTGCAGGTTATTTGTTTAGAGGACTGCATCACAAACTTAAGAGCAGAGCAAATCCAAAGAATTGCTGTAGTTTAGTTTGTGTATTGTTTCGGAAAGTGAAAATTAGGTTGGTTCATATTGAAATGCAAACTGAAACAAACTTCTCTCTTATGCCTGGATCCTTAACGTACTTAGAAGTTCCATGAAGACATTTTCTGCACAATGTCAGATGGCCAGAAGTAGAATGGGGTGTGTGAACACATGTAGGGATGTTGGGGGTGGTACATGAACTTCCACAAGCTTCTTGTATTGACACTAATTGCACTAATATTGTGGCTTCCAAGTATTTAAACAAAACTGAGGAATCACCTATATGTTATGTGTTTGCAAACTAAAATAAAACATGACCTGTCTCTTGGAACTCTGATTTCCCTGGTGACTGCAGAAATTGCCATTGCAATGCATGGGGACAGCCTTGAAGACATAACTGTGGAAGGGGGATTCCCCCTCCCCACAATTTCTCTACTATCTGCAATGTCTCAGAAAGATTACTGGGATTACCTTAGGGCAACACCAATCACCTCAACAAGCCCCATATTTGCTTCATAATCACCTGACCATTAAAAGAGCTGACAAGTGCAGATGTATCTAGCTTGACCTTTCTGCAGTGCTTCAAGGAAAGTTTTGTGAAGCTCGAGTGGCTACGGGGTATTTAAATGTGCAGCTCTTTCTGCAAGGGGCCAGGCTACAAATGCACTTCACCTGGTCAGCAAATGTTCTTCTCTTTTCTTCCTCAGTAACATTCCACAATATAGCAGGCACTAACTGACTGCATAGTGCGGGGAGGGGGTGAGTGTTTTCAAAAAGGAGACGATGACAATCGCCGTAACACAGAGATTCCACTATTGTTGTTTATGTCTGGACCCTCCGCTCTCCATCCTATCTGCTTGATCCACGACCAATAACGCTGTTACCATGGCGATGAGACGGAAATAAATCATTTCCAGAAATTAAGATGGAGTGCATTGTGTGGTGGCTTCTGCTAATCTTGAGGCTCTCTTCAAGGAAGAGTCTGAGCTTTATTCTCAGCCTTTGTATACAGTGTGTGTATGTGTGTGTGTGTGTGTGTGTGTGAGAGAGAGAGAGAGAGAGAGAGAGAGAGAGAGAAAACAACTTGAGCACAGAGGCATGCTGAGCTTCAAGCATAGGACTACATTATGCAGCACACTCAAATGTTCTTTGAAAGGTAGAGGGGATCCTTTTAAGACTAATACTGAGTCTTAAATCCCACAGGGTAGGTATTCAAAAAAGATGTCTAGTACTTGGGGTCTCATAATAGATACCATACTGCCGATAGGATGGAAAGCAACTTCAGAAGCAACCCTGTTGTGGAGGAACAGGAAGTCTAAGAGTTGTGCGCTTCCTGTTCCCATTTCATTTGAAATTGATTTCCCACAGTTTTTGCCATTCAAAGACTGCAAGTTGTTCCTGTGTTAGGAACTTGCATATCAGGGTATAGCTCAGTGGCAAAGCACATGCTTCGTGTACAAAAGGTCCCATGTTCAAGCCCTGGCATCTCCAGGTAGGACTGAGAGACTCTGGCATGAAATTTGGAGTGCAGACAATATTTAGCTAGATTGGCTAACGGTAGGTCTTAGCATTAGGCAGCTTCCTAGAGTCAATTCAATCTAACAGAGAGGAAGATGTTTTGATGAGGGAGAACCTGAAGTGAGGTGTTTGCACCTCTTCCTCCTGCATCAATGTATCATTCCAGCCAGCAATGCAATGCTGGAACACCTGCCAACGGTACATATTTCATTGACATAAACACTTCCTAGGTAACAAAATTTCACAGCTTCAGTGGTGCACAGTGAGTTTTCAAAGTCTGAAAAGTTTATTATTTGTGAGGAAAAGAAGCAAAATGGTGCTAAATGTACATGCACATACCTGGGAGCTTCAGATAAGCATGCTTTTAACTTCACATGTTAAGCATTTTTTAGCAAATCCTATGAAATGCTTCATTTGTTTAATCAAAGGTAGTTCCAGAATCATGCAATCTGGTGCATCTAAAAGCTTGTACTTTATTTCTCTGCTCATGGACATTATTGTAAACTGAGGTATGGTTGCTAACATCTGTGTGTTGTGATTCTGTTATCAATTAATTGTGGAGATTGTCGTTTGTTATAGATTCATTGTTAGCTATCCTTTTAAGAAACGTAGGAATTTACAGTTGCACATTTTTGTGGCCAGTACATCTGACACTGCCAAGTACACGGGGCGGAAACATAAGGACTACCCACTTTGGATCAGAACAAAGTGTCAGCTAGCATAGCATTCAGTTTCCCAAGTGGCTGGGTGGGGGCTTCTGGGAAGCTCAAAAGCAACGAATGAAGTAACAGGCTTCCATAGCACCTGATACCCAAAGGTATCTTTTGAAAGCAAGAGTTCCACTGAGTTACCATTGCAAATATTCATTGATAAAGAAACCAACCCCACTGTGCAAATGCCTGTGTTGACTCCTTGTTGTCCAAGGGGTACATCAGTGCAGCTGGCACAGTCCAAAGGAGAATTTGTAGCATAGAGCTTCCACACTAGTTGATCCTCCTTAGTTAATGTAGGTTTCCTCCTTATTGTCTGGTTAGCATTGTAGCGTTACATCACTCTAATTGCCAGTACCAGTAATATAGAGATGGTACCACAAAAATCCAGGGGAAGAGTGATGCCCCTATCTCCACCCATAGAACATGGTGGGCAAAGGTGTGGTACAGTGGACGCTTGAGTTGTGAACGTGATCCATGTGGGAAGCACGTTCGCAACCTGTCGCATTCGCAACCTGCAGAGCCGCGTCTGTGTGGGTCGCAATTTGGCGCTTCTGCACATGCACAGGCGCTGAAACCCAGAAGTAACCTGTTCCAGTACTTCTGGGTTCAGTACAGTGCGCAACCCGAAATCGCGCAACCCGAAGCGTCTGTAACCTGAGGTCTGACTACAGATAGGTAGCCGTGTTGGTCTGCCATAGTCAAAACAAAAAAAATTCCTTCCAGTAGCACCTTAAAGACCAACTAAGTTAGTTCTTGGTATGAGCTTTCGTGTGCATGCACACTTCTGCATGCACACGAAAGCTCATACCAAGAACTAACTTAGTTGGTCTTTAAGGTGCTACTGGAAGGAATTTTTTTTTGTTTTGACTGAGGTCTGACTGTATGCCTTTTGGTACTGGATTTTTTTATGCAGATGTGGGGAATCTTTGGTCCTCCAGATGTTGCTGAACTACAATTGCTATCATTCCTGGCAACTGCTCATGCCTGCTGATGGGAATTGTAGTTTAGCACAGCTGGGCGGCAAAGGTTCCCAACACCTGCCCTACAACATTCAGTGAAGGTTTTTGACCATGGGATCTTTCATGCCAAATAGCAACTGAGATGAGGAGTGATTGCATCTGGATCCCAGCCCAGGAGGAAGAGGTTAACCCCCTCCCTGTACAGCAGGGATGAAGAATCTGGACCCTCCAGATGTCTTTGGGCAACAATTCCCATCATCCCTGACCCTTGGACCATGCTGGCTGACACTGATGAGTACAACAGCATCTCGAGGACCACAGGTTCCCCATCCCTTCTGTACACAATGATCCTGCCCCTGGTTTTGTCCCCCAGAGGTTGACATTTACACATTCAAAATGATTCAGGCAACTTCATGTGGCACATATAATGTCCCATGTAGTCTGGCTGCTAGAAACAACCAGATGAACCAGAAAGTTGACCCTCATCTCATTCCTTTCGTATTGATGAAGCCAGCCAGGAACATAAACTAAATGCTTGTGACAAAGCCAAGTATTGTTTATTTAGGAGGAGGGAAAGCAAAATTCGCCATCCATGTACGGTTTTGTGAGCTCTCACAGCTGACTGCACAATCACAGCAATTCCAGGGCCTATGTTGAGGAATAATAATAAATCAATATCAAAAGACTCCCCTTGTACCACAGGGATCTCACAGTTCATTGATGTACATGAAGATTCTCTGTACTTCTGCTCCAAATCAGCCTGTCCTTTGCCCAAGATGAAGATTTCTCTGGAGGGAACAGGTTCCCACCCCCAACAAGATGTAAATTCTCCTGCGGATATCTGTGTGGCAGCAGCAAATTCTTTTATTGCTCTTTAAGCTCAATTTTCCATGGTCAGTTTTCCTAGGAGACTACTTTCACATGAGTTTCCTGGCTGCCTGCAAAAGAGCAAGATAAATACTAAACCAGAAAGTTAAAATGAGTCGTTTCAGCCAAATGGGAGACAATTCCATTTCCAACATAAACTGGGGGTTCACAACTTGTCAGTAGTCATAGAAAAAGATAGGTAGCCGTGTTGGTCTGCCATAGTCAAAACAAAAAAAATTCCTTCCAGTAGCACCTTAAAGACCTTAGTTGGTCTTTAAGGTGCTACTGGAAGGAATTTTTTTTGTTTTGACATAGAAAAAGAGTGAGATAGAAGACTGTAGGAGGAAAAATATTACTAAAATGTATTCCCTTACATGGCTGGCAATATTTTAAGTCCAAAACAAATAATAGAGTGGTACCTCGGGTTAAGTACTTAATTCGTTCCGGAGGTCCGTTCTTAACCTGAAACTGTTCTTACCCTGAGGTACCACTTTAGCTAATGGGGCCGCCCTGCCGCCGCTGCCACCACGTGATTTCTGTTCCCATCCTGAAGCAAAGTTCTTAACCTGAGGTACTATTTCTGGGTTAGCGGAGTCTGTAACCTGAAGTGTATGGAACCTGAAGCATATGTAACCTGAGTTACCACTGTATATGGTTTTCTCATTTTCTCACAATTGTTCATTACACTGGACACGCACATGTGCCTGCTGATAAGAACAATCATATAGGCGAGCATGGGAGACAGGACTTACTTGGAATTCCCTTCCAATACCACCATCACCATCACCATTGCTTTCTTAACCACCCTTCACCATGAGCCTCTAGGTTAAGTTAAAACAACTTAAAACACATCAACTGTTCAACTACTGTAGCAGTAGTGGGATTCTTTTGGCCAAAATTGTAGAGCTTTTTTATTCGTTTTGCCCAAAGTTGTGGAGCTCTCTTTGCAGGATCTCTTTTCTGAGCCATGCTGAAGGAAATTCACCAAAATCTACACTTCTGACATGGGTTGCCGTACGTCCGGATTTTCCCTGACATTTAAGCGATTCCCACATGGACACCGTTTCTGGTGGCCGGATCTCGGTGATGTCCAGGAAATTCCAGACGTATGGCAAGCCTAACCAGTGGAGCCAATCTGTTGCTCCTGATGGTGCATTTGCACCAGGCTGCCATTGCTGCCACCTCGCTCCTCTTCCTCTCCACCCCTGTACGTCACAGCGACTCAGCTAGAGGAGGGCCAGCTGAGTGGTGCATTCACTGATAGGAGTGTAAATGGCTTCTGTGATTCGGAACAGCACTCTTAAAGTAATTACACCCTTTTCTCAGGTGCCTAATGCATTATTCCTTTGAGTTTGGATTTGATATCACACTTTATCACTACCCGAAGGAGTCTCAAAGTGGCCAACATTCTCCTTTCCCTTCCTCCCCCACAACAAACATTCTGTGAGGTGAGTGGGGCTGAGAGACTTCAGAGAAGTGTGACTAGCCCAAGGTCACCCAGCAGCTGCATGTGGAGGAGCGGAGACACGAACCCGGTTCCCCAGATTACGAGTCCACCGCTCTTAACCACTACACCACACTGGCTCTTGGGGCATGACCCATAAAAAGCAGTTTGTAAATACGTTGAATAAACAAATAAATTCCGACAGGATGAAGAAAAGTTTCCCAGTTTGGGATCACTTAAGTACAAAGGGGGCCTCAGATGACAAAGTGCCTCAGCCGCAGTGACAAAACATCAAGCCCAGGTAACAAGTGAGTTTTGTAGCTGAGTGACTAGAAGGCAAGAACCACCCATTTAATTAGTCAAACAACCAGCCAACCAATGAATCATATTATTGGAAGAAAACTAAATCCAAGGAGCTAAATCCTTTAAAAAACTTATAGCTCAGGCACTGAATCCTATGAGGGATGAGGTTGTAGATACTTAAACTGCATTCACATGACAGTTTCCTTGATATTTCCCTAACTATTCCCGCCTTATATTTGAACTTTCACACAATGTAAAAGCCACTTTCAGAAATCTAATTGAAGTTTAGTGCTTGTTTCTGTGTTCATTACTTCCAGAAGAAATCAGTTTGCAATCCCATTAACCCAGAAAATCACGGAAGTGATGAAATTTGGGGCATTATATCGGCATGCAATTATTTCCTGCTGTTTTCATGGGTGAATCATGGGTTAACGGAAGCACACATGTGTGGTAAGCGTCAGGGAGCAGTGTGGTCCAATGATGTTTGTTGTTGTGGCCACCATACCCACTGGTGTGAATGAAATTGTATGCGGCATGCTGGCATATTGGTAAAAAAGAAGAGAGAGCCACAGTTCAATAATGTAATAGTGCAGTGTAAAAGGAACATTAAGAAATGGGGCAGAAGCACTCACATTATAATCAGGAAACCTGACACAATATTCAAACCACGCCTGAATCTACCCTTAATTTTCACCTGTAGCCTAGCAGTTTTGAGGGGACCTCAGTAAATCAAAACCAGAAACCTAGATTTAATCTCATTTTTTGAGAGCATGTTAAAACACACACAAATCCTATCTTAATATATAGTTCCACACAGAAGTCTTAGATCTACCATCAAGCAGAGAAAACAAATATGTTTTTAAAACATATTCAAAAAATCCGCTCATTGATTCCACCAGAGGGCACCTTCCCTGTGGGATTCTCATATAGCAGCGTCAAACTAGCTGTCATACTAAAAAGGATTATGTTGTTTTCCTAAGCTGCTCTTCAGCCTAACCCAGTAGAAATGGTAACAGAACAGAGTGGCCACTTATGCATCACTCCCCACCCCAGAAGGAAAGGAAATGCATTACCAAAAGGGGGGGTTGCATAAGCAAATTTAGAAATAATTACTATAATTATGATAATTCAAATAGAAATACAATGCACCTCATCATAGCAGGGAAGACAGTGAGCTGCCAGGGATGGGGGTGGGGAATGATTTAGGCATCATTTGAAGCCGACTCTATCAAACTTGCAATTTCTGTAACAGCTACCCTTTGAAATACACCCTTCTTCGAATTTTGCTATGCAGTTCGCCAACCAGTGCTCACAAAAATGCATATATCAGGGGAAAGCATCCATGAAAATGAATATATTGGGCTAAATAACAAACAAAATGCATTCTGTTCGGGGGAAATTGCAAACCAATGTACAAAACTGCATATACAGATGGGTTAGTTAAGAGAAATTCATACTGAAATGTCGATGAAACTTCGTGAATTTTTTTTGTTTTAATTGCTGCAAGACAGGGAGAACTGAACCTAAGATTGGAAAAAACGGGAAACTGAGAGGACCGAAATGGACAGATCCTTCCATCTCTTTGAGCAGGTGGCCTGTGTGCAGATGGTTCAGTCTGCTGTCTGGGTCATAAGTGCTGGTGGGCAGCTTCAGAGCCCCTGCTCTGCCTTTTGATCACAATTTAAGTCAGACTTCCTCTTGAACTCTCACAGCCATTAACTTCTGATGAAGCTCTGTGTGCTATATTCCCCTCACACAGCTAAAATTCCCAGAGTGCCCTGGGAAGAGGGATCGATCATTAAACCGCTCTGAGCATTGCAACTCTGGGAAGAGAATAATGGGTCTCCTAAGAACTCTCAGCATCCTTAACAAACTACAGCTCCCATCATTCCAAGGGGGAAAGTGGTACCATAGTGCTTTAGATGTATGCTGTGAACATGGTCAGGGTCACTGATTCTATATACTCAGAATGCCAGTGGTACAAATCCCATTGCTCAGAGGGATATCCTGCATTGCTGACATTACAAAATATGAAAGAGAACACAGTAACTATTTAACATGCACTCTCTTTTATTGGTAAGTTAACTTTGAATGCATTATTTCTTGCTCCTCTAGCCCCCTCTTTGCCCCCCCTCTTGAAATCTGAAATTGCACCTCTGCTATAAGACAATAAATTAAGCTCCCTGTCTCCCATCAGAGGCAGCACACCTTACGGACTAGGCTACCTTTCCCGTTAAGAAGAGCACACACCTTATCAGTGTTTTATTACCCTGTGCTTCCAGCAATATTTCCATTAACCTTTTAAAAAAAGAAAATAACAATCCCCTTCCAAATGGCACAGACTCTCAACCTACAGGGAACGTTTGTTCCATCTCAAAATCAAATGCCCGGAACTGTTGCTGATCAGGCAAGCTGCTTGAAATGGAGGCTACTGAAGGTAACTGTAGTAGGATGGCCATGACGGGCTGATCCCTGACTTTTTGCTGCCTGATGCAATGGACAAGGTGCAATCTGCCCGAATTACATGAACAGGAGCTGATTGATCCGGCAGCTGAATTTTGTTGCTGGAGTAGGGAGTCAGAGGGCTCCTCCAGATTAAGGATGGGCAAGTGCTAGGTCAATTTTGCTTTCTCTCAGTTTCTCAATTTTTTCCCCTCAATCTGACATTCAGTTCTCCAAGTTTCCTTTTCAGTTTGCAATTATTAGTTTTTTTAAAAAAAAAATTCACAATTCAGCAGCATATCATTATCATCATTACACCATCTTCCTCCCCAAGAAATATTAGTATGCATCAAGTACACAATTATCCTAATATACACAGTTTTGTATCCGGTTTCCCATAATAAAATGCATTTTTTGTATGCTGTTTACAGTAATATATGCATTCATAAACACACATCTTTGTACACATTGCTTGTCTGGAAGACTGCATTACAAAATTCAAAGAAGGGCTCATTTAAAAAGATGGCTGTGTTTTATTTTGTGTATTGTTTCAGGCAGGGTAAATTAATTAAGTAATTAAGTAAATTCACATTTAAATTAACACTTAGTTAGATGTGAAATTTTCCCCCATCTGTACTCCGTATGACCTGGTTATGTGGAAGTTAAACTATGCTTAATGTTACTGAGCATCCATTCTTATTCTTTTGTGGGGAGGTCCTATGACAATGAGCTTTCATCTAGATTTGTTTGCACAGGGGTTATATGCCTTCCTATCAAAAAATCATTTGTCCCACACTTTTTAGTGCATTTCCCCATCGCTTTCCTAGATGTAATTTGTCTTGTGTGTGCATGTGTGTGTTTTAAAAAGTGGCTTTCTTGCACAAGGGCATTTTAATCCAGTCTAATTGCACAAACTGAAATTCCTGGTATCCTTCCTGTAAAAGGCTGGTAGTCTAGAGGTGTCTAGGGATATTCTCAGAGTTCCAGTAGGATGTTGTTGCTGTTTAGTCGTTTAGTCATGTCCGACTCTTCGTGACCCCATGGACCAGAGCACGCCAGGTACTCCTGTCTTCCACTGCCTCCTGCAGTTTGGTCAAACTCATGCTGGTAGCTCTGAGAACACTGTCCCACCATCTCGTCCTCTGTCGTCCTCTTCTCCTTGTGCCCTCAATCTTTCCCAATATCAGGGCCTTTTCCAGGGAGTCTTCTCTTCTCATGAGGTGGCCAAAGTATTGGAGCCTCAGCCTCAGGATCTGTTCTTCCAGTGAGCACTCAGGGCTGATTTCCTTCAGAATGGATAGGTTTGATCTTCTTGCAGTCCATGAGACTCTCAAGAGTCTCCTCCAACACCATAATTCAAAAGCATCAATTCTTCAGTGATCAGCCTTCTTTATGGTCCAGCTCTCACTTCCATACATCACTACTGGGAAAATCATAGCTTTAACTATACGGGCCTTTGTTGGCAAGGCGATGTCTCTGCTTTTTAAGCTACTCCTCTAGGTTTACTGCTTCTTAAAGCTGAGCATCTGAGTACCAAAAAAATGCCTTTTTTAAAAAAAAAAAGCAGGCGGAACTTTTGCAAGGGGAAAATATGGAGCTGCCTGTATGTTTGCATTTGGATTGTGTGCAAAACTTTCTTGTTCCAGCAACTGGGTCTCATGGCGTCCCCACAACCTCCATGCTGGGGGAAACTGTGGAGCACCTGTTTTTCTTGTCGCTAGTTGAGGTGGAGGAGCTTCACAAGTGGAGAAAAACTGACAACCCTTTCTGCTCCTGGCTGCACAGTTTCAAAAGGAGAAGGGGAAGGAAGCAAGGTACAATGTGCCAAAATGTACATGCAAAAAACCCAGCCTTCCCCTCAGTTGCATTGTAACAATGTGTTTTATCACTCCCTGAGCACTGTGGAGAGGGAGGGAGGGGTTGCTAACCTTGTGAAATGTGTGTTGCTTTAAAATTTAGACAGCTACCCAGGGGGTTGGGTTTTTTATTTTATTTTTCTCCTTTATGGGTCCTTTTAGTCCCCTCTCCCCCTTACAATTAACCAATTAAATGCAGCTGTGCATGCAGGGTGGTGGTGGTCGGTATAGAAAAACAGCTGGGCTGGGAGGCGAGATCTACATTAGAAAAGGAATAAACACAGTGGAGGAAGGAGGGAGGGAATGGCTCAGCTAAAGGAGCCTACTGAGCACAAGAACTAATGGCTATGAATAGGCCATAAATAAATGGAGGATGAAGATCAGAAGAAGGTTGCTGGCAATTAGAAATGAAGGATCCGATTCTGGGGTGGCGGGGTGAATATCAATAGAAGAATTGCAGAAGCAAAGGAGTTCCTGGGTTGCAAAAGCTGGCTCCAATTAGGGATGGGGAGAAAATGGATTCAGCTCTCATTTAAGGCCGGATCTATCAAATTTGCGCATTGCAAGACAACATTCGAACCAAAATACAGCTATCCTTCATGTTAATCCAACTTCTACTACTTAGTTCGCCCACAAACAATGTTTACAGAAATGCATATGTTAGGTGGAAGTGCACATAAAAAAACTAATTGTATTGGTGAAAATAACACACAAGGATTAGGGGGAATTGCTTGCAAAAATATGTGCATTAGTCAAAACTGCATATCAAAATGTGTTTATCAGGAGAAATTCTCTCTGAAATGCTGCTGATCTCCACAATTGGTATGTTTGTGATGGGAGAAATCACCAAGTTCCCTTGCAACCAATTACAAGGTATTCCCGTGTTGTCCTCTTTTGGTCAGCCTGCCCACCCACCCATTGTAAGGGATTAACCAATCACCCAAGTGTGGGGCCGAGTAGGGATTTTTAAAATCCACTGAGGTCCAGCTCTGAGGGCCTTCTGACAGTTCCTTCACTGCAAGAAGTGAGGTTACAGGAACCAGGCAGAGGGCTTTCTCGGTAGTGGTGCCCGCCCTGTGGAACACCCTCCCATCAGATGTCAAGGAAATAAACAACTATCTGAGTTTCAGAAGACATCTGAAGGCAGCCCTGTTTAGGGAAGTTTTTAATGTTCGAAGTTTTATTTTGTTTTTAGTGTTCTGCTGGAAGCCACCCAGAGTGGCTGGGGAAACCCAGCCAGATGGGTGGGGTACAAATAAATTATTATTATTATTATTATTATTATTATTATTATTATTATTATTATGCCAACTGTTATACCTTTTTTGTAGTGCAGACTAGGTGGGATATAACAACATCTGCTAGCCTGCTTCAGACATTGCTGTCCAGCCTGAGGGGTGGGCATTGGTAGAGTACTTTGTGGGCTCTACAGAGAAAAAGTGATCTTGCTTAGGTTATCACTCGACTCATCTTCATGATGAGTGGGCAATGAAAGGTTCTCATCTGTCATTCGAGGCTGCTGAACCTCAAACCAGAATGATGTCATTCAGAGGAGGAAGGGGAGGAGATCTCACTCCCACCTCTTCATCCTGCTTAGACCCACACTTAGGAAAGTGTAGGTTCCATATTCCTGCAGGTCCTCTGAGAAGTCTGGTTAATAAAGCTGCTGTCATTCTTTACATCATAACCCTTTCTTCCATCTGCATTTCTGGGTGAAGGGCTACAAGCAACTCTAGCATTCAAGTACCACCAGTTTTCTAGCACTCTGCCTGCTTTTGTTTATGCTGTATATCAGGCCATCACAACTTTTGGCCCTCTGAGCCAAATGCAGCCCATAATGGTAGCTTGCCAGGTGTTTGTCAACCCCTTTGTTTCTCTGGTCCCATTCAGGCAGCAAAGCGACAACAGCAGAAAGAAAGGAACAAAAAGTGGAGACCTGGTTTATTGTCTTATATAGCTGGGGGATGAGTTATGGGTAGCATGTTGTGTAGGCTTGTGATATATGCACACACTTACACATGCAAACACACATCCAACTTTGGAATGTAGAATTTCAGATTTAATCCTGCACACTCTTTCCTTGAGAATTCTATGCCCAGCCCTGGTCTCAGTGTCCCTGATAGATCTGCATTCTCTAACACTAGGATAACCCAAAACACAGTGACATATCTCTCTCTCTCTCTCTCTCTCTCTCTCTCTCTCTCTCTCTCTCTCTCTCTCTCTCTCTCTCTCCTCTCTGTGAGTGTGTAAGTTGCTTTTTATGTCAGTTACTTCAAGGTCAACTTTAACCAGCAGAGTTCCTACACACCCAAAACCATGGTGAATATTTGATTCGCAACTTTGGCATCTGCCAGAGCCTTGATCTCACAAGACAGTTAGGCTGACACGAAAGCAATCTTCGCAGCCTGCATTCCTCCCCCTCCCCTTTTCTTTTTCCCCAGCACCTACAACGAGATGCCATATAAATAGGGAAATTAGTTGAAAACTGTGAGTCATTAAGGGATGTTTCCTAATTGCTTCTCCCATTCAGAATAGTGGACCTAAAGGCGGTGGCAGAAATCCTTTGAATCCTGCAAGGAGGGGGCATTGTTTGTGAAAGTCCCGCATTCAGCCCTCCCTATCCTAATGAGGGTAAAAACATAGCTTAATAGACAAAGAAAGCTGCGCCAGCTGCTTCTGTCGCACAAATCTGGCACAAGTGCAGCTGAGTTTATTAGACATTTTATAGTCCTGGGAACCAAAGCTAATGGCTCCTTTTCCCATATGTTGCCTCAACAAGAGCTGGGACTGAGTCAAGCCATTGATGGATATACGATGCAGCTATGAATAAGGCTTAGGCCCGATTACTAAAATGAATCATCAGTCCCTTGCTGTTAAAGTGACACAAGGAAAGGCATTTGTTTTTTTAATTTTCATTTTAATATCTAACTGTAGGCAACTCCTTCCCCAGAATTATATCTATAGTGCCTCATGTATGTCCATGAACTTTGTGGTGAGACTCACAAAATGAGAATTTCGAGAATCTTTTTTTCCTTTTTTTAAAAAAAGTGAGACTGTGTCCTTAAGAATGTCGAACAAAATCTGCTAATATGATTAAGGTGTACTATAAAGGCCAGGAGTAAACAATATACAGCAAGCTGCATCTAGACCACTAAGGCTTTCCACCTTCAATCTACACAGCACAGTCTACCTGGTTTTTCCATCATCCCTATAGAATAACTGTGTGTTTGGCTAGAAGTGCAGGGAGGCAACAGTTGAGCCTGTTTAAATATACTGGATGCAATCATTTGTTGCCTAAAATGCAGGTCATCCAAGGAAAAAGGAAAAACTCAAGCTCCACAGGACCTTGATCAGTTCTGTTCTCAGAAAATACCAACATTGTTTCAACATTGGCCAGAATCTACTTGAGCTTCTAAATCAGCATTCCCCCTCCCCCACTTGATGACCTGGATCCCCCAATTATCCCTAATAATAATAATAATAATAATAATAATAATAATAATTTATCATTTGTACCCCACCCATCTGGGCAGCTTCCAACAAAGACCAAAAATACACTAAAATGTCACACATTAAAAACTTCCCTGAACAGGGCTGCCTTCAAGATGTCTTATGAATGTCAGGTAGTTGTTTATCTCTTTGACATCTGATGGGAGGGCATTCCACAGGGCGTGCACCACTACCAAGAAGGCCCTCTGCCTGGTTTCCTGTAGCTTTGCTTCTTGCAATGAGGGAACCGCCAGAAGGCCCTCGGCGCTGGACCTCAGCATCCGGGCAGAACGATGGGGGTGGAGATGCTCCTTCAGATATACTGGGCTGAGGCCATTTAGGGCTTTAAAGGTCAACACCAACACTTTGAATTGTGCTCGGAAATGTACTGATGACTGGCCATACTGTCTAGGACTGATGGGAGTGGGACTGCCAAAACATCTGAAAGGGACCAAGTCGGGGAAGGCTGTTCTAAACCATAAAACAATTGATTGATCCACTTCTCAGCTCAAAGTTAGCAAGAATTTAAAGAAAAATGGTCTGTTTTGAACTTTTTGATCTTCAGTTCTTGGCCTTCTAAATGGAGAGTCAGGGTCTTCTTGGTATTCTCTGCTGAGAGTAAGAGTGAGGGACCTTGAGCAGAAACTGCTTTCATGCTGTCTACAGGGGTCAAAATCAGATATCAATCAAGTCCTGTTCCTCACGATGGCTCATAAATGCTTGTTCCAAGGATCAGACTGCAAAAGGTACAGGGTTCATGAGGAATACTTCTGCCTCCCCACAGCTGTACAGGTTTTCACTGTCATTGTGTGAGATATCTAAGGACTAGAGTGCAATATGAGTGTGCACAACCGCAATTTTGGTTCTGAGCCTGATCAGTGCTTCCAAAAATTGCACACATTAGCGCTCCTAAAATCTGATCATATGTGATCTGTATTTGGAGGGGGGTGGTAGAATGACCCTTCCCCAAAGAGATTGGTGAAAAATCGCACTGAAATGCTGCTGAATTTTCATGATGATTTTTTATTGTTATTTTTAATTGGAGACTGATGTGGAAATGTGGAGAACTAAACTTAGGAGTTGAAAAATTAGAAACTGAGAGGAAGTGAAATTGACGTATTCATCCGTATCTAATCCGTATCCCTGTTGAGAGGCTTTCTCATGATAAACAAAGTCAGTCTCTGATATCTGACAGCATGTACTTTTAAAAGAGTGTAACCCACCTTTAGCTACACAGAATGATTAAATTTATTAATAAAGTTTAATATAACTGAAATTGATGAAAACTTTACTCTCATGACTAGGGAATCAAATGTGAAAATGTACTAATAGAACACACACTTTGAACTTTGAGCTAGATCAGTCTTCCTCAGCTTGGCATCCTGCAAACGTTTTTCACTACAACTCCCATAATTCCTCATCACTGGTATCACAGGCTGGGGCTGATGGGAACTGAAGTCCCAGACATTTGAAGGGCACCAGGGTAGCATGAGTTAGATAAATCCAGTTCATTGCAGGCTTTCCACTGAGGCCCTAACAACTAAACGGTTTCATACGGCGCTAGGTAATATGCAAATTAAACCCAAATCGACATTAAATGCTTCAACTGCTTCAACAGGATTTATCAATGGAGACAGGCCATGCACTTTCAAGCTTAAGCTTTCAAAAGCTGTGTTGTTGGGGTGGGCAGAGGGAGAAAGCCAAACATAATATTCCTTAAAAGAACATTTCCTCCTGCTATATGTGGAGCTCGGTGACCTTCGGAGACTGTGCGAGAATTCATTCATTTGGTTTCACATTTAATTAACAGCTTTTGTTTTGTGTTTTAATTTCCTGTAATTGAAGCACATTGCTGCCATGGCAATCAGCTCTATAGAAATTAGATAGAAATAAATAAATAAAGGTTCACAACTGTTTTGACCAAGCCCACGCTAATTAGTGTGTAAGACAAATAGACAAATGTGGGAAATGGTGTGTTTTTCCCCCACCCCCCCTCTCTCCCTCCACCCTCCTTCTGGGATTTCTGTCAACTCTCTCCAAATTCCTTTGCTGTCTCTCAGATATTGGCAAAATTGTGTTCTAAGGCATTAAAAAGGAAGCAGATGGTGTTCGAAATACCTACTGGATATATTTGTGTGTGTATGTGTGTGTATATCTTCATGCACAGGCAGAGATTAGTAACAGATCATCTGACTAGCCAAGAATTATGAGCCAATGACTATTTAATGTGAGGTTAGTAGCAAAAGAACTGCAGAAATGGCTTTATTTCCCAGCTTCCATCCACATTAACATTGTGGGCATTCACCTCTCCAATTGGATGCTTATCTGTTTTCATCAAACATTCAAGACTGGCCACCAAAGAATGTTGAACCTGGAGCTTGGTGATTTGCTTCATTCCATGAGAGAGACGGTGGAAGGTGGCAGTGATTGATTAAAAACACTATAATTCGTGAGATAGAATCTTAAGTGAATCTTCACACAGTGCATCATTAAATTGTGGAATTTACTTTCATGAGCTGTAGTCATGGTCAACACTTTGGATGTCTTTAAAAGAAGACTAAACTAATTCATGGTGGAGAGGACTACCAATGTCCACTAGCTACTTGCTAGGAATCACAAGAGGGAAAGAGTGGTGTTGCTCTCAGGGCTCCCATAGACATCTAGCTGGGCACTGTGGAACAGGATCCTAAATGGAACACTGGCATGATCCAACAGGCTGCTCTTATGTTCTTAATCTGCAGGCCATAGTTTGTGTGTTATGTTCGTATGAACATTTAGTCATTCAGGTGGCGGCGGCAGTTCGATGGTGCATTCAACTAGCTTAAATGCCTTCAGAAAACCTTCAGAGATGAATGCTTCTCCAACTATGGGGGGAGCATGTTTCTATCCCCCCCCCAATCTCTATTTGAGATTGAAGATATGGAGGCTGCATCTCTATGTTGGTGATATGTGTGTGGTCACAAAGGGGAAGAGCTAAGCATGCCTTTATAAGGTCCAGTGGCTTCAAGCCAACTTATTCCTTTTGCTCACCTACCTACTTTTTTTTAGCGGTATATGCTGCCTGTATATCTTCTAAAATATTCCCTTTTTTTTAGTTGAGTTCGCTAGATCTGTACATAATATTCCAGTTGCTGTTTCACACCGCATTATGCTATTGTTGGTTTTATTTTCAGTCCCTTTCCTAATGATCCCTAGCAATGAATTTACCTCTTTTTTTCTTTTTACAGCGGCTGCACACTGGCTCAACATTTCCATTGAGCTATTCACTGTGACCCCATATTCTTCTTCTTGGTTCACTCACTGCCGAATCAGACTCTATTAGCATATTTGCAAGGGGGTGGGAGGAGTTGTGTGAGAGCTTGTGTGTCTGAGTTTTGCTCCAACATGCATCACTTCATACTTACTTACACTGAACTACTGTACACCATTTACATTTCACCCAATTTGGAAATATTGTCTCGGAGCATCTCACAATCCCCATTTGTTTTTACCTGCCTGCACAATTTGTTAGCAGTGAACTTAGTCACCTCACTAGGTAAAGGTAAAGGTACCCCTGCCCGTACGGGCCAGTCGTGTCCGACTCTAGGGTTGTGCGACCATCTCACTTAAGAGGCCGGGGGCCAGCGCTGTCTGCAGACACTTCCGGGTCACGTGGCTAGCGTGACGAAGCTGCTCTGGCGAGCTAGCACCGGAGCAGCACACTGAAACACCGTTTACCTTCCCGCTATAAAGCAGTACCTATTTATCTACTTGCACTTAGGGGTGCTTTCGAACTGCTAGGTGGGCAGGAGCTGGGACCAAAAGACGGGAGCTCACCCCACCTCAGGGATTCGAACCACCGACCATACAATGGGTAAGTCCTAGGCACTGAGGTTTTACCCACAGCACCACCCGCATCCCAGTCACCTCACTTGTCACCCCTAATTCCAGGTCATTTATGAACAAGTTATCAGTCACTTTCCTAATGATCACTAAAATGGAACTCACTTTTTCCTAGCTTACACACAACTTCCAGTGAAGATCCTTGGGAGGAATATATTGTATTAAAAAATCCTATTTTCATATATCCTAACTTGGAGTCCAGGAACGAGGGGAGGGCCACAGGTACCCCATTCATTGTCTTAAATAAATAAGTGAATTTCAGTATCACTCACTTTCTCATTTTTCCAATAATAACTTCAACTGAAATACATTTCTGCATCACTGTTAGATTATTATTATTAAAGTCTACATGAAATTTCATACACATTTTTATGTATTTTGCCTAATATTCCCATAATCTTACCCAATATACATATTATTGCATGCAATGTTTCCTACATTAATGAATTGGGTATGTTATAGGCACTAATATGCACAGATTTCTGGGCATTTCCCCCCTAACATCCCCTTTCTGTACATTTTTGTTTGTTGGAGTACTTCGCCACAAAAATTGGAGAAGAATGAATTCCCCCAAATTGTTGCATTTCTGTTTTGCTTTGTTTTTAGTTATGAAAATGTGAATTACGGTTTCACACAAAAATGTGAACTGAATGGATTTTTAATTTTCTTAAATTTACTTGACACAAGCATGCACTCCATAGAAAAAAACATCTATCTGTAATACATTTATAGTGGAAAGAATATTATTATCTTACCATGTATATGAGTTTCTACCCAGTTTGGTCAGAACTGTGTGTGTGTTTGTAACACACACTGGGCTCCGTATTTCATTAACAACTTCATATGCATTTGAAGATTTGTGATATGCTGTCAGTTTCACAAATAAAAGAACATCCAGCCATTTTCTTAAGAACTGAATATGCAAGCAATCGTTTTGATTTTCCATAGTTGTTTCGGCAGGTGCAAAATTGGCATGCAAAATTCTAATGATGTCTGAAAGGATGTAAGACTTCTAGTAACATCTTCCTATAAATATTTGGTTGTTGTACTGACTGGCTGTTTGTATGTAAATTGCTTTAATTGCTTTTGAATAGCTTTCACTTGGTTTCATATTTTAGTTTTATAAGTGATGTTAGCACCCAAAAGATTTAGCATATTTGGCTGATTCTACTTTTTAGTGTATATATGAATAAGGTTTCAAGGCTTGAGGATTCCTGGAGTAAGGTTGGAGGAGTTCAACTGAGTTCCCATTTAGAGGTGAGCTGACCCAATGCACGCTTTCTGAAGTAATTCACAAACAGAAAAACACAACCACACTTCAAAAATTGAAATTCTCTTAATTTTGCAGTGCAGTTCTCCTACCAAGTAATATGTACAAAAATGCATGTACCAGTGTATAAGATGCATGGAACTTCATATATTAGTTAAAATAACATACAGAAATGCATTATATAAAGTGTGCATATTACACAAATTTACATACAAAGTTCTATATAAATTTGCACTGAAATATTGATGAATTTTCACGAACAAAGGTTTTTTAATCATCATCCACTAACTAGTGTAGAAATATGGAGAACTGCATTTAGTTTGGAAAAATGAGAAACTGAAATTGACATATTCATCCATCCTTATCCTACTTTGAGTACCCTTACTGCCATTGTGCTGGTGGTAGGCTACAAATTAAAATAATAAAACACCATTTTTAAAAGATAAAACAATAAGGCAACACAATCCTCTTGGAACATTGATGGTCTCTCCATGAGCTGAAGGTATGAGCTTCTTGAACTAGACTTCTCTTCTTTCTCTCTCTTACAGCATTTAGATCTTAAGTTGCTCTTAAAAGGGTGATGATGAATCTGTCTCAATTGAATTCTTTCAGGCATCTTTGCTGCTCCTTCCCTATTGCTTCTTCCCTATTTCTTCCATGAGTGAGCAACAGAATTGCCTTCTTAAATTTCTGAAACCCTGCTTGCCTTTCGGTTCGTTTTCCCTATGCCAGTGAGAATTCATTTAACAAAGATCTGTGTTCTGAAAACATACAGTGCTCTCTAACTGTCACAAGGCAATGGAAGAGTCCTTTGAGTAGACATCTCTCTCTCTTTTTTTTCAAAACAATGGGAAAAATAATCTCATTGATTATTTCAAAGAACCTGCACTTAGAGACTGCTCCATCTCTCGCTTGTCTGACCTTCTGCAAGATTTAAAGAAACAACACACCTCTTCCCTCAAACAAGTCATTATTCATGCGTACTGGCATCAAATTTATAAGTTTGGCCCTGATGGATTATTGTATCCCAAGGAACACAGATCACAAATAAGTTGCCTTTTTCACACACACAGAGAGAGAGAGAGAGAGAGAGAGAGAGAGAGAGAGAGAGAGAGTCTGGTTGAAAATCAAACCATTCAACTTGAGTCAACGTGAAAATAAATCAAAGAGACATGCATGGAAAGGGAACCTGTTTCTCAGACTTTTGTGCTTTGCCAGAGAATTCAATTCCAGGGTGTCTATGGTTCTATTCAGTCATTCACTATCTGGTGTAAATTAACATACAAAGGGGAAGGGAGTGCAAGCATAAAAGTCCTGGCTCTACCTCATGTTCCCATCACCCTCTATGAGTTCAAGGCTGTCTCTCAATAACACAAAAGTCTCCTTTACTAACGGAGACTTCCAGAGTGATTGTAGAAATTTGATTCTCCCGTTTTCTACATTTGTGCAAAAAGGCATGAGGGCTCTAAATGGAGGAGGCAGGGGTACACATACAAGCCTCACCTCAACATCCCCAGGTGTGAGAACTCAGACCTTAGCAGTCTTTTCAGCACTCCTGGCTGTGGTGATGTTTCTAAACATGTTCACACAAACATACTTCAAAATCCTCCCCAGATGATTGCACTAAGTGCTTAAAAGTCTGGTTACACCCAGGAATGTTGAGGGTGTGGGTTGCTTACACACATCTCTCTCCTCAACTTCTCTTATCACTCTTTAACAACTTGTGGCCCACAAGGCAGAATCCATCCTGTCAGCTTTCTGTGGTGGTGCACCAGGGGTTGGGTAATCATCCTGTTTTGTGGCCTTTTTTGGACTTCAGAAATGGTTTGGAGCTTATCGTGAACTTGGCAGGCCACAATACAATGGTCAGCATATTATGGCTTGGTGGGTACATGGTGTGAAGAATATAGAAATATAGGAAGTTCTACTTGTCCGATTATTATTATTAATATTTGAATTTATATACCGCCCTATACCCAAGGGTCTCAGGGCAGTTCACAGAATAAAATCAAGACACAAAAACCACAAAATACGTAATAAAAATAAAAACAACAACCCAATAGCCCCCCCCAAGAAAACACATTTTAAAAGGGCATAGGATGTAAATCAGATCAACCGAAGGCCTGGTTAAAAAAGAACATTTTTGCCTGGTGCCTAAAGGTGTATAATGAAGGCGCCAGGTGAACTTCCCTGAAGAGCATTCCACAGATAGGGAGCCACTGCAGAGAAGGCCCGTTCTTGTGTTGCCACCCTCCGCACCTCTTGAGAAGGAGGCACACGAAGAAGGGCCTCAGAAGCTGATCTCAGGATCCAGGCAGGTTCATATGGAAAGAGGCGGTCCTTGAGGTATTGAGGTCCTGAGACATTTAAGTCTTTATAGGTCAAAACCAGCACTTTGAATGGGACCTGGAAACTAATTGGTAGCCAGTGCAGTCAGACCAGGATCAGTGTAATATGCTCACACCGTCTTGCTCTGGTGAGCAACCTGGCCTCTGAATTCTGCACCAGCTGAACCGTCTTCAGAGGCAGCCCTACATACATTTGTACACCTAGCCCAGTACTTTTCACTCTGGCAGGCAGCAGCTCTCCAGGGTCTTCCCATCAGCTGCTTTCTTTTAAATACAGTGGTACCTCGGGTTAAGTACCATATTTTTCGCTCTATAAGACGCACCAGACCACAAGACGCACCTAGTTTTTGGAGGAGGAAAGCAAGAAAAAAAATATTCTGAATCTCAGAAGCCAGAATAGCAAGAGGGATCGCTGCACAGTGAAAGCAGAAATCCCTCTTGCTGTTCTGGCTTCTGGGATAGCCGCGCAGCCTGCATTTGCTCCATAAGAGGCACAAACATTTCCCCCTTACTTTTTAGGAGGGGAAAAGTGAGTCTTATAGAGCAAAAAATACGGTACTTAATTCAGTCCGGAGGTCCGTTCTTAACCTGGAACTGTTCTTAACCTGAAGCAACACTTTAGCTAATGGGGCCTCCTGCTGCAGCCACACCGCCGGTGCACGATTTCTGTTCTCATCCTGAAGCAAAGTTCTTAACCCAAGGTAATATTTCTGGGTTAGCGGAGTCTGTAACCTGAAGCATATGTAACCCGAGGTACCACTGTAGAGATACCAGAGATGGAACATGGAACCTTCTGCATGGAAAGGATGTGAATTTTCAGTTAACTATGACCTTTTCTCTGCTTTGTTAAATTGTTAACTCTGCTTGAAATAGAATTAGTGTATATATTTGGGGTTTTCTATGGATTATGAATACTCTTCCTAGTTTGCCCTAGAATCCCTTTGCATAACCACAGATGTCCATTCTCATGGTATGTGTGGCAGTAGCAGTTTCCCAGCTTTGGCTGATATGGCCTTCCTGCCTCAACGGGCTTTATTTTGTCAATGGGAAATGTTCTGCTTTCTACAGCATTAGAATCCCACTGTGTCTTTCCTCCTCCTCCTCTCCCCAGTTCTTTCAATGGCAAAGGGCCACAGAGCAGCTGTCAAGAAGAAGACAAAAAGTGACAACAGTCACCTATGGAAAGGAACGGCAGCTTGGTGACAACCAGGTGCTGACAGAAGACAATGGGCTGAGATCCGGCCTGGTTACTCACATCATTTAGTGTGCAAACAATGTTGCTTGCAGCAAAGCCATTCTCAAAGGCGGCCATTCAAGATATTCAGAGCACATTAGGAAGCTGAGGACCAAAATGCATTTTGCTATGCTACGAACGCTGTGTGAGCAGACACCATACATTGAAGGATATGCATGAAAAATGCTGGTGCATTAGGAGACCACATGTAGGAGTCAAATGGCAGAAAATGGGGTTAAATTAAATACGTCTATGCTGCTGAGCTGGTGCTGAAATGATTCTTAGGAGAGTTTTGTGCTTCTTATCCATGGATTCCAATATTAATTTTCTCCCTCTGCTGCATGCCATCCATTAGACTGTTACAGAAGGTGGTAATTTACAAGATCTCAGCCAACTATGTTCAGGATATTCCTCCCCCCCCCCAAGAAAATCCCCAATTTCTTTCTTTTTCTCACACCCTGAAAAGGGCCATGGGGCAGAATTTTCTCTAACAAGTCTCCACTATTTTTGTGTGGCTATCACCATCTGAACCCCCAATGTCCTGGAACGACACCGAGTCTAGGGGCCCAGTGGAAGGTGCAAAATGCTGGCCAGACAACCAATAGCATACCCTGCAAGTGTCCCAGGAAAACAGGGCCAGTGTGGTGTAGTGGTTAAGAGCGGTAGACTTGTAATCTGGTGAACTGGGTTCACTTCCCTGCTCCTCCACATGCAGTTGCTGGGTGACCTTCAGCTAGTCACACTTCTCTGAAGTCTCTCAGCCTCACTCACCTTACAGAGTGTTTCACTCCTTAAAGGAGTGAAAGGCGGGATATTGTCCAAACTCTTCTTCTTCTTCTCTCTAGAGGACAGCGACCATTTGGGGCACTGTGATTTCACACAATTTAACGCTGCGATTCTGCCCAGAAAAAGGCACTTTTTCAATGCCACGATCTTGTGTGGTGCCACGAAATGTGCATTTTTGGGCGCTGTGCCTGAAAAAGTGCTCTCTTTTTTTTGGTGTGTGTGGGATGATAGCATGAAATTGCTCAAGATCACAGCATCCAAAATGGCTGCCATCCTTTCGCAGTAAAAAACAGGAAGATGGCATCCTGAAATATGGCATCGCGGTTTTTGCCGTCAATGTGTTGAAAGGTATGTAATAGAGATGTTGCTGTTGCAATGGCACCCACCAGAAGAAGAAAAAACCCGTAGGAAAAAAGAACGAAGCTGTGCTATTGCCACTGCTAATGGTGATTCCCTCTCCCAATACTTTCCCTTTGTCCTGGAGAATTTCTGTGAAATGATTCCTCCAATACCTGTGTCTCGCACTAGAATCAATGCTTTTGTTTGAAGATGCATATGTGTGTGTGTTTTAAAAAAACTAATTGTTTTCATAAATGCAATTATTTTCATTCTTTTTATATATTTAACTGTTTTATATAAGCTTTTATTGCATTGTAAATTACTTTGGGATGCCTCATGGGAAGTGATTCATGAATGTTGTGGTTGTTGTTGTTATTATTATTACAATCTGTTTATTGTCTTCTTAACCACTGTCTTATGGCGATTTACACATAAAATAATTTAAAACAGTTAAAAAGTTAAAAACAACATTTAAAACAAAGCTAAAACCCAACCAATGGACTCTTATGGTAAAGGCCAATTTATCCCTCAGTGAAAACCCATCAATTCTTCAAATATATACTCATTAAATAATAATAATCTCTCATTATTTCAGTCACAATTCTGCAAAAACATACTTTTTACACACTAATAATAATAATAATAATAATAATAATAATAATAGCAATGTACTGAGTATGTATTTGAAGAATTGTGATTGTAATAATGAGATGCTATATATTTCATCTCATTATATAAATTTCATCACCTTATGGCATAAATTATAAATCTATGCAAGAGGCAATTATTGATGGACTTCACTGATGTCAGTCTTTTTTCATCCATTTTTAGCAACTGGAAATCAGACTGGCCATCATGGTGTCCTGTGTACGAAAACAAACATACTCCAATACAATTGGAGTGAAGCAAAAAGATAGAAAAGTAAAAGGGCTCAGAATTGATCTCAGTCTTATGTTTACCTATGAGATTGCCTTACCCCATATGTTCCCACTTAATCACTTTGATTGGTACTTTTACAGCTGCACTATATCTGCAAGATCTCGATCATTGAGTTTGGAGGCACCAATACTTTGGAACTCCCTGCCAATTGATATCACTGTATTCCTTTTGGTGCTTACCGAATACATTCTTATCTAGACAAGCCTACCTCGAAAGTTTGTATGAGTTTTAATTTGTTTGAGTCGATTCTACTGCAGTTTTAACTTTCCTGTATATCTTACTTTATGCTTGCAAATTTTTAATGAACATTTTATTGTTTTATCTTTTCTGTCAACTGCTTTGAAGCTCTTTTGTGCAATCAAGGGATATATAACTTTTATGAAATAAATAAATAGGTGTTTAAATTCAATGTGGAGGTCCTGGCTCATTCAGCTGGCATGTCCCCATGACTCCACAGAAGGATTGCAAACATCACTGCAGCAGTATGTCTAGACTCATTCCATGCACATCAAGGTGTGAGTTTATACTCCATGTTACTTTATATAAGACTCAAGCCCACATATCCTCTGTGGTTGATCATGTTGGGTCCAACAAGTGTCTGGACTGGGCAATAAAGATTCAATTTGTAACAGCAGGACAAGGACTGAAGACAGAAATAAAACAGGCTTAAGTGGTCAAACGGAAATGTTATAATTACAGGAGCAAAAGCAAAAGAAAACAAGGGACCCCAAAAGCCTTCCCATTCCGATCGCTATGTGGAATGGGATAAACCATTGTTTGGTATGGTTGGAAATAATCCAAGCAACCTAGGGTGCTAGCATGTGATGGATTAGGTAAACATTAGACATCTCTGCTAGCCCAACTGATTTTGTAATTATTGCAGCACTAAAGCTGTTCACTCCTGCCAACCTAGCAGTTCGAAAGCATGTCAAAGTGCAAGTAGATAAATAGGTACCGCTCCGGCGGGAAAGTAAACGGCGTTTCCGTGTGCTACTCTGGTTCTCCAGATGCGGCTTAGTCATGCTGGCCACATGACCTGGAAGCTGTACGGCAGCTCCCTCTGCCAATAAAGCAAGATGAGCACCACAACCGCAGAGTTGGTCACGACTGGACATAATGGTCAGGGGTCCCTTTACCTTTACCTTTAAAGCTGTTCAAGGGAAATGATCTGTGCAAAATGGAGGTTACCAAAGCTTTTGTGAAAGCTACTTTCCAGACTCCTGATTGATTGTACACTGAACGTGTGGGCATGAGATTGGTCCCAGTGAAAGACTGGCAGGGTCCACAGAGAAATGGGTGTAACTCCAAAGCAGCACACATAGACAGTTGCAGATTCTATCCTGGCCATCTCCCATTGATAAAGGACTCTCGGGATAAAACTAAAATGTTAATACAGAATTTAAACAATCAGACAAAGGGAAAACTGGAAAACAACTTAGAAATTAAAGTGGAAAAGAAAATCAAATACTTAGGAGTATAGATTGTATCTAGGGACGCAGGTGGCGCTGTGGGTTAAAGCCTCAGCGCCTAGGACTTGCCGATCGAAAGGTTGGCGATTCGAATCCCTGCGGCGGGGTGCGCTCCTGCTGCTCGGTCCCAGCGCCTGCCAACCTAGCAGTTCGAAAGCACCTCCGGGTGCAAATAGATAAATAGGGACCGCTTACCAGCGGGAAGGTAAACGGTGTTTCCGTGTGCGGCTCTGGCTCGCCAGAGCAGCGATGTCACGCTGGCCACGTGACCCGGAAGTGTCTCCGGACAGCGCTGGCCCCTGGCCTCTTAAGTGAGATGGGCACACAACCCCAGAGTCTGTCAAGACTGGCCCGTACGGGCAGGGGTACCTTTACCTTTACCTTTATAGATTGTATCCAAAAACCTAAACCTATTCCAAGTCAACTATAACAGAGTGTGGACAGAAATTAGAAAAGGCTTTCAGAAATGGGAGCGACTCAACTTGTCTTTCCTGGGCAAGATATCAGTAATCAAAATGAATGTCCTCCCCAAAATGATTTTCTTGTTTCAATTGTTACCTATAATATCTAATCTTAACTGCTTTACATAATGGGAAAAAGAAAAAAAACAAGGATCAAATATTAATAGATGAAAAACAATTTGCTCCCCCAGATCTGAAACTTTATTATGAAGCATACTGCCTAAGCTGGGTGAAGGAATGGATAGAACTGAAAGATGTGAATATTTTGGATTTAGAGGGGGTCGATTTGGTTTATGATTAGAAGTCGATTTAAGGTTTGGACTAGACATAGAGACATTTTAGAAAGAAAGACCCCCTGTTGGATTTGACCAGTAGAAGCAGTTGCAGTAAAAAGATTAAATATGAATTAGACTTGGGGGAAAATATAAAGACCTTCTTGACTACCAAGAGGGCAACATAAAGCTAAGAGACAGAGATTTCTAATCAGATACCTGATTGGTTTCAATATTTTGAAACAAATGAGAAGTTCAAAAAAAGACAAGGAAAGAGGATTTATTCAAGAAGGTTCAGAATTTGGAAAAAAAAAGATTTTGGGGCCCAATAAAAAACTAATTTCTAAAATATATAAGCTATTGCTATAATGGGAAACTAAAGACGAACTTATAAAGGAAGTGGGATTAAGTGGGCAATTGACATAGGGCATAATGTTGAAATTGACAAGTGGGAAAAATTATGGAACCAGACAATGAACTTCTCTGCATGCTACCAAATAAGAGAAAATATGCAAAAATGCAATACAGATGATATTTGACACTGGTCAAACTGGCCAAAATGTATAAAAAAAGATTCACAACTCTGTTGGAAATATCTAGAAGTCGAGGGTACATTTATTCACTTATGGTGGAGGAATCAGGCAAAGGAATTTTGGGAAATGATGTACAAGGACCTAACTTTTTAAAAAAATTACATATCCTTAAAAAGGAAGCATTCCTTCTTGGCATAACTGTAAATGAGTTATCAAAAAAAGCTCATAACTTATATGCAACAACAGCAGCAAGGGTAGTATATTGGAAACAAAGAGAGACGCCAGGGAAAGAACAATGGCTAAGTGAATATGCTGAGCTTGCAACTATGACATCCAAAATAAGAAATGTAGGTGATAAACAGACAAGGAGTGAGTGGAAGTATTTAGGGAAATGTTTACAAAATTTTGATCTTAAATACAAATTCCGGGGAGGGGATACCTTCTGACCAGCAGTTGATATAAAGGATATGAGAAGGCTGTAAACAAGGTCAATATGCAGCTGATTAAGATGTACAAAGAACTGTCATGGAATGCTGGGTGGGAAGTCCAAAAGAATTATTGTAGAAGAATGTACAGTAAAATGATATGACTGTGTAACTGAAAACCTAATAATAATAATAATAATAATAATAATAATAATAATAATAATAATAGAAAATAAAGGACTCTCAGAAGTTGTGATCCATTTAAGAGCACTTTCTGTCACAGTGAGAATGTCAATACTCAGCTTGGTGTATCTTTGTCCCAATGCCATATCTGAGATTTGGAAATGGCATCCTGGTGGAATTGCTGCAAACCGGCATAAATGTCTGCACAAATCTAGGCAACCCATGTTAGAAGTGTTGATTTTTTTTGGCGAATTTGCTTAAAAATAGCTCAGAAACTTCTTCTTTTTTGGAGATTTTGCAAAAGAAGCTCAACAACTTTGCGCTCCCCCAATTTTGCAACTGGATTTTCACTTTTTGAAATATGGCAACTCTACTAAGGCACATCAGGTTCCTCATGTTGACCCATTCCCTTGCCCAGTGTGCAATGCCACCTGCCAACTTGTGCTGATATGTGCTACATGGGCTGTGCTGGGCCCCTGCTATTCTCCTTTATCAGCCCTGTGGACAGATGGGGCACATTTGGGCGGTATAATTGAAAAGCCCTAATACTGAATCCCTGAATCCTGATAAGCATAGCCCTCTCTTGTTGTTTAGTCATTTAGTCATGTCTGACTCTTCATGACCCCATGGACCAGAGCACGCTAGGCACTTCTGTCTTCCACTGCCTCCCGCAGTTTGGTCAAACTCATACTGGTAGCTTCGAGAACACTGCTCAACCATCTCGTCCTCTGTTGTCCCCTTCTCCTTGTGCCCTCAATCTTTCCCAGCATCAGGGTCTTTTCCAAGGGAGTCTTCTCTTCTCATGAGGTCGCCAAAGTATTGGAGCCTTCTGTCTTCCACTGCCAGGCACTTCTGTCTTCCACTGCCTCCCGCAGTTTGGTCAAACTCATGCTGGTAGATTCGAGTCTTCTCTTCGCATGAGGTGGCCAAAGTATTGGAGCCTCAGCTTCAGGATCTGTTCTTCCAGTGAGCACTCAGGGCTGATTTCCTTAAGAATGGATAGGTTTGATCTTCTTGCAGTCCATGGGACTCTCCTCCAGCACCCCTTTAGTCATCCCAGCTTCTCAGCTGCCTAGGTTGCTAACATTGTTTTCTTGTTCTTCCTCTCCCCTTCTAATAATAAGCATTCGGTTCACCTTTAAGAAAAGATGCCGCTGTTCCCTTTTCCCTGGAGCAAGCCCACATTATTACCACAGCCACAGCCCCATGATCAGCATTACAGCACTCAGAGTTGTAGATCATCGGTGCGCTGTCACACCAGTGATGTATTGCGGGAAAAGCCATCCATTAGAAAATGTGGCTCACGAAGAGAGAGGCTGCCGTAATGATATAGCAGGCTACAAGCCTGGTGTGCAAGATAGCTTGCGTTTCACGCACCCCCCACCCTCCCCAATACAAATGATATAATCTTTGCAATCTGGGACTCATTATAATAAGAGGGGAAACTGGTCAAACACTTTTTCTTTAACCTCAAAGGCCTCCCAAAGCACTGGAACGTAATTGGCTTCTAGCTTTAAAAAAGATCCCTCATTAATCCTTATTGCAGAGCTTCAAGTTTGGTGCCTGCTTAACTCTTTGCTGCCTTTCATGCCATTGCATGCAAACTTTCAAAGGTTTTTATTCCCGAATGGCATCAGGTGTATAAACCTGCTTCAGCAGTTTTCTAGGCAAACGGGTGTAGAGCGATAGAAGGCTGGGGTGACATAAAGGGTCAGCAAACCGATGCCCTCATCTGCTCTATTTGACACTCTCTGGGATTTCTGAGAACCTCCTGAGCATCACCTTTGAGCTCTTGTCATGTGCATCCATCAGAGCAGAACAGAAAACCAAGCCAGGAAAAGCCACTCGCTGAGCAGCCCAATGCTCTGCATTATCTCAAATGCACAACTCTCCCTCCCTCCCTCTTTAATGGGAGCCCCGGCGGCTCACAGAAGTAAAAATTGAATAAAACAATTGAACACACATACACACACACTATTGCTGTCAGCAGTTAAAATCAGCACCATGAAAGCTTCACAAAACCATTGCCAAATGCCTGGACCAGTGGAAGAGGCTACAACTCTGTAGCAGAGCATCTGCTTTGCACACAAAAGGTCCCAGGTTCATCCGTCAGCATCTCCAGGTAGGACTGGGAGTGTCCCTGTCTGATATCCTGGAGAATAGCTGCCAGCCAGTATAAGGCAGCTTCCTACATTCAGGTGGCTAAAGTCTTGATATGTTTCCTGGGTGCAGGTAGCAGCAAAACCAATTTCCCTTGTGAGTTCCATAGCCACAGTGCTGCCATTGAGAATGCCTTGCCTCTGATCTCCCTTCTTTATGCTACGACTTTAATTTAGTATCCAGCTTTAGTTTTTCCGAGTCCTCCCATTTCCGCCACACACACTATGCACCAACCAAATCTTTGCATCCATCAGAATGTTATTGGAATCGTTCCCATCTTGTCCATCCACTGTGTGCCTCCATGCAATTTATGGCAATCCAAACCAATGAGCAAAAGGCCTTCAGTCCAGGGCCAGCCCACCCATGAGGCAAGTAAGATGACTGCCTCAGGTGGCAGAATCCATAGGGGCCACTGATCCAGCCTCCATGGAATGCATTGCCCACTGCTGCTGCCATGGTGGGAGCAACAGCTGCAGCATGCTTCCAGGGAGAATGGCTAATTTGTACACTGCCCTGGAATCTTTTGATGAGAGGTCAATAAATATTGCAAACAAACAAGTAAACAAATAATGTACTTTCCAGGAGGGCCACTGCCCTGGCCATGACCAGTCACCCTGCACCATGCTGATGACCTCCTGATCTGCTTAATTGGCAGCTGGGGTCGAGAGGGCCATTGGTGGAAATCATGCACAAGCTGCCACAGAAAGTTGAGTCAGGCTATTGTCTGCACCAAATATGGGGACCCACTGGTACTCCAGGTGGTGTTGGTCTATTGTTCCAGTCATCCCTGATCATTGGCCATGTGGATGAGGACTGAGGGGAACTAGAGTCTAAGAACATCTGTAGGGACCACAAATCCCCCATCCTCAGTCATACTGACTGGCAGTAGCTGTCCAGGGTTTCTCCTCCACCCCTACCAGGAGATGCTGGGACCTTTTGCACACACAAGCGATGCTCTGCCACTGAGTCACAGCCCTTCACCTGGCTTCAGGAGACACACCATGTGCAGCAGGTGGATTTAGAAGATGAAATTGGGAGGTTGCATTAGAGCATGTTGTCCAAAAGGGAGGTTGTCTCCAACTGCAGAATAAACATTCACTTTCCATGATTAATCCCTTTTCTGCTTAACTCCAACAGTGGGCCCTGTGCCTGGAGCAAGAATGGAAAGGGGGCAAAATTGTCCTCTGAATGTCTCCCTCCTGCAGAAATAACTCCAAACGAGTCCTCCTTCCCCAGTTGAGCATGCATGATGGGACGACCTTTCACCCTCCTCCTTTTTCAGCTTCTGACCTCCCTTCCTGCTCTTTCCCACCTGCATAGGTGCAATGCAAGCTGCTATAGGTATGGCTATTGGCTGGAAGTGTGTGTTAGAGGATGGCGTACCACTGCCCCTCTGCCTCCCCTCCTGGCTCTCTTCTCTTTTCAATTACAGGAAAATAATTCTCTCCCAGTGCAACAGCAGTACCTTTTAGTAGCCATCTGTTGTTCAGGGCTCCCAGCAGGAGATTGTGAAGTTGGTCCGTGAACCACACACTCTTCTGATAGCATCTCTGATTTCCCCACTATGCCAAAATATAATGCTTTTTGAGCGAGAGCATGTGCTTTTACTCCTTGATCATTAGCTGTTCTTATTAAATGTTGCGGGAGAGAGAGGGAGAGCTTCAGCTGAGGTTTTTTTCCAGGGAACTTCACAAAAAAAGACAAGAGAATGGATCTGGTCACCGGTATATGAAAAAGCCTCATTTCAAGGCCAGTCACTAACTTTTTTTTCAACCTCCCATGTAATCTGTTTCTGTTAGCTTTTTTATCATAGTGGTATGAAATAGATGTTTCTTTTTATTCTTTGCAGCAAAACAGGAGTGGGAAACCTGTGGCCCTCTAACTGTTGCAGAACTACTATACCCATCACTATTGACCATCAACCATGCTGGTTGGAGCTGATGGGAGCTGGACTCCAAGAAAATATGGAGGGTCACAGATTCCCCATATCTGCCCTGCCCTATAGGTAATTGGTTCCTTGTCAAACTGATCTTACTAGAAAATCTGGGTTCTAAAACGGTACAGTAGCAGAGCAGGCTCCCTGCTGCACACACTTCCTTAAGTCAATGAGAACAACCGGGACGGTGCAGGCTAAAGGTTGGTTGTTGGGTTGGCATAGCTCCATGCATGGGACTTTGAAGATGCATGACATGGCCATACCCATACACAAAGTGTATAGCCGAGCACTAAGCATGAACACAGTGATGGGGTTGTGGCTGCTTCACAATATTTTGTGGGCCTTGATCATGCCTGTGGTAGAGGTTAGGGCTAGAATGTATGGCCTCTATTCCTCTATGTGTTTTCTTTTAGTACTTTGGGGGGGGGGGGTCATCTGAACTCAGTTGCTCTCCAAATGAGACAGAATCACTATGTTAGTTTTCCAGCAAGTGGGTTGCTTACTGGGTATGAGAGGGGATGCTGGTGTGTGTGTGTGTGTGTGTGTGTGAAGGTCAGCATGGTGCAAGCACACTTGCAGAACCAATCCAGAGCTCTAGCCACTGCATTTGCACCACATCAACCTCCCCTCCCCCCTTCTCGTCATGCAAAAAAGTGTAATACTTTTCGGACTTCTTGAGCCCCTGTAGTTTGTATGCTGCAGAACTGTAGTTTGTATGCTGCCAACATGAGTTTCTTTTTCCAGACCTATTATGTAGCAATAAAGGAGCACTGTGTTTGATATGCCTCCTTTCTCCTGATACATTTCCTGCTACCCCAACACAGCACCTCTCCTTGTCAGTAAGCCACCTTCCAGGAAGCTAGCATAGCAGTTTTGCCCCTACCTGGCGAGCCACTTCTGTCTGAGCTCCCCCCGCCCCACAAAGGCATATCCTTTTAAAATATTTTTCCTTGAGGGCCATCCTGGCAGTGGCAGAAGTGCTGGGAGTGAGTGGGTGGCTGATATCTGGCTGAGGTTATGATATCATATTCAACTGATATTTCAGCTCTCTCCTCTTAAAATCCAATTGTAATTATTCAGCATATTCCAGCCCTTAGCTGGAAGCTTGAATCCTGTTTCAGTAATAATTCTGAGTTGAAGGCCATGACTGACAGCAAGGTGAAGTCCACCTAGATTAATATGCAAGTCTGTCTGTTCAAACCTGTCTCAGTCAAGCTAAGCCAGCCTATCTCCTATTTAACAAATGTGCCGTAATCATCCTTTGACATTTGGAAGCTATTTTTCCTTTTTAGATGTGTGTGTGCTTATTTAATATTTTGCTCACAGGCAGCCTCACTCATTGCAGCTGCCATTTTAGAGGGAACTTAGACCAATGCGTTCCTGTGTAGAAATCAAATAGGACTAGATAAAGTTTATTTGTTTTTTTAGTTTCTTTGTTCAGTAAAGAAGGGTACTGTCCACCGGTATATCAGTTAATGCTACTCCTTTCTCAACCTCCATAAGTCCAGTTCAAAGTGTTGGTGCTTACCAGTAAAGTCATCAATAATATTTTACATTGGTTAATGTTAAAGTGTCCAATACACTTCAGGCAGGGGGTGGGGAGCCTTTTCCAGCTAGTGGGCTGGCTCCTGGGTTTCTCCATCCCAGGTAAAAGGGTAAAGGTAAATGACCCCTGGATGGTTAAGTCCAGGCAAAGGCAACTATGGGGTGCGGTACTCATCTCGCTTTTGGGCTGAGGGAGCTGGTGTTTGTCCACAGACAGCTTTCAGGGTCTTGTAGCCAGCATGACTAAACCACTTCTGGTGCAACGGAACACCATGATGGAAGCCACAGCGCACGAAAATGCCGTTTACCTTCCCACCACAGTGATACCTACTTGCACTGGTGTGCTTTCGAGCTGCTAGGTTGGCAGAAGCTGGGACAGAGCACTGGAAGTTCATCCCATCATGGGGATTCGAACTGCCAACCTTCTGATCAGCAAGCCCGTGAGGCTCAGTGGTTTAGACCACAGGGCCACCCACGTCCCATCACAGGAGGGCCCCTTGGACATGTAGGCAGGGCTGCCTGCCTGTCAATCATCCAGTGTCAGCATAACCTCTGTTTCGCCCCTCATCTTCAGTTCAGTAATCTGAATGGGGAACTCCATAGCACAGCCGGCTACAGTGGGGTAGAAGTCATCACATATGAGCTGATTGATGCTGTCTTCAAGTCTTGCTTTCAACAGGGGTTGGCTGCTCTATGGCGTTCCGGGTGGGAGAACTCCATAGCATAGCCAATACCAGCCAGCTTGCTGTCACACCTGATCATTAGTGACTACAAGCCTCCCTTGCCAAGGAGCAACTGGAAGCACACTTTAAGGTTCCTGTTTGCTCGTTGGCAGCTGAATCTCTACCTGCTGTGCTGAAACATGTCCTCAAATCTCTTGAAGGGTTCCTTCCCCTGCAAAAGATGTTTCCATTTTTCTACCACTTTCCCAGGGCACTTTAGAATTTCACTGGATGCAGAGCTGAGCTCACCTTGTGGCGAGGTAGCCATAGGTTGGGATGCATGTGTGCTTTTCTTTCTATTCAGGGCTGGTCCACCCATGAAGTTGGCTAAGGCCTTGGGTGGTAGAACCTCAAGAGGCCCTGATCCACTCACCCACCCTGCCTGCCCCTCCAGCTCCACCAGTGGTGAAGTGGCAGAGGCAGTGGCGGCTGATACCTGCCAGATCTCATGAGATCTTACTGAAATCTTGTGAGATCTTGCCAAAATTCTGTGAGATCTCAATGAAATCTCACTAGATCTTGTGAACTCCATGAGATCTTGCTACATCTCACAATATCTCACTAGAAATTGTTGTTATTGTCACCGTTTCATGGGCAGTGCTGCGTGACCCAGGTAAGGGATGCTTTTCCGGTGGTGGTGGGATTCTGTAGCAGGGTGCTAGCAGCTCAGTTGCAGCTTCCAGTTTTGCCTTAGGTGGTGAAACGGGACATCCATCTCTATGATTCTATGTCACCCTTGTTTATAATAAACATCTTCTCCCATGCTCTGCAGTCTCCCTGGCTGCCTGTACTTCCAGATCCAAAAAAGCCAAATTGAGAGAAATCACCCTATAATATTATCTGCTGAGCTTTAATTGAAGCACAAAAAGCAAGGAAGCCTGGCTATTGAGCACCTGAGTTCAGTGCAGTCAATGTTGTTGCTTTTCAGGGGAAATCCCTCCCCTTAAGAAGCATCTCTGCACTGATTTCTTTAAAAGTTGAAAGGCGTCACTTAAGAAACACAATATGCAACTGTCAGGCACACAGCAGGCAGCCTTCCCACCTTCCTTTGCTTCTAGGAAAGTACAGCTGAAGACTTGGGCTTTTCAGGAAATGTGGGCACCCAGGAAGGCTGCAGGATGCAAACCAGGAGAAAAATTATTTGTCAAATGAAAGAAAGGGCAAGTCACAAGCACACACACCCATCCACTTTGAAAGTAAGGTAAGTACAGCAAAACACCTACACACCCATCTATTATAATTTCACCCAAATGCTTTCTCTCTTTTTATCATTTGCAAATGCAATTTATTTTCTCATAAATGAATGGTAAAAAAATGCAGGAGAAAATGTTGGTAATAGTAGAAGGTAGCTTCCTATGTCCCTGTTTCTTGTTAGTTGTGTGTTATGTTGAATGCCAGAATGAGGTTAAAGTAGAAGGATGGAAACCTGTGCATTCTGGGAAAGTGCTTGCTCAATGGGTAGACCCTGTGCACCTGCTCTTTCAGGAGAATGCAACCCCACCCAGAACAGGTTGCAAATACTCCACCAGATCATTAGATCCCCTGACCAACACCTGCCTTGTCTGGATTAAATTTCAGCCTGTTCAGTAACCTTTTAGCTGCAGAAGACTACATTTCCCAAGATGCTCTTACTCTAGTATAGCTTTCAATCCTTACAGCAGAGCTGAACGCATCCGCTGGAAATTTTCTGACAGAAAGCTTTGTTGGAGATGACATTTCCTTGTGGAAATGTCATTTCTGACAAATCAGAGTTTTCAGGTGGAAAAAGCTTCTGGTGGGTATTTCCTGACCAGTGTAAAACAGATAAAATGCCAGGCTGCACGGCGCTGCTCAAACTGATCTCTTCTTTCCTTGCTAAGATGTCCGAGAGCAGCTGGCCACTATTTGTATTCCAGGGGCTGGCAAGGAAACCTGACTGATCAGTTTTGATGGTTTGCGTGACAAGAATTATTTATCCTCGTTTTACCTACGTAAAGTGTGTTTACCTATGATCCATTACCTGTAGCTCAGTTATCAAAGAAAGGATGCTATGCTTGGGCTGGGAACCATTAAAGAGAAGAACAGGCATATGTGCGGCTAAAAGGCATCTGTCAACACAACAAAATCTGAATACAGCGTAAATCAATATTTGATTTTTGACTTCATGTTACAGAGAAAAAGAGGGAGAGTGTGTGTATGTGTTTTGGTCATTTTATAAACAATAGACATGGCTAACTACACATATAAGCTATAAGGAGAATTTCCTTTGCAGGTGCTCTTGCATTTACCAACAAGAAGTTCGGACATAATTGCCAAGGGTGTTGCAAATGAAAACAAACAAACAAACAAACAAACAAACAAACAACTCTACATTGTTTGCAATGTGTTAATTTATCAATCAACAAGCATCAACTTCAACTCTTATGTGAGTGGGCCCCCCCCTGCATTCACTCCCCAACTCTTTTTATCACTCATTTTTCCTTTTCAGACTTTCAATTTCTGCTACGGTTGCAGCAAACATCAGATTAAAAATAACAAAAGACAAAACTCCCTTTTGGATTCTGTGCCTTTCAGACAGCATGCTACAAACACGTTCTATTTCCTTCCCTGCGTTGAATGTCATGAAGTAGAAGTTTTCTGACAGATCTGAGAAAGGGAGAAATGTTTACCATTTGTCTTAATGACACTGTTGTAGCAGAGGGTCTAAAAGGGAATAATACAACTCTGGAAGCATGGAATCGCTTTTCATAGTCATACGAGGTTGCTCTGGTATCAGAATCTCATGCCTTTCCTCTAAAAACCCCTGTGAGCAAATCTTCTTTTTGCGTTTGTTCTCTGAGATTAATCATATGGTGAATTTTTGTCATGGATTTGAAAATCTTTCTCAGGTTCCCTGATGCCTCCATATGTTAAAGGTGGCATTGTTGGCTAGTGCTAATGTTTTTGCTGTTGTTGTACATAGTGCTTTGCAGAGCCGATTAAACAAAAATAAGGCCATTTCCCCTGAGAAGATTGCAATCTATGAGTTTTTGCCATACTCCACATCTGAACATGAGTCTTGCATTTATTTCAGTGACGAAGGATTTGGGGGCACTCTCAGCCATGCATCCTCAGCGGGGGCTTCTTGTCTAGAGGAGGAGGTATGTGTAAACTGAGAATTCATGTAGACTGCACCTGATCTTTTGGGACACTCAGTGAAATGTAGAAATGGAAGCATTGTTATGGCAGTGGTTCCTCTGCTGGTTGTGGGTTCCCTTTGGAGTCAGCCCTACCTATGCAATTTCAGGTGGGTCCTTCCTAATATTCCCTTTCTTGCACATGTATTTCCATTCTGAAAACTGAAGGCAAGGACTATAAGCTGTGGTATGACCATGGGGGAAGGTCTGTAGAAATTTTGTGTGCTTCCGAGAGAGAGAGAGAGAGAGAGAGAGAGAGAGAGAGAGAGAGAGAGAGAGAAGCTAGCCGGTTAACAGTGACCCAATTTTCTCGCTACTGAAAGAAGGTGCAGTGTAAATCTAGTCTTTATTATTAGGCCCTGAGTGCTTCCAAGGCCTCCTGAGGCGAACGCGAAAAGCTCCCTGTAGGGAAATATTCCCAAAGGAGGCAGGTAAGAAGTGTGGCATATGAGAGAGAATTGCATGGAGCAGCATGCATTTTCCCTCACAGGGAGCAGAAAGGAGTTGCCAGATTCATTTCGGCCTTCATGAGTTCAGACTTGGCATTGTGCAGTCCAACCTCTTTCATCTTCTATTCCTGAAGAGAAAGAGCTGTTTGTTTATGTGAGTGATTAGAATGTATAGTTTTCCCCATCCCCAGTTTGTGTGTGTGAGAGAGATAGAGAGAGATTCAATCATTTTTTGACTTGAGGGCCACATTCATGCTTGGCCAGGCTTGTGAGAGCCACATGCAGTGGTGGATGTGGTCAAAAGTCCATTTGATAATCTCTCATGCACACACACAGGCACAAAACCCTGCTCCATTCAGGTGGTGGTGATTTTAATTTAGTCCCTTCACCCTAATGTCCAGGGCAGCTTACAACAATTAAAAATACAATTAGAAACAGTTTTAAAGAAAACTTACAATAATAACATGCAATCCAAAAAGCAGGACTCCTCAGTCCAAGTAACTACATGTTATCTGGCCAAATAATGACATATGTTGGGCTCAGGTTTTCCCAGTAGTGATGTATGGAAGTGAGAGCTGGACCATAAAGAAAGCTGATTGCCGAAGAATTGATGCTTTTGAATTATGGTGCTGGAGGAGACTCTTGAGAGTCCCATGGACTGCAAGAATATCAAACCTCTCCATTCTTAAAGAAATCAGCCCTAAGTGCTCACTGGAAGGACAGATTGTGAAGCTGAGGCTCCAGTACTTTGGCCACCTCATGAGAAGAGAAGACTCCCTGGAAAAGACCCTGATGTTGGGAAAGATTGAGGGCACAAGGAGAAGGGGAAGACAGAGGACGAGATGGTTGGACAGTGTTCTCAAAGCTACCAGCATGAGTTTGACCAAACTGCAGGAGGCAGTGGAAGACAGGAGTGCCTGGCGTGCTCTGGTCCATGGGGTCACGATGAGTCGGGCACGACTAAACAACAACAACAACAACAATGTTGGGCTCACAGCCAAGATGGTCTCTCGCAGTGCTTTCCCCCCTAGAAAAATAGGTGCTGATACAGTGGTACCTCGGGAAGCGAACGGGATCTGTTCCGGAGCCCCGTTCGCATCCCAAACAGAATGTAAGACGTGACAGCGCTTCTGTGTGTGCGCAGGTCACGTTTCGCCAAGGAGCACAACCCGAAAGCGCTCAACCTGAAGCGTATTTATTCCAAGGTATGACTGTACTCACCATGAAGTAAGTGCCACACTTTTTAACAACAACAAAAAGTACGCATACCATTGAGTACCCCCTGGGGGAAAAAGCACTGCTCAGTCCTACAATTTGCTGAAAATGAAGTCTGATTCCTGCTGGACTTATTTTCACATGTATATGATCGTGCTGCAAACACAGAGATTGGGATGGTACAGAGGCCAAGGCTTGCTGCTCTGAACTATTAATCCTGTTTCTTAGCCTATGCACCTACCACCCTTTAGCGGAGTTACTGTGGATCATTTTTAGTCCATTTCCCCAGTAACATTTGCCTAATTTTCACCACAGAATTAAACCCCCCTTGCTGTACCTCACTGAAACTAAAGCTTTCCCAGAATCAATTTAATTTCCTAAAACACACAGAGAGACTCTGAATAAGAGAGCTATTATAGGTCATGTGCATTGGTCCCTGGGGACTTAGACAGCAGCTGGTGCAGGAAGTAACCTGTTCACAAGATTCCTTGGTTGAAGTGATCAAATTACTCGCTGCAGATAATAGTTCTGACAAGCACTCCACTCCCGCTCTCACCCTCATCTATGTGTCATGATTTTTATGAATGATCAGTGGGTTTTGTGTGTGTGTGTGCTTCTCTCTCTCTCTCTCTCTCTCTCTCTCTCTGTGTGTGTGTGTGTGCGCGTACACACACACATTCTGAGTAAACATGTTACACAAAGGCATGTTCACTTATGGGGGGGGGTGTTCTCCAGCTGGTTGCTAAGAGCATTTACTATTTGCTCCTCCATGTTTGTGCTGAGAGATTGGCATATGCTATTATTTCTTTTCCTAGATTAGATGGGCTATAGTTTAGAGAGGAGGAGGGCCTGGGTGGAGCGGGGTGGAAATATGACTGAAGCTTTGTTTTTCTCAAGAAGCATGCTTACTGGGGAAAGTAGCACATTAGTTAAACAGCAGGACAAGGAAGACTTCAAATATCCCTCTCGATATTGGAAACTAGTTCATTAAGCACAAGAAAGCACCGTATCTGACAATAAAATACATATGACATTTTCAAATGTATATATATTTCCTTTTACAGGGGGAAGACAAACGTATACTCTCCTTGCTGCTGAGATAGACCTTGCATTGCCCTTTAGCAGTGCTTTCCTGGGGGTACTGAAAGGTACACAGTGCTGGCACCTCTCCTGGGTCCCAAGCAATCTGAGACTACACCTGCATGTCTGCCTTTGCTCCTCCTGCTTCATGCCTCTCCTGGTCCTGGGAGCCTAGGTGGGAGGGGAGATTGTTGTAGCAGAAGAGGGAGACACCCATGCTTCTTCATCAGCCTGATTCATTTCAGCCTCTTGGCCCCCCTCATCCCACTCTCCTGCTTCAACTTCTGCTTCAGGACTCCCATATGCCACAGACTCTCCCTTCTCATTAAATACCTGTTACTTCTTCCGCTTCTGAAACTCCTCCTCCCAGTCTGCTCCCTCTTCTCCCTCTGACCACTCATTGTTGTCCCACTACCACTCTCCTGGCTCTGGGCTTTCTTCCCTTGGGGGTTCCCCAGTTGGTTTCTCCCACCATTCCTCTGCATCCAACCAGTCCTTGACACTTAGGGATGAACACATGAGAATGTTTTAATTGCTTTTTTTAAAAAATGAACATTTTATGCGGTTTTATGTAAATTATGTAAAATTACTTTTTAAAAGGCAGTGTATTAATTTTGCTGAATAAAAATAAATGGACACAGCTGATCCATCACTGTTCTCCATCCTAGGAAGAACATAGGAAGTGACTTTACTGGGTCAGACCATTGGTCTATAAAGCTCAATATTGTCCATGTTGACTCTCAGTGGTTCTCCAGAATTTCAGGCAAGGAGTCCCTCTATATGGAAATGCCAGGGATTGAGCCTGAAAACCTCTGCCACTAGGCTATGGCCCTTCCCTACTCTGCCCTAGCTGAAGCTCTCATCTGGGCTGTAAACCCAGTGCAGTTGCTCATGTAAAGGCGCAGGGGTGGGGGTTACACTGCAGGCCCTGTTAGTTCGGGTGAAAGAGGTGACTAGCACATATAGGATTTATTAAAATCATTACCTGAGGCCCTGCTCCAGGTGCTTCAGCCTTAGAGGGTAGCAAGCAGAGATGTTGCCTCCTCTGTTGGAGGCTCCTCTGTTGGAAAAGCACTTTCCATTTAAATATGTATCTTTCACAGCACAATTAAATGCATGTATTACTCGAATGTGCGTTCAATAGGAATGTCGCCAAGTAAGTGTGTAGAGACTGCTGCAGCTTTTTCCTCCCTTGGGTTGTAAACCAGCTTGAAAACCTCATGGTGGAAAGGTGGGGCGCGAATGTTGTAAATAAGAGAAGAGAAAATGAAGGGTGCATGTGGAAAACCATGGCTGCTTCTCCTTGCGCTTCCCTCATTTTCACGCAGTGATTTGTGGTAGTCCAGCCTTTGTGAAGTTTAAGCTCTTTTGTCTTCTACAAATGCTTGTTCAGGACCTTTTGCTGAGCTGTGAAAACCCTGGCATCTCATCCGGTTGAGGGCTGCCAAAGAACAAAGGGTTCACGTGATCTGAGCGTGCTGCTCACACTGCTAATTACCTGAGTGCCGCTGTCTCAAAAGTGATCCTTGCCACCAGCAGCTGTTACATGTTTACCCATCGCTTACACTCTGCGCATGTGGACCAGGAAGAAAACACATTGCTAGGCACATGTGAAGCATCCTCTGTGCTCTTCCTAATTTCCCGCTGTCTCCATTCTGTGGGTTCATGTGCACAGATGTGGTAACAGGACGAAGAATTAATATGTGGTGGTCATTTGTCATCAGTAAATGCCCTCTCTTTCTCCGTGTGTTATTGCTATCTAATAGTACACTAGTCGTCTCAGCTGATATACAGAGGCCACTGCTCTTGGCTTTGGTTTTAACAGAAGATCCTGGTTACTTATAGGGGAGGAAAAACCTTTTATGTTGGATAATTCCCACCCATCCCAATTCTTAAGAGCAATGAACATGGGAGCTATAGGGCAAGGGCATTTGTGTCCAATGTGCCTTCACATACAAGCATGAACAGCCTGCCCATTAACTCAATCAGCCCAATGGGCCTGTAACGCTGCCACAATCTAGCTGCCTGCTGCTACGTGATCTGAAAGTGGATTCTAATTCTTGGGGGAATGATGCATCATGTCCTCTGACTATATGCATTGATCAGTGACAACCTTGATGTCCCTCGGTCATGTACAATAACAAACCTGAGGGAGGGCTAATGATGACTTGTAATTACAAACCTGCCTTTCGTATCACGGGGTTAAGGGCATAAGAAGAGCTCTGCTGCATCAGGCCAGAGCTCTATCTAGTCCAGAATCCTATTTCCCCAATGGCCAACCAGATGTCTAGGAGAAGCACGTGAGCGGGAGCTGAGTGCAACGGCATTCTCCCCACATGTGACCGACCCTCCAAGTGCCCCCAATTTCCGGTGGAATTTAGAACTCTGGATGACCAGGGATCTAACTCACACAGGGAGCCTCCTCAAGTAAAAGCTCCGCATTGCTGAGATTCAGCCACCAGCAGGGATGCAAGAGGTAGCAACAGCACCACAGCAAAGGGAGCCAGGGGCATTCTCTTACTTTCCTTCCCCATCTTCGCCTTGTGCAATGGGTTGTTGGAAGTGGTATAATTCAGCTTAAGGGCCAAGAGGGGCAGACGTGAACGTGTTGCTTAGCAACCAGTCAGAATGGCAGGTAGGTGACATGTTTTCTGATTGGCTGTGTAGTTCTGAGGGAGTTTTCCTCTGTACGTTTGCTTGAACATCTTCCTGCTACATACAAGGCCTGAACAATGAAAGACAAAACCTCTCTGTTCCTTTCTTCTCGGATTATACACTGGTTTGTTCAGTTTCCTGAGGAAAGAGTTATCATGTATCTATTCTCTCTGGTCTCCATCTACATTGCTTAAGTGGTTTTGCTAACAATAGTAACAACTGAAGAGAGGTTTGTGAGGTGGCTCGGCTCAAACTCAAGCACTATATCCAGAACCAGTGTGGTGGACAGCTTGCTTTATTGACAGTCCCAGATTTTTTGAATCAAGACCCTTCCTTCTGTGTGATGCTGCTCATGTTCCAGCCTGTTCATGTGGTGATTGATCATCCCCCTGTTGCTGTTGTCTGAGACCTCTAATTTATTTAATGGGCTGCACTATGTATGTAACATAATTCCTTCAGCACTTACATGCCCAAGGAGGAGAGAAAGGGCTGCAGCTGTGACTGACACCTGCACAGTGTGTTGAGCTGTGAGGAGCTCTTTTCCCTCTCACACCTGTATGCTTGCTCAGAGGCACCTGCCCGCTTTCTGCTTTGGACCAAATTAGCCTTCAATTGAGCTTAATATTCTTTAATTAAAAAAAGACAAAAACCCAAGTGAGTCAAAAATAATAGGGTTGTTCGAGTCCTTATAAAATATGAAATGTCAGATCTTTCTCCAAAGCTCCCTGTATCTTTGTTTATGTCCCACCTATTCTCTGTGTAAAATTGAGCTGGAAACCCCAGGAGATGAAGCATAATATTTTCAGTGTGTGTGGTTGGCTCAGTCAGCACTGGGTCAGTCAGCTTTTTTTAAGGCTCTCTGAAGCTCACAGCAAAATCTCGAGAGCTCACAAAACACCGTTTTCTTCTTCTCATGAATATCTGTAGTTTTCCAAAGGAACTAAAGCTGAAGCTAAACATTCATCAGAGTTCTGAAATTCTTTCCTCCATTTAAAACACACCCCGGCTTCAGACATGCTTTGGACAACTGGAATGGGAATGGGTTGATAAAGGCTGCTTCGCCTCTCTCCACCTCTTTTGGTCACTTGTAAGTTAAAATTGGGGTAGGTGAAGAGAATTTTTGTTTCTTTCAGTTTCTTCTTTTTCCAATCTTAAGTTCAGTTTTCCATATTTCTATATCAGTTTAATTTTTTAAAAAGTTATAATGAAAATTCACTGGAATTTTTGTGCAAATTTTTCCTACTTTGTAGATTTCTGTTCACAATTTTGCCTGATACAGTAGTACCTCAGGTTACATACGCTTCAGGTTACAGATTCCGCTAACCCAGAAATAGTGCTTCACGTTAAGAACTTTGCTTCAGGATGAGAACAGAAATCGTGCTTTGGTGGTGCAGCGGCAGCAGAAGGCCCCATTAGCTAAAGTGGTGCTTCAGGTTAAGAACGGACCTCCAGAACGAATTAAGTACTTAACCCGAGGTACCACTGTATACACATTTTTGCAATGCAATTTTTCCGATTAGATTTTTGTGTGCTACTTTCACCAATATATGCATTGATGTGCACACTTTAATAGAGGATGTGGATTTCTGTAAACATGACTTGGCTGCAGAACTGCATTGCGAATTTCAGAGAAGTGTGGATTTTGAAGGATGCCTTTTTTTTAGTTTGGAATTGTTTGGGGTAATGCGTGTTTGATAAGTTCAGCTTCAAAGGTGAAATGAATCAAATTTCTTCCCCAACTCTACTCAAAATCATCCTCCCTATCATGCTTGAGTCTATGTATCTTCCCTCCTTTTCTCATAGATGAAGAACAACTGGATTGCTGTTTTTGTTGCTTTTGCTTTTTCTTTCTTTCTTTTTTTATTACATATTTATCCCATCTTTCCTCCAAGGAGCTCAATGTGACATTCACAATTCTCCACCTTCCCATTTCAGCCTCACAAGAAGAAGGCAGGTTGGGCTGAGAGTGAGTTTCATGGCTGATTGTCAGACTTCAGGGAATCTGATCCCCCTCCCTCATGGCTGGCAGCCAAAAGTGGGAAAACTAAGTTCTTACCATGGTATTTTATTCAATATTCACAGAGAGAGATGGATGATGCCAACTCTCAGATAATGGCGTTGCTCCAAGTAAAGTCCAACTCTCTCCATCTCTTCTACTCCACGTCATGCCTACACTGTGCTTTCTGCCTCTGAGCTTTCTGTTCTCCTACTCTCAATGCCTGCCAGGTCCTGGGATGGGGAGGGTTAGAAATGCTTTCCAAAGACACTGAATTTGTCACCTGTCTCTTCCCTGGTGCTTCTTCCTGCTGCTCTCCCAATATTTCCCAGCTTTTCGCCACTGCAGCCTCTGAACTATGTCCTTCTGCAAAGCACTGTTCTAAATCTATACTGTCCTCCTCTTCTCGGGAAGGTGCAGGCTTCTCAGTCCAGTCCCTCACATTGAATGGGGACTAGCACCCCACACTCCCAGGTCTTAGTCCAGCACTATTCCCACTCTCCCCACTACACTACACTGGCTCTTGGTTCTGACTTGTTGCTGCCTCAGGGGAAGGAGAAGATGACACTGGAATAGCTCAGTTGGTAGAACATGGGACTCTTAATCTCAGGGCTGTGGGTTCAAGTCTCATGTTGGGCAAAGGATTCCTGCATTGCAGGGGGTTGGCCTAGATGATCCTAGTGGTCCTTCCAACTCTACAATTCTGTGATTCTACTTTCTTCCATTTCACATGACACCAACTGGGCTGGCACAGTTGAATTTTACTTTAATAATAGTGACAGTTCAGCATTCTTCACTGCACCCAAGGGCAGCAAATTACCTACTGTAGGAGTGACTGTGCTGGTCCCGTAGGTTAACCGAGAGGCGAGGTCCGAGTCCAATCTGAGGTCGAGGGTCTGGTATGGAGGCTGCCTGTCAAAGCTGAAGTGGGGTCCAAGACAGGGAGTCGGGTGAGGTCAGGAACTCCGGCAGAAGAGCAGGACAGGGTGCAGGCAGGAACAGGCAACCTACAAAGTTGCTCCTGCAACCTGGGACTGGGCTGGCTGGCTTTTATCTGCCCCGAGGCATAGGGCAGCCCCGATCCTCAGGTGACTCGCCTCTCCTGGCCTGGAGGCGAGCACTCCTCCTGCGGGAACTTAGTTCCCTCCACCTCTCTGCCCTGAGCCTCTGTAACTCAGGAGAGGCTGGAGGGTTACCAGACCCAGAGGCAACCTCAGCTTCCCCTGATGGGGCTGAGAGTGGAGCACCTGCAGGCAAGGGGTCCTCCATCACCTCAGGAGCCAGAGCAGACTCAGGTGGAGCCTGCTCCTGAGGATCCAGCACAGGTGAGGACCCTTCAGGCTCAACCCTCAGCCCCGGCTCAGCTGGTTCTGGAGGCGGGGAATCCTGTGCAGGCTGGGATTCCTCAGGTTCAGCATCCGGGTCCGAATCCCAGGCCATCACAGAGACATTGTCCAAAACAGCAGCTTGCGGGAAAGGCTGATATGCACTCTTTTTCTTGAACTGCCTCGCATTTATCACAATATATGTTTGCTCACTTTCTTGGGGCCAAACATTTGCAAGTGATAACTGTACCCACTGCTTTGGAGGAAGGGAGGCTTGTCCCATTTACAATCCCTGGGTGTGAGTTCCCGTGTTCATTTCTCTGAACCACAATGCTTCCAACCGGAGCCGAATGTCACGTTCCACTTCTGTCATGGAGGGTAGCTCAGAAGCCAAATGCCAAAGTTATCTGAAGTCTCTCCTGCTGTTCAGCTCTGTATTTAAGGAAATTGCTCATAATTGCTTCCAACATGCATGGGGATATAATACATGGGCGCTGCATTCTGTCACGCTAAAAAAAGCTTTTCCTGTCTCCTCAGGCCCTTCCAACTTCAACCATTCCCCTCAACTCCCCCTCCCCCCAAAAAATCAGTTGAGTTCAGCATTTTTGAATTATTTCCTTACTTCCCTGGTTCGTTTTTACTTTTATGGCCCATGTAAATATCTGACAGTTTCTTCCGTTCTTTGGAATTTTCTTTCGGCCAAGGATTTTGTGCTGCAAGAAAACTGATCTTTCTTTCATAGGCAGGAATGTCCTTCATAATTCTGCCTTATTGTGGTGCCTCCATTAAGGGAGAAAAGAAGCAACAGTTCCCATGAGGACTAAGAAAACAGGTAATGACACAGTGATGTGTGGTGAAATTGACTTTTTATAACTATACAAAAAGTCTTTTTTAAAACATCCTGTGAATTTTGCATTCTTGTATACTTTAAAGTCTAGAAACTTTAATTTTGAGGTCCTGCCACACTTCTGGAACATGACTTAAGCTTGACACGGAACATACTTTGCCTCTGGATTCCTGGCAGCCCATGAACATAATTTGTGAGACATTTTCCTCTTCACTTCTCCCCTTTTTCTGTTGCTTCTTGTTAGGGGTGGGAAACCTGAAGGCCAGGATCCAAATGCGGTCCTCCCCCATGCCTCTCTACTTCACCCTCCAGTCACTTCTCTGATTTTTGTGGTGCAGTTCCCTAACCAAGCAATGTGTACAAAAATGTGTATACTAAATAAAATGTGCATGAAAATGCACATACTTGTGAAACTAAGATGGGAATTTTATGAGAAATTTGCTTGCAAAAATGGGTGTATTCGGCAAAATTGCATTCAAAAATGTGTGTGTAAGAAGAAAGTCATACTTAGGGAGAACTCCTATGCACAAAAAACTGGGTTAAAGCAAGCTTTCTAAATAGTGTCCTGTGCCAGGTTGCCATGTCACTCTTGTTCAGGAGAATCCCTGATCTGAACCTTGTGTAGAAAAGAATTCTCTCCACTGCAAGAATGAGTTTCAAAGCTTTACGGCAGAACAGTCTTAAACATTCATTCCAATAAGAATAAATGTTGCCAAATAACAAAACAACACATTACAAACAAGCAAAGGGGTTCAGTATTATGTTGTGGGTTGACATAGCAGCCGGCACAGCGATTTCTTCAAGTAGCTCTTTATTTTGTAAGCTGGAATAGAACTGACTGCAAACAGCTCAGCCGGCCTGCTTTTATAGGCAGCCGGCTGTCAACATTGTAACAACCACAGCCCAGAGTTCCCACCTAAAATAACTGCTGCGGACCTGAGTGAAAACTATCTACAGACCTGAGTGAAAACTATATACAGTATCCCCCTGTTGGCCCAGGGTGAAACTACACTACATAACACCCCTCCCCACCGAGATAAGGTGTTAGTTACAATCGTAATGGTTTCCTTATATACAGCACTACGCGTAATGGTTCAATTAGGCACAAAAGCATATCGGTTACATTTCCCATACTTAGACCAACAGTGATACATGTCCAACAACATAGTCCTTTAAATAAGTTGGGCGCTTGGAAACTCTGCCAGACCGCCGGGGACTGGTAGCCAAGTCCGGAGGGCCACACAGTTCTTGCTGAGGCTGTGGTGCGACCCTAGGTGGCTTTGGAACCCACTCCCCTGGATCCACTGCTGTGGGTGGAGCCTCCGCAAGTGGAGTGGTCTGAGTCTGTTCTGAAGCGGCTTGGTTCGGCTCCACGCTGGCAGTTTGCGAGGGAGGTGTAGGTGGGGCCTCGCCATCTGTACGTGTCTCTTCTGGAGCTGCAAGCGCAGTTGGGGGCACCTCGGTAGTGTCCAAGTTCCCAACCCTGCGCCTAAGCTGGTCTATGTGCCGTCGCCACAAGCGTCCATCTTCGAGTGCCACCTGGTACGAGCGAGGTCCAGTGACTCCCACTACTGTGGCTGGCACCCAAGGAATGTCCCCCACATAGTTCCGGGCAAAGACCTGGTTTCCTGGGACAAATGACCGTGGCGCGTTGGCACAGCCTGGGGGTTCAGCCACGGCAAAGTCCGGGTGTAGCCGGTCGAGCGGTGACCTGAGGCGGCGGCCCATAAGCAGTTCAGCAGGACTCCTCCCTGTGGCCGCATGAGGGGTGATGTGTTGCACGAACAAGTATTCGGCGACCCGCTCATGCCAGTCTCCCCGGTCCAGGCGCGCCAGTGCCTCTTTTGCCGAGCGCACCATTCTTTCCGCTTGCCCGTTGCTGGATGGATGAAAGGGTGCCGTTAGGGCATGGCGGATGCCCAGTCCCAAAAGATACCGCTCAAAGGTGCCTGACGTGAACTGCGGTCCGTTGTCAGAGACAAGGACATCAGGACACCCATGCGTTGCAAATAGGCCTCGCAGCACCCGGATGACAGCTTCGGTAGTGGTGGAGGGCATCAGGGCGACCTCCAGCCATTTGGAATAGGCATCCACCACTACCATAAAGGTCCGGCCGTGAAAGGGGCCAGCCAGATCGATGTGCACCCTCGACCAGGGTGTCTTTGGCGTCTCCCAGGTGTGTCCCTTAGCTGCCGGTGGTGCAGGCCTCGACTCTTGGCACGCTTGACAGGCGGACACCCAGGCAGTGATGGCATCGTCCATATTAGGCCACCAGACGTAACACCGAGCCAATGCCTTCATTTTGACAATTCCCGGGTGGCCAACGTGCAGAGCCTCCAGGACGCGCTGACGGAGTCCCTGGGGAATCACGACGCGGTCTCCCCACAGCAGACAGCCGCGATGAGCTGAGAGTTCATGTTGTCTGGTTGCGAAGGGCTGGAACTCTGATGCAAAAGGCCCTTGTGGCCACCCCCTCCACACCCAGTTGAGCACCCGGCTGATGGTGCGATCCTGGGCAGACGCGGAGGCCACAGTGGTAGCTGATACAGGCGCTGCCGGAAGATCCTCAATCAGAAGCAGCGATGAAGCTGGAGCCGGGTCTTCCACAAATGCTGGAAGAGGGCAACGGCTGAGGGCGTCGGCATGGCCCATCGATTTCCCCGGGCGATGGATGAGCCGGTAGTGGTAGGCAGCCAGGAAAACAGTCCATCGCAGCATGCGTGGCGAGAGGACCGGTGGAGTTGGACGATCACCGGCGAGGAGGCCCAGGAGTGGCTTGTGGTCAGTGATGAGGTCAAAAGTCCTGCCATAGAGGTATTCATGCAACCTCTTCACTCCAGCCACAAGTGCCAATGCCTCCTTGTCGAGCTGGCTGTAATTCCGTTCCGTCGGAGATAGTGTCCTGGAAAAGTAGGCGAGCGGTGCTTCTCTTCCATCTGGAAAACGGTGACTAAGGACAGCACCGATGCCAAAAGGTGAGGCGTCGCAGGCAAGGACCAGCGGCCTGGATTCACTGTACTGTACCAGCACACTGTCTGAAGAAAGGAGAGCCTTGACCGCGTTGAAGGCCGCCGTCTCCCGATGACCCCAGGCCCAAGGCGTCTTAGTGCTAAGGAGTCGGTGAAGAGGCTCAGCCACTGTGGCTTTGTGGGGCAGGAACATGTTATAAAAGTTCAGCAGCCCCAGGAATGCCTGCAACTCCGTTTTGTTCTTTGGGGTGGGGGCCTGCTGGATAGCGCGGATCTTGGATGTGGTTGGGTGAAGGCCGGAGGCATCGATAAGATAGCCCAGGAACTCTACCTGTGGAACGGCGATCTGGCACTTCTCCCTCTTTACCTTGAGCCCGGCCTCTTGGAACCTGGTCAGCACGGCACGGAGGCGCTCGAACAGCTGCTGGTGTGAGTCTGCAGACACCAAGACGTCATCAAAATATGGTACCACGCCCGGAAACCCTTGCAGGAGACGCTCCATAAGGCTTTGGAAGATTCCAGGAGCCACACTCACCCCGAACTGCAACCGGCGGCAACGGAATGCCCCCCGGTGGGTGACGATCGTCTGGGCTTCAGCAGTGGCATCATCGACTGGCAGTTGTTGATATGCTTGGGCAAGGTCCAGCTTAGCGAAGACCTTACCCTCACCCAGGGAATGCAGCAGGTGTTGGACAACAGGAACTGGATAAGCGTGCTGCTGAAGTGCCTTGTTGATCGTGCACTTGTAGTCAGCGCAGATTCTCACCGACCCATCTGGCTTGACAGGTGTGACGATGGGGGTTTCCCACTTGGCGTGGTCAACCGGCTCCAAAACTCCTTGGGCAATCAGTTTGTCCAGTTGTTCGTCCACCTTAGCCTTGAGAGCAAAGGGAACCCGGCGTGGCTTTAGCTTGATGGGGGCGACTTGTGGATCAAGGCTAAAGGAGATGGGCGTACCTGTATATTGCCCCAAGGTGCCGTCAAAAACCTCGGCAAAGTCTTTGACCAGACCCTCAGTCTCTGCGTTAGAGATGCAGTTGATGCCGGTGACTTCCAGGCCGAGGGCATCAAACCAGTCTAGCCCTAGGAGGCTTGGCCGCTGACCTTCGACCACCACCAACCGGAGCAGGCCCGAAAAATCCTTGAAGGCGATCCGGAACCGGCCAACGCCTACCACGGGAATGTCGTTTCCCTGGTAGTCTCTCAGGTGTACGCGGTGGGAGTTGAGTTGCCTCTTGGACACTCTGGGTACCAGTCTTTTGATGGTGCTCCATGACACGATGGACAGGGCAGACCCGGTGTCGATCTCCATGTCACATGGAGCTCCTTCAATGAGCACCGTGACGTTCAGCTTGCGTCGCGTAGGCGAGTCGGTTTGGCCAATTGTGGTTCCAGACGGGCAGCGGCAGTTGGTGAGAGCGAAACAACTTTCCTTGGCAGACTGGAGTGAAGACTTGGACTTGCGAGTCGATGAAGGGGGGGTGTCAGACGGAGCCGATCGGCAGACCTTAGCGATGTGGCCCCTTCTGGAACACTTCCTACAGATGGCGTCTCTGAATCGACACTTGGCACGGGAATGGTTGCCTCCGCAGCCGGCACATTCCGGTTGGCCCTTGGACTTCTGTTGGAACTTCCTGCGCTCCCGCTTTGTCTGGTGCACGTCATCGTCTTCACTGGAGGATGCCTCATCACTGCTGGCCTCTTCATGATGCACCGGAACTGGCTCCCTAGCAAGACGCGGGCTGCTGGACTTGCGGATCTCCTGGGCGGAGCGTTCAGCAGCTTCTGAGGCCACAGCCTCCTCAATGGCTTTCTGTAGCGTGAGGTCTGGCTTGGCTAGGAGACGCCGTTGCAGATGGATGTCCCGGACCCCGCAGACGATTCGATCCATCAGGGCATCGTCTAAGTCTCGGAACTCACAGTGCATTGCAGCCTGTCGCAGGGCGGTGGTGTAGTTGTTGATTGACTCCCCCTCTGCCTGGTTCCGGTGGTAGAACGCATGGCGGGCAGCAATCTTGGACGGCTTTGGTGCATAGTGGTTGCGGAGCTTCTCTTGGATCGTGTCCCATGGTGTTGCCTGGACTGCTTCAGGCGCAACCAATGCTCGGGCCGTCTCAAACACCTCAGGCCCACAGAGGCTGAGGAATAGGCCCCGCTTCCGATCCTTTGATACTGCTGTCAGCTCGTTGGCTTGGAGGTAGCAGTCGAACCGAGCGAGGTAGGAGTCCCATGATTCAGAGGCTGGCGCAAACGGCAGTAGAGGCACAAGTGAAGCCATGATTCCGATGCCGGCGTGAAGGGCGATGGATGGAACACAGTGCTCTAGCCAGAACAGTCAGCTCTGAATTGGTTCTGCCCAGTGATTTCGCTCAGTGATTTCGCTCTGTGATTCAGCTCAGTGATTCAGCTCAGTTCAGAGGCTGGCCGCATCTGGCTGTGCTCTGATGTCCATCTATCCCATCCTCGTCGCCAGTATTATATTGTGGGTTGACATAGCAGCCGGCACAGCGATTTCTTCAAGTAGCTCTTTATTTTGTAAGCTGGAATAGAACTGACTGCAAACAGCTCAGCCGGCCTGCTTTTATAGGCAGCCGGCTGTCAACATTGTAACAACCACAGCCCAGAGTTCCCGCCTAAAATAACTGCTGCGGACCTGAGTGAAAACTATCTACAGACCTGAGTGAAAACTATATACAGTATCCCCCTGTTGGCCCAGGGTGAAACTACACTACATAACATTCAGTCCTTTATGCAGTTCAGCAAACTTTCTTCTCTCTGGTCCCAGAGGGAGATCCTAAACTTGTTCATCACCTGCAAGCGTATATATGGTAAAATAGTTGGTCCTAGTACACTTATATGGAACTGAAAAAAGGGGAGAATGAAGTTTTCTCATACATGTTACATTTCTCTTCTGCATTGTGCACATTGTATTTGTGCATGTGTGGTAAAGCAGTTAGTGTCTCAGACTAGGAACTGGGAGTTGTTGTTGTTTAGTTGTTTAGTCGTCTCCGACTCTTCGTGACCCCATGGACCAGAGCACGCCAGGCACTCCTGTCTTTCACCGCCTCCCGCCTCATGCTGTAGCTTCGAGAACACTGTCCAACCATCTTGTCCTCTGTCATCCCCTTCTCCTTGTGCCCTCAATCTTTCCCAACATCAGGGTCTTTTCCAGGGAGTCTTCTCTTCTCATGAGGTGGCCAAAGTATTGGAGCCTCAGCTTCACAATCTGTCCTTCCAGTGAGCACTCAGGACTGATTTCCATAAGAATGGATAGGTTTGATCTTCTTGCAGTAGGAACTGGGAGACTAGGGTTCAAGTGACTACTTGGCCATGAAACTCACTGAGTGAAGTCAAGTCTGCCACTTATGGTTCCTCAACTCCAGTTGTTGTGAGAATAAAATGGAGAAAATCAGAACACTGTATATATGTGCATATGTCTTGCCATTCCCTGGAGGAATGGAAGGATATAAATGTAATAATACATGCATAAACAACTGCATAAATAAATTGTTCTGTGTGATCACTTGTGTGCCATAATTCTGAACCACTGACTGCAAAATGTGATTCTCTCTCACCCACCCCATTCTCATTGCCCAGAGAATAAAGTGATCGCTGAGAATTCAGCAGTTTGTGAACCCTTTCCAAGGGAAGCATGAAGGCTTCCTGTCTGAAAAGGGAATTTTTAAAGCAGTCTGAGCACTCACACACCTCAGGCCTTGTGTGTGGAGCTAGCTTCATTCTGACCTTGTATGCTAACACAAAAGACAGTTTTACACGGGACCAGAACCTGCTCCCTCCACAGAGCATGCTGGAACCTGTCTGCAGTTTTAGGTTTCACCGGTTGTATATATTTGTGACAGTAATGAATCACAGATGATGGCAGATGAGAGCTTGGCTGAGTAGGCATAATAGCATGACCACACACACGCCTGACAGGCCAAATTGGGGGAGAAAGGTAAAATAATCGGGAGAGGATTGTTTCTTTCTGAAAGCCCTGAGAAACGATTGTTAAGAAAATGGCTTTGTAAAATGGCCTTTAAAATGACGAGGGAGCGCAAACCATTTTGTATATTTTACAGTATCGTTTCTATCTTTAAAAGGCAGTGTGTAAATCCAATCGAGTCGCTATTCATAAAACGTTCAGCTAGAATAATAAAAGTAACAATTTTTCTGTAATGATACTTTATAGATTTGAATAAGACATATAAATTATTTTGATTTTTACACCCTATCGAAAGTGGCAGGGGAAGGACAGAAGAGAGAGAGAGAGAGAGAGAGAGAGAGAGAGAGAGAGAGAGAGAGAGAGAGAGAGAGAGAGAGAGAGAGAGATGGACTAAGGCTATGCATTAGGGATTATTTTTTTTAGTCTTCCAAGGTGCTTTAGCCCAAAATGCAAAGTAATGGCAGAAAGAAAGAAAGAAAGAAAGAAAGAAAGAAAGAAAGAAAGAAAGAAAGAAAGAAAGAAAGAAAGAAAGAAAGAAAGAAAGAAAGAAAGAGTATTTCTTCTGGAACCAATGATTAATGCTCTGTAGGAAATGTATGGAATGTTTTTATAGGGCAGCAGTTCCAACACTGTGGCATTTTGTAAATCTTTTGGCAATTGCCTTGTATTGTTCTCAATTAAGAGGGGAATTTGCAGGGAAACAGATTTACTTTTTAATGACCCATCATCATCTCTCTCTCTCTCTCCACATCATCCAGGATGTCTGGCAGAAATCACTCTTTTGCAGAAACTGGCTTAAGCAGACCCCTTGCATGTGGCAAGGGCAATGTTTTAGCCATTGACAGCTATCATCAACCCATCCTCATCTTAACAGAAGCCATGGCTGACAAATATCACTGCACTCTGGAAGCCCAAGCATCTGTGTTTTTCTTGTTCTTGTTTTTCTTGTGTATTCTGTTTTTGTTTTGTATTTTTAGGTTGTGAAGAGCCCTGAAATCTCCAGATGAAGGGTGGTGTACAAACACACACACACACACACATTCCTTTCTAGGGATGAGCTCAGGTCAAGTAGTTGCAGTCTGGAAGTGGAAACTGACTATGGCATGCACAACATTAGCTGGCCAATGGATTTGATGCATGGTGCCACATCACAGAATACAGAGCTGGAAGAAACCTCAAAGGCAATCTATTCCAACCCTTGCCACTACAGCACTCCTGACAGTTGGCTGTCTAGCCTCTCTTTCTTTTCTCCCAAAAAACAACAACAAGGACACCAAAAAAACTCCTCTTAACAAAGGAGAGCTCACCACTTTTGAAAGCAATCTGTTCCACTGTCAAACAGCTCATACTATCAAGAGGTTCACTCCACCCTCTTCCCAGAAAAGCTTTGAAACTAGAAAATAAAGTGCCATAAGGACTTTAAATTGCATAAAACCACAAGGAGCACAGGCAGGCAGCCCACCAGAAGCATGTAGAAAGAGACAAACCCAACAACTAATTTACAATAAAATCACCAGAAAATGTATCTTTCAATCTCAGTGCAAAAATTGGGGAAAGGTTGAAGTGGGGGGGCACACAAAATCCAGATTTTACATAAATGTGTATGCACCTTCTTTTGGCAATTCCACTGCCGCCATTACTGAACAAGGTTGCTGGTGGCAATTGGCTGCATGAGCCTGCCTTGTTTCCGTCATGCTCAACCATGGTTTAGTGTGAGGTCTGAAGAGGGACATAAAAGAACTCTCTTCTATCCAAAGCTCCTACTTGAGATGAGTGAATCTGTCAGTTTGTCATTCTCTCAGTTTCTTGTTTTTCCAATCCTAACTTCAGTTTTCCACCTTTTAAAAATAAAAATCGATCCATCTCATTTTAAAATCTACATTTTAATGTGAATGTCCCCTACTATACACATTTTGAATGCAACCTTCCTTAATATAATGCATTTTGTATTTTCAGTAGTATATGCATTTATATACACACTTTACCCTGGTATATCTGTTTTTGGAAAGGAGCAAGTGGCACTGTGGTCTAAACCACTGAGCCTCTTGGGCTTGCTGATCGGAAGGTCGGCGGTTTGAATCCCCGCGACGGGGTGAGCTCCTGTTGCTCTGTCCCAGCTTCTGCCAACCTAGCAGTTCAAAAGCACACCACTGCAAGCAGATAAATAGGTACTGCTATGGCGGGAACGTAAACAGCATTTCCGTGTGCTTTGGCATTCATCACGGTCCTCCAGTGTGGTGTAGCGGTTAAGAGCGATAGACTCGTAATCTGGGGAACCGGGTTCGCGTCCCCACTCATCCACATGCAGCTGCTGGGTGACCTTGGGCCAGTCACACTTCTTTGAAGTCTCTCAGCCCCACTCACTTCACAGAGTGTTTGTTGTGGGGGAGGAAGGGAAAGGAGAATGTTAGCTGTTTTGAGACTCCTTCGGGTAGTGATAAAGCGGGGTATCAAATCCAAACTCCTCCTCCTCCTCCTCCTCCTCCTCCTCCTCTTCTTCTTCTTCTTCTTCTTCTCCTCCTCCTCCTCCTCCCCCTCCCCCTCCACACACCAGAAGTGGTTTAGTCATGGTGGTCATATGACCCAGAAAGCTGTCTGTGGACAAACACCAACTCCTTCGGCCTGAAGCGAGATGAGCATGGCACCCTATAGTTGTCTTTGACTGGACTTAACTGTCCATGGGTCCTTTACCTTTTCTCTCTTTTTTTAACCTTATATATGGTTTTGTAGACATTGGTTTCCTGGAGAGAACTACATTGCAGAATTCGGAAAAGTGCAGATTTTGAAGGGTGGCTGTGTTGTTGTTGTTTTGGTTTGCACATTATTCCAATAATGCAAACTGGATTGAGTTTCTCCCCAATCCCTCGCTCATGCTGATGGAAGGGTCTGGATTGTGGCCACTGTTGCAAATGCATTCCTCCCCCCCCCCCCACGCAATGATCCTAGACAGGATTTTCTATTCCATCTATTTTATGTTAGTATGCCTTCAGTTTCTTTGTAATAAATTATATGTCTTTCTGCATAGCCTGCCTGTTCTGACTGCAAATTGAGCTCTCCGGCAAAAGTGCAATTAGACTAAGTGATTAAACGAAGCAATAAAATAACGTATGGGGAAGTAGCATATGTGCCTGCGTACCCAGATCTCTGCCTGTGAGCCTCACTCACGTGGATGAGAAAACAACATGCCGCATAATAATAATAATAATAATAATAATAATAATAATAATAATAATAATAATCCCTGCAGAATTGCACCTTCACTGCCCAAAATGGTGGGGAGGGGAGGCAAGAATACAGCTGAGGACTTGCCCTAAACTGTCCTCTATGGAATTAAAAATTGTTGACAGATCTCCTTAATGGGTTTCCCCTTCCCCTCCTCCCTCCACTCCTCTGGCTTTCATGAGGATCCGTCTGGAAGGGAGGATATTGTGACTGACAAGTCCTGACATGTGTGTCTGTGCAGAGAGGCATCTTAGGAAAAGCCCAGCCAGCCAATCAGTGCCGTCCTTTGGCCCAAGCCATTTCCTCATGAGCTATGTCTTACTTGTTTCCAGTTGCAATCCGGCTGCATTTCTCAGAAGCTGAACAAGCTAATGCCACGATAGCAGTCCTCTCTCTTCCTGTTCACTCAAATTGCTGCTTTACATTTGTCTCCTCTCCCCAACTGTTCCTTTTGCTTGCTCTGAATGGCAACGCTGGCCGGAAGAATAGGCATGTTTCTTTCTTTTTCAATTTTTGATATGCATAAACAGAGGTATGTGTGCAGATCAGCGTTTTTTTTTATTATTTAAATGAATATATAATTATTTATGGTCTATCTTTTTGCCCTCTGCTCACAAAGCAGCTGCAGATGGAAGGTGGATTAAGAGCAGCAGCCACAAGAATAATATACAAGGAAAATCTAAAAACCACCCTAAATATAGTGATAGAAATAGCAGCAATGTGGCAAGCTATTAATCTAATGCTCATGGAAATAGAGGGTTTCAGCTTGGATTCCAGTTCATATTTCTGGGGAGGGCATTCCAAAACTAGGGTATCACCTCAAAGCAATATGCCTTCTGGAACCCGATGTTAGAAGGCAGCAGGATTCAGAGAATAACTCCAGAGCAAGTTTTTTGCAAGACATATGCATATCAGTAAATAGCAGTGGCATAGTGTGAGGAGGAAGCCCCAGGCACAAAATTGTTAGGGGCACAAAATTTCAACAATCAGTGCTGCCTTAATACAGCTGTGCTCTTCCGTCGCTGGGCTCCACTGAAAACAGCTTCTCCATGCAAACCAGGAAGTGACCTCACCAGACAACGGAACGACTCTTCCTTTCTTATTTCTGCACCTGCAATCTCCTGAGTGACGTGGATGCCATTAGCCAGTTGAATGTGCATGCATACTCCATCCATTTCCCTCCCTCCCTCCCATTCCTTTTTTTTAAATAATAATTTTTATTAAGTTTTATTAAGTTTTCCACTTTAACAATCCAATCAAATCACATTAAATATTTCTAATTATACAAACACATATCATAAAGTCCAAATATTTTGCCAATTTTTTGGGGGGGGGTTCCCATGCTTCGAGTTCAGTGGGGTCTAATCATCTCATATTTCTACTGCTTTAAGTGTCCACTAGTCCCATCTTTAAATCTTGTTATTATCCTTCTTCTTTAATAGCCTCTGAGTTGCTTCCCCAGGCGAGCTGAAATGAGCGATATTATGCTTCTGTGTGAACTTTGTACCCTTCCTCCCATTCCCCGTGGCCATCAACAACCCACGCTACACCACTGGTAAATAGAGCTTGCATTCCACAATCTGTTGTATATTCCAGATTGCCTGATAAAATTTGCACTCCCTCCAGTTTTGGATTGATTTTTTTATGTGACTGCACATCCCCCCCCCCCCGCTACCACAGCATATCTCACCTTTCCTGCAGCTGAGGATGGTCCATTAGGACCAATGGGGCCCTGCCACACCAACCACAATCATGCCCTCAGCCAGCCCCCTCCTGCCTGCCTTCTGATTTACAACCACTCCAAGAGGGTGGCTCTGTTTGTTAGCTTTCTCCTCCTGGGTCTCAGTAGAACCCAGCAGGAAGGAGAATGGGGATGAAGCTAAAATTTGTTCACTCTGCCAATCATTGGTTCTGACTCCGCCTACTGCTGGGCTCGCTGCCTTCTGCCTTACTAATTCCAATATGCACCAGCCACTGTTGCTTCCCTAATCTGGGACTAAGTTGGAACGTCCATAGCCTAAGGGAAGCTTGGTTTGTTCAGTGCCAGGGTGTAGGACTCTGAAGCACCTTGACCCAAGGTGGGTTGTCTTCCAAAACTCTGGATCAGAGCCTGGACTCAATTCAGTTATCAGAGCACATCCCTAATGCACATGCACATATGCAATGTGATTCAGAAGAAGGAACAGCTTGATACTTATCCTCAGAGAGAAGCAGCGCATTTGAGCTGAATTATGACATTTCTATGCGCATATCATGTTACAACTTAAGCAGCAGAATACAGAGTGCTAGAAAGAAACGTGTCAAATTCCACTGATTTTCTTTTGAATTTTTTAACTGACATCCGTGTTTCTATTTTTTTTTGTTTTTATCTATAAAATACCATTTGAAGTATATACCTTTCATGAAAATATACAATATGAGAGTAATCAATATTCTATTAAAGCAAAGAAGGAGGACTGACAAAGCCAATATTGCATAGAGTTAGCTGAGAGTTGTAAGCTGGGTATAGATCCAAGTGGGAAGCATGTGCCCTGCAGGAAATAATTGGTATATATGCTATGCCAGTTCTGTGATTCTCATTTCTTATACATGCAAGACAGGCAATACATCTTTATTTGCAGACTGAACAAAAAGATGACCCATAATCTGTGTCCTGAAGTCTTTCCCTCCATTCCTCTCTCATGACATATATAATGAAAGGGCTTCAGCACAGTGTTGGAGCATCAGACTTGTAAGCAGAAGGTCCAAAATTTAATTCTTGGTGTCTTCAGATGGGGCTGGGAATGACCTCTGCCTGGAACCCTGGAGAGACACTACCAGTCAGTAAACAATACGGAACTAGTTGGGTCAGTGGTCTGATTCAGAATACTGAGACTCAGTATTTCACAAGAAGAAACCTGGTTGGTGGCAGCGGAATAATAAAGTAGTGGTGTACAAGTCAATAGTCTGTGAAATGATCGGGGGCGCTGTATGAACGCCACAAGGGGAAAAGAACTATGAGATCCATTTAGTCATTCTAATTGTGAAAATTATGTGTAGAAGCTGGATGGCAAAATTGCTCTCTGAAAAGCCCAGGGTAGGGATGGATATGTTAAAAAAAAATCTCAAGTTTATGCTTAAGAACATTTTCCATCACATAATTCTAAGCGTCATACCTGCAAGAACTGATTTGTCAAAGTGATCCCACTCAGATCACCCTTTCTGCACGTATATTTAACAGTCATAGGTGTGACATTTGCTCCAACTGTAGTTGGTCACCCACCAGGTTGATGAAATGATATGTGAATTATAGGAATGACACAAGAGTCAAAACAGTCGCGTTAGCATCTAGTCCATGCTATATTTCTGATGTGGCTCACAGAGCTGAACAACTTGTCCCCTTGTGATGGAGAGTATGCTGAGCCGGTAATGAAATACACGACATGATAAAGAGCTCTTCACTTCCAAGGTATGAAGAGCCCTTCATTTATCACCAGATTGTTCTTGGTGATTCAGTGTTCCCTGCCCCCAACCCCCACCTACTGTAATCACTATCTTTATATCACTCTGGTTCTGCATGATTACAATGGAAGTGGCATCTCCGCTTTAATACCTTCACACATAATTTGTAACTGGTCCACAGTAGCAGAAGTTTAGTAAAGCAAATGTTAACTCTACAAATGGTTCCAGTGGATACAGCGACTTATTGGTCCATCGGTGCCATTATTATCTGGAGCTACAGAAATGTATATCTGTCTTGCATCCGTTTGATTGCGAAGGTATTTTGGAAATCGTGGCTTTCTGAGGGTTACTAATAATACTCTGTTAGAGAAAACCTCTTCTTCTTCACTATTGAAGCTGCATATACTGTACCTGAAACTCTGAAAGGGTAAAAGGAGGAAACCAGAATGGAACAAATGTTGTAGTGGGAAGAAGAAGAAGAGGAGGAGGAGGAGGTGTTTGGACTTGATATCCTGCCTTTCACTCCCCTTAAGGAGTCTCAAAGCAGCTTACAATCTCCTTTCCCTTCCTCCTCCACAACAAACACTCTGTGAGGTGAGTGGGGCTGAGAGACCTCAGAGAAGTGTGGCTAGCCCAAGGTCACCCAGCAGCTGCATGTGGAGGAGCGGGGAAGCGAACCCCATTCACCAGATTTATGAGCCCACCATGCTGGCTCCCTGTTGCAGTGGGAAGTGTTGCTATTCAGAATTCCAGTACTCTGGCCTGTTTCCTCACTCTTCCCCCTGGTTTTGTACATACACCCCAACACACAGTCAGTCAGAATTGCAAGACCACTGAGCATGCTCAGTCTTCATCTGCCTGTTTTGCAGGTTTCCCTACATAGTAAGGATTTCCCCTAAATATTTGTCAGCACATCTGCTAGGGTCAAGCCTGTGAATATATTCATATCACTAATGAGTGGTGCAGTTTTGGTATCTGGACCTATTTGTCTGAAATATGGCAGGTGTCTTACCAGCGGTACTTCTCTCATGTCTGCAGTTTACCAAGCAATTGCCCATAAAAAGCTAAGAAAGACTAAGCAATTCCTCTTTTACCCACCTCAAAGTTTTAATGGCTGTCCTTGTGGGGAAAGCACTGCAGGCAGGTGTAGCCCAAGATGTTTTGATGCCTGGGGCAAGATGTCCCACTGCTGCCTATACGATAGGAGGGGCTTGAGGCTCTACAAGGGCTTCCCATCAAGGAAAAGCACTGGCAAAGTCTGGACGCAGGGTGGGTGGGTGGGTGGGTGTATGGGGTGAGGGCAAACTCTGTAAGCATGTCCAGAAGGCCTCCCTCTTGCTAACTCTGGAGAGCTTTGCTGCTGGCCTCCCTCTGCCCCTAGGAATTGTGGGAGGGGGCAGGGAACCAGAGGGGGGGAAATCACTTTGTAGGGGCTAGTATGACTGAAAATTCCATCAACTTCTGTCAAAACATGAGAAAGGTAACAGCTAGCTTTTTGTTTTTAAATTTCCCACTGAAGTGGGGGTAGGAGAGGCAAAGTTGACTTGAATGGACCCTGAGCTGAATCAGGCAACCTACAAAATGCCTTGAACAGAGGCTGTTTCCTGAAGCACTAAACACAGAACTTAACAGAATCTTAGAGCAAACTCATCTTAGAAAGACCCATTGTCTATACTTTTTTCCTTTCCTTTTAAAGGCCAATGAGTTACACTAGGCACAAGGTCAACTTCATGAGCTGGATAAATTATTATTTACTAGATTCCTTACCCACCCTTCAATCCCATGCTGTCCAAAAATAAATGTCACTATAGGTTCCTTCACATCTTCCATAGCAAGGATGGGATTTCTTCTCTTGGTTTCCCCCCACCTCACACCCTTGGGGTGATAAAAGAATACTGCTGCCTTCCCTAGCACTTCTAAGATTGGATAGCTTTAGCATACTAAGGAATCAAAAGTTTTGTGTCTCTTTTGTAGGAGAAATACAACCTATCCTGACCTGCACTGGTTGGTCATTTGCTAGGAGACTGAATTCAGTGTGTTTCTTTGAGTATGTTGTTGTTTATTCGTTTAGTCGTGTCCGACTCTTCGTGACCCCATGGACCAGAGCACGCCAGGCATTCCTGTCTTCCACTGCCTCTTTGAGTATATAAAACCCTTAACAACTTGAGGCCAGTTTACTTGCCCCATATAAACTGCTTTCGTGTGTGGGACTGGCACTGCTACAGCTGCCACATAATGGTCATTCTGCAATTGTAAGAAATTCTTTTAGTGTGGCAGCACCTACCCTTTGGAACTCCCTGTCTATTGAGATCCAGCAGGAACCTTCACTGTACTCTTTTCAGCACCTGTTTAAACCGTTTTTGTTTAGGCAGAAGTATCCAGGCATGGGCTGAAGGATGGATTTGAGTGTGAAGCCTCTCAAGCATAATTGTGTATGAGACCCTGGTGTTACACGACTCTTGTGTCTAATCAATGGGTTTTAGATTCTCCCCTCCCAAAGAACATTAAACACTTTTAAGCAATGTGGCTTTAAATGTGCTGGAGGCCTGTAGCTGAAAATGTTCCCAAAGCTCTTGTAATTGAAGAGGATTTAAAATCTGGGCCTTAATGACTCATTTAAAGAATTTAAAGAGAAAGGGGAATACATTACTCTGTCCATTGTGGCAATTAATGTGCTCCAAGGAGGATTATTTAAAACAGGAACTACTGTACCAAAACATAGCTGAAATCACATGGAAGCTTCTCAGCGGATTCGCAGCAGCTGCAAGAGAGAGAGAAAGACAGTCTGACCTTAAGGGACACTAGGGAAACATGGTGCGTGGCCAGTATTTATCTTCTGTTATACTATTTTCTTAATGCTTAGCATTTCTTCTTCTACCACTATTAGTAGAAAAGGTTGTAGCTGTAGTAAATGTAGTTTAGCTACAGCTAAAAGGCTGAGCTATAAACCAGGAACTCCCTTGTTTACATCCTGGCCTCAGCTTAACAATGGTAATGACTCCCCAGGTATATTTTATTAAAGGACAGCTTGAAAAAGTATGGAAATTGTTTGCAGCAGACAAAATAGCTAGGCAAATTTGTAAATTAGGGGTGATTTGCACCCTAAATTCAAAAGGGACACATGTAAGGCTTGCTAGACTCATATCTATATTTTTAATATATTGGAAGTTATGCTTCCAATAAATATATTTAATATATTCAAAGTTAAACTGATATATTTGAATATATATACACACACATACACACACACTGATTTTCAGTGACTCTCTGAAATGAGAATACAGTGGTACCTCGGGTTTCGGAGGTCCATTCTTAAGCTGAAACTGTTCTTAACCTGAGGTACCACTTTAGCTAATGGGGCCTCCTGATGCCACCGTGCCGCCAGAGCGCAACTTCTGTTCTCATTCTGAAGCAAAGTTCTTAACCCAAGGTACTATTTCTGGGTTAGTGGAGTCTGTAACCTGAAGTGGCTGTAACCTGAAGCGGTTGTAACCCAAGGTACCACTGTATATAAGTAAAAATTGATTGTTTGAAATGAGTGAATAAAATATTGCGTCATGTGTCCTGCTGTGTGGTGCCCAAAATCTTCCTGACAGAGTGCATATGGAAAGCACTGAAGCATCACTCCAGGCGGTTGTAAGTTGCCCATGACTCACTTCCATAAAGCAGCATGCTCAACGTGCTGGTAGACCTTCATTTTGGTATTGTTCGTTAGCATCACGTTCTCCAATACCCTTGTAGAGAGCCGAGCCATTGCCATAGCTGCCTTGCCAATATGCTTGTCTAGCTCAACATTGTTGGGAGATTGCTGGTTATGGTGGAGCCCAGGTAGACAAAACTGTCTACCACCTCAAGCATGTGATCACCAGTGTTGATATGTGGAGTGTTGGCAATGTCCTGACACCTGTGTTGGTCATTGCCAGGCTGGTGGTAAGACCAAACTTTCTGCAGGATTGGGCAAAATGGTTGATGAATCATAGACTTGGAGTTGGAAGGGACCCCAAGGGTCATCGAGTCTAACCACCTGCAATGCAGGAATCTCAGCTAAAGCATCCATGACAGATGGCAATCTTACCTCTGTTTTAAAACTTCCAAGGAAGGAGAGTCCACCAGCTCTTGTTGGAGTCTGTTCCACTGCTGAACAGCTCTTACTGTCAACCTCTGTAGAGCTTCCTTGGAGTGCGCAGTGTCATCTGCAAACAACATCTCTTGGGTAAGGATCCACCGCACTTGTCTTGCGGTGGAGACATGCCAGGTTGAACAGACCACCATCACTCCTTGAATGGATGTCCACACTGTTTTCATTTGAGCTGAAGGCAACAGGGAGAAGAATATGCCAAATGGAGTTGGGGTGAGAACACAGCCCTGTTTCACTCCACTTTTTATAGGGAAGGTATCCAAGAATGAACCTTCATATTGGATGGTGCCACACATGTTCTTGTGGAAGTTTCCTAAACAGTGTCCCTCAAATTGAACCACCAAGAAATCAAGGTGTGATCACTAGGGAGACCCTCTTTGATACCACAATCTTGGTATCAAGATCAATACCAAGATTGACCTTCAAGAATTCATGTCTTTATGCACTTGAATTCCTGAAAAAGAATACTATCAATATGATTTAGAAAGAGAAAAGGCTCTTAAGTCAATAGCTGGACAAGAGCTTCATTTGGACCAATGCTGTGTAAACTTTCAAATTATTCAGAACGCTAAATCAGGCTAAATATAACACAAAGCAAGGGCAAGGGAGATGGAGAGAGGTGAGGAAATACAAAAATTAGGTTGGATGCTGAAGCCTTGAGGTTTACATTTGGACCTAGTCTGGAGATTGCAGACTTAGATTCATTGCTTGCGGGTATCAGGTTACATGTAGGCTTCTGGGATGGAGAAGCAATGCCTGATCCCCTTTTGTGAAAACATAAATGTCTGACTGTTGCCCAGATGTGTCTCATGCCTTAAGCAAATCATGGAGGTTTATCAGTCAAGCGGAAAGCAGATGCTGAGAGAAACATAGTAGTCTTCATTTTAGCAAAGGCTGAGATCAGGTTTTGGGTGGTGTTTACTAGGTAGAACAGTCCACACAAGCCAAATTGTGTTGTATTACCTAATGACTAGAGAGCATGCAACCCTCAAAATGCTAAATCCCCCTTTATAGGATGGAAGCCAAATGATGACATGCCAAACGATTCCCAAGCATAGCACTTAAAATAAAATAAAAAATAGTGATGATGAGTTGTGGCCTGTTTATGGAAAAATAAGGTAAAGGTGACTTGGAAAAGGACAAACAACAACAACCTTGTAGTCTTCTTAAAGCGCCTGATGATATAAAAAGTCAGAAAGGTAATTTCATTTAGTTTTTAATTTTATGCTTGCTGGTTTTACTGGTATTTTACCCTATAAACTCAGTAATGTCAAGCCCTTCATTTTATATATAGTAGTTGGTGAGCTTAGGAGGATAGACCATACTGTGTGTATATATATATTGTTATAGATTTGAGGGACACCCACCCCCAAACATGAGAAATTGATATATGGTAGGATTTGGATAGGCGTGACACAGAAGTCAGAGATTTCGACACACATGTATAGACACTGATCTCTCTATCCTGGCAAGCAAGGTGCTACATTCCAGCCAAGCAAAAGCACTCAAAGAGGGCACGGGTAGACAGGCTGGATGGGCCGCAATTGGCCCACACACATGAGAATCCCCACCCCTGTTCTACTGGATTCCTTCTGACCAGGTAAACAGTGGTAGCTGGTCCAAGGTGGTGGTAGGGAAACCAGGCATCTGCCTGGTGTTGCCCTTGCCAGCTTCCCTTCTTTTCTTTGTCTCACCCCAGATAAATTCCTTTCAAGACCACATTTCCAAATAACAAATTCATTATGTAGCTCACTAAAAAGAGAATGATCTGAGTGTTTCCCTTACTGGGGGAACCAGACTTTGTCCTTGCAGAACTGTGTAATCGACATTGGAATTTATGCCGCTAATAATAATAATAATAATAATAATAATAATAATAATAATAATTTATTGTTTATACCCACCGATCTGGCTGGGTTTCCCCAGCCACTCTGGGTGGCTTCCAACAAAACACTAAAATACAATAACCTATTAAATATTAAAAGCTTCCCTAAACAGGGCTGCCTTCAGATGTCTTCTAAAAGTTTGGTAGTTATTTTTCTCTTTGACATCTGGTGGGAGGGCGTTCCACAGGGCGGGTGCCACTACCGAGAAGGCCCTCTGCCTGGTTCCCTGTAACTTGGCTTCTCGCAGTGAGGGAACCACCAGAAGGCCCTCGGCACTGGACCTCAGTGTCCGGGCAGAACGATATCTTATTTCTGCCATGGCGTAGAAGCGCATTGATGGCTGGCTCTGCGCAGGCAATGGGCTGCCATGAGAAAGTCCAGCAATAAAGCCTGCAAGCTCGTCACTGTAGCTTATAAAACTGGGCCTCTAGGTATTCTCAGACATCTCTCTCCACATCCCATAAATAAGCCCTTGGGTTTCTCAAATGATTGGGATGCAAATAATCCATCTATTTGCCTTAAGTAGCTGTTGTGTGACTTGATAGCTCTGAAAGACCCTCAAAGTAGCCTACAAAATATTTGCAGAATACAACCACATTTGATGGCAGTATTGGCATTAGAAATAATATGGTGTCCATATGATGGCATGATTTTTCAAGCAGCATTTCCCTGCACTCATCCTTGGTTTTCTCTGGTGTTGCCAACTGAGAATCTCATACCCTCTGGTGAAAATAGGACATCCCATTTCATAATGATAATTTTACTATTTATACCCCACATATCTTACTGGGTTGCCCCAGCCGCTCTAAGTAGCTTCCAACATATATAAAAACATAATAAAACATTAAACATTTTTTTAAAACTTCCCTATACAGGATTGCCTTTAGATGGCTCGGGGGGTCATGTAACTCCATACCCTCCAACATTTCTCCAATGAAAATAGGGGCATCCTAAGGAAAAGTGGGACACTTGGAGAGTCTGGAAGATCCATAGCTCAGTGGTAGAACATCTACCTTGCTTGCAGAAAAGTCCAGCTTCAACCCCCTGCATCTTCAGGTATGGCTAGGAGAGAATTCTATCTGAAACCCTGGAAAGCTGAGCTAAGCAGACCAGTGGTCTGGCTTTGTATGTTTCTGAGGTAAGGGAGTTTAGGGGCCAAGCAGCTGGACATAACTCAATTTATGATAGAGGCAAGTCCTAGGAGTTGATAGTTGCTGGATCATTTGCTAAGCAAAGTCTCTTTCCTAGAAGTCTGTGCCTTTTGGTTCATGAGCTTATGTGCCATTTTGTTTTAGAGTGGGATGACCTGCAGGGGCAGAATTTGGTAATATGACACCCTGAACAAGGACAAAATTCGGTGCCCCCCACAAATATTTTTTATTTTCACAATAATTCTTTGTGGTATAGTTTACCCATATATTTACCCATGTGTTTATCCATATAAATATAGGTCAGGTTTAAGGTGCTGGTTTTAACCTTTAAAGCCCTATACGGCCTAGGACCCTCGTACCTACGGGACCGCCTCTCCTGGTATGTCCCACGGAGAACCTTACGGTCTTCAAATAAAAACATCTTGAAGGTCCCGGACCACAGAGTGGTTAGGCTGGCCTCAACCAGAGCCAGTGCTTTTTCGGCCAGGGCCCCGATCTGGTGGAACGCTCTGTCACAAGAGACCAGGCCCCTGCGGGACTTGACATCTTTCCGCAGGGCCTGCAAGAAAGAGCTGCTCCACCAGGCCTTTGGCTGAGGCACAGTCTGACCCCTTCCTTTTGTGATCCTCATAGAACTCTAGCCCAATGGTTGCCATTAATTTGACTCTGAATTGATTTTAGAATGAATTGATTTTAGAATGTATTTCAATTAAATGATTATGATTTTATGTAAACTGTGTGTTTTTTTACTGTTTTTAGCCACTCTGAGCCCAGCTTCAGCTGGGGAGGGCAAGATATAAATAAAATTTTGTTGTTGATGTTGTTGTTTTGTGCTGCCTCAGTTCAGTGCCCTTTGGGGAGGAACTGCTCGTCCCACCCTAAATCTGGCACTGCCTGCATTAATATGCTTATCACAGTTACTGTGTATCTTTTTAGAGCTGTCTTCTTATTTTTTTCAAAAGAAAGATCTACTGCAGCTATTATCTTTAGTACTTTTCATTTTTGCCATGTAGGTGGGTGTCTTGCTTTCGGAAGGCACTTCCATAGTATACCATATTTCTTTCTTGTAACATCAAAATTATTCTAGAGCCAGCAAACACAGAGAAACTTCAGGCTATATAAGCAATGCTCATATGCATGTTATCAGTAGCAATTTGCACCAGAGTCACCTGACCGTTCATTTCCAAACATCTCTGATTGATCAGAATAATCTAGAGTGTAGACAAACAGATGGACAACTAAAGTGGCTTCTGCAAGCTTTTATGGTGGCTAATAGAGTGATACCACAAGGCTGGAAGGAAAAATGCACACTACCCTGTGCTAGATGATGTGACAGAAGTGAAGAAAAGAAGGGCAAACACTTCGGAGCCTGGACAGGCTTAGCAAAAAAGCAAGCCCATTGACGATCACATCATCAGAGTCCCCAGCAAATTAATCTTCAGGCCCATAATCCTTTCGTCCCATGGTCCTGCACAAATATCTTTCCCAATGAGATGCCTTTCCCAATAACCCCACTTCTTGTCAACCAAAGGCCATATTCTTCCTGGTTGAGGAACGACCTTGGAAATCAATTGGCCAGAAGGTAACAGAGAGATGTGACCATAATAAAAGCTTGCTTCCATGCGGAAGAAATTGAATGCAGCATAATTATGTACCTGGGGCAAAAGGGGTTAGGAGAGGGCCTTGAGGTAGAAAAGTAGGCATAAAAGGGGGTTCCAAGTAGCTGCAGAGAAAAGTGGAGTGAATCTATTTAAATCTGGTGAGGTTTCGAGAGACAGAGAGAGACATCTACTGGTCTGTTTATTGCTTCTTCTGGTGGCCTCCTCCCAGTAATTAACACCAACATTTCCTCTGTCTTCCCCCCACCCCGCCCTGACAGCTACGAGCATAATTAGAGCCTAATAAAACATTGAAAAGTCACCGGATATATATATATAATGGAATCAACAATAAACAGTGCGGTGGTGGGAGGTGCAGCGAGGGAGAGGCTTCAGGAGCGTGATGGCTGAGTAATGCCTTAGATAAACTGTGGGCACATTGGCGCTGTCACGCTCTCGGCAGCCCCAAGTGTGCTGGCAGCGTGGCGCAGACAGACAGCTCGAATTAATCCCCAGAGGAGCGCATGACAGGCGAGTGAAGCAGACAATTAGAATGAAGGAGGAAATTGGAAATGGCAAAGGTGTGAACATATGTCAAATTACAACTAAATGATAAATTACAATTCTGTCATTGAAATAAGCAGTAATTAAGAAAGATTTCCGCTAGCCACCCCCTCTCTTGCAAAAAAAGGGGGGGAGATGAAAACAAAGAGGGGGGAAGGAGGGGGGAAAGGGTACCCCATCCCCGCATCCCTGCTCATTCAACCATCCTTTCCCCCCCAGTGGAGTTTGGCTTTGAATTTATTTGGCGAATTGTTTCTGTCTGTCTCGCATGTCGAGTCCGGTTCATCCGCTTGCCTCCTTTAGGGCTGCATTATTTGTGTGCATTATAGATAATACCTTCCTTTCCTCTTCCTCTCGTTCTCCTCTCTCTCTTTCTCTCTCTCTCTCTCCACCCCCACCCCATCCCTGGCTTGCTGCACGCTTCCCAGCCTTGGCAGAATGATGGTGTCAGAAATAAGCAGGAAGCCGATAGTTACTGATAAAAATCTGTACTGAGAAGGTTATTAAAAAAAAGGAAAAAGCAAAGAGAAGCCCTGGCCTGCCGAAGCTGCCGCACTCTAATTATTTTCAACAAGCACAGCACAGTCCAGCTGACAATTAGGAAGTGCTCCTTCATAGCTTCGGGGATTCAGACACCACCTCCTAATCACAATCTACGCATCCTTTTCATTTAGGCTGGCGACGCAGGTGGGTGGGGCTCTGTGGCAGTTTGAAACCACTTAGCTACAATTTGGTAACAGCTGTGTAATTACCATGACTTGTTGAAATCCACCAGCCAATCCCATTTTGGTGCTCTAAGCACCTGTGCCTGGTTAACACGCAGTGACAATGTCAGAAGCACCCTGGTTCCTCAGGTGTCAGTGTCAGGGTGGTCCTCTTCTCTCTTGGGGCATCAAGGGCACAGGGTGCCTGTTGCATTTGTCAGGGGAACTGGCATTCTCATGAGAAGTTTCCTGTATCTTCTATATATAGTGAAACTCCTCCTGGGATGGCAATTGCATGGTGAGATTTTCCCCAGTTCCATGAATGATCACTTGTCACACTGATGGAGCGGGCTGTGGCAGAGACCATTACTTGCACGTGCAAAGGGTCAGGTCCAGTTACTGGCATATCCAGAGATCAGGTGGTATGAAAGACTCTGAGAGGGCCTGATACTCTGGGGAGCTGCTTCAGGTCTGCATAAATACTGAGCAAGGACAAGAAATGGTCTGATCTCCTACAATAAAGCCTGGCAAAGGAAAGCTGTATTTCACTATGTGATGGTTCTGATTTGGGATGGGGGAGAAACTCTGTTCAGTTCACATTTAAAGGTGGATTTACCTAAAACTGCACTTTCCAAAACAACCTAAATGCAGCCATACCTCAAAATTCACACTTCTCTGAATTTTGCGCTGCAGTTCTCCAGCCAAGTAATCCACGTACAAAAATGCACATCCTAGGGCAAGGTGTGCATAAAAAGGCATATGATAGTGAAAATAACAAAATGCCCTATACTAGGAAACATTGCTTTAAAAATTGTATTGCACAAAATTGTAAACCAAAATGTGAATGTTTAGGAGAAATTTGCACTAAAATGCTGATAAGGTTTCATGAGGACTATTATTACATTGTGATGTAGAAATGTGAACTGAATTTGAGAGAAGCTGCAATGGACAGATTTGTCCGTCACTAGTTATGATTCACAAGATGAGTGGTGCTAAATGATATAGTGGGATGCAGGGACCTACCACAAAAGTGTCCATCCTGTCTGTGGTAATGCTCTTCTGGGAGAGTTCTACTTCTGACAACCGATAAAAGGTCACATGACTGAATGCTCCACCAAGTTTTCAAAAAAAAAATTCTCTGTATATGGAGGAGCATCAGCCCAAGATACGGGTGCTAGAGCAGGGTGGAGTTGGAGTCAAACAATGTTTAGAGGGCCACAGGTTCCCTCTGCCTGTAAGACCATTAGCTCTGGGCTATGGGGCAAACACTGAGGGCCCTGTAGTCTGGGAAGGAGGGGGCAGATCAGAGTGATAGTGGCTATGGTACAAGTGGTTCAAATCAAAGTGCTCCACCAACTGAGGCTTCCCAGCCTTCCCAGCCATCTTCACTTCCGTTGTGCACAAGGGGACCCAGAGGTGTCCTGGGGAAATAAAAAAGGCCTCTTTGGGCTCAGTACATTGTAGCCTGGAGTGACCCCCCTCCTGAAGCTGAGGCTCCAATACTTTGACCACCTCATGAGAAGAGAAGACTCCCTGGAAAAGACCCTGATGTTGGGAAAGATTGAGAGCACAAGGAGAAGGGGACGACAGAGGACGAGATGGTTGGATAGTATTCTCGAAGCTACCAGCATGAGTTTGACCAAGCTGCGGGAGGCAGTGGAAGACAGGAGTGCCTGGCATGCTCTGGTCCATGGGGTCACGAAGAGTCGGACATGACTAAACAACAACAAGGGTAGTATTGCATAACTGCCTTCCCAATGCTGTGTGTCACTGCTGGTACCAAGAGGGGATGGGTCAAGGCAGAGAGGAACTCAGGACAGGCACAGATCCTGAGTCAGTCCAACGCTCCTATTTCTGCAGCCACACTTGGGAAGATGGATTGGTTGTGAAATCACTCTGGGAATTAGAGCTCAGCAGGCGGTGGCAGTTGGGGCCTCCTAACTACTCCCAGGACCCGAAACAAATTACAGCTTCCACAATTCATTTGGGAGAAGTCATGACTGTGATGTCATAGTGCTTTAAATGTATGGCGTCAAAGTGGTGCCGTAGTGCTTTATATGTGAGGGCCAAAGAGAGAATACCATAATTGCTGCATTTTGAGGTGGGCAGGGAGAACGGGGTGGGTATGTTTGTGTGATGCCATCCCAAGTGGCCACTTTTGCCCTCTATTCCCTCCTTCTGGTCCCAACAGGTAGGAGCAGGGAATCAAATGGTGGTAGCCCTGAGGAAGAGGAAGGGAGAGCAGAAGGAAGAGCAGCCACTGCAGATGCAGCTGAGGGCTGGGTGGCAGGGCTCACTCACTCAATGCTGCTATTATTGTGCTGTTGTTGCTTTTGCTGCACACTGCCTTGTTATATTTCCTTTGAAACTGTAATTTGCAAATATTTCAATAAAGAAAAAATGTGTGTATCTGGATAAATTCACCCAAAAACGCTGGTGAATTTTTATGAGGCTAAGACAGATGTGATGTTAGTTATGTGGCTAGCCCTGGTGTGTATGATTTTTTTTAAAAAAAAAATAATAATTCAAGGATAGCTGGTGTTTGGGGGAGATGGTTTGATTGGGACTGTGCCATGGGGGGAAATGAGAACTACAGTGGTACCTCGGGTTACAGATGCTTCAGGTTACAGATTCCGCTAACCCAGAAATATTACCTCAGGTTAAGAACTTTGCTTCAGGATGAGAACAGAAATTGCACAGCGGCAGCGGGAGGCCCCATTAGCTAAAGTGGTGCTTCAGGTCAAGAACAGTTTCAGGTTAAGAATGGACCTCCAGAACAAATTAAGTTCTTAACCTGAGGTACCACTGTATAACACTATACACTTGCTGAAATCCCTGGGTTCAAGCATCACATTGGGCAAAATATTTCTGCATTGCAAGGGGTTGGACTAGGTGACTCTCGTGGTCCCTTCCAAGTCTTCAATTCTATGATTCTATAGATGATTGCTGCTTCAGAATGGTCTCTATCTGGGATCAAGCTCCACTGAATGGGGGGGGGGGTAATCATGCACAAAGCAAATGTGCACATTTTTGTACACACATTTTTGTATGCAATTTTTCCTAACAGACGCGTTTTTGCAAAGCAGTTTTCTCTGATATACCTTTGCATATTCTTTCCACTAATATATGGATTTTTAATCATGCTTTATCCTAGCTAGTATATAGTGATTTGTACATCTTACTTGCCTGGAAAATGGCATTGCAAAATTCAGAGAGGTGCAACTTTCAAAGGGTGTCTGTGTTTTGGTCCGTATGTTGATTCAGAACGTGTGAATTAGGTCAGTTCACTTTTAAATGCAAAGTGAAATGAATTTACACACACACATCCCTAGCCCTTACACATGTCAATATTTTTTAATCTAGGGAGACGCTGAGTGACACACACACCAAAAAATGGTTGTCTTCACTGAAACAAATAAAGGAGGGGTGGGAAGAGATTATCCAAAGCAAAAGAGATGCGTTCTTTTCTCTGAGAACAGAGAGGTGGCTGGCAGGTATAAAAATAGATGAGGGAGGCAGCACTAACTATCATTTTGGAGCAGCTTTGGTCAGATGTGAAAGTTAAGAGTCTGAATAGCTTAATTAGGAGGCACGTTGAAAGCAAATGGGTGAGAGTCACATTAATTACATGAGACGTCTCTCCTAGCAAGGCCACGCAGTAACTGCACTGTGTGCTACGAAGGTAAGACTATGGTGCCCTTTTCATTAATCAGGGGACTCCCCAGTTGCTGGGTCTGCTAATTTGAGGTTCTTTTGTACCCCAGTTTGACTGCATGTGTCAGGGGGAAACGGGAGGAGAAATTTAGTTCGGTGCACATTTTAATGCAAACCTGCCTAATCTGCACTTCCTGAAACAACACACCAACAAAAAATACAGCTAACCTTTGAAATCCTTTGAAATTTGCACTTCCCTGAATTTTGCAGTACAATTCTACAACCAAAGAATGTGTAGGAAAACGTGCAGATTGGTGGGAAAGCTGGGTAAAAATGCATATACTAGTGAGAATGACATACAACACAGTATTAAATTAGGGTTAATTGCTTATAAACATGTGTGTATTAAGCAACATTGCGTTAAGATGTATTTATTAGAGAAACGTATACTAAAATGATGATGCAGACACGTGGAGAACTGAATTTGAGTCTGGAAAATGAGAAACTGAGAGGAACAAAACTTGACAGCCTTGTCCATTCCTATAGGTAGATTGTTTCGATTTAACTTCATTATTGTCAAATAACTAAATTTACAAGGCTAGATCATCAACGTTTGGCAAATGTCTTCTCACCTTTAGGCTGTAGGATCTCAGTCTGGGAGTGTAATATCATAATGTTTTAACAAGTCGGTGATGCTGTAACCATCATCTCTTTCATTCTTGGGATAATCAGAGGTAGATTCCCCCTCCCCCTCTTCCAGTTATCTAATAGGTCCATATTGTGGGAAAGGCTGATAATTTTGGAATTAAGGCTTTGAAACATTTGGTTCTTACAGTGTAGTCTTGGACCATCTAAATGCCTGCCATAACCTCTGACTGACCTTTCCTATTCCTAACGAGATTCAATCAGCCTTCACCAAGCCTTTAGTATTGCAGACCCTGGCCCGTGGAACTGCTTGCCAATAGACATAAGAATGTAGTCATCCCTGCTTTCTTTTAGTAAAGGTAAAGGTACCCCTGATCGTTAGGTCCAGTCGCGAATGACTCTGGGATTGCGGTGCTCATCTCTATAGGCCGAGGGAGCTGGTGTTTGTCTGCACAGCTTCCGGGTCATGTGGCCAGCATGACTACGCCGCTTCTGGCGAACCAGAGCAGTGCACGGAAACGCCATTTACCTTCCCGCCTATTTATCTACTTGCACTCTGACGTGCTTTCAAACTGCTAGGTGGGCAGGAGCTGGGAATGAGCAACAGGACATCACCCCGTCGCAGGGATTCAAACCGCCGACCTTCTGATCGGCAAGCCACCTTTTAAAAACTGTACTATTCAGGCAGGCCTTTTGGAACATGGGGTTTTTTTTAACCCATCAGTTTTTTTATTGATACGCTATTGATGTTTTTTGCTGGTATTATTGTAGTATTGTGACATTTCATATGAAAGTGCAGTTTATAAATATGTAAATAAATAAAATAAATTTATTCAGGCCACCCTGCTTACAAAAACTCAACAAAATTATGATCATGAATCTTGTATTTCATTACAAGGTGTTTTTTTCCATTTTGGAAAAGCAACTTCACTTGAATGCATTTCTGTGTGCATGTTTCCAATGGCTAACATCACTGCTGCTAAGCACACTAAGACATTCACTTAGGGCAGAGCTAACCATTATCTTCCCCAAAGAACATGCAGTTGCTAAGATATCCAGAGTGTAAGGGAGAGTAGGGAATAACTTGCAATGGGAAGAACAAACCAGGGGAGGGTGAGATGCTTAACCTTTCTAGCTCATTCTCGTTTCCAGAGACCAATTGGGTGGAAATAATTTTAAAAAACAGCTTGTGGGGGGCAATTGCAGGGGGAAATCAGTTGGCATGGAAAGATGTATGCTTGTGCATACAGCTCACTAAGTCTCACCTAAACTCTGCCAATCACTGTGTAGCTATGGACAACTGATTTACTCATTTGTTTAAATAAACAAACCACTATGAAAAGCGATGTCATCGGTAAAACAGCCTGCAGAACACCAACCCTACAGCCATACCCAGCTGCAGCAAGCATCACTTCAGCCCAGAGGCTCACATGAGCAGACAATCCTTCACCACTCATTGAAAGGCAAGTTGAAATCAGGTCAGCAGGGCCTTCCTTGAAAGGACATTCAAAGTTGCAGGACCACCACTGAAAAGGCCCTGTCTCTTCTGACCACCTACTTTACCTCTGAATTCAGAGGACATGGAGCAGGGCCTTGACTGTTACTTAAGTATATTTGTAGGCATATGTAGGATGAAGCTGTTCTTTATATTGCCTGGCCCCTGAATCATCTAGTGCTTTAAAACAGAGATGAGGAATCTGTGGCTTTACAGTAATTGTTGGCCTGTTGAGGAAAGTGTTTAATGCAGGGGTCAGCAAATTTTTTCAGCAGGGGGCTGGTCCACTGTCCCTCAGACCTTGTGGGGGGCCGGACTATTTTTTTTTGGGGGGGAGAATGAATGAATTCCTATGCCCCATAAATAACCCAGGGATGCATTTTAAATAAAGGGGCATATTCTACTCATGTAAAAATACTCTGATTACCAGGCCATCCACGGGCCAGATCCGGGCCCCGGGCCTTAGTTTGCCTACCCATGATTTAATGGGTTAATTCCACACGAATTAGCAATGCTGACTCATTCCCCACAACACAACCATCTTGAATCTGATGGCTGTTTTATCTTTGTTGCTGGGCAGAATTTGCACATAGCCCTCGTGTAGATAAGAAGTGAAAGTTACAGTGTCAGTTCTGGGAAAGTGTGGGAGATCTAAGCAGTGAAGATGGGTTGGAATCATGGAAGAAACTTGAACACTTCACAAGGGGTTGCAAGGCAGATGAACTCAGGAATCCCTTATCCCTCTCTGGGATCAGAGAGAGATGCCTACTTGCAACATCTACTGTATTAGTATATGTATACAGTAGTGTGTGCTTGTCTGTGCTAAGAAAACTCTGCTAAATAGCTGTTTCTTTGTGGTGAGCTTAATAGCTTGACTGAAGCTTCCATGGCGCATGCACACAGAACATACTCAACAAGGCCATGGTGGCAGGATCCAGTGGAAACTGGAGTCCAACGACATCTGTGGGGTTACAGATTCCTTCACAGCCTCAGCAGCTTCATTATTTTCCTTTCCATCAAAATCAAGGGTGTGAAAGCTTTGGCCTTGCAGTAGTTGCTGAAACTAGAACTCTCATCATCCTTGACCAGGGATGATGGGGGTTATAGTCCAGCATCACTCAGAGAGCCCAGGATCCCTAGATAAATGACACTAAGAAACATATCCAATGTGGAAATGTCAGGAGGTGGACATGCCAATGGAATTTGAAAGGGTGCTTTCTGAGATATCTGTGTTTATAGGTTTGTCTCAAATACACTTCTCCTCTGTGTATACAATGCAAGTTTCACCTATTTAAAAGTTTTTACACCTCTGTGCCATTAAAGTTCAGCTTTACTGGCAAGAAATGTCAATAGCTGGTAGAGTACTTCAGTGACTGAAAAGGTATGATGCTACTCATGGTCAAGGGTGATGACAAATGTCACAGAGAAATTACTGTATCCATTTGAAATGTCTTTGTGGTAAATCTATCCCCGATTTGTATCCTGTCCACCTATATGGACAATCCCTGCACTGAAAACAGGAAAGTTCCTCTTCCCCACATTTCTTCATATCTTTTTTTGTGTTTGTTTTTTTTTAAATACAAATACAAATCAAGTTTATAATGTAGTCACAGCTTTGGAACCCAGAGCTGAGTTGATATTCCTCAGGAGACATTGGGGGAGGGATTTCTGAAGTACCGTATTTTTCACTCCATAAGACGCACATTTTTCCTCCTAAAAGTAAGGGGAAATGTCTGGGCGTCCCTGGAGACAAATTGCCCAGGGGTGAAAAGCAGATCATGCTTATTTTTTAGAAAGAGGGAAGGAGATGTTGAAACGAAGCCCCTGAGCAGCTGATCGTCAAGCAATCAGGAGGGATGATAGCGATTAAGGAGGCTGCCTGGGAGGGGGGAGGCAAAAGCACATGGATCCTCAAGATTTTTGCATTGGGTCACCCCAAATTCACCATCAGATCACATAGCATGTCTGTGGCCACAGCATGAACCACAAAAATCATACATCCACTGGTTTGTTCAGAATATTTTTTTCTTCTTTTCCTCCTCTAAAGACTAGGTGAGTCTTATGGTCAGGTGCGTCTTATGCAGCGAAAAATACAGTATTACTTTCTCTCACACAGAAACACACACACACATAGAAAAAGAAAGCCACTTTACAGAAATTTCTCTGAATATTCTCCATCATTTTAAAAAATGGCAGCTGTCATTTTTCCCTTCCAACAAACACAATGTTCCAGAACAATGCTAAATCCAAGGAAGAAAGCAGAGGATACAAAATGGTGGCCAGCGTTGTAACTCCTTGCATTTCCAGGGGAGGAAGCTTTTTTGGGGGGTGGGGGAGAAGGAAACTCTGCTACTTATCTGCTAATGGAGAGTCACATCCCCAAGAAGCTGTTCTCGAATTTCTCCTCCCACTGGAGAAAATTTGTGAACTACTCCTCCCCACCCAATTTCTCTACTAACAAATTAAGTGGAGAACCTTTGAGAGGCCGTGTGCACAGTTGTACTGCAAGTGGCAGTTATTCTGAAGTATGGATGATAAATTACGTTCAATTTGCATTTAAGTGTGGATCTATCAAATTTGCACTTTCTGAAACAATATGAGAACTGAAACACAGCCATCCTTCAAAATTCGCACATCTGAATTTTGCAGTGCAGTTCTCCAACCAATGTCTACAATAATGCAGACATTAGGTAAAAAGTGTGCACAAAATTAAGATATTGGTGAAAAGAACATACAAAAATGCATATTAAGAGAGATTGCATGCAAAAAATATGTTCCAAACCGCATACACAAAATGTGTTTATTAGGAGAAATTCACACAAAAATGACGAATTTCCATGAGGATTTTAAAAAAGAAAATATGTCAATTGCTGCAGAAATGTGAAGAACTGAATTTAAGACTAGAGTCATGATAGACTAAGAGAAACTTAGCTGACAAATCCTTCCATTTCCGTGTTAAGGCTTTTCAGTGGCACAAATAGATGCCAAGGATACAGTTGCTATTATAATTGCAGTTGATTAAATGCAAAGCTTGCCAGGAAATAAGATAAATGTATTGTGACAAACTGTTTCAAGCATTTTTCAAAAGAGGAATTTGAAGCAGAGCTGAGCAAATTTTCCAATTTCATTCTATTATAGCTCCCTGGGTTTGCTCTGCATCATGTTCCTCTATGGATGAGTGCATGAGTTTATTTCCAGTCCTCTTCACTCTTGCATGTGCTCACCGGTGCTCTGCTGAAAATTTCTCCCAACCATTCTCCAACAAGTAACGAGAAAGGAAATGGCATTTCAAAATGTATCAAAGTGGGGGAGAAAGGTTCAATGTGTAATTCTCATGGGTGGGGTACAGAGATTTGATTGCACTTATTGTTACTTTCTAGGTGACTGAGAGTTGCTTATGACTGTCCATCTATTACTCTACAAATCATGTCTCCAGGGAACAGCATCCTGTAGCCTTCCTGGATGTTTGCCTTTCCTGAAAACCCCATGACACCCTCGCCTGGGTTTTCCTATAAGTACAGGGAGATGTGAGGCTTGCCTGACAGCTATTCTTTGTTATTTAAGCATTTTAGCTTTTAATTCTTAAGGAAATCAGCCCTGAGTGCTCAGTGGAAGACAGATCATGAAGCTGAGGCTCCAATACTTTGGCCACCTCATGAGAAGAGAAGACTCCCTGGAAAAGACCCTGATGTTGGGAAAGATGGAGGGCACAAGGAGAAGGGGACAAGAGAGGATGATATGGTTGGACAGTGTTCTCGAAGCTACCAGCATAAGTTTGACCAAACTGCGGGAGGCAGTGGAAGACAGAAGTGCCTGGCGTGCTCTGGTCCATGGGGTCACAAAGAGTCGGACACAACTAAACGACTAAACAACAACAACAAGTTTTAAAGAAATTGGGTAAAAGGAAGGATATCCCTTAGAAACCTATCAGCAAGCACCCTCCTCAGATCCCCATGCTTCTCCCCTGGCTCCTGTTTGGAACATGACAACAAAGGAAAATAAGGAAGAGATCTTTACTGAGGCAGAGCAAAGGCTCGGCAACCGGTAGTCAGTCACAGCAGGGACAGATGTGGCAGTAAAGATGAGGCTAGCTAGGCTAGAAACATTGATCCAAGTTCCATACTCCTCTTTCCTCTTCTTATCTGTTTCCATCTTCTGCTCCACACCATAAGACCTGCACGAGCAGTTGGTACTGACAGGAGGCTGGGGAAAGAGATTGACCATCATTGCCCTCCCTAACATTTGTGTTTTGCTGTAGCCAGCCTCCTCTGGAGTAAAGATAAGGGAGCCAGCTGTATGTCATCTAGCCTGGTGAGACGATTGTATCTCCTCTGTACTGTATCTAAACCAGGCTGCTTGGAGTGCAGGAAGACCAGTGGCAGAAACTTTGCTGTCACTTCACTCTTGTATTCCTTTGTATTTATGTACCTAGACTGATTGATATACAGTGGTACCTGGGGTTAAGTACTTAATTCGTTCCGGAGGTCCGTTCTTGACCTGAAACTGTTCTTAACCTGAAGCACCACTTTAGCTAATGGGGCCTCCTGCTGCCGCCACGCCACCAGAGCACAATTTCTGTTCTCATCCTGAAGCAAAGTTCTTAACCCGAGGTAATATTTCTGGGTTAGCGGAGTCTGTAACCTGAAGCGTATGTAACCTGAAGCGTATGTAACCTGAGGTACCACTGTATTTTTTCCAACATTGGATTTATTCTGTGCTGGTTGACCTGTGTAATTTTTGCCACTTTTGAATTGCTCTGTGTTTTGTATATTTGTATGTTGATGTTTTGAATGTTTGCTGTAAGTTGCTTTGGGCCAGCTCATTGTGGAAAAGAAGTATATGAGCCAATTCCATCAACCATTCAATCCACACCTGAACCTGAAGTTATACACACACACACACACACACACACACACACAATGCATTGGACAGAGCACTCCTACAGCAAGCGAGGGAGGGGAGAATCCATGGCGAAAAAGCGATCACTTCCCAAGCCCTGCCAGACTCACAGTGGTCAAGGCAGAAAAAGGTAGGTAGCTTTTTACCTTGGGATTCCTGCCCCCACCTCATTGTATTTTCTTTCACCAGCTCCAGCACTGTGAAAGGAGGTTTTGGATCAGGCAGATTCAGATAAACATTTTGAAATTCACTTGATCTCAACGTTCCTATTTTAAATCACAGTGTGATACATTGGGTGGTATGTAAGTTTTACTCAGAATATATTCATTGAAATTAATGGACCTAACTAAGTTAGGTCTACTCTAGCTTTGAGTACCACCAATTTTTCAGTGAGAGCCTATTTGACTGTGTTAGTGTAAAAATTGCAGTGCTATGACCATATGGGTGGGGTCCAATGTGGGCGGTTTTTCCTATTGACTTGGCACTTGGAGTAGTATTCTCAGATAATATGAGTTCTTGATTAATTTAGAGTTTGCAGTTCATTTTTAGACTCAAGCATATTTAGACAGGGGGCGGTTAATAGCATTAAGCAAAAATAGAGCAGCAATTTCCTTAAATCACAAACTGATGCATTTCCAACGGTAAATTATTTGCCAATCTGAAGGTTGTTTTTTTGTTCTTCTGCTGTAGTTTCTAAAAATGTTAATGAATAGAAAAGAATAAAAAGGACTTTTTTAAAAAAGCAACTCTCTAAAGGTAGATGAAGAGAACACAGAAAATAGGTCAGTAAGGAAAATGCATGTGTAATGAAGACCTTGAAAATCCATAGAAGAGGCGGGATGCGAAATTCAGGATTAGATACAATTAGCCATATTCTAGCATTGTTGCAGCACAACCTTACAAATGCTGGAGACTATAACTGTACGTGACACACTCCATTATCTCCTCAGCCAAACTCCGCTACTCAAAATGTGCCCATCTCTAGAGGAAAAGTGCCTGGGGTTAACAGTCTCTAAGGGAGAAGTGGGGAATCTATGGTCCTCCAGAAGCTGCTGAACTATAGTCCTCACCAGCCCTAGAAAGCATGGCTAATAGCCAAGAATTATGGGAGCTGTAGTTCAGCAGCATATGACGAGCCAAAGGTTCCCCCTCAGGGAGCTAATATGTGGGAGCGGTTCTCTCTCTCACCCAGCTTTTGCATTTCATAGAGCACAACTTGGACCAGCAAGTTCAAGTTACAAGAAAGAGGGTTTCAACTATACATTAGGAAGAACTTCTTGGTGATACAAGCAGTTCAGCAGGGGAACTCTCCTTCATTGGAGGTTTTTATATAGAGGTTGGATGGTCATCTGTCAGGGATTCTTTGGCTGTGATTCCTGCATAGTAGGTGGTTGGACTAGTTGATGGTGGCGTCACTTCCAAGCACAACAGTCCTATGATTCTATACATTTTATGAATGTATGCATTCCTGTTCACACTTTCACCTAGCACATGCATTTTTGTACACAGTGGCTGAATAACCGAATCCCAGAATTTGGAGGAATCACAGAATGTAGAGAAATTTCAAAGAATGGTTGTGTTTTGGTTCATGTATTGACTTGAAAAGTGTGGAACGTATGATTTCCAAGCACAATTCAAAGTGTTGGTGCTGACCTTTAAAGCCCTAAACGGCCTCGTTCCAGTATACCTGAAGGAGCATCTCCACCCCCATCGTTCTGCCCAGACACTGAGGTCCAGTGCCGAGGGCCTTCTGGCGGTTCCCTCGCTGCAACTAGGCAACCAGGCAGAGGGCCTTCTCGGTAGTAGCACCCGCCCTGTGGAACGCCCTCCCACCAGATGTTAAAGAGAACAACAACTACCAGACTTTTAGAAGACATCTGAAGGCAGCCCTGTTTAGGGAAGCTTTTAATGTTTAATGGATTACTGTATTTCAATATTCTGTTGGAAGCCGCTCAGAGTGGCTGGGGAAACCCAACCAGATGGGTGGGGTATAAATAATAAATAATAATAATTATTATTATTATTATTATTATTATTATTATTATTATTATTATTTCTCCATCACAGAGGCTGCAGCAGGGGCAGGCAACTAGAAAAGCAACAGGTTTGTTTAAAGCCTGTCAAGAGATGAACCTGCTGGTGGTTCATTACAGTTGGACTGTAGCCATTGTGGTGTAGTGCTTCAAAGTGCTGGACTAAAACCTGGGAGATGAGGGGGTCATATTCAACTAAATGATTGCATGAGCAGAACAACTTTCACTTGTGCAACAGGACTTCCCTTCCCTTCCCTCCCCATTCCCATGGGTCCCCTAAATCTGTTCTAGGGGTTTCCCCAACCCTCCAAAACAGATTTGAGGCAGTGCAGGGCATATGTAGGGAGAGGAGAAGGAAGAAAATCCAAAGATGGAGTCATTCCACACATACAGGAATCAAATCTCCGCTCAGCCATGGAGCTCTCAGGATAGCCTTGGGGCAGGGATGCAACTTGGTAATTTGGCTTCCTGTGTGAGGCCAAAATTTGACAGCCCTCACACCACCTTTCTAAAGCTGGGCAAGTGAAATGCCAGGCTTTTGGAAGAAGGCACGAAGGCTCTGACAGGGTCCAAGAGCCCTCCTGTCTCCATCCCAAAGCTGGGCAAGTAGGCTTTGGGAAGAAGTTAGGAAGGTGCTGCCTCAGCTCAGAGCCCTGTGATGGGGCTGCCCCTAATTTCACTTCTGCTTGGGGCAGCCACCTATTTTCCACCTGTTGCACAGGGTTGTTGCAAGTATAAAACAAGGAGGAGGAGGAGGAGAATGGTGCACACCACCTTGAGCTCCTTGGAGGAAAAGTGGGATATAAATATAATTTAAAAAAATTAAATTGTAAGTGCATGTATGCCAATATACACATATTTATATTCAAATGTACACAGATGGCAGGCAAATAGACTCTTAGTAAAAGAAAACAGTGACTCTTACCTTCAAGGAACATGATGTTAAGGTCACTGTAAGTATGCTAATAAACACTCTGCCCATCTTTGCGAATCATTTTCAATACTTCTTGCTCGGCCAAGTGCTTGCATTTTGTAGATGATCTAACTATGGCCTGAATTCTCAAAGAGAGGAACATTCTTCCATAGCTGACTGCATTGAAACCCAAGTTTAAAAAAGCTGATTTTACCGGTAAAAAGACAAGAAAGAGTCTCCTAACTCACCCCTGCATTGTCAAGCGATTCTCTGGGTTGCCACTCTTGTGTCCACCTACGGCCCTCATGACATTTTCAGATCTGTGTCTCCTTTCAGACTGCAGCTAACTTTCATGGTCACAAGGGAATGGCTACCCAATGAAGTGCTGATATCAGTCAAGTGTTATTATAATGTGATGCTGTTATAGGAACATTATTCATAGTTGATGAACACATACCTTTTCTAGTGAAACGCATGCATTCCAGAAAGAATGCATAGATCATTTGCCGAAGCACATTCATTATGGCAAAATGTGTATCTCATCTAATGAAACCTATATATCATCTCATAAAATAATTGTGCTTATACTGTATATATACTCCATCGATAGGAGAGTTAGGAGGTTTTTTGTTTTGTTTTTTAGGGGGGGGGAAGTTAGTCAACCGCTTTAATACGGTAAGTGGCAACCCGAGTTGATCTCTTGTTGTTGCTGTAGTGCCTGCAGTATCTAGCACAGGATCCAATGTGGGACGAATGAGGTGAATCTGGGCCTCTCTGCACTGCTTTCTTATAAAGTTAAGATGTGATCCCCTGGCTACAGCATCTGGCAAATGCAGGCATGTGTCCTGCCAGGACAGTGAGCTTCCAAGATGCTTCGCAGAGCTCAAGTGGTAAACAAGGAGCGATGTCAGGCTTCAGGGAGTTGGCTTCCTCCACCCTTATCTGCAGTAGATAAGCAGAACAAAGGAAAAGGAGTCTTCTTACCAGTTAGAAACTTTAATAATCACAGTGAGAGAACTAAGAACACATCACCTAGAAATGGCAGTGCTCCCAATTAAGTTCACTCCCCCCTCCTAATCTACGCCATTTCTACCTCTTGTAATCTGAGTTTGGAGCCGCTGTGTTTTCTGTTCTGCCACTTTCTGAGCTCTCCAGGACTTTGGGGAAGAGGGGGTGGATACTATCCAGAGACTCTGAATCTGTTGCTGCTTTTGCTTCTAGTGTTTCTTCTGCTAGCTGTTCCCCATCCAGTATTTCCCAGCTTCTGCATTCTGAACTATGCCCCTCTGCAAACCACTGTTCCAAATCTACATTGTCCTCCTGCTCCTGGAAAGATTCAGGTTCAGGAGGAGGGGGTGGCTCCCACCATTCTTCCTCAGTGCAGTCCTCCTCAGCACGGTCCCTGACATGCCAGTGATTACTCTGTACCTTTTTCCATTCCCTTCCTATCCCCAATATGCTTATTTATTGATTGTATTCATGATAATAAAATTATCTGGATGTCATATGAATAACAAAAGACCAAAGACAATACAAACTATGCTACAATAAAACTAGAATAAATGTAAGAAAGCCAGCTAAAAAGAGATCCCATTACCCATAGTTCTGCCCCTACCATTATTTAGAAATATTTATAAACAGCCTAATAATAATAATAAACCTCTAAGTGATGTATGTAATAAGTACATTGGTAAAATATGATGATTCATTCCTCAGGGCTAAGATGAACTCCTTTTAGAAGCTAGATAAAATGTTTTTTATGCTTCTTATGCTGGACTCCTGTATTATATAAGATAGTATTGGACCAGCGTAATGAATAACCTTTTATGACTGAGGAGAAACCCATCAAGATTTCACGTTTCTTGTCTTGAAGTCATGTGAGGATTATTGTCATGCAGTGCCATCATACACAAGGGATGGGGAACTGGATCTGGACAGAGGGATGGATTCTGACTCCCCCTACCATTTGCAGGCCACTTTGCTCCATCTGATTTGGGACAACAACAACAACAATAAGGTAAGGTTGAAAAGCAAGCCAAAAAGCAGGAGCAAAAAGCAAGTGGGTGACTAGAGAACAACCAGGAGGCAGGAGCAACAAGGAAAGTCAGGACAGAAGCCTAACCAAGGATGCAGGAGAATGCCAGGAACTCAGGAAGACCTTTTTGCTCAAGTGGGGTTCTAATGGAACAGGAAGACCTCTTGCACTCCTTCCTGTCCAGCAATATCCAATAGACAGCCTGTATGGGCACAGTCAGGGATGTGGGTGGCGCTGTGGGTTAAAGCACAGAGCCTAGGGCTTGCCGATCAGAAGGTTGGCGGTTCGAATCCCCGCAATGGGGTGAGCTCCTGTTGCTCGGTCCCTGCTCCTGCCAACCTAACAGTTCAAAAGCGTGCCAAAGTGCAAGTAGATAAATAGGTACTGCTCTGATGGGAAGGTAAACGGCTTTTCCATGAGCTGCTCTGGTTCGCCAGAAGCGGCTTAGTCATGCTGGCCACATGACCCGGAAGCTGTACACTGGCTCCCTCGGCCAATAAAGCGAGATGAGCGCTGCAACCCAAGAGTCGGCCACCACTGGACCTAATGGTCAGGGGTCCCTTTACCTTTACCTTTATGGGCACAGTCAGCCTAGGGCATGAGGGTACTTCGCTAAGAATCTACCATCTGCAGTTCCATGGCTCACTACATGGGGCAACCATCCCCAGATCTCCAAAGCTTCTGGTGTTTGGAAAGCAGCCATGCAATTCATTGGCATGCCCTCTTTTTTGCTGCTCCCATGCCACGTGTGGCACAGCCCTCACATTTTATGAGGACTGGCCCTGTCCGCTCCAACCCCTCCCAATATAGCAATCTGGCCCTTAACAGAGCTGGAGAGAATGCAGCTATAATCACTAACCCCTCTCCTTTTCCACTGAAGGTTCTCTTGCAATGTATTTGAGTTTCATAGAAATGTAGCCATTCCCTTAAGTTATGGGCGCTCGTTTCTTTTTTTTCCCAGTGAACCTTTGGGCGAACCTATGATCCCGCTATATAATTTATGTTTCCTGATATGATTCAGCAGCATAATCTTATGATTTATGTGCTTCATTTATAATTGGAGCGTTTTCGATATAATGCATGTTTTTCTCTGTGATTTATGTACTTTTGCCCAAAACGTATGTGCTTCATTCTCTGATATGTGCATTCATCAGCTGTGCATTATGCCCCCGAAGGCACCTTTCCTGGGAAGAAGGTGGGACACCCCAGCCTGAGGCCAAGTCCTGAGGTTAATTGCAATCAATTCACCTTCCATGCAATTACACTTTCATCCACACCGCCTGTGAAGTGAGCATGCTTAACGTGGTATCAGCAGGGAAGCAAACGTGCCTCGTGCTCCTCCCTTAGAACCAATAAAGCCGGCTGTGGTGTACGATTACAGGGGGGAGGCGGGGAGGCAGGCCCTGGCTCCCTCCTTTTTAACATTTTCATTCAAAAGGCAGCGAGAATAATTAATTACATCCCCATCGAGCCGTTTAGCACAAGGCTGATTGCGGCACCATTTCTGAACAATATCCAAAATACTAGTAAATACAAAGGAGGAGGCAACACAGTCATTTGAAATTGAAATGAAACCCTCTAACAAAATAGCACGTGCACGAAAGACCCGCTGATTCTTTAGTGGGGGGAACTTGGGCAGGAGGAATATTTGAGAACCGATTCCTCCATACTGTTATGTCTATTGTGGTTCTCCCCCCACCACCGCTCCTCTCTTCTACTTTTCTCTTACTGTAAGTGGCATTTGCATTAAGAAAATATCTCAGGTGCTATTGATCTTTTATTCTGTTTGCAGCTGGAAGTCGAAATTTGAAATTGCTGACTTCACAACTCCTCATCTATCACAGGAAAACCTGGGAGGGATATCGGATAACGGTTCTCGTGGCACAACTCCCATTTCTTGGCCCCCGCTCCCACCCCTGCAGACGACACGCTTCACAAACTTTCCAAGGTCTTCAGCTCTCCAGAGAATCTCAGAGCTACTAATTCAAACCACAAAACCACTAACTACATTGTCTCTTGGATTTGAAATAAAAGATAGAGCAGCAAACAACTCTCCAAACACAAAGCTCTAGGGAATGCAAAGCATTATGCAGAGGTAGGGATGGTCTTGGTTTCTTTCTGTTTTGATTTCATTTTTTCCAATCTTACATTCAGTTCTCCACATTTTTGTAGCAGTTCGATAAACACTTTTTTAAAATCCTTATGAAAATTCATCGGCATTTTGCTGTGAATTTCTCCTACTCTGCACATTTTCAACTAATATAAACATTCATGCAAACAGTTTTGGCTCATATACATACATAATAGATACATTTTTGCTAGCCATTTCCCCATATATAATACATTTTATGTTGCTTTCACAGATGTATGCATTTTCATACACATTGTTTGACTGGAAAACTGTATCGCAAAATTCAGAAAACTGCAAATCTCAAAGGGTAATTGTGTTTTGAGTCACATACCGGTTCAAGGAGCATGGATTAGGTAGTTTATTGTCAAAATGCAAATAAAATTGAATTGTAGGGGGAGGCTTGGTAGTGAGGAGAAGGGGCATAGTAGTCTAAGATACCTTCAGCCTGTCTAATCACTTGCTGGAGCCACCAGAGTAAGCTAGTTGAGGCATCCTGCATCATGGCAGAAGCCTGCACTTGCCGTTTTGCAATTTTATAGGAGCTTTCATGCCACCTCTTGCTCTTCATTTAAATACCCCTTTGCTGTAAAGCTGTTGGAGTAAATACCCACCCCCATGAGCTCCCCTACAATGGCTACCAGCCATGATGGCTATGTTCTGCCTCCTTGGTTGAAAGCAGAAATGCAGAAATACTTCTGAATACCACTTTCTGGAAGACATAGGACTCAGCTCTTGTGCTTAGGTCCTCCTTGCCAGTTTCCCACAGGCCTCTGATTGGCCTCTGTGAGAATAGGAAGCTTGACTAGATGGACCAATGGACATAACCCACAAACCTTGCTGCAACTCATCCTATGCATGTGCAGCCGAAGCAACTGCATATTGATTTCCTTTTTACCCCTACTTCCTCATCCATCTTCTTCCTCTGATGCTTCCCCTGCGTCCAGCTTTAAGTCAGAAGCACCACAGGGCTGGAACCTGTCCTCGCATACTCTGCCCAGCACTATGTGTGGTGGTAATAATAATAATAATAATAATAATAATAATAATAATAATAATAATAATTTCTTATTTGTACGGTACTATATTAATGGCAACCCCTTCATGGATCACTGCCTTGCCGTGGTGAAGGGCCTTGAATAACTCAGAGAAGCTATGAACTATGCCGAGCAGGGCACCCAAGATGGACAGGTCATAGTGGAGAGTTTTGACCAAACGTGATCCACCTGGAGGTAAAAAAGGAGAGTGCAAAATATGGTTTGAAGCTCAACATCAAAAAAACGAAGATCATGGCCACTGATCCCATCACCTCCTGGCAAATAGAAGGGGAAGAAATGGAAGCAGTGAGAGATTTTACTTTCTTGGGCTCCACAATCACTGCAGATGGTGACAGCAGCCACGAAATTAAAAGACACCTGCTTCTTGGGAGAAAAGCAATGACAAACCTAGACAGCATCTTAAAAAGCAGAGACATCACCTCGCCAGCAAAGATCTGTATAGTTAAAGCTATGGTTTTCCCAGTAGTGATGTATGGAAGTGAGAGCTGGACCAGAAAGAAGGCTGATCGCCAAAGAATTGATGCTTTTGAATTATGGTGCTGGAGGAGACTCTTGAGAGTCCCAGGGACTGCAAGAACATCAAACCTATCCAGTCTGAAGGAAATCAGCCCTGAGTGCTCACTGGAAGGACAGATCGTGGAGCTGAGACTCCAGTACTTTGGCCACCTCATGAAAAGAGAAGACTCCCTGGAAAAGACCCTGATGTTGAGAAAGATGGAGAAGGGGACGACAGAGGGCGAGATGGTTGGACAGTGTTCTTGAAGCCACCAGCATGAGTTTGACCAAACTGCAGGAGGCAGTGGAAGACAGGAGTGCCTGGCATGCTCTGGTTCATGGGGTCACGAAGAGTCAGACATGACTAAACGACTAAACAACAACATATAAATGGTAAATGGCAATAAAAATAATAAAGGGGTGTGAGATGGTAGGTAATCCTCAGGATAACTTTTGCCAGATATTGCTACACTATCTGCAAGTACGGAAGGGGAAATCTGCTAGTTCCATTTTCTCTTGGTTTCTCATTTTTCCGGTTATCCACATTTCCACACCAGTTTGTGGGGATTCCCCCCACCTCCGAAATTCTTATTAAAATTCATCAGAATTTTAGTATTTCTTTTATTATTATTTTTAAGACATTTTGCCTTGCTCAGTGCAATCCATAGCAACTTGCAACCAGCCAAACATACAAAAAGAAAAGAAAAGAAACCCCACTCCATCTAGATACGTTAAAACCAAGAGGGAAAAGAAATACAATAAAAACTTCCTGCCCACTAATGTATACATTTTTGTATGCAGTTTTGTTTAGCATACATAGTTTGGCAAAAGGGAGTATTGCAAATTTCTGTGTGTTCTTTTCACCAACACGTGCATCACTATATACACTTCTCGGTAATATGAGCATTTTGTACACATTATTTGGTCAGGAAATTGCATTGCAAAATTCGGGGGAATGCATTGCAAATTCAAAATAGTGCACATTTTGAAGGATGCCTGTGTTTCATGGTATATGTTGTTTTGGGAAGTGTTGATAAGTTAACACTAAAATATGAGCCATCCTGCCTTTCTCCCCACTGTAGCCTGAGTGAGGAATCTCTTTGCTTGCTGTCCTCCTCCTCCTTCTCCTCCCACCCCTGTATCCTAATTGTGCTTTGTCTCTCCAGCAAATAGTTTCCACACCCATTGGCTGTGCGGCCATCTATCATCGAGGCCACCATCCAGCACGGCCCTTGCCCAAGCAACCACTGCCTCCCCACCTCCCTTCCCTCTGGTAAACACAACACCCTGAAAACAAATCAGTCAGCAGAGCTGCATTATAGCTCAGGCAAAAAAAAAGAGAGAGAAGGAGTTCTGTGCAGAGCAAGCCCGAAATCTCTGCAGACTGGAGATCAGCTTCTTTGCGCTTGATGACTTGGAGATTGATTCGGTTCTCCCTTCCCCTCCACATGTCAGAAGGACTTAGTGGTATTTATTTGTTCCCTGCTCCTTCCCCTCCACCTCCTCCCTCTCCCACCAGCCCTCCCTTTTCCCTCCAGTCAGCTCTGTAAGCATGTATGAATGAATGGATGGATGAATGAATGCCGAGCCTTGTACAGGAGACACCAAGAGGGAAAAGGAAGGGAATTCTCCAAAAAGCCCGAGCAAACAAACAGTTAGCACTGTAAGCGGCTCTGTGCTCGGGCTGCTCTCTTTACATGAGACTTGGGAGGAATTTTGCCGACCTGCCTGCAAAAAGAGCCATGTCAAGCCAAGGGGTTGAGGGAGCTACGCTGAAGGAAGGCACAAAACTGTTATGTTTCCCAGAAAGGTTGAACGCTGCTCCCTCCCTCCCCTCCCCCTCCTCCACACGCACACACACCCTTAATGAGGCCTTTTCTCAACAGCCCTGGTGCTCCTTTACCCTGCCAAAGCCACAGCATTGCAACGCTCAACGGTAGCAGAGAGCAGTGATTTCGAGTGATATATTTTTATGGCTAATAGGAGGGGGAGGTGCCTTTTGAGGCAGCTCAGCCAGGCCTTCCCTCCAACTCAGCAGGGATTTCAACATGTCGACTTCCACGGAAAGTCAATGCATGGGTGTGGGTTGGTGGGTCGTTGTTTCATTTTGTCCTCAACTAAAAAAGGGGGAAAAGAAAACTCCCCACCTTCAGCACAACCTCCCCTTCCTGGCTGTCCCCCCGCCCACCCACTGCCACGGCCCCTTTACCAAAGGCATCTCTATATTCTCTGGTAGCTTTTTACAACATGGGCACTCTCACAATCTGGAACTGCAGACCACACAAACACACACACACTCAAGGAGTTGTTTATGCATTTGTGTTTGATTCCCACGCATACTGTACCCATTGTTCTTTCAAGCTTCTCATGAAGATAAAATGCATTTACGATCAAGGAAGGAATGTTGTCAGCCCAATATTACCATAACAAGAACGGTCATAAAAACAACAATATTTTAAAATAATAATCATAATTATATCCCATGGAAATTAACTACTTATTTACCTACACAGCTATCTAGCAGGTAGGGTATTAAATTGGCCTAATCTCATCATCTCCCTCCATGATGCAGCTTTAAGGTACATCATGAAGCAGAAAAGGACCATTTCTTCATGGGCAGCTACCTGAACACTGGTCCATTTAGTTCAGTATTGTTTACACTGATTTTCAGTGGCTCTCCAGAGTTTCAGGCAGGGGACGGTGCAGTGGGAGAGTGCAAAGGGTTAAGCATTTGCCGAGGATTAGAAGTACACTTGTAGAGTGGAGCTGGGGGAATCTGTGACTGCCCAGATGTTGTTGGACTCCATCTCCCATCAGCCCCAGCCAGCATGGCCAATGATCAAGGATGTTGGGACTTGTAGTTCAACAAATCTTGGGGGCCATAGGTTATCCACTCCTGCTGTAGATGAAGTGATGGCTTGTACTTTTGACTTTCTTTTGCTCTTTTAACAGGCTATGTTGGCACTCCAGTGGAGAAGGGATTGCCCTTTAAAGATCAAGCGCATGACAAACCCATTTTGAAACACATGCCACAATAATGATGGGGAGGAGCATTCTCCAGCAGGTGCCTCTGATAGTTAACTAGCCACATTACATAGCACTAGCAGAGCAAAGAACTACCTTTCCCCAGCAACAATTATGTGCAACTAGAGAACTGAGTGGGGCACGGGTGACACTGTGGGTTAAACCACAGAGCCAAGGACTTGCTGATCAGAAGGTTGGCGGTTCGAATCCCCACAACGGGGTGAGCTCCTGTTTCTCGGTCCCTGCTCCTGCCAACCTAGTAGTTCGAAAGCACGTCAAAGTGCAAGTAGAAAATAGGTACCACTCCGGTGGGAAGGTAAACGGCGTTTCCATGCGCTGCTCTGATTCGCTAGAAGCAGCTTAGTCATGCTGGCCACATGACATGGAAGCTTTATGCTGGCTCCCTCGGCCAATAAAGTGAGATGAGCGCCACAACCACAGAGTTGGTCACGACTGGACCTAATGGTCAGGGGTCCCTTTACCTTTACCTTAGAGAACTGAGGGAAAAGGATGGAGCTTCAATGGAAGTGTAACCTGGATGGAAGATGTCTCTAGGCCCAACAATCAAAGGATACAATGGGCACAGTCCTCTCCCCCCCTCCATAGCTGCCTGCAGGGGTGCCGACTTGAATAAAATATTGGGGGAGCCCACGTAAGCCCTCCCCTGCATAATCAATCACATGACATGGTGTACACACACAATTTGAATGGCAATGATCATCAATATTGGGGCCTCCTGGCCCCCTCAAATATTATATTGGGGGGCAAAGACCCCTCGGCCCCTAAGAGGAGGCTCCTATGGCTGCCTGTATTTTTCTCATGAAGCAGGATGGATTGAATGTAGGAAGCTACCTAACAGTAGAAAGAGACAAGACAAGCAGAGGAGTAACAGGAGGCAAGCTGGGATATATAGTCTGGGATGGAGAGGCAAAGTACTTCAGAAGTACTGTCAGGGATCAATATGCCCAGGGATATTGCCCAGGGAGTCCCCTACTTCATATTCCTTCTGGTGGATCCTTAACTCTTCAGACAGTGAAAGACCCTTCTCATCACAGCATCCCCTTCCCAGATGCTGCACCTGTTGGTCCTCTTCTCTTGGTTCCTCCAGCTTGGTCCTGAGGCTGGAGCCTCATTCTTTCCTCCCAACCTGTCTCATCTTCTCTCCCAGCTGTTTCTCTCTTTCATCTGCTCCAGCAGCTTCTCCAGCAGCCAAGCTTTTCCCTCTGTGGAATCCACTTATCTCCTTTCCCCCACTTTTTTGTGGTCAGCACAATCTCTTCCTTCCTTCTGTTTCCTCGTCCACTTGTGCTGCTGCTGCACTCTCATGTCCCCAACAGCCACCATTTATGGAGCATTTATGGACCCCACTGCAGCAATGCATATCTAGCTGAGCCATGTCTACACCTGGCTGGGCTAAAAGCAAGATGTCACAAATTCTGATAAGTGGCATGTTTGGGTCCTCACAATACAGCCAAGACACTTGGACTGACTCCAGAAAATGACTGCAAACAAAACAGTGCAGAGACTTACACTGCAATACAATGGTACCTTGGTACTCGGACGGCTTGGCGCCCAAACAAATCGGCTCCCACACGCCACAAACCTGGAAGTAAGTGTTCCTGTTTGCGAATGTTTTTCGGAAGCTGAACGTCTGACGTAGCTTCCACTTGAGTGCAGGAAGCTCCTGCAGCCAATCGGAAGCCACGCCTTGGTTTTCGAATGGTTTCGGGAGTCAAATGGACTCCTGGAATGGATAAAATTCGAGAACCAAGGTACCACTGTAGTATCTCCATTGGGAATGAATACAGTGGAGCTTAATTCTGAGTAAGCTTATGTAGAATTGCCCTGTTAAAGATGTGGTTGACATAATCATAGTGATGAGAGATGGAATTAAGTTTGGGGGGGGGGCGGAATCTAAACCGACTGGAAACAGGTGAGAATATAGCAGGAGGCACTAGCAGGGTACAGTGGTCTGGATGATGTACAGACAAAGTTTTGGCAGTAGTTATCAAAAGGAAATAAGAGATCTTGGAGATGCAAAAAAAATTTTGACTAGGGCCTGAAGGCAAAAGGTAAAGAAAATGCAAGAATCAAAGGGGGTCAATCACTATGGTCCAGACCCTTTTCAGAATATGAAGGTTAGCATGTAATTGTCCTGACTTTTCATTTGAAATCTGGGAGGAAAGAGGAGGGCAGAGGAACCATTAAGGAAAAATAAGATAGCAGTTATATGAAGATATTCATGCAGAGCAGACTAAAGGGATCTTATTTTCCCTCCCCACTTAAGCAATATCTCACTTTTGCATCAATTTTCTAAAATAGAAGTTTTGCAGCACCATAATCTAGCGTGGACACCTTCGAATTCTCCATGAAATGATATAGCAAATCAGATGCGGTTTTAAAGGCACTATGCAGATTGATATCACTATGGAGAAATAATATTTTCCCCTAAGAATTTAATGCTTTTTTTAAAAAAAAAAACTTAACAGCGGCTTTTCTTGTCTACAAATTTTGCACATGCTAAATAACTCCCCCTGTTGGCCAGAGCAGATAATTCCTCCCGGATAATATTCCGTTCTTTCTCAGCCAATGCAGCTTGAGGGGTGGGGCATTAGTTTGCAGCCTCCCCCTCTGATGTGTTGTGGTTTGGGTAGGACTTAAACAATCACCTGTACAGTGATAGAAAGCATGTACATTTTCTGCACTCTGGATTGCTGTCATGTGGCTACCAGTCACTCACTACAAAGTCAGGATCTCATCAGCTATTCCATCATTTAGAACACTTTGTCAAATCTTTTTCGCAGAGAAGCCAACCATCAGAAATAAAAATCAGTGTGTCAGAACCCATATCTGACTGCTCCTTGTCTCAGTATAGCTTGTTGCTTTCGTGTCACAAATGTTAGATTGTTTCGCTGAAAGTCCTCCTACTCCTGCCCCCCCTCTGAAATTTCAAAGTTTTGGCATTGAAGATCCACCAGAAAGAAACTGGTTTCTTACCCTTTGTCCTTTGTTGACCTTACAGGTGTCAGCAAAACTTGAACTATTGACAGGATGAGATGCAAATGGGTCTAAAAGGAAAGGGACCATTGAGAATAAGCTGAACAACCCTGAGTAAAACGTAAGGATAAGGAAATATTTCCAGATTCATACGAAACATTTCCATCATTCTGGACACAACTGTTGGGTTCCTGGTGTATCTCCTTAAAGACATCCTCTGCTAGAGGTTAACCTCCAGGAGAGTTTTCCTGGAACTTGACTGATCATTATGTTGTTTTGATTAATTGCGTGATTTGTCAAAATTTGTCCCCCACAGGAACAAGACCGTTAACAAGTACCTTTCTGGGTGGCATATCTTGTATATTTATTTGCTCCTAAGACAGTGCATCTGTTGCTTTGACGTCCTTTGTTGTCTGAATATATTTCACTCTTCTGTCACAGCGTGTCAACTCTAACCTTTCCTTTTTGCTCTCGCAGCATCGCCCCACTCTTTTTTAAAAGAAAAAAGTGCCTGTTTGACACTTTCCTCTGAAACAGTGGTGACAACTGTTGGCATAATAAACTGGCTTTGTAAAAAAAATTAAAATTAATAAATCCATTACCCAGAAAGGTAATTTTAAAACTTCTCATTTGGAGGTTCTGTTGTCATTCTCTCAACTCAACATTTCTCAGTACAACTTCTGCTAAATTAACACAAACATTAAAATTCAGACACCAGTTTGGAGGAGGAAAGAGGTAAACCAGGTTTTTATTTCTGAGCAAGAAAACCTTAGATTTGAGCCTATTTCCTCCACCCCCCTCCTCTGCCACCTTAATCTCCACAATGCCAGGAAATCTTTACTTACAGATATCTTCCTTTCAGTTTGAATATTCCCCTCCTTTGAAGAGGGTGGGTGGAATTAGAGAAGAGAAAATCGGTTTGCCACTTTTTGTCACGCTACTGGGTGACAATCGGGTTGGCCTAATAAAGGCATTGCCCTAATATGGATTTTGGAATTGCGGCTTTATGTTAAAGGTACATTCTTCTTCCCTATTATAACAGCATTTCCACAATCTCATATGTGGGATAAAAGCGGGGTGTGGGGGGAGAGAGAGAGAAGGCATGATACGTGTGGAGAGGAGCAGTGCCTTCGCCACCCAGAGAAAGAAGAGCTAAAAGGATTATAAAAGTTTAGATTAAAATGATATAAAATCTAGCATTTGGCTCCAACACTAGTGCCTTGGTCCTCTGTAGCTAATCTGTATGCACCCTGTGACCTCCTCGCAGCGAACCCTGCTAAATATATTATTCCCACGGGGGCTTTCACTGCTGCTTGGTGTCAGAAATCAATATGTATGAGGCGCGTGGATGGGAATTTCTAATAGATCTTGCCTGGCCCTGTGCTGCTTTTCAATATCTGCCTTGGACTATTAGTGCCGGCTCGGTGCCTGTGAAATAACCGAGATAATCTTTTAAGGTGCGCTGTTAAGGTGGAACCTAAATGTTGCTGTTTCAATTATCCCTCCACACACACACACACACACACACACACAGCAATTATATAAATCAGCTAACGTTGGACGTCTGTGTGTGTGTGTGTGTGTGTGTGTGTGTGTGTGTGTGTGTGTGTGGCCCCTGATTATAAAAAAACAACAGCGCTGGGGATTAGCGTTTTAAAGGCAGCATTGTCTGCTTCGGTTTCCTGGGAAGGGGCGCGGGTGCTGGGGAATGGAGATGTATTTTAGTTTTTTTTTTGTTGTGTTTTTAATTCTTAAAGTTGGGGGAGGGGAGAAATCAGCACCTTAATGAAGGTGTAACTGTAATGAAGGGAAATGCCTTCCTCTGGAATCATAAAGGAAGCTGGGTGGGGGAAGGGAAAGAAAATCTCTGTCCCAAATCCTGTATGTCGGGGGTGGGGGTGGTGTATAACCGGGGAGAGGGACAGCAAGATTGCCTTAATGCCCTAGATAATTCATCCATTTTACCTGGGAGCTGTGATTTTGCAGCCCTGTCCTTAAAAAAAAAAGTTGACTTTAATTTATGCACACTAAAATGATTGCCTGTGTGTGTGCGCGCGCGGTCCCCCCACCCCCACCCCACTCTCTCTCTCTCTGGAAGGTGGCGATGGAGGAGGGATTGATAACCACCCAAATTAATTTTTTATCATTATTATACCATTATGTCATGTCATCATTTATATCCTCCTATCTGCCTGGCTTCCCTGAGTGGGCAGGAGAGAGACAGAGAGAAACAGGGTCATTAACGCGCCGGACCCCCCCCCCGCCCTGCCCCCAGTAGACGGGGGCGCGCGCGCGCACACACACACACACAGGCGAATCTGCTTCTTTTTTCTTCTCCTTTTCCTTCTCTGTGTTTTTTTTTAAAAAAACCACCATTCAGCCCATAGCGCCGCGACGCTCAGGTCTAAAAGCCCTGTGTACACAGAGAGCGGTGCTTCGTGCTCTTTCATTTCCCCCTCCTTCCTCCCTCTCGCTCCTTCTCCTCACTCTTTGTTTTCAGTTCAATGCGCAGAGGAAGCTGTTTCAGTTCAATGCACAGAGGTGCGGCATATAAAAGCAATAACTTGCAAAGAGAGTCTCTCTCTCCCCCTCTTTCTCTCCCACCACCTTTATTGGGAGGAAAGGAGGGAGGTAATCACTAATCCGTGCATACTTTTATCTGCATGCATATATATATATATATATATATATATATATATATATATATATATATGCAGCAAAGCTGAGTTGAAATCCCTGCTAAGAGATGACATGGAGAGAGCAGTCTCTCTCCCACCTCCCCCAGGATGGGTTTTCAGCTACATTTGGCTCCCATGCCCTTCTGAGGTTGTCACCCGACCAAAGGTTGATTTGGCACACACAGCCTTATGGATTCCTTCCCTTCCGCCCCCTGCCCCCACCCCACATCTCTTCTTTCTGCACACTTCACTTAGCACATCACTGTCCACCTGACAACTCTGCAAAATCCCCTTGACTGCTTGTCTGGCCTTATCTGGTTGGTGTGTGTGTGTGTGTGTGTGTGTGTGTGTGAAGGCTATTATCAAGGATGTGGCAAGTTAAGGACATAAGGGCTTGAAGGGAGGGGATAACTCAAGACGCATGGAAATAAACCCTCAAAAGTTTTAGAGGTGGGATGCTGCCCCAATGTAATTTCAGTTCAAACTGCAAGTCAAGCAAGGCTCTGGTGGTTTCTCAAATTTAGCCCTTCAGTAATCCTGATGCACCTTTGCAGAGCAATCCTGCTCAGAAGCAAGTGTACTGAGTTCATTGGAAGTGCACCAGAATACTTCATTTTGATGGAGCTCAGTCCATACAAGTGAATAAGTGTGCTTAGTCTCCCCTGTTGACTCTTCTCTTGTTTCCACTTTTCTATTGAGCTGGGTGTTGCCCTTTCATCTAGAAATAAGTAAGATATCTGGTGGGAAAGGGACTGTGAAGGCAAAGCTCCTACCACTTTCTGCTCTTCTTCCAATATGCCTAATGACCTCCAGAATTCAAGTACATAGCATACTTGGACTTTCAATGAACTTTTGGTAAAGTATCTCATGTAAGACTCCTAAGTTTTGCAGTCCTGAAATTAGAGATGAGATCTTCTTGTGGATCGTGAATTGGCTAAGTTTCAGGAAGCAGACCCCAAATGGAGGGGTCTAGAAAGTGGGGACCCTCAAGGATCAGTATTGGGACCTCTGCTTCTTAACTTGTTCGAAAATGATCTAAAGTGAGCAGTGAAGTGGTCTAGTTTGCTGATGATAACAACATTGATCAGGGCTCTTAGAACAAAGAGAGATTGTGAAGAGCTCCAGAAAGACCTCTCCAAACAAAGTGAATGGGATGCAAAACAGCAAATGCAACTCAGTGTGAACACATGTAAAGAGATACATGTAGGGCAAAAGAAAAAAGTTCTTAATTTCACATATGTGCTCAAGGGATCTGAACTGGGAATGACTGACCAGGAACGAGACCTTGGTGTCATAATGGATAGCTCAGTGAAGATGTTGTCCCAGTGTACGGCAGCTGTGAAAAAGGCAAATCCCATGCTCAGGGTCATTGGGAAAGGAATTGAAAATAAAACAACCACTATCATAATGCCATTATACAAATCTGTGGTGCGACCATATTTGGAATACTGTGTGCACTTCTAATCACCTCTCCTCAAAAAGGATATTGTAAAGTTGGGTGGCCAAAATTATCAAAGGGATGGAACAACTTCCTTATGCGCAAAGGTTGCAGCATTTGAGACTTCTTACTTTAAAGAAAAGGTGAGTAAGTGGAGACATGACAGCAGTTTATAAAGCAATGCAGAGTATGGATAAAGCGGTCAGAGAATTTTCTTTTTCTCCCTCTCTTGGAACACTAGAATCTGTGGGCATCTAAAGAAGCTTAATGTTTAAAAATGCAGGACAGAAAAAAGAAAGTACTTCTTCATGCATTACGCAGTTAAATGACTACTAGCCAGGATGCCTATACTGTGCCTCCCTGATTGGAGGCAGAAATGTTTCTGTATACCAGTCACTGGAAACCTCTGGAGAGGACAGTGCTGCTGAACTCAGGTCCTGCTTGTGGGCAGTGGTGAAGGAATGGGGTGCGGCCCACCCCAGGTGTCATCCCTGGGGGGGGTGACATCGCCACGCCCCCAGACTCTCACCACGGGTGGTGCACTCTCCAGACGATCACCGCAAGCAGCGCACCCCCCCCAGACAATCGTCGCAGGCAGACCTCCCGATGTTCGCCGCAGGTGGTACACACTCCCGACGATTGCCACAGGCAGTGCCCAGCCCCGTGCGTAGCTAGCCCCACCCCGCCACTCCAGGTTGCCGGAGCAGCTAGCTCCGTGGGTTTCCGATGGGCAACCTGGCGAGAACAGGATGCTGGCCTCGGTGGGCCACTGGCCTGATCCAGAATACTCTTCTTCAAGTTCTTAAGAATCGACTTCAAGGTCCTCTTCAGCTGACTGGTTGCTCCTGTTAGAATGGAGCACTGAGACTGACATTTGAATTGTTTCTGAATACGTTGGTGTGAATGTGTGAAAGACAGCAATGGTGTTTTTAAAATGGGTTTTGTTGACTGATACCCATTCAGGAAGGTGGATTTATTAGAATTCCATTTCAAATTACATTGTGTTGCCTACAAACGGATGTTTTAGTCTTCCTTCCAGCATGCCTGCCCCCATTCAGTAGGACATGTGCATGTGTTGAAGGCGATTTTCCATTCTGAGCCAGAGAAGAATTTCCAGAGAAATGGTGTGTGACGTGCAATATAGCCAAGCATTATGAACTGGTAAATTGGTGTTTCGAAACAGGTAACAGAGTCTTGTGACAGCTGTAGACACAACCAATCACACACAGCGATTGAGGTGCAATGTGGCTCTCTTGCCCGATTCCTGTTTATTTTGTATGAATGGGTCACATGGCACTTCCATTGCCACCTCCCCTTTCTGGACTCTGATGAAATTGACAATTGATACTTTCTTCCCATTGAACTGATAAGACTGAGGGAAAGTCTTATACATTTCACCCGAAGCATGTGTTTTTTTCACCAGACATGGTGTGCACAAACATGTATACAGTACATACTTTGTCTTGGCTGCAGAAGTAAATCCGTCTTCAGAACTGAAGCAGCATCGCCGGTTGGGAGGGGAGGAGAAATAGGCTTTGCTGCAATGGATCCCAGCACCACCTGGCTCCAGCCACCTCCTCATCTCTTGCATCAGTGCCTTCCAGCTTGCTTATGCATCCTGAAGCTGGTGATGCAGGACAGCTGGTGCCCCTGTGCATGTCAAGAGAGCTGCAGAGGATGTGACAGATCTGAATTCCAAGCAGGATGCCACAGCTGCCGCAGCCATGAAAGTAGCAAGCAATGTGTTCCTTGGAGGCTGGATCTGCCACCCCTGTGGATCCTGCCACCCGAAGCAGTCACTTCACATTGTCTCATGGTTGGGCCATCCCTGGATGTAAGTGCAGTTCTGACATCACAGATCTTGGGCTGTGAATGTAGTAATTAGCTATAAGGACATAGGCACCATAAGGGAGCATTTCCATCTTTGCAATTACAATGACAGATTTTACTAGGCCAATAAAAAAGCCCCAAAGCCTGAAGGTAACAGATGTCTAAGGAAAATGGAGTCTACATAGAGAGAGGCCTGGATAGGGTCTGTGTTAGGAAGGCCATTCTTGGTTTGCCGTATTTCAATGCTGTCACTGTTCTTAGGTTTAGGTTTTAAAATACCACATATTTTGAAGTTCCATCAAGGTCGCTGAGTAAGGATGGAGGAGAAGTTCAACTTGGTTTACCTTTCAATTTGCATTTCCTGAAATGATATGGAATCTGAAACACAGTTATCTTTCAAAATTCACAGTTCTCCAAATTTTGCAGCATGTTTCTCCAACCAAAAAAAATGTGTATATCAGAAGAAAGCATGAAGCAAAATGCATATATTCGTGGAAAAAGCATACAAACATGCAATATGTTCAATGAACTTTTAAATGCAAAAATGTATATACTGGGCTCAACTGCATTCACAAATTTGTATATTAGGAGTGATGGGAACTAAAATGCTGGTGAATTTTCAAGAGACTTTTCTTTTTTGAGGGGGAAGCAGATGGATACAGAAATGTAGTAAATGTAGTAAACTGAGAAAACTGAGAAAATGAGGAACTGAGATAAACTGAAATTGACAAATTTGTAAATGTATACGTTCCATGTAAATGTGTTTAGGATTCATGCCAGCTTGAGGGTCAAGTCAAAGGTCTAATAGCTTTGCAAGAGCCAAGATTGAACTCATGATGATTTGAAGTTGGTCTGTGCTAAATTTCAGGTGTACAGTGTGTACTAATATACGCCCTCCCATCTTATAGAAAAATGTAGATGTTTACAAAATGCTCTACTGCTTATCACAAACGGAGCAAGGCAGCTTGCCAGTTAGTTCAATAGCTTTTTGAGCCCCCAGCAGTATCCATAGCACAAACAATTTTAATCAAATGCCAGTAATTTTCAGCTGCATACCTAGTCTTAAAGTTCCTTTCTACTTTCTCTTTTCTTAACCTATGCCTTCTAAAATCCCATCTTTTAAAATCTAAGATGGGACAGTGATTACAATCGTGTAATTTTATGTGCATCTTAAACACTTGGTTTTATTATTATTAATAGGCTTCCAGTTTCCCTCAATTTTCCCCCTTTAAAGATGATGATTAAAGTTATGCCTAGGGGATACAGTGACTCTTGTTCAGCCTTCACAAACCTCCACCACTTTCATTTGACACGCTTGATGTCATCTAGGAGGGGAAGGAAACTTGGGAAGCTTATCTTAAGCATGTGCAAATCTCTCATTGGTTTCATACACTCCTGTTTATGTTTCCAGAAATTTCAGCCTACCTAGGATTAACGGAAGATGGGGACAGAACATCCAAAATTAGGTGCTGGCATAAATCCTGGTTGGTTTGTACATGGGAGAAGTATGTCAATGAAGGTACAGCAGCCATCCATCTCAGTGATGGCATAATATATAGTTGTGTAATCATTGAGATCAATGCAGGAGACTGTTGACCATACTGCAACCTGCAGATTGCCCTTCTCCAGGGTGGCACCAGTTCTCTGGACCGTTTTCCTTGCTCCTATCTAGGAAACTCCAGATGTGTTTCTGAAGCTTCTTGAAAATATAATGTTGGGGCCGGAGTTAAGCATAGGTCAGCAATAAAAAACACTGTGTTCATTAAGTTAACTCTTTATTCACAGAAGCTAAAACAACACACACCTAGGGATCCCAGCAACTCTTCCCAGTAGGACTTGCCCCAGTGAGATGGTTGTGTGGACTGAAGGTCCCTCCCTTCTCACCACTCAAGGCTCCTTCTCTCCAGGGTCTTCCCTAAGCAGCTGCAAAATGCATCTGCTCACAACCAATCTCTGCTCTGCTCTTTTCATTTCTCTGTGCGTTGTAGGAGACATGGGGGGGGGGGAGAGCTGGTCGCAGCAGGAGAGAGTGATTCCCTGGATTCTTCAGCAGCCTGCCTCATCTCTGTCTCCACTTCTCTCCCGCCTCTGAATCTGGACTGCCGTCTGCCACGGCCTCTCCCTGCTCACTAAACCCTGTTGCCTCTTCAGCTTCTCACACCTCCTTTTCCAAGTCTGCTCCTTCTCCCTCTCATTGTCGTCTTACCACCAATCCCCTGGCTCTGAGCCTTCTTCCTTTGGGGGTTCCAAAGCTGCTTCCTCCCACCTCTCCCCTGCATCCAGCCAGTCTATTGACAGCTGGATCATAGTGTTTGTTAATTTGAGGATTTTATAGTGTTTTCTTTATTTATTTGTTGCTAGTTATTTATATTATCTGTATTGTGGTGTTGCGTATTTTGGAGTCCTTGGATCTTAGGTGCTTTAGAGTTCTTGACAGTGTTGAGATATTATATACACCATATAGTAAGCCCTCTATAAGTTAAATAATTAAGTACACCCATTTCCCCAAATACCTCCCTAGCACTTTGTAGCATGTTTACTTTTATGTTGCCTGGCAGGTAAAAAGAGGACAATGGCAACCAGAGACAAAGTTAGTTTAATTTTTCACAATTTATAAAGATAATAGCAAACTACCATGTTCTTAAATTAGCTTTAAAGGCTTCCACTTATAACCAGCTGGTTATAAGTTTCATGTCACAAATTATTATCCGATTACTCTTGTTTGAATGCATGGTAGATAGGCAAACCCGAGATCTAAATTAAAGCTCATATATCAATATATAAGCGCTTAAAGAAAAATGGTCTGATTCACAAAGGTGCTTGGTGCCTTTATCTTCAAATAAATGTTGAAAATTGGCTATAAAATGTCAGGCAGTGGTTGTAAACAGCTGCACCAGCAACAAAGCAGGCACCTTCTTTTGGATAAATAATGTTGATGAAGATGGGGGGTGGGGTGGGGAATACACACTGCTTGGTTCCTATGAGCTGTAAGGTATGTGCTGTCTCATGAAATGCAACTGGGAAAGGCAAGACAGAATTTATAGGAAAGAGTTTATAGGAACCAGGAACCCTGATGTAGAAACCTTTGTTGCAATTAATTGTGCATTGGATCTTTTTCCAGTGTTTGTGTTCTCTTGAACTGTGGCCCTGAGCTCTACAACCAAGTGTGTTCTTACCATTGCCAAATAGTATGGCAGTGCTATTTCCCAGGGGTTGGCAATGAAGTGCAGCAATCCAAATCCACGGTCCAGTCATGCATAATGACAAACTCTGTCTCTGTTGCATTCAGAACAGGATACGGCGATTTTTATGGAAATATCAAGAAATGGATATTCTTAAACCAGAAAGACAACTCTGAAAATAAACATCCTGAACCTAAGTAAAGGTAAAGGGACTGCTGACCATTAGGTCCAGTCGTGACCGACTCTGGGGTTGAGGCGCTCATCTCGCTTTATTGGCCGAGGGAGCTGGCGTACAGCTTCCGGGTCATGGGGCCAGCATGACTAAGCCACTTCTGGTGAACCAGAGCAGCACATGGAACCGCCGTTTACCTTCCCACAGGAGCAATACCTATTTATCTACTTGCACTTTGAGGTGCTTTCAAACTGCTAGGTTGGCAGGAGTAGGGACCAAGCAACGGGAGCTCACCCCGTTGCAGGGATTTGAATGGCTGACCTTCTGATCGGCAAGTCCTAGGCTCTGTGGTTTAACCCACAGCGCCACCCACGTCCCATAAAGACATCCTGAACCTAAAGACATCCCATCCTGAACCTAAAGGCATGTAAATGTGATGATGCACTAATATAGAGTGGCATCTTTCTTGAGGTGGGAGAGACGGAAGCCCGTTGTGCTCTGCTGGGCACGAACTACAACATTTTAAATAAGAAGTCTCTTAAAATTAGGCACATGTGGTTCATTTGGTAATGGAGGCAGGCAGTTACCACACATCCACATCCTGTCTCAAACTATAGGTGCTATCCTTTGGCCTAACTATAGGTGACTTCCTTTGGCCATTTGGATAGCTTAGCAAAGTCATTTATCATTCCAGTGGTGATAAATGTATGGACTGGGCATTGTGTGGACCTTGATTTCCTGGGATTTGAAAGCAAATAGTTGCTTGTTTGTTTGGTATATTTACCACACCTTCCCTTCCAATGTAGGCTGGTCCATTAGGGTGGTTGGGAAGCTGCGCCATCATCCACAGTTGACCCCCACCTACCTGACTTCCTACATCCATTCCATGGAGGGGTCCTGGCCATCAGCTTCCTTCTCTTTAGCCTCAGTGTTGCCTTTGTAGAACTCAGCATGGAAAAGGATGGGGACAAAACCGAAATTAGTTGGCTCTGCCCATCATAGGCTCCACCTCTGCATGTGATTGGATCTGAGTCCACCTATCCTGAGGCTCCCTACCAGTCCCAATGGGAACCAGCCAGCATTGCCACCTTTGCACTTAAAAAAAGAAAACAACCCTTCAAGGCAGCTTACAAAAGAAAATTGCATAAAATAGAGATTGTATAAAAATAACAGGGATATTTTTAGCGGGGGTGAGGCCTTAACCCCAGGCTTTTTGTGTTGGGCCCCATATCTCCTGCCCCTTTCCTCCTTTCTTCTTCTTCTTCTTTTAAAAATATTTTATTTCATTTTTACTTTGCATGAAGAGTTTTTACTATGCAGCAAGTGGGACTCCAGTCAGCCACCATCTTAATTTGCTCAGAGGTCTAAATTTGTATCTGTACACACAAATAAGTATATGCAAATTTTGTCATAGGCCTGTGCCCTGAATCCATTAACTACCTAGCAATGCCTTCTGAACTCCCGCCTTCAAGCAGAAGGAGGGAAGGCGGACAGGACTGGCCCTACCATTAGGCAGATTGATGAGGCTGCCTGTGTCTGATACTGAGGAACAGAAAGAGGCATGTGTGTCATGTGACTTGCTCTGTCCTCAGTTATATTAAAGGATGCTATGCTCTCACCGATGCAGTTGCTGGTCAGTCCAGTCAGTTTTTGTACCTGCAACAAGAGTGAGGTACCATCCTGAACTTCCCTCTTGCACCTGGGGGTGTGGGAGCCAATTGGCAGTTGTTCCTAGGCATCTGAAGGAACCCCACCCTCCACCCCGGTGCAGCCTGAAGGAATGGATACAGATGGACGCTGTTCTTTGAGGGGAGGAACTAACTGGCATATGGTAATATGGCAGCAGGAGCAAGGACAAAATTTGGTGCCCTCCCTAAATTCACCCCTAAATGGCAACCCAATCGCCCATCTTACCTACTTTGAGTAGGTAAACATGTGAATAGATGTCTTGTTGTTGTTGTTGTTGTTGTTGTTCACCCTCTCAGCTCAGTGCCCTGTGTGAGGAAACCAGCCACATTGCCCTAAATCCAGAGCTGGTTTCAAATATTTTATTGATCCAGACCCAAGGTTCTGTCCCAAATTGATCTAGCATAAAGTTCCAGTTTGAGTGCACTGCAGCAAAAGGTAAAGTCTCCGCCGACTTCAGCCTAGAGACAACACATAGAAGTTGTCCACTGATTTCTTCATAATAAGGTGGGTCATTTTGTATGCATGGCCTGTATCCTACTTGATCATAAACAGGCATCTCGTAATCTGGCTCTGCCGGGTGAGGAAAAAGATATTGTAGTAAGTGGTGCACTAGATTTATCCAATATTGGAGTCACTCCTGCTATATTGCCAGGCACCATATAGAGATAGATAGAGATAGAGATAGAGATAGAGATAGAGATAGAGAGAGAGAGAGAGAGAGAGATAAAAAAAATTATCTCCTTGCTCCTCCTACCCAAAAATTCAGAAAGTTTCAAAATCTCTCTTCTCTCTCTCCCTTCCTCCTTGGACCAAATGTGAAATGAATTTTAAAATCAGGGTTCTATAAGCAGGCATTTCTGAGTTTACTACCAGAAGCAGCTGTAGGCACAATTACAAATATCTGGTCCCATCCAGTCAATGCTGGCTTCAGATTTATGTGCCTTATGCTTGTTTGTGCTCTTTTAGCTGCAGAAGGGAAGTGCTGGTTCTTTGCTTTTAATCCCGATCTAACCCATGTTTATTAACCTGTAAAACTCTGCATCTGCAAACTAATCACACTGCCATCTGTCATGGATGCTTTAGTTGAGATTCCTGCACTGCAGGGGGCTGGACTAGATGAACTTTGGGGGTCCTTCCAATTTTCTAATTCTTTGATTTTATAATTCTATATGTGAATAATGCTTATGGGACATGGCATCTCCCAAAGCATGCATTAAGTTAGCAGGAGGCTGGAGTTTGATGGCTCATAAGAAAGGAAGAAAGCAGTCATTGGTCCATGTGGCACTCATCAAGGAAAGGGCAAATCAGAGAAGAAGAAGAAGACCTTCAGACGATCTTATCAAAAGGGCCAGGCAGAGACTGGCTGAGTGTATGAAGGGAGCAACCAATGTCTCCTTAAAACAAGGTAGGGTTCCAGTGTGTCTAAAGGAGGCAGTTCTAAGACCTTAATTGAAAAAGCCCTCCCTGAATCCCATTGTATTGGATAATTACCAGCCAGTCTTCAATATCCCATTTGAGCAAGGTACCAGAGCATGTGGTAGCATCTCAGCTCCAGGGGTTTCTGGAGCAGAGTGATTATCTAGATTTCAATCTAGTTTCAGGTCTGGTTATGGGACAGAGATGTCTTTGGTCACATTGATGGATGACTTATGCCAGGAACTGGACAGGGGGAGTGTGTCCCTGTTGGTTCTGCTGGACCTCTTGGTGGCTTTCGATACCATCAACCATGGCATTCTTATGGACCTTGGGATGGAATCTGGAGGCACTGTTTTTTAGTTGCTCTGTTCCTTCTTAGAGGGGCAAACCCATTGGCCAGAGGGGTCCCTCTAGGGTTCGGTTCTGTCCCTCATGCTATTTCACATTTACATGAAACCACTAATAGAGGTTGTCCATAGTTTCAGGGTTTGGTGTCACCAGCATGCTGATGACACCTAGCGCTAATTCTCCTTTCCACCTAAATCTAAGGAAGCTGTCTCAGGAATGAACTGGATGAGGTGAACTAGATCCAGACAAGACAGAGGTGCTCTTGGTCAGCCAGAAGGCAGAACAGGGAATAGGGATTCAGCCTGTGCTGGATGGGGTAACACTCCTGAAGATATGGGTTCACAGTTTGGGCATACTCCTGGACTGAGCCTTGAGCCTAGATGCCCAGGTCTCTGTGGTGGCCAGGAGCACATTTGCACTGTTAAAGCAAGTGTGCCAGCTGCGCTCATTCACTGAGACGTCTGATTTAGCCACAGCGCCATATGCCTTAGTTACATCCCATTTGGATTACTGCAATGCACTCTTTGAGGGACTGCCTTTGAAAAGTGCTCAGAAACTTCAACTGGCTCAAAGAGCTACAGCCAGATTAGATTGCTGACTGGGGCTGGTTATAAGGAGCATATGGCTCCCTTGCTAGAACCGCTCCAGTGACTACTGGTCTGTTTCTGGACAGAATTGAAAGTGCTATCTGAAAGACCACATTCCCTCATATGAACCTGCTCAGGGTTTTAAGATCTTCAGGGGAGCCCCTTCTCTCAATCCCACCACCCTCACAGGCATGTTGGGTGGGGATGTGGGAAAGGGCCTTCTCAGTGGCTGCTCCTAGACTCTGGAACTCTCTCTCTGGGGAAGCTAGACTGGCTTCTTCTTTGTTGTCCTGGTGAAAACCTTCTTGTTCTAACAGGCTTTGGGGAATTGAATGCTTTTAATGAACGGACAGGTGCTGTGCTGTTTTTATTGTAATTATTGGTAAGTTTTAAACAGCTTTTATTCTATTTGTATATAGTTTTAATTCTATCAATGTTTAATTGTTTTTCAATTATTATTCCCCCCCTATGTTTTTAACCATTCTTGTTTTTATCTGTAAGCTAACTTGAATCCCTTCCGGGGGGGGGAGGGCGGAATATAAAATATATATATATAACAATATATAACAACAACTATCAACATGTTACTATTTCTTTCGCTGATACATATTCTAGGTGAATGTGAAGATTCAAAAATTTGCTCTTCCACTTGCCTTGGAATAGTAGTTCCAGTATCACAAGTGTGTTATAAAATAAAAATGCAGACATTTCAGAGGAAGGAGTTCAAGGACTTCAGTATTTATATGTGGAGGAAACCAGGTACTTGAGTTTCTTTCTAAAGGTATCTCTTGGTTACAGATGTTGAAGAGGCTGTTTTCATTTGGCATGTCAAATGCCAGCCATAGTTTATAGGCGTACAAGTAAAACTTGCAAATGAGCTGCATCTTGCTGGCCTGTGGTAGTTTTCTCATGTGTCCCCCAATTGTCAAGTTGTTGCCCTGTTGCTTAATTAATGATACCCAAAGTAATTCAGAAAAAGGGCTGGCCTGACCATCTTTTCACTTTAAAAATGCCATTCCGCGATCTCTATTCTATTCTGTGTGTGTGTGCCACACAGAGTCCCGGGTGTGCCTTTAGTCTTACGGATATTGTTGGCACATTTGCTTCATTGAAAAGAGGAAATAAATTAACACTCAAAATGGGGCAAAGGATGGTGCAAATTTGCAGCCACGTTGTATAAACTGCAAATCATGAAAATACCTGTCAGTTAGCCTTCCTGTTTACCTCCTCCAAGCATGGGCTAGGAGAGCAGCCAAAGTTGCAAGCCAGGTATATCCAGGAAAGTAGATGTGTAGCAGGGCATCTGTGTCCTTCTCTCTCATCAGTTAGTGATGATTGCTATGCCTAACCTAAAGTTTCATAGCACTTCATCCTGTGCCGTCATCACCACCCCTCCATGCAGAAGTGAAATAATGGCACGCTTTTTATTTTTAAAAATGTTTAGAAAGAAAGAAAAAAATGAGAGAAATTCCAAGGGAAGGTGATAAGGGAAGTTAGAACTTTGTAGAAGAAATTGGTCCAGGACGTTATGCATACAGGAGCAGCTCACTTGGTGGGACAGGACCTAAGCAACAACCTCTTGTGATGATGTCAGCGGGAGTGAGGGAGTAACAAAATCAGGACTGCAAGGGCACACCAGTGGAGCCAATCCAGCACCGCCACTGGTGCACCTGCACAGCTCCTACCTTGATCCTTCCCTGCCCCATAAGTAACAGGGATTGTCCTGCTGGGAAGCTATTGCTACAGCTCCACTCCACCAGGCAATGCTGCTGGCTGAAGGGTCTGCTGATGAAACAGCACCCAGCAGGATTGACCCTCCTGATCTTTGCAATGAGAAAAGGGAGCAAGGTGGGGGAAAGATGCCACTCCCCCTGGGCCTAATTAAACATTAGTCCTGTCTTCAAATAGATTTGTTGCTGGATCCAGGTTGGGTGTTTCCTGAGTTGGCCCGTGTTGGGTCTGGGAGCCTGTGCAGAGCCCTAGAATGCAGAATGTGTTGTGCATGCAGAAAGACCTCTCAAAAACTCTGGCATCTCTGAATAAAGGACCATGTTGTAAATGATAGGTAAGTCTCCTGCCTGAGATTCTGGAGAGCTGCTACCAGTCGGAGTAAGTAATAGTGGGCTAGATAGATTGGTGGTCTGATTAATACGCTCATAATCAGAGATTCCAGTTGTACATATATGTGAAGAAAGAGGCCCGTGTGCCATCATCACACATTTATCATTGCACATATATAAACCATGAGGGTTTTTGTGCTTTTCCCAACATGGAAATGTCCTCTATACAGAAAATTCTGGCCTAGTTTCTGGACTTCCTGTATCCCTTTTACACTCTTGCGTGGGACATCTGGTGGTGAGAAATAATGGAACTGGAGCATTAATAAGGATTACTGTCAGGTGGTTTGGATAAAGAACAGAGCCTTCTGACTTGAAATATTTTAGCCTTCGTTTGGAGAAACATCTCTGGAGCTAGCAGTTTGGTGTCGGTGTTTTCTTTTCTTCTTCCCCTTGTTCTCTCTTGGAGAGGAGCCATTTAGGATGAAGACCCGAAATTGACTTGGGGGGGCAGGGAGGCAAAGAATAAAGAGGTCAAAACTCTCTTCTCCTTTGGAATGTTTATACTTCGCAACTTAAGCCAGGCAGGCCCATACCAAATAATTAATCGTGGCTTTGTTTAACCTAACAACATCTGCACAATTTTACTGGGAAATTGTTTGGAATTCTGTTTGAGCTGAGATCCTTGACGTTAAGTGAGACCCAGCAGGTCTGTATAGTCCAGCTGTTATATTTCTGTCACCCCGGACAGGAAAAAAAAATAAAACTTTGGACTGGCTGCTGAGGAAGTTAATTGCCAGCATTTTGAGGAGAGGAGGGGAAGGTAGCTCCTAACCCAGCCATTCTTTGGAACAAAAAATAGCAAGCAAAAAGAAGCCCGCGGTTTTGCCTTAATTGTTGTTTGAAATGTTGGGAAGACTGATAGCCTTATTGTTTCACAATGAAACTTTGCTATTTTAGGAATGTTCACACAGTCCTGGAGGAATTCCAGGTTTGTGGCAGGTTTCATCATGCCTCCAGGGCTACACACCAAGAATAGTACTTTTTAGACATACTATTCAACACACTATGGCTACTCATTTAAAGCACCATGATCCCATGTCATAGCTTCTCTCAAAGAAACCTGGATGTTGTAGTTTGTTAAGGGTGCTGAGAGTCATTAATAGATTTCCCTATTCCCCTCAAAGACCTACAACCCCCAGAGTAGATTAACAGTTAATCCTTCTTCCTTGGGAACCCTGGGAACTGTAGCTCTATGAAGGGAAAAGGGCGTCTCCTAACAACTCTCAGCACTAACTACAGCTCCCAAAATTCTCTGGGGGAAGTTGTGACTTTTTAAAGTGGTATTGCAGTGTTTTAAATGTGTGGTGTTGATGTGGCCTATTTGGCGGTTCATTCCCAAGTGGACCATTTGTAGAATAGAACAGAGTCATTGTGATAGAATGGCAAATGTGTTCAAGTTTGGCTGGGTAAGCCTTAAGTAGGGTGGATAACTCTCTTTTTCTCCCCCAACCGAAGGGCTGCATTCCCTTTTAGGCAACCTTCTGGGAGCCACATGCAGTGATGGATGGGACTGGAGGCAAAAATGGGTGAAGCAATAAAAAATGAATTTCTGCACATGCACTCTGTCCATCATCCAAGCAAGCAAGATGTCGCACTTTGCAGACAGGGAAAATCACTTACAGGGCTTTAGAGCAGGGTCGTGGAGGTATGTGAAAGGGTGTCCCAAGGGAAAGTACCAAAGACCAGAGAAAGATGTTTGGAGGGCCATAATTGGCTCTTTGGACCTGAGGCTCCCCATCCCTGATCTAAAGACTCAGGTATCATCCCATGGAGTTGAGAAATGTCACAGGCAAGTCATTCTCACTCCCTCTAATGCACCTTGCAGTGTTACTGAGTGCATCATATTTTAGTTCTTTGTTTCCACCGTTTCTCAATGGAACTCAAGGTGGCATCCACTTTTCTCCCTGTCTCCGTACAACAACCCTGTGAGGTATGTTAGGCTGAGAGACAGTGGCTGGCCCAAGATCTCCCAGTGGGCTTCATGGCTGTGTGGGGATTCGAATCCTTCTCTCTCAGGTCCTAGTCTAAAACTCTAACCACTACACCAGACTGGCACTCTATGATATTCTGTAGATTGTATGATGCCCAGGAAAAAGAATGGGCTACATATATAGCACCTAGAAGGTCTATGAGAAATGCAATAATGAAGAGGAGACAGCTGAACATCATCAGGGCTGATGCAGACATAACATTGGATCAAAACAGCTGGTGCAGGATCAGGGCTACTGGCTACACTTATTGGGCACTGAGCACAGTCAGCCTGACTTCCGAGTAAACATGTGCATAGAATTACATAGTAAAAGTGAGAACTACAAAATCCTTTTTTTCAAATTGCACCTCCTCCACTACTGGGGAAGCCTCTGTTTTCTCAGCCTCAATCCTCCATCTGCAATGTGGCTTATTTTACAGAGTTGCGGGGATTAGTGAGATGATGTATGGGAGGCACTTTGAACTGCAGAAATGTGCTACATAAATGCCAAGCATTACAACACAGATGGACACGTAGGGTGACAGAGATGGTGGGGCTCCTGCACCTTGAGTAGCTGTGCAGAAGAGGGGATTTCAGCAGCTGTCACTTCTACAAATGACACCTGCTGAAATTCTCTCTGCTGTACAATTATTAAAGGTGCAAGAGCCCTGTCGCCTTCTCCACCTGGCCACTGAATACAACAGCTGGGGGAGAGAAGCACATGGGCCTACATATTGACTGGTTTGAAAAATGTGTAGGCCACCCTTTCTTCAAGGCACTCTGGTTGGCATGCCTGATTTTATCCCCACAGGTAAATTAAGGAGGGGGGGAGAGAGGAATAAGTAGGTATTATTATAAGGCAGCCTTTCTCAACCTGTGGGTCCCCAGATGCTGTTCAACTACAACTCCCATCACCCCTAGCTAGCAAGGCCAGAGCTCAGGGATGATGGGAGTTGTAGTCCAACAACATCTGGGGACCCACAAGTTGAGAACCGCTGTTATAGGTGATGGGATTCAACTAATAGGCCCCATCAGTGGAAGCCTGAGCAAGAGCTTCTGCTAGTCACAACAGGGCTTCCCCCAACTCTTTCTCCCAACCTGTTCGTCCCCAAATTGACTCCAGAGTGGTCAGGAGAACTTCCAGAATGGCACCGGAGAGCCAATCGTTGCATCAGGGAAGTAGAAATGTTTGTGCCAATTGAGTGATCTGCTTAGCGCTACATTGAATTTCTCCCAAAGTTATTGTAGTTACCACTTTACAGGGTCCACAATCCTCCTGTGGTTTGGGCTTATCTGCACATCCAAACTGCAAAGGAAATCCTTTAATCCTTTCTTCGGAAAATGAGCCCCATCTTGCCTTGTTGTTCCTTCAGCAATTGATGTAGTGATGTAGTTTAGAATGGTTCCACCAGTAGCTTGACTTCACCCCCTCCATTGTCTCCTGAGACAGACAAGATGCCAACAGCAACAACTCTAGAAGGTATCATCGAAAGAGTCAGAAGATCCATATTCCCATTTTGTCTCCACTGATGTCTTATATTGCATGCTGGCAAATCACTTCATCACTGTTTTCCCCTCCCAAACATTCCTTATCCTGTCTCTTTAGACGACAAAGTTTTTAGACCATGGATGACCTCCACGGGGCCAGATCTTAGTTGGGTTCATTTTGGTACTTCCTTCCTCCTTATCCAAATAATTATACTAATAATTGTCTTTTAAGGAAGAGTTATGCATATAATTAGAACCTGATTAGTTTGCAAGTGAGAATTTAATGATGATCACTATCTCTGGGCAAGCATGTGGAACCTTGCAGGATCGTGACATTAATAATTGCCAAGCAGTTCCTTGGAGAAATACATCAGAAGAGGAAGTGGCTAGTGGTTAAAACAACATTGCAGCTCAGTTCTTATAATAAGACTATCTGTGCAGCCATGCTGAGTCTGTGAATCCACTGAGTTTTTCCTTATGTGAGGCTCTGAAGAATAATATTTTCTTTGTGAAGAAAAAAAATGAGATTAAACTGAGAGCCCAGTATGATTCGATGAATAGCATGTTGGACTCAGGAAGCATCCGTTCAAATTGCAGCAGAGTCAACAAACTGGGTGGCCTTGGGCAATTCATTGGATGACAGTCCCATTTCCCGTTCTGTCAACTGGGAGTAATGGGAACCTGCCTCACAGTTATGGAGAAGGCATAACATAAAGCTTGCTAAGGACTCTCTGCAGATTGGAGCTGAAAACACATTAAATCTGGAACAGGGAGCATGTGGTTCTCAGAGTGTGGTTGGACCTCAGCTTCCATCAACCCCAGTTAACATGGTCAACGGTCAGGCATGACAACAACTGGAGAACCAGAGTTTTCCCAGCTGTGCTCTAAAACATGGGTGGAGACAAAGATCTGCACAACTGGTTCTGTGCACCTAAGAGGGTTTGTGGGCTTGTGGTTCTTGAACAAGAGCTTTCCATACTTTGTGATAACTTACTTTTGGAAATGAGTGTTTCATAGATGAGGAGTTACAATGTAAAGTGGATTCCAGTATTGCTGCCCTAGTCTCTCCTCCTCCTCTGACCCCTAAAAACCACTGGTACTAGGAGAGCACTCAAGAACTAAGTTTCAACCTGTGATGGCCACTTTAACATCTCCCCATGGTAGGATTTAAAATGTTGTTCCTGATTTCAATGTTATTGAAGCTCCTAGAACTGGTCCCATTAACTTCCTGGTCTGGGTTCTACTAATCCTGGCACATTTGTTCCTCTTCCCCTTGCGATCCAACTGTGTCACTTGGAGTATTTGTTAGGGAACATTGCTCCTGCAGTGTGACTTGATCCCTTTTCCTGGGGAACACATAGGTGTTCATTGCATGTCTCCTTCCCATTGGACTACATGGCCAACTCGCTATTGTGATTTGAAGGTCGTTACTTTGCAGTGGGCTCTTGTTGGTGGATCGTGGGGTTCTATTAAAAAAAGAGAAGGCAAACAAAGTAGATCCCACCAGCCAGACGTCTGCCCACCCCTGATAGCCATGAAGCAATTTTTAAAAGTAATCTTTGGATTTGGTGTTATTATTACTCCACCCCACCACCAAAAATGAGAAGAAGAAAACTTGAAGAAGACTCACCTCGACTGTTTACATTTTCTTAAACTGAAACCGTCATGTCAACCACAGCACATCACTGTAAAGACATGGATGAAAATCTGGGCCACTTTGAATAGCCTGACTTCAAACACTTTCATCTTTGTTGGGCATTTGAAAGCAAAAAAGCAAAGAAAAATGAACTGGATCCAGCATTCCAGAGAGTGGAATGCTTCACTCATCAGGACACTATTACCAAAGGAAGTGGGGATCCCTTTTTTGAGTGTTCCCTGTACTTCTTGAATATCTGCTCTGGGGATATAATGTGGGTGGTGGTGCAGCAGGGAAACAGAGGTCCAGTGTGGTGTAGTGGTTAGAGTCCAGGAGACCAGGATTCAAATTCCCGCTCAGCTATGAAGTTCACTGAGTGACCTTGGGCCTGTGACTGTCTCTTAGACTGAACTACCTCACAGGGTTGTTGAGCAGATAAAATGGGGAGGAGGAGAACTGTGTGTGACATTTTGAGCTCTTCGGAGGAAAGATAGGATATAAATGTAATAAAACTTGCCTTGCTGCTCCGGGGCAAGCCTCTGCCAGATCTCAGTCCACTCCTTGAATGGAAGGAGTGTTTCTATTCATGGAAAGCCAACTCTGGATCCAATTTGGCATGTTCACTTCAAAAGTTGTTGAAAACGGGGCGGGGAAGCAATCAAATTATCTTCTTCCTGAGCCAATTAGCATTTGATGCCGTAAGTCTAGTTACTATGGTTTCCTCGTATTTCCGTAGAATATGATTTCAAAGTTTATGTCAAAAACAATAAAAATGCAATCCGACACAAAATGAGGCATGCTCAAGATGACTGATATCATTGGGCTTAAGTGCACTTTACGCAGCGTTGGATTGAACCCAAAAACTTTAAGCTGCTTGAAGTCGTTCCAGGTGTTGGTAACCACAATATGGATTTACAAGGCAAAGGGACCTCTTTTTTCTTCCTCTTGGGAGTTTACAAGGCATCTATTGAACAGGACTTTGTACTATGAAGCAGTAAAATGGAGCTAAAATGCTTCTGCTGGTATTGAAACAGCTTCACTATCCAGAAATGTTTTAAGAGATTAATAAAATGGTGATTTCATCAGAATGACAATACTGTACAGCTTGACGTACTGTGGAATTCTCCCCCTACCTCGCCAATGCGGTTAACTCCATGAAGTCTCAGCTCTCCTTCAACCAAGAAATATGTATTTTGGAATTAATTGTATGAAGTTCTTTATATTCCCTAGATATATGCTTCTGGGTCAGTAACCGTTTTTTAATACAAAGATTTACATCAGATCTTTATTTAAAAAAAGGTCTACAGCTATTCCGCCAGCTATGCCCCCTTTTGGACCGAGATGATCAGCCATGGTATTCCATGCTCTGTTGACCTCTAGATTGGGTTATTGCAGTGTGCCCTTAGAGACAAATCTGAAACTTCAGTTGGTTCAAAATGCAGCTGGGGTTGCCTTTAGAACTTCTATAACCCCTCTACTTAAATGTCTGCTAGTTTGGTTTTGGGCCCAATTCAAGTGACCCATACTAGCATTTATAGCCCTACATGACTTTGACTGCAGATATCTGAGAGACTGCCTCCTTTCCCTACAGACCTTCTCAGGTGTTTAGATCAGCAGAGAAGGGCCATTTTGGGAGTTCCACCACCCACAGATGTCGAGGGGGTGACCTAGGAGAGCTCCTCAGTTGTGGCACAGTGTTGCATCTGGCATCTTCAATATACAACTTTCAGTGGATGCTGAAGATGCACCTCTTTACCTGGCCTTTGACACCTGAGATGTGTATTTTCAGGCCCCACCTTATTCTTGTGACTGTAATTGGTTTTAAATTATTGTAACCTGCCCTGGGGCCTGCTGGAGCAAGGTGGATAATAGTTCTATTCAGTGCTTTTTCTCTTTAAAAAATGTTTAGGGGTACTCTCATTTTCCTCTTACTCATATGGAAATACTGTCCCTCAATGAGGCCAAACTTAGATTCACAAAATGTTTAGGGGTAAGTGTACCCCTGCATCCCCCCAGAAAAAAGCACTGGTTCTATTAATATTGATGATAATAATTGATAATGGAAATGACGTGTGATAAGCAATTCAAGAGACTTTTGTTGAATGCTAATAAAGAAAAAAACACTGAACATATATCGTACCAAAACCTTATTGCATTTATTGGAGTAAGTATGAATTAAGAATCTGAACCTTTTCTCTCTTTTTTTGGTTATTTTTGCATGGTTGTTACCAAGGATAATCATTTTGTTATTTAAGATCCCTCAAATTTAACCTGTTCATGGAAAAAGAGAGATCTTTAGAGTACTAAATTCCTTTATTCAACGACACAGAAATATCACAAAAACAACTTTACTGGGCAGATTGAATGGGTTTATACAGTTTTGTACATGCCCCATAAGTGATTTGAAATAAATACACCATTTTCAAAAACTGCTTTTTTCATAATTGCACAAGCATACATACACTTTACACAAATATCTATTAGAAAATTTAATAGATAACTGCACAGTTCAGAAATAGGAGAACAGTGTGAAAGGAGTACATTTTTGTGGTCTCTTTTTCTGAGGGAAAAAAAAGTAATCCTAGCTCCCTGCAATTGTGAAAATGGAATACTTTCTCACATTTGAGCTGTCCTTTATTTGCCAGGAATCAGCAGATCTCAGTGTGAAACTGCCAAATTTAATAAAAACAAAATCTGAAACATTTAGCTGTTACATGAGAACCATCCGTTTGATATCACTATGCATCCAACTATGATCAAAGACCCACCACTGATTTTTGCTGGATGTATTCGACCCTGGATGGTATGTTCATTTAATTGCTTTCTCTCTATTTTTTCTCTTTCATTATTTGATTACAGACACAGCCTGTTTAAAGACTTCATATTCTTTAGTGTTAATTGTGTGACTTGCATACCAGGGGGTTCTGAACAAAAGGGAATATTTCCTTTCTCTTACAGAGTTGACTATTATTAAGTCCTATAACGCCTATGCATGCTTCACTTGCAACCTTACAGCTGAACAGGTTTATCTGAGGTATGGTAAAAAATAAAAATACTGCATTCAGTTTGGCAGACTTAGCGCTCAGTTCTAAAAGACATCAAAATTGCAATCTTTTGTCCCAATCCTTCCTGTATTTTGTGAGGCACACACAGAACCTTTTGCACAGTGCGCTTTGGATCCCCATTCACTCCAATGAAATAGGGACCTCTGCAATTGCATCCACTATTTCACACAGAGTTGTGCGTTTGCCCAAAATGGGAGAACTTCAGCACAAAACTACTGGACCAAATTTTGTGTGTGTGTGTGTGTGTAGGAGCAGTATTAGAAGTCCATATTATATATGTTAAGGATGCAATTGTATGATCCATTGGAGGGCATCAAAGTTGCTTTAGGTTGGATTGGCTCAAACCGTAGGGTGTTAGAGTGGAGCTCTGATCTTGGAAAGGGAGTTTTGACAGAGCTCCAGTGTTGGAGTTTCCAAGCCCTCCTGGTCCCCTGTCTTGCTCACAAGTCAGGTGGGAACTCAGACATGCTTCTGAGCATGTCTAAACTCCTCCCTCCTTTTCCCCTCCCATTGGAAACAATGGAGGTGAAATGGGGGGGGGGTGTATAAAAAAAATTAAGATATGTATGTGTAGAGTTTTCCAATGCCTTCACTACCACCCACCAAGCCAGGAGATCCTAGCAGAATGTTGGATGAGGTGTTCAAACCACCTGTGTTCTCCCCCACCCCCATCAACACACACCGGTTAGGATTGCAGCCTAAATCGTTTGAGGAGGTTTTGGGAAACACAAATGAGATTCAAACCCCTAACAATAATCAATGTTACAAATGATAACCATATACAGGAGAAAAGAGGCTAAGAGGTCAGAAAAGAGATTTCCTTCTTCAAAACACTTGCAACTAAAATACTCTAAATATATGCACTACACATCATACAAATTGTGTGTCAATGAAACAAAAATTCTTGATAAGGCTGGTAGACGTAGACTAAAAGAAATTCCAATAATAATAATAATAATTGCGGGGATCCAAGTGAATGTATCCATGTCCTTTTTAATAATAATAATTAATAATTGACAGTTTTGGAATTTTTAACCATTTGGATTTGACATGTAAAAAACATCACAATTACGATATACAAATTCATCAGTTCTTCCGAAATCAATAAACAAAACAAAACAAAACAAAACATAAAAACCCAGAAATGAAACCACATTGACACATGCAACATCAGGGTATTAAGACAGTTAGTACATTGCTATGAATCATTGTACACCTAACGTAGCCTGAACTGAATTTTTCTGTCCCTACTTTTAACCGCGATCACAAAAGATCTTCCAAACAAGGCAAGCTCAACAGCCAGTTGGGTCAGCAAGGCTTCAAGCATTTGCTGTATTGATAATCAATTATCCGTTGTTTCTTAATAATAATAAAAAGATTGGGGCTTTTTTTTCTCGGAATGAAAAAAGGCCAAATACAACTTCTTTACTCTAGAGCAGGATATGGGCTTCTTCTCCTCCCAGGCTCCCTTCAGGGAAAGCTTCTGAGGGCTACATCCCTGCGGTAGATGGGACGAGAGGCAAAAGCCAACAGAGCAATGAATGGAATTGTGATCTTTGTGCGATAAGCTTGTTTATATACACCTTTGCATGCCCCTCTTTATCCTCCATTCAGGTAAACAAGAGGCACCATCAGAGTTCAAGGATACACTTCAGTGAGGCAAAAACCCTCAGGGAAGATGTGAAACAGGGCTGCTGAGAGTTGTGGCATGGGGAAGGGTCTCAGGAGACAGGTCCTCTGGACCTGAGGTTTTCCCCAACTATGTAGATTTAAAGTAGAGAAACTTTCAAGGGCTCATCCAGGATGGCACTCAACCAGAGGTGCAGGAAGTGTCTCCGGGGAAGGGCAGAGATCTTTTCCAAAGGCATCTTGGGAAGCCAGCCCAAAATGGTCCTTGTAGATGCCTACAAGGTTCCCATGGGAAGTTACTTATAGTTCAAGAGGTGTACTTGTGTGGTGCTGCAGGAGATGCTGGGGCTTACCTCTTAGGATATGTATAGTAACCATTTTGGACAGCAAAAACCTAGACCAGCCCTGAGAGGCATCACTGTGTGTCAAAATACCACACACCTGGGTCCAAAGTCTAGGGATTAGAAGCTTCCTGTCTCCACAGTTGAAGCTGCCTGGAAGGGCCCTTGAACACATCATTTTACAGGGACCTGGTACAAACCTATTTATTTAATTAAAAGGTGTAGCCCAACTGAGAGGTAGGTGTCTCCTACTAGGACATGGGAACATTCACACAAGCACTTCTCATACACTACAACTCTTCATAGCAAGATTGTATGCTTTCATTTGAGCTTTCCAGTAGAAAGCCATAGAGAAAATGTTCCAAGGATGTATAAAGTTGAGCTGTGAAAAGAACCTGCAACTGCACACACAGTCCTCAAAAAGTTAACCCCATGGTTCTAAGAGAAAATAATGTGCCTCAAGAGCTCCTTTTAAACCCTAAAATTCCATTGATTTCAATTAGACTAATTCTGGAAATAATATGTAAGTGTGTTGTCAGACAGAACACTAAACCATAGTTTAACATTACCCAAGACAAGCCCAGTTTATCATGCTGTCAGAACATGTGGTTTAGCATGCTGTGCAATAAAGATTAACAATGGTTAGTGAAAACATCCTATCTTTATAAACCATGGTTTAAAGTTGGCTTGTTTCCACTAACTATAGTTCAGATTAACCTGAAATTGTCTGGAGTTCAAGGATAAAGCAAGTTGTACTGTACTAAAATGCAAGTGGGAGCTTTCAAACTCCTCATTGTTGCACCAGAGGAAGCTCATAGTCCTGGGGTAGAAACTAGGCTTGCTGTTGTAATGCTAAACTATGGTGCAGCACTATGCCTGAGCCAGAGCTATGTCCTTGCTGTGTAGTGAGAGAGAACCAATTCACTCTTCTAATGTTACTCCTCAAATGCTACTTTCAAGGGTTAAACAAAATTGATATGATAAAAGACATCTTTAAAAAAAAACTTCCTGGTTTTAAAGGCAGCTGAAAACAAGCTAGAGAGAGGAAGTGATTCATTGTGGTGGCCTTTTCTGCTCATCTTAAATCAAAACTCTTTGACGCTGTCCAAAACATCTAATATTCTTCAAGCCTGTGAGTTTCCCCCATGATAAAAAATGACTGCAATCCTATGCACAGTTACCTGTTCAATCTCATTGAACTCAGGGGGGCTTGCTTATGAATGGGCATGTATGGGATTTTGCTATGAACGATTTAACCAGGGCCTAATCAGCAAAGCCAATGGCTTGTCGGTACAGTTAAAATTCCATGCCGAGTAATTCCACTGACTCCCAGCAGGGCCAGCAGGGCAAAATTAGGCAGAGAAAAGTATAAATCACACACCCCACCCCAATTTTAATTGCATTAGAAGTGCTAATATTTGTGAACACCATAAAGATATTCAGGCTCTCGTGACCTGCAGAGATGATGCAATGCCATCTAACCTTACAAACTATTCTAAGAAAGAAATGTTGCACATAGGGCAAAAATAGTTTCAGATACATTATAAAGGGTATTTTTTTTAAAAAAAAATCCTATTGAAAGGTCTATAAAACAACTTCCAGAGGGAAGGTAAATATATTGAGTGACAAATTTCCATCTCCCCCACCCCATCCCGAAATAAGGTTTGGTACTCTTTTCATTTTGTGTCCTAAAACTTTGATATAACTCTCTGTTAAATCATTTCTGTATGTCCGCTTATGCTGTAAACTCTATTTTGTGGTGCAGTGCAAAGTGGGTCTGCTAAATGTACATGCTTTGGACGGATCCTGTTCTGTAAAGCTCTTTCCGAAGCAACGCAATTAAGCATTTGCTACTCTAATATCGTGCTCACAAACAATTAACTTTTACATTTTATGTCTTTCCTTTTCATACAACAGTATGGTCCAAAAGGTATTTGTTGGATGCATAATAATCTTGCACATGTCTTGCACAACTTTGCATCAGGTATAAATGGTAAAAAACAGTGGTGCTACTGGACAACGGGCAGAAATAAGACTTAAAAACTTGGATTTATTGCTCCGGATTTAACTTGCAGAACCACACTGTTGTGTACAAACAGTTACGCTCCATAGATGCTCAGACGTGATTGTCTCTTTGTGTCTAAACACACAAAATACAAGCTGCTATCTGTACAGTTTACAGTACTGAAACACATATATTGGAAAATGAAGTATAGATATGGTACTTTGTAAAGATACATTATTTTATAGCAGGGGTTTACCCAAACTTTTTTTTTTTTACAGCCACTTTAAAAATAGACAACAACTTCACTAGTATAGCTAAATTACATCAAAGAAAGAATTGGTGTACTGAATGTGAGTCAACTGGCCAATTCCCCCAGGGTCCCAGATGTGGTGGTCTCCTGATAAGAGAGTGGCCCTCACGAGCTGGTTAGAGTCCTCTGGTATGGCATGTTCCCTTATTTGGAGGGGTCTTTAGAGAGGAAAACAAATGGCGGTAGCTAAAACTGGAACCAGTTGCTAAAAATGCAACTGGGTCATTTGGGGAAAGGTGGGCAGCAGTGGAGGGGGACGGACAAGTGACCGCAAGGAGGGTTTTTCTGAACAGCATGAAAACACAAGACAGTGAACGTGAACATGATGAGTTAGGAGCTCAAACAGTACTATCTTATGTTCAGGCATTTCAGTGGGGAGAAACATCTGCATTATCGCCGATGGGTTATTCAAAGTGGCTTTCCCTTCCCCTCTTACCCGGAGACCACCCTACTTCATAATTTGTTTTTTTTTGTTTTTGAGGAAACCCCTATACATAAATGAAAATAGTTATCTGAATATATTCTTCAGTGGTGGACTAAGCAGTTTCTTAAAACAAGACCTTAGCTTGCCATTCACTTCAGGCTGCCTTGAAAATAAGATAATACTACTGCTTAAAAGAACCATCGGAATGCTTCGGCGCTGGGAACTGGTGTTCTCTATAAAAAAAAGCAAGAAAACAAGTTAAGCTTTCTTTCCATTGTGCATTGTAAGATTTGTTCTTTCTTTTCATTCACCTGCTTTGTTTCGCTCTTGCCTTGACGTGTCAATCATGCTCTCCAGTTATCTAGGTATTATACAACACCTCGTGATGTTTTAATTAGCCAAAGAAATACCTCAGCTTAGCAAAGGTGCCATTTTAGTAATCAGGTGTTTTATTTATTTATTTAAAAAACTCCCTTTTATTTCACAACCGCTGTTGGAGGAACCGCTGGCAACCAAAGCAGGTTCCACCAATTGGAAACCAAACATCACCCTTCTGATGAATGTATATGTGATTGAGATGTATTTATTTATTTATTTAGCCATGGAAGCACATATTTGGTAACAAAAAAATTAAAGGAAATAGTAATAGAGTCCCAGTATATGGTCTAAAAGCATATGAGGTTACAACCTTGCTGAAGCTAAGCAGGGCTGAGACCAACCAGTGCCTGGATGGGATTCCAAGGTGGAAGAAAGGTAGGATATAAACACATTTACAGCATAGCATTTAATTAAAAAATATATAGCCAAAAACATCCTACTACACATCAAAACAAAGGAGTTCAGTGGCAGCTTAAAGTCTAAAGGTTGGAGCTGGACTTACAGTACTATCCTGGCCATGTCTACTCAGAAGGAAGTCCTAGGAAGGAAGTCAATAGGGCTAACTCCCAGGTAAGTAGGGCTAGGACTGCAGCCACAGGCATGCATAGAATAAGTCAATTGAAATCCACGGGACTTCAGTTAGTCATGATGAATTTAAGTTCCCCTGATTCCAATGGGTCTTCTCTAAGTATGATTGAGATCCATCACTGAGAAACTTGTTGTAGCATGAGCTTTAGTGGACTTCAGGCTTCAAGCCTAAGGGATTGATTTTGTTACTAAAACTTCAAGGTTCACCAAGTGGAGTCAGGTACAAAACTGTAGCTTGGAGGTAAAGGCAGGTGCAACATGCTGGCTCACCAATTACCTGTTGTACCCTATGAGCTAGATACTGTGATGACCTGAACATAAATGCACAAATCTATGTTTGAGCTACCACAGGTAAAAGACTCTAATGGCCACTTGACTTACGCAAAGACATGATCAAGGCAACCAGTTAATACTCATATTTTGTAGGTAAGGAACTTGGAAGTTATGACACAGGTGATTAATCAATAGATGGTCAACCTTGGCAGAATTTTTTTAAACTTGCATTTTCACTTGCTCTTGTTGAACTATTGGAAGTTAAAGTATTGGCAGTCTACTGCATATCACCTCAAGAGCTGCCATTATGTTCCAGTCTTCTAGTCTGCTATAGTCTAACACAGCAACTTTCCTGCAAAGTGAATTCTCCCTCTCTCTATTCCTGCTTTCAAAAGTTAACCCAAAACTTTTACAAAATGATGCCAGTGACAGTATTGTCATGGTATATAGACCATGATTGTTCCCTCTCTCATTCTCTCTCTCACTCTTTCCATAGCTTGAGAGATTAGGCCAGTGTATTCACAACCAGTCACCTTTATATTTGTCACCCTCTCATACAGCCATGTGTACATTATAATGTGTACTTGGAAATGTCCATTCGCTTCTCTGGAACAGTTAAATGTTGCATCTGGAAAGGCTAGATGCTAGAGAGAGAACTGAGTTTCTGCATTATGGCAGCGGGAAACTTCTTATGTCATTGTGCTACAGGGAAAAGTAGTATCTGAAGAAAGAAAGAAAGAAAGAAAGAAAGAAAGAAAGAAAGAAAGAAAGAAAGAAAGAAAGAAAGAAAGAAAGAAACTTCTTTTGCACAACTTGATTAGCATAATCAGTAGCAATAGCACAACAACAACACACCATCCAAAATTACGAGATTGACTAAAAGGCTGTTGAACTCCCTCAGTCCCCAGAGCACTGGTCACCAAGTATGCTGGCAAACATTCTTTCAAGCCTTATCTGGTTTTAGCTCTGCTGGGGCTTGCCTACATCCAGTTCCCAATCACAGGGAGAGATCAAGTAAACATTAAGACTGCAGAACCTCAGTGAAATGAAAACAAACATCAGAGCTGGGTATAATTAACATATTGACATCCTTTCACTACAAATTGAAAGAGGGGGGCATAGTTTAGTCGTACAGCACATGGTTTACAGAAGCTCCCAGGTGCCATCTCTGGCATCTTCAGCTAGGGCTGGGGAAGACCCTCTATGGAACCCTGGCGAACTGCTGCTAGACCCATTGCCTTAGCTAGGTACAGCAATGGAACTGTTTCCCTATAGCATCTAGACCAATCGACCATAAGGCACCTTCCTATGTCCCTATGCTAGAATGTAGACATACCCAGAAGGTCCTGGGTAGATGACAAATAATCACACATTACTATTCTAGATATAAGCTCTTGACTTGGAATGCAATTCTGCTTATGGTTAGGCCACTTAAATCCCCTTGAGTTCAATGGGATTTAAGGAGCTTAATTGTGTGCAGGATTGCAGCCCAGGGGAATACTTCAAGTCTTAGTGACTTATGCAGGTCAAAGAGTTGGATTTGTACAGGGTGGTACATGAAGCTGGTGGGATACAGGCATGCCTGAAGCAAAGCAACTGCTCATTCAGCAAACACCACCACCACCCCCGCAAAAAAGAGGGTGGGTGTGGGAAAGAAAATGGACAGTGAATTTGTGTCCATTTCTGTTTGTTCCTGAACAAGATCACTTTGAAGCAGTGTGGCACCCGCTTGTCCAAAGAACATCACCGATAATTCAAACAAGTAACAGAGCCACAGGATTGTAAGCCTTTGCTTAGAGTTCTTGTATGGATGCCTCTGTCTGCACCCCACTCTCCCCTTTCTTTTAAAACACCAGCATTAAGGCCCCTTCTGCCCTATACAGTTGAAATATCACTTTAAATAGTAATGGTTTCCTCCCCAAAGAATCCTGGGATCTGTACTTTATTAAGGGTGCTGAACAGTGATGGATTTACGTATAAGCTAAACAAGCTATAGCTCAGGGCCGCACTCTCCTGGGGGCCTCCAAAAAAATTAAAGGAAAAAAACCTGGATGTACATTTCCAAAATATAAGATAAAAAACAAATAAAATAAAACCTACACACAGCAACAGTGTTTTGTGTTGTGTAGGCTCCAATTTGTTATGTGCAAATGGCTTTAGATACCTATTAGGTATCTAAATAAATTACCATATAGCATATATTCAACACAAAAAAACAGTGACAATTTGTTCTTGACAAAGGACAGCTGGACATATAAAGGTCCCCATTACCTTCAGTAGCTTAGGGCCTCATCAAACCTAAATCCAGCCCTGGTGCTGAAACATACACAGACCTACAATTCCCAAAGTGATTTAACAATCAATCCTACTTGCCAAGGCACTCTGGGAATTGTACCCCTATGAGGGGAATAGGGGATCTCCTAACACCTTTAAAACGTCTCTAATATGATCTTGTAACATTTGAGGTGGAGTTAAGTAGAAAGCCCCAGTAAATACTTTTCAGTGTTTCCCTGAATCAGGAAAATGTTGTGGGGTAAATGCTAGCTGTCCTAACTTACTTCTAATATGTAACTCCTTACATATGGCTCTCCTTACAAGAGCCAGTGTGGTGTAGTGGTTAAGAGCGGTAGTCTCATAATCTGGGGAACCGGGTTCGTGTCTCCGATCCTCCACATGCAGTTGCTGGGTGACCTTGGGCCAGTCACACTTCTTTGAAGTCTCTCAGCCCCACTCACCTCACAGAGTGTTTGTTGTGGGGGAGGAAGGGAAAGGAGAATGCTAGCCGCTTTGAGACTCCTTAAAGGGAGTGAAAGGCAGGATATCAAATCCAAATTACTATTCTTCTTCTTCTTCTTCTTCTTCTTCTTCTTCTTCTTCTTCTTCTTCTTCTTCTTCTTCTTCTTCATAACTGATGGGGGGGGGAATCTTCCTTAAAATGAGATATCCAGCAGTTGTTCAAACATAAGAAACCATGGTTTGGTGGTACATGAACAAACCTGGAAGAACCTTGTGCCTGTGTGCTCTTCCTGCCTCATGGGGAGCAATTCTCTGATGCTCAGTCCTGGTTTCAGGCAAATCAGAGTTTGCCAATGTCTGATCAGTGAAACTAAGGCTTGCACTAAGCAACAAACCAGGATCAGGCAGCAGGAAATTATTGCATGGGAGGAAACAGGAGGGGAGAAGAAGTGTGTGCCTTTAGGGCTCCTCAAGGTTCGTTTGCATAGCACCAAACCATTGTTTGACATTATGTCTGAAAGCAACCAGTAGGTTAAAAGGTACGTGGATCCTTAGTCCATTCTAAAATATATGTAGACTAATTAGGTATTTTTAATACATTATGGATTACATAATTTATAGCCTCCCTTCTACCTCCAAAATTAGGGCACTCAGGTTGTTATACATCATCAGTTGTCAACATAGTGCCCTCCACATGTTTTTGGTCTGCAGTTGTCATTATCCCTGACCATCTACCATTTACCCTAATCATCTACCTGGCCATGGCAAGTGAGGCTGATTAGAGTTGCAGTGCAACATCTGGAGAGCATCACAGTGGCTACCTCGGGATACATAAACAGAAAATTAATTAATGATCAATAATACACTATAATTAAGTCAATAAGAAAAACAATATTTAAAAGACAGCAGATTAAATGGAACCATCAATAATTAGAGAAACAGAGAGCATCAATGAAACAACAGATAAATTAAAAGCTTATTGGAAAAGCAAAGTCTTCATCCAGCAGTGGGACACTGGGAAAGAAGGAGACAACGAAACCTCCCAGGGAGTTCCGTAGTCTGGATGCCATGACAAAAAGGACCCGTTCTGCATCCCAAGCATACCTCAGAGTGTAACATAATGCACAGAAGGGCTGCCTCAGATAAACAGATATGGAGATTAAGACAGGGCCCAGAAGCCCATTAGGCATCATGGTATTAAGTTATTTAATGCTTTAAAGGTGACAGTAACCAGGACTTGGAATTGTGCACTGAAACAGACTGGTGGCCAATGGGGCTGATAAAACAACGGAGCGGCAAGCTACTACAAAAGCATGGCACCACACACAGCATTTTGTACTGCTGACGTTTCCAGCCTTCAAAGGCAGCCCCATGTATAACATGTTATGGTCATCCAGTCTCCACATAAACAAGGCACGACTGTGGACAGGTCCACTCTTCTCAGAAACAGGAACAGTTGCCGCACCAGTCTAAGCAGAGCAAAAGAACTTCTGGCCACAGCTGTAATGTGGGAATTAAGTGCAATGCCATTGTCAGATGCAATTCTGAGAGCCTCGTCTTTCAAGGGGAGTGCAATCATTTCCAGAAAAAGCTCACATCGCTGGTCCAGTCACCTTCCTAATGTAGAGCAGTTCTATCTTATCTGCGTGTTTGTCCACTCAGATAATGGTTTAGAAGCTCTCCCCAAACTGAGATGGAAGGGAGATACAGAACTGAGGGGCATTTGCATACTGATGACAGCCAACACCAAATCTCTGAGGGATCTCTCCTAAAGTTTCTGAAGGCCAAGGCATTGAACAGATATTCTTCAGCACCAGCCTACTGAAATCTTAACCTCCAGGAAAGAATGGAGTCACTAATACAGTATCCTCGAGCCTCATTCCAGCAAGACAAACTTGAAGGATACTGCAGTTAAGGAACGGAGAACTTGTGGCCTTTCAGATGTTGTTCAATTACAATTCCCATCAGCCCCAGCCAATGGTCAGGGATGGTGGCACTTGTAGTCCAACACCTGGACTAGGACTAGGCTCCCCATACCTTCTATTGCAGGAGGCATTAAAAGCTGCTGAGAAGTCCAGCACAACCAGTAGGAATGAATTCCTCCTGTTCAATTTTTAGACCAGATCACCCAAGAGGGCAACCAAAGGCATTTCAGTCACCAAACTGAGATGTAATACAGTGGGTCAGTATATTCTGTCTCATCAAAGAAATCCTGGAGTTGTGTCTCAAACTCTGTTCAAGTACCCTCACAGAAGAATGGAATATTGGATACTGAGTAGTAATTATCCAGTAAGGTGGGATCTCAAGAGGGATTCTTAAACAGAAGTCTAACCACTGCATTTTTAAACAGATTGTATCACTCTGTCTCTCAGGGAAGCATTAATCACTTATTACACCCACTGAGCCTGTCCTCTGTAAACTAGCCAGGATGAGCAGGGATCTAGGGCCTCATATCCTCTCCAGAGTCTCAGGTTGCACAAGCTGAAAAGAATGCATAACAAAATAAGCAGCTATCAGAGGTATATTGACAATGAAGAATCCAAGTCAGAACAGTTATGAACCACTTTATCCACCAAGTGCCTCACAAATTGGTCGCAGTGGACCAATGAGAATTTTTCCCATTCTGCTCAGGTGTAGCTTACATGGAAAGGCTCCACTTAGTTTAGTACATTAGCAGATGGATGGAAGAGATCCTTTTTTAGCCTCCGCTACTTATGGGCACATCCCGCGCAGATGTTCTGCTGCACAACACCTTTGCAGAGCATGTCCAGAGGACAAGATTGAAACTGTGCTTAGAGGTATGGTTGAAATAGCTGGGTATATGTAGCATGGAAAGGAGATTAAGGGATGGACTGAGAGTAGGACACAACATGCAGGTGACAGAAAAGGCTTGTTCTCATTGCTGTGGCTTACCAGGAGGAAGAGGTGAAGTAATACAGTGTCAGATTGGCACAGTGCTGAATTGGTTCTGCCAGTGCCCTTGCACCATACTGACCTCATGGCCATCTTGTCCCTCCCCATCCTGGTAAGGCAGATTGATGTCAGTGATGGGAGATCAGATAAGTGTAATTATCCCACCGACTGCTCCAGTATCCTTGACAGATGACCATCGAGCCTCTGCTTAGAAGATACCCATGAACAGTGTCAAAAGACAGTCTGTCCCATGCACTCTTGAATGCTTCTCCCCATCAGGAAGTTTTTGCTAATTACAAAATTCTGCCTCCATGCAATTCCCACCTATTAGTTTTAGACCTGCCCTCTGAAGCAACAGAGAACATCTCCGCTATGAATTGCATCCTGCACTGTAGGGCCTGCATTGAGTGGAGAGTTGCACTAGATGATCTCCGAAATAATTTCCAATGCTATGATTCCATGAACAGAATGTGCTCAAGAGCCCCATCATGCTCACATGTAGCTGCCATTCATTTAGATAGCAGAAGATTGTCCCAGTATTTATTCTTGAGTTCTCTCTAAAACTACGTTACTACAGTCTACTCTGTGATACTGAATTTCAATGGTGGCTGGTAGCCACTGAAACTGGCAGGGCACCCAAGAAGGTCACTGGAGATTAAGGGTGGGTGAAATGTAGATTTTTCTCAATTTCTCAGACAGTTCTCCACTAATATTTGCATTTTTAGTGCATTTTAGTACACTTTTTTGTATGCAATTTTATCTAATACAGTACATACATTTTTGCAAAGCACTTGTGTCTAATATAATGAACTTTTGTATGCTATTTTCAGTAATATATATATACAAATATTGTACATGCATGTCAATTTTGTACACATTACTTAGCTGGAAGACTACATTGCAAAATCCAGAGAAAAGCGAATTTTGGATGTCTCTGTTTTGGTTCCCATATTGTTTCAGAAGGTGCAGATTAGATAGGCTCACCTTTATATGCAAAATAAATTGAAATTCTCCCTCATTGCTCCCACAGGCAGGACCAAATTGTTTTGCTTTTCTCCCCATCTTCCTCCCTAACAAAGCCATTGTGAGCACTTAAGCAATGCAGTTGTAAAAACTGCCGGCTCCACCTTGCCCTCCAATGTTTCTATGTCTATATTAGTTAAATATGGGGGCAGGGGATCATATTTACTTTCTGAGGACTTGCAGATTTCTTTGTTTCACAAAGGTATTCTGCATTTCCTGATTTTCTTTGGTACTGGTGAATCCCAGGGTAGGAATTTATTTTCTCTATCTATCCCTCTTCTATACTGACACACACCGAGGTTGCAAGGTGTTACTAGTACTAAAGCAAAGTAAACATGCTTTTCAAAGCTACCAAGAGCACGGCACATATTGCTGCCAGACCTTTTCATGCAGCAGTGCGCAGGCTGTAAGATGGCTGCTGATAGTAAACAAGCACATGGATGTATAATTTATAAAGAAGTTGAGTATAAAAGGATATTGAGTTCAGAACGATGCCAAGCAACTCACGTTTTCCCAAATCAAATTCAAAGGAACATAAAAGGGGGTACATGTAAATAACACCTTTGTTTGAGCAAGGTATCGAAAAGAACTAAAAAAGCCACCTTTCCCCTGAAAATGACAGGATTTGGGTTGACTTTTTTTCTTCTTGCTACAGCAGGTTTCATCAGACATGGCATCTCAATCGAGAGCAAATAAAGGTCAATCAGACCTTAGCTCCAAATTTGCAAAATGCTATTTTGGAAGGACTAAGATTTTCTTTAATATTTCTGTTTCTATAACCCAGATGTGGGAAATATTGATGGGAACTGGAGGGCAAAGAGCTCAGCCACCTTTCTCCATTTGTTAACCCCAGAAGCTAGAATAGGAATGTCGGCATCCTGCCAAGTCCTTTGCATAAGCTCCCCTGCTTCCATTCTACCCCAATGAGAAAAGGCAGGATGAGTGGTGGGGATAATGATCAGAGCGCAGTGCCAATTTCTCTGGCAAGATCTTCATTCCCTGGCTCTCATTAATCTGCCCCAGGCCTGGATCGTACAAAACTGGGGCTTGGAGTTCACAAATGCCAGCTGAAAACCTCCCATGAATGTTGTCTGTCTGAGCTCTAGGAAGAGATGGGTGAGAAATTTGTTTCAGTTCTCATTTAAAGGTGAATCAATCTATCCCGAAGCACACTCATACTCCAAAATTTGCATTCCTCCAAATTCCGCAATGTAACATGTACAAGTAATGTGTACAAAAATGCACATGCTCAGTAAAGCGTGCATAAAAGTACAGATATTAGCGAAATGTGCATGGGAAATTGCATTGTTTTAGGGATAATTGATTGCAAAACTGTGTATATTAAGTAACATTGCATACAAAGATGTGTATACTAGGAGAAATTTTCACTAAAATGCTGATGAATTATTATAAGGACGTTTTTGTGGCTGGGGGAGGGCAAGTTCACAAATTTATGTTGAAATATGGAGAACTGAACTACAAATTGGAAAAAACCAAGAGAGAACCCAAAACTGACATATTGGCCTATCTCGAGCTCTAAAGCAGAGGTGGGCATATTCAAACTCGTTACATCTACACTGTATTTCTTTTTTCTTTTTTACTAGAATCTCAAGATCCACCAACTGGAACCAAGTGCAAAAGACATAGAATTAAATCACAAGGTGCTTCTGAGCCCATCAGGAGCCAAGTAATCAGTTTTTGACACCATAACAGAACTGTGCTCATAGTCCTGGTTAGCATTCTAAATTTAAGTAGCCTAATTTAGGTGGGAAAAGCCATTTCATTGTTGCTGCTAAACAACTGGGAGCCAGAAACCCTTGCTGATCTACTGCAGATTGAGCTACAGTTGATCTGCTGCCATTGCCTTTCTACTTTGCCCCATTGCAACTAACTCTGATATAAATAAAATACTGTAGAAAATGAAAGCTAGAATGAACTGGGGAGGTGTGGGTTCAAGTCACCTCTCAGCCGTGAAAGTTCACCAAATGCCCTCACCAACTTTTTATCTGGATAAAAAATAGGGGGCCATGAGTGTTGTTGTCCTGATCTCCTCGGAGGATAAAAATGTAATTTATAAATAAATATATATCCAGATACAGGGAAGCAACCTGCTGGCTGGGGTAGAGCCGCTATGCTAGCATCAGGAGGCAGAGACACTACGTTACCTCCCTGCCTGTTGGTTACTGGGAGGGGGCAGCAGCGGGGAGGTCAGCACTAGCAGGAGTGCCAGATTAGCTCTGCTGCTGCGTTTGCACCATGCTGACCTCTTTGCTGCCTCACCTCTCTCCTCACAAATAAACCAGATTGACCCACCTGCCAGGCAGCTAGCATAGCAGCTCTGCCCCACCCTGCAAGCAGCTTCTGTGGTGATTCCAGAAAGATTCAGCCATTAATTAATTGCCTGGGTGTCGATAATGAAGGATGAGTACAGACACTGCCAATATTACATGGAAACTACTTTAAATCGCTCTATGGGCAACTGAACAGTTGGCATTTTCTCCAAGACAGTCCACTTAATAATAATAATAATAATAATAATAATAATAATAATAATAATAATTTTATTTTACCACTGCATAAAATCAGCTTACCACATGATAACAGCTGCCACACAGTGCAATTTAAAATAGCTTCCACATGGAAGCTGTAATGCGTTGACCGAATGACCTAATTCATTCTTTCTCAGCCACACTTCTCCATGGCAATCCCAGAGATCTGCCTCACAGGGTTGCTGTTGGAAGGAACGAGTTAAGGAACATAAAGGCACACTTCTAGGGGGCATTTCCAAGGTGGGGATAAATGTCGTTGGATTGCAGAGTTGGAATGCTGGATGAATTTGAGTTCTGTGAATTCCAGTGTGAATTGACAGACAAAAGTATGGACCAAAATGTAATTATCCCTTGGACTGCATACTACTCTGAATTTTGTGGTACCCAAAAATTTTTTAGCATATGAGTTCATTAAGAAAATACGTATTTAAATACAAATGGTTGTGCAGTGCTATTTTTTTTTTTAAAAAAAAATCATATGAATACAGAAACATTATAGAGCAGACTTACGAATGAACACATGCAAAACTGATATGGGATGAAAGTAGGTTGATCAGCTCATATCTAATACAGGGACTTGCTTCCAAGTAAAGATTGTTAGGATCTGAATGTATACTTTGCAGAATGCACAATTAAATGCATATAAATCCCATTTATTTTCACAGGGCTTCACACATGCAATTTGAATTAGGCTTACAGCATCCAAATGCTACAGAAATTATTAACCATAATGATAATCTTTGATCCAGAGATTGGGCACTGCTATGCTTCCCCCCACCAAGAAAAAAACCCCAATCACATTTAAAAGTAAAAACAGCAACATCAAATGCATTTAGAGTTGAAAAAATAAACCAAGATCATTTTAAACTCAGTTTGTGGAATGAAATCCTTTGGTTTTGCTTCTCTAAACAAGCAGAGTTAAAAAGCCAGAAGGAAATCAACCCATTTTAGTGGCTGAACACACACAGATGTGGGAAGCTAAAGTGCCCCAACCTCCTGGTTGTATAAATTCAACAGTCCCTGCTGGGGAATCAAAGTCTTGATGAGATTACAGTGAGTTTCTGGATTCTCAGCTATGCTTGCAGGGGGATCATTATCCTGAGTGACAGGAAAGACAGATTCCTCTGGAAGTTAGGGGGAGGGGAAGTCAGGAATAAAATTGGAATTGATCAGCATTGTTTAAGGCAACCTTCACTGCTCGTGCAGGTGCAAATACTGACAAACAGCAGCCTTGTTCCCCGGAGGAAACTCAAAAATCCTGCTGTTCCAGCTTCTGCTAACAGGTAATGCTATAAAAGCACTGGCAGCCTAGAAAATTTACCAAAACATAAGCCTGATAACCTTCAAGCCTTCAATTCTTTGTTCTGTGTGTCTTTGTTGGCGAATTTTAATAGAAAAGGGCATCCCCTCCCACAAACTAAAATAAAAGAAGGAAGTCTTACATACAATTTTCTCCTCTTATTACTGTGGCTGTAATGCTTGCTGAGTGATTTGAGGCAGGCTACTCTCTCAGCCTAGCCCTGCACAGAAGAGGGGTTTGCACATTAGATCCCACAAAGTGCACAACCTGCGCACGCAATACTTGAACAGTCAAGCAAGTGTACACTCTTTCACACAAACAAGTGTAGGGGATCACAGTGAGTAGCGCCAGATACAGGTTATTGGTTCACAATATTTTGATAGATGAAGCTGAGCTAATGAGGATAAACTCTAATTACTGAATATTATTATATAATATTATGCAAGACTGAATTGTTGTGTAATGCTCTACTATCAATCGGAGTAAATAATATCGAAACACGCTCATTGTTATCGAGGCATACGTATTCTCATTTCGCATTTTGTTTGGCTAAATTATGTACCAGTCATATTATGATATGCATGATATCTGTTTAAAAAATGTTTAGGGGTACTCTCATTTTGACCCATGAAAACCACCATTTTATAGTTCTAATTGGGGGAAATAAATACAGTAAATGGGCAAAAGTACAAAGATTAGGGGCATGCATACCCCCCGAAAAAAAGCATTAATGACATATGTTATGATGACATGTTAATAAAAGGTGTGGGGGTTTTTTTAAGTAAGTCTCTAACTTACATAGATTAATTTCAAAACAAGGATACACCTGGGTGTGCCCAGGAATAATTGAGTGCCCATTATTTGTTTCTGGAGGGAGGGGCCTTAAAACAGCAAATTTCCTAATTGGTCAAGGACAGATGGTGATGTGTTCAACTCAGATACAGAACTATGTCATTCTCCAAGCACACTCCCAAAGCCATTCTCTCTTCTGAGACATGTATAGTAGTGCCTAAGGTAGGCAGAGGCATACTCAGCCCTCCAGTTGTTTTGGGACTACGACTCCCATCATCCCTGACCACTGGTCCTGTTAGCTAGGGATGGTGGGAGTTGTAGTCCCAAAACATCTGGAGAAGGAGAAGGAGGAGGAGGAGTTTGGATTTGATACCCCGCTTTATCACTACCCAAAGGAATCTCAAAGCGGCTAACATTCTCCTTTCCCTTCCTCCCCCACAACAAACACTCTGTGAGGTGAGTGGGGCTGAGAGACTTCAGAGAAGTGTGACTGGCCCAAGGTCACCCAGCAGCTGCATGTGGAGGAGCGGAGACGCGAACCCGGTTCCCCAGATTACAAGCCCACCACTCTTAACCACTACACCACACTGGCTCTCTGGAGGGCCGAGTTTGCCTATGCCTGGCCTACAGTTTGGATGTATCCCATAATCATTGCACAAACTCCATCCTCTCCTGTCTCCTATCTCAAACAAAATGATCTGCAGCCAACGATTGCTATTCTTCCTCACAGACTCAGTTTAAATAACACAGCTGCTTTGTTGCAAGAATGGATATTTTTTAAAAAACCAAAGTGTTTATTTTGTGCTGCTGAGATGGGAGCCGCTCAAAAGCAGAGTTGCTATCTAAGCCCCTGGCAACTGCTAATTGCCTTTTTAGAAATAATTAACCATGACACCAGGGTAAAAAGTTCCATATTTCAAAGAAAGTATAATAGCTTATGGGGCCCATGCACCCAAAAGTGGGTAGGAGGGCAAACAAAGCTACATTGTTATGAGATAAAGATCATTTGCCCTTAAAACTTATATTATGTTGCACTTTGCAGATTCATTTTTTTTGCAAACTTACATAAAAAGAAAATTGAACATCATTGTTTGCTGGCTGTATTACACATACACACGGATTGTTTTCATCCAAATACTGAGACGCTTGTATACAAAATTCTTCAGAAATCACATGAGCTAAAAGCTTATTTCCCTCTACTGCCCCAGCCAACATAGGAGAAGCATACAAAATGTATGCAGGTCATCACGTGTAACAATTTGCGCAAGCACACACCTATTGAAATAGACCTACATGCAGTGGAAAGGCACAGATGCAGCTTCTGAGCTCTTGCTCACAGACACATGATCTATTCGTGGCTTGCATGAATTTCTTCCCCCCCCCCCTCCAATGTAGAAGTGCTGCTCTCTGCGTAGGAAATTTGACACTTGAAACTGACTCAAACAACACACACACACAGCAGTACACTCAAACCAAAATTTCAATCCACAAACCTCTTTCTTTGAAATGTAACCACAGACATCAGTAAACCCAAGCAGAGTAAGCTTGTGGGGTCTATTTTGGACATGACCATCTGATCACTCCTGGAGCGACATAACATGCCATAACTTACTGGCATATTGCCCAGTGCCACCCTAAGATGATATGAAGCAATTGCTTCAGGCACCACCACATTCCCAAGGAATGCCTTTCCCCCACATTCAATTGTTAAATATATGAGCAAAGCAGAACTCTTGGCAAAATCTCAAAAGCAACAGCAAAGGGCAACCACTTCACAATAATGTGTGGCAAGGGCAAGCTGCGTAGAAGATTGTTGCCAGCAGATTCCTGAATCACGTTTTCCCATTGCTAGGGAGATTTGGAATGCAATGTGGTCTTTTGAGCCCAGGATAGAAGACACCCACCTTGCATTGCTTCCTATGTGAACATTTTGGACTCTGCTCACTAACATTAGTGAGACCATGGGAATCTGGTATTGTGCCTGGGGAAATACCAGGCAAAGAGATTGTAAGGGACTACTAGTAAATCGATTTATAACAGATTTTGACTTTCTTGTTATAGAATGGTAAAATAATGGCTCCCCTGCCCCCCCAAATGTTTAACATTCTGGGGTGATAATTCAGTTATTGTGAAGAGGCACACCTAATCTGATATAGGGGGATAGATTAATAAAGGATTAGGCAACCAGAAATCTGAGCGGGGAGTGGAGTCCATTGCCCCAGTATATCTTATCTCCTCCCCCAACCACTGAACAGATGGTCAGGGTGCTGATCACATGTGGTGAGGGGGAGAAAAGGGGGGTTGGAGATGGCGGAATAAGAGACAGCCTCTGAAATGATCAGCTCCATCAGAGCTATGAAAGTGCTAGTAATCTGTGCGGCCGTGCAAGCTTTATGCAGGCGCATGATACATTCAGCCCAGTGGGGGCTGGGCTATTAGGGAGAATGGGCCACCATCCTACCAATCACCATCTGCCCATAGCCAGCCCCCACCTGCCTGCCCTCTTACAACCTGCCACTGGCTCTGGTTTCCCCTGCTGTTGGTCCCTCTATCTGCTACCCTACCAGCCCCAATGGCCACCATCTCCAGACTTGCATGCAGGTCTTTAAGCATGCATGCAGGGCATTCCACACAACCAGACATAGCAACAAGTATTTGGGGGAGACACTGCAATGTTATCAGTTAATGATGAACAGGTCAGAGGAGCTGAACAATGCATAGTCTTATTGGCAAACTATGTACAACTGGTCTTCTCTCAGTTTGCTGCTTCCTGCTTTTGGCTTCCAGCTCTACCTCCTACTTGGGCCTCACCTCCTAAAACAGATATTCATTCATTCATTTAAATTTGTTGGTTGCTTTATCTGAGGTCCAGGGCCAAGGGCCTTCTGGTGGTTCCCTTGCTGTGAGAAGCCAAGTTACAGGGAACCAGGCAGAGGGCCTTCTCGGTAGTGGCACCCGCCCTGTGGAACGCCCTCCCACCAGATGTCAGAGATGAAAACAACTACTAGACTTTTAGAAGACATCTGAAGGCACCCCTGTTTAGGGAAGCTTTTAATGTTTAATAGATTATTGTATTTTAGTGTTTTGTTGGAAGCCACCCAGAGTGGCTGTGGAAACCCAGCCAGATGGGCGGGGTATAAATAAATTTATTATTATTATTATTATCTTGCCCAGGGCAACCCAAAGCAACTTACAACCAACCAAGCAACAGTCAGACAAAATCCCTGCATAGATACATTAAGACCAAGAGGAAAAAGAAGTACATTAAAAGTATCCTGCTCACTTCTAAAATCCCACAGATAGTTTAAGGCCAAAGGCCTGGTTATAGAGGAAAGTTTTTGCCTGGTGCCTAAACACATATATAATGATGGCACCAGGTGAGCCTCCCTGGGGACAGCATTCTGCACATCAAGAGCCACCACAGAAAAAGCCCGTTCTCGTGTTGCCATCCTCCAGACTTCTGGTGCCTCACACATATTACAGATCTGAGCAGACAAACGCCATATTAAGTTGCAATGGTTTATATGGGAACAGAACAGTAAATGCATATTAAGGGAAAATTAGTCTTTGATCTGAAATCCTGAGAATGCATCCTAAGTCATTGAGTCATTCTCTTCGCAAATGATGAACAGGCTGACCTATGCTAATAATTGTGGGCACAGAACTATGTGGAGCTATTTCTTTTTAATTAATGCACTGTGCTGTACAATCTTCTTTATGCCTCCAAGCCATACAAAGATGCATCAAATTACTGGTCCAAACCAGCATCCTTTGAATCTTAGTTTTTCTCCTTTCTTCTAATTTAAAAGGGCAAATCTGTTCTTAAACTCAGCACCATCTACACATTGTTGACATTGTCCCTGGCCACTGGCCATGCTGGCTGGAGCTGATGGAAGCTGGAGTGATCCTAGTAACATCTGGAGGATGACATATTCACTGTCCCTGATTTTCAGGGTTGCAACAACTCTTACAAAGTCCTTTGCGCTGTCTCTGTGGATGATAGGCAGGCACATGCAGGACAGATTCAAGGTTATCATGCAGACCTATCAGAACAGATGAGTGAACAGATGACTTAAATTGGCCGAGACCTGTGGCAAACATCCAACACAGCCTTCTAGAGATCAAGCAGGGCAGTACTTGCCATGCAAAATACAAATTTTCCTTCGTAGTACAAGGCACCTGCAACCTATGCATTACAGGAGGGCATTGTGCAGTCATCTGGGTGCGATACAGCATTAGGGGACAGAAGAGAAATGTCATCCTTGAGCGAGGAGTGGATGAGAGGCAAAGGTAGCACATGCAAGTCTATAAATGGTCCCCTTAGTTGACACTTTGGGAGCTGCTGTTCTAAGATGCTCAGGGATCCTCTGGGGAACTGGGGGTTTATGGAAGCAAGGGATACAGTACTTCATAAATCAAATGCAGCCTTTGAACATTCTCTTCTCCCTGAAAGCATCCAGGTTAGGAAGGAGCATAACATAATGGGGGAGGGTTGGAGCTTAGTGATAGAACATCTACTTTGCATGCAAAAGGTCCCTGGTTTAAGTCCCAGCATCTCCAGGTAAGACTGGGAGAAACCCTTGCCTGAAGTCTTGGAGAGCCACTGCCAGTCAGTGTAGACTATACTGAGCTAGATGAACCAATAGACTGACTCTGCATAAGGCAGCTTCCTCTGTTCCTATGTTAATGCATCAGAGCATAGTCTTCTCTCTCTAAAAGAGAGCAGGAATCTGACTTTTCCCTTTCTTTCTGCCCCTTGCAGTGTGGCCTACATTCAGTTCACTTTGAGAGCTGAGCTTAGCTCTGTGGGGAAAGGCCATGCGAAACTCACACCTCCACCTTCTCGTCTCTCCACTTCCTCTGCTTGAGGGAAGGTGGAAAGGTTGCCAGATCAACATTTTGAAAATAAAGCTGTAATGTGCGTTCCACACAATGCTCTGCAGGGCTGTGACATTTTGAAATATGGGGCAACCATTATGCTCCGTATTGTTCTTGTTATGTGAAATAAAGAGGGATTCTTTAAATCTAGATATTTTAGGTTTTGTTTTGGGATGCAGGATAGAATCCCCTCCAGATGTTTCCAACCATTATATGAATCAACAAATATTTATCCATGCATCCATAGGACACATGGACACACACACACACACACCATTTGCATCTATTCAGAAACTGTAATAAATTTAAGTCTCCACAGATTTTATTCTAGAAATCAGTAATAGGAGAGTACAACTGGATCTGATGAAGCAAATCAGTGTTTGGGAACTCCCTTATTTTTCTTTCTTTAAATTAACAGTAGCCATGGGTGGGAGGGAATGAGTGGTCACATTTGGGTCACAACAAAGAGGAAGACAATTAAAATAACCTCATTGAAGTTGCTATTTGAACTGCCAAGGAAAACCTACAGGGATCCTCCTGGAGGAATCATCGCATTCCCCCTTTCCCAGTTCCATGATCCTAACTTGATTCATGCTCTGCTACAGCCCAACTTTAATAATAATAAGCAGGAGTTCATGGTCCTCTCACATCATGTCTACTTTCTCCTCAACTAAGCAACTTTGCAGCTGAGGAACTGCGTGTTCAGTTTGCTCCTCTACCAAACACAAAACAACATATGAAACTGCAAGAACTGCTTTGCCAAACATCCATTTAGTCCAACAAGCCACTGTAACAGGGGTCAGTCAGCTGCCCTTGGAAGCTAACAACCAGGGCACAACAGAGATTTTCAATCCCCTGTTACAATCTACAGTGTCTGATAATAATCAGGAATACTGCCTTTGAATATGGAGGGTATCATGACCAACATTCCTCTACAAATTTATCTTTTTCAAAGCCATCTAAGCCGGAACTCACCACTGCATCTTTTGTCAATTAATTTATACATTGTGATGAAAGCACGCTGTGGAGAGCCACTAAATACCGTATGCAGGGATCCCAGTCCAAACAAACGCCATGCGTGCTTGAAACCAATGGGGCATATTGGTTGCATGACTAACATAAATATATGGTTGGCCACTGTGAGAAGAGAATGCTGGACTAGTTGGGCTTTTTGCCTGATCCAGCAATGCGCTTCTGATGTCCTTATTCTAAGTAGTCAAAATAGAACCAGCACAGAATAAAACCAGGAGAAATCACACACACGCAAATTGCAAAATTGTTTGCCTTGGCCAGCAACCGGCATAAAAGGACAGTTTACACAAACGTTTCATGGTGCTTTGCTGCAGTCGCTTCCGTGGATACTTGCTGACATGCTTCTGAGTCCCAGCCAATACTTAATTTACTTTTAGTACTGGGATCCACATCCCAGAATACAAAAAGAGCATGTGCTGCATCAGATGTGAAGTATGTACGTGTGAATTGTGTGAGCACGGTTATCTCTTTAAAATGCACATGAGCAAGAGTCTAAAAAGGAAATGCACACATGTGTCCTGCGCATCTGATGCAGCATGTGTTTATTTTATAACAGACTAGGCATGTCTATGTTAATAAAGCAAGACTTTGCACGCAAGCACCAATGCCATTGTATTGGAGGGTCTGCTACTTTCTCCAACTAAGATCAGAAACGAGTATGAAATCTCCACTACGATTTGCAGAACTCCTCACCAGGGCAGGAATGGGAAGTGTGTGCCTCTGCCTCCACAAAAGGTTCCTGGACTCCAGCCTCCATCATCCCTGTCTTTTGGCCATGCTGGCTGCTGGTGCTGAGACTTGGGGTCCAAAACATTTGGAGGGCCACAGGCTCCCTATATCTGTGCTGGAGGAAGCTGAATGTGCTTGGGAACCTCTGAATTTTTCTGACAAGTTGCAGATATCAGATCCCTCTTACAAGTGGAGAAATGTGAAAAAAAAATTCTAGAGAGCTGGCTAACTTTCCACATTCTTTGAGAAAAGGGGTCTTACCAGGACGCTACTACTTTCTCACTATCTTATTTGAGATTTACCTTTTTTATTTTTAAAAAAGTGAATTTTGTTTGCATCACAAGGACATGAATCTACTCTTTGGCAGCTATTTTTCCTCTTCTGTTACATATCTCCTATATTTCATTTGACAGAAACTAGAAGCTCATCTGAATCTCACACACAGAGAATAAATCATAACATTTAATTCTGCATAAAAATAGCAGTGGATTTTGCTTTCAGGGTTTGGGCCTGAATGGCATTTTGCCCATACAGTGGTCCCTGGGATTGCGGTGCAAAAACCTGAAAATAAGGTGTGGTCCTCCACTGTGATCCATACACTTTCTTCCAAAAAAAAAAATGTTCTTAGAGTTCAGGGTGGGATGAAAAGGAGTAGGAGAGTTGGAGGAGCTTTGTGAATAAATGCTGTCCTTAATTGGTAATATTTCAAGGGCTGCTTTGAAAGAAGATAAAATGCTTTAGTTATTTGGGAATCATTGCTCTCCTTCTGAATACTTTGGTTTGCTCTCATTGATGTCAGCACTAACCAAAACCAATTGTCTGTGTAACATCATGATGTCATCCCATTCATTAGCCAATCCTTAATTAGCCAGGGTCTAATGTGAGTCATCCAGGAAGCATTGCTCAATGTGTGAATGGGCCTCTATTTTCCTCGGTAACATTATGACAGCCAAATCTGACTGACTGCTTCGTATCATGATGCTATCACCTTTTCTATATGATCTCTGACTCAGAACAATCAATCTAGGAAGGAGAAAGAAGCCCTAAGCTTTAGGCTAAAAGGGCATCAGCACAGAAGCCGATAAGAGAAGCAAAAAGCAGAACTGAAGGGGGGAAAGATACTAAGGGTTTGAGGGAGAGAAAATGTTTTCGGAGGGGATTTTTAAACCCCAAAAGCAAAACAGGAGAACACTGGACACAACTCTTCTTAAGATTACCTGGGCGCGCGGGATGCGATCTGAATCTGATCTCATGTAATCAGATCACTACAAAATATTAAGAATTATTATGTCAAAATCCAGTGCTGCTACTCATGTATGAGAAAATGAACCTTATATTCTACGTTCACAATGTAAACAGCATAATCCTGTGCCTTCATTTTCTCTCCCTCTTTCACACACAAATGACTTTAAACATATACAATCCAAAATTTTATGCAAAATATTTTTGAAGCAAGAGAAGAGATGTTGCTATAACTAGGGCCACTTCTGGGGTCCTGATCAGATGGGAGTCATCTTCCAGGAATGTGACCTTTAGCATGTGCATGGCCCCCAACACATATGCTTTAAGGATACACTGAGATACCAGTGCCCTGTGCATTTGAGGTTCCACTGCCATAGTTTGTTCTTAGGTATTCAAAGCTGTGTACAAAAACTCATGTAACGACTAGCCTTGTGAGATGTGTGTTGTTGTTTTTTAAGTAACCCATATTCATCTAGAAGTGCTACTTAGCAGCAAAGCAATAGTTAATTCAGAGCAAACATATAAACCAGTATGTTGAGATGATCTCGACCATACAGCCTCCCCAAATGATGCGCCAGGGGAACAGAGAGGAATATTTCCGCCAGTTTCTCAAGGGGAAAGAGAAATTTGCCAACAGTTTCTCAGAGCTGAGGCTTACTGTTGACAGTAACAGCTGCACAGCTTCTTTCTTTTTTCCAGAGGGTTTTGTGGAGGGAGTGATGATGCTCCCTTTGCAAAAAGTAGCAAGGGAGACAGTATTGGAGGCCTGTCACCATTTTGCACCTTTCACAATGCTCCCAACCTAGCGTCATTCCTTGCCTCACTCCCTCTCTCCCTCTCTCTCTGCATGTGTTGCAGCTATCTGCAAAAACTAGTGGGGGGGAGGAATCACAGAATATTCTGCAAAGTGCCCTCATTTTCTAGTGGGTTGGGGAAAAGACAACTATCCAACATTTTTGCAGGAGAAAAAAAACATTTTCCCAGAGTTTTCAGCTCAGCTCTCCTTTATTTTGTGCTGCAGTAACAATGTATAATCTCTGTGACTTTATGTGGTCATGAACGAGTGGTGGCAATTCAGGAGAAAGGCTCCTTGTTTTCTCTGCAGCAGTTTCCTATTCCTTGCCCTTGAAAGGAACACTGTACTTTTTACTGAAGATCTGGCCACTTCTTTTACATCTGCTGCTTTTGAGCACACTTCCTCTTTCAAGTACGCCTTCAAAATGATTTTTCATTCTCAGATTCCCTTTTTCCAGCATTACTCATAGATATGCCCTCTTCTTCATCTGAGTGAAATGAGGCCTTCTTCAAGTTGGGATAGCCAAAATCAGAAAGATGGCTTTGTTTGTTGCCTTCACTTAGGGTAGCCTTTACCATCCTGCTGCTCTGCAGACGCTTTGGACTACAGCTCCCATCAGTCCCTGCTAGTGTAGTGTGCTGGCTGGGGCAGCTGGGAGTTGTAGTCTGAAACACACAGAGGGAGCCAGGTTTGGATTGGCTGTATTAAGGAACTGCATCTTTGAAGGTTACAATCTTCCAGCAGGCTTCTGGAAAAATCAGCTTCCAGGAGCCCAAGGAGATACAAAAGAGGAAGAAGTAGCAGAAGAAAGCATGCTATCTCATAGACCCACCTTCCCCAACCTGGTGCCCTCCAGAAGTTTTGAACCACAATTGCCATCATCCCTGATTGGTTGAGGATGAAGGGAGTTGAAGTCCTGAATATCTGAAGGGGCTCAAGATGGAAATGCTGATCTACTGCTTTTGCAGTGCTAGCTGGATGCACTAATTCACCAGTGCTTGGGTCCTGCTTCCCAAAGGCATCTGGTTAAGAACAGGAGGCTGGCCTGGATAGCTCAGGACTCAGCTATACAGCTGCAAATAAAATGTATTGAGTGTGTTTTAAGTGCAATATACAATGAGACACTTAGATGGCGATGGTGAGCCCTATGGAAAATTCTTTGTATTTTTAAAAACGCTTTTTTTAAAAAAAGCATTTTCAGAACATTTTTTATATGTGTGTAGATTCTATGTCAGTTGCTTAAAGTATGGTGCTGACATGCCAAGGTGGCAGGTTCAATCCTTGTAAGGAGCAGCTGCATATTCCTGCATTGCTGAGGGTTGGACTATTCTATTCTATTCTATTCTATTCTATTCTATTCTATTCTATTCTATTCTATTCTATTCTATTCTATTCTATTGAGACTAGATGGGCATCAGTGTGATTCAAAAGGCTCCTCTTATGCTCTTATTGTAACACAATTTGCTCAAGTTTCACCAGCGGAGGTACAGAGAACAAATATCCCTGCCCAAGGGATTGTTAGGACCATGAATACCTCCCCTCTCTTTGTCCTAAGCAAAGAGTGATTTCCTAACTTTTAAAGGTCTGTCCTAGGCCCAATACTTTAACTTATTCCATGGGTAGGCAAACTAAGGCCCGGGGGCCGGATCCAGCCCAATCGCGTTCTAAATTCAGCCCACGGATGGTCCGTGAATCAGCGTGGTTTTACATAAGTAGAATGTGTCCTTTTATTTAAAACTCATCTCTGGGTTATTTGTGGGGCCTGCCTGGTATTTTTACATGGGTAGAATGTGTGCTTTTATTTAAAATGCAGCTCTGGGTTATTTGTGGGTCATAGGAATTTGTTCATTTATAAAAAAAAATATAGACTGGCCCCCCACAAGTTCTGAGGGAGAGTGGACTGGCCCCCTGCTGAAAAAGTTTGCTGACCCCTGACTTATTCTATCTAGGCTTTTTTTATCTTATGGGTTGTTGTTTATTTTAAAAAAATGCCTTCTCCATGTAGCGAATAGCAGTTAGCAGTTAATAACGTACTGCCTGGTCTCTAAGCAAATTGCCTTTCTCCTCTGCTTGTTCTCAGTACCTCTCTTGGTGTCACCAATTATTCCCCTTTCCCAAGACCAAAGGCATTGCCCTGGCTCAACACGGGACTTCTGTGGCCTGTTTCTTCCCCCACCCACTGTATTGTTGGGCTGTTCCTATTCCCAGTGTTTCTCATGCTGGCCTCACAACTGCAGCTCTTGGCAAACACCATCCTTTCCTACTCCAGAAAGCTATCTATGGCAGAAGTCTATTTCCTGGATAAATCCCACAGGCTCATGTTTCTGATTCCACAGTTATCCTCGGCAGCTCAAGCCTCAATTTTGTTCCAAAGATCAAAGTCTTTGGCAATAAAAGTTGTGCTCCGAGCATTTCCCCCCCAGATTTCGATTATCTCTCTGTTTTCCGACGCATGAGCTCCAAAATTCTTGGAGCAGCAGCTTCTGCTGAAAACTTTAGCGGCACTATCACCGGGGCTCCCGTTCCCAATTCATACCTTTTATTATTTGCTTATTAATTTATTTTAGAAATATCTACCTTGTGTTCTTATCCACCATGACCATCACAATATTATACTTCCAAAATAAACCCACAAAAGCAGAGTGAAACCCTAATAGAAACCATTAAAAAGAGAACACAAAAGTACAATATAAAGAACGACATGCAACGTAGAAATAGGCGGCCACCTCTAAAAACCAATTATCAGCTCTCCACAGCCTACACTTAAAGGCCTGGCAGAGGAGAGTTATCTTCAAAGCCCTTCTAAAAGCACCAATTGAGATGATCAGGTGAATTGTCCCTTGGGAAGTAATTCCATCCACCCCTCCCAACCACCCCCATTTTTAGTACAGGCCAGTTTGCCTCTGATGGTGATAGCTGCACCATCCATTATCCTCTTTTATTATGTGGATCCCAGTAGTTAATTGGATGGCCATCAACATTTATAGGGGGGAATTAGAGGAACATGTGCCTAACATGGAAGGCTCAGGGTCAATCCATGGCATCTCTAGCTAGGCCTGGGAAAGACACCACCACCACCCCACATATGAAGCCCTAGAGAGCAGCTCCTGGCTAGTGTAGTCCAGAGATTAGAAATCTGTGGCTTTCTAGATTTTGCTAGACTTCATCTCTCATCAACCCCAGCCAGCAAGACCAATAGGGATGACAGCAGTTGTAGTCAAACATCTGGAAAACAATAGATTCCCATCTCTGCTCTACACTGACTCGTAGTAGCTCTTTAGGGTTTTGTATAGGTGTGGAATATTGAGTAAGATGCACTAATTGTCTGATTTGATATACAAAAACTTCCTGTGCTTTGGATGTTGCTATTGTTGTTTTTTCTGAGAACGAAGACTTTAATTTATTTTATTTTATTTATATGCTGCCCCATAAAGTTCTCTAGGTGGCATGCCTGAAGCTGTTTATTCAGTTTCACAATTGGTATATGGTAACGGATACAAAACCTTCATCTTTTCTTTTACTTCTTTTTTCTTTCAAAAAGCAAGTTCTCACGGTGGGAATTTTACACCAGGAGAGGAGTGTGCATGCCCATCCAGATGCTGTTGGATTACAACTTTCAGCATGCTTAGCCTCATGGCCATTCATCAGGAATGGTGGGAGTTGGTAGTTCGGCAACATCTGGAGGACCACAAGTTCTCCAATATACAGGTTCATTTGGCCAAAGTGATCTGAGGGTAATATTTTGGTAACTTGCATAGCTAAAAGTCCCTCCAGCATGACCTTCTCAAGCTCTTTTACCACAGATGCTCGGCTCATTCCCAACCTGCACCTCACAATGTTTGGCCTGGGTCATGTGTGCAACGCACCATCACAGGGCTTTCACATCCCCTCCAATCCAATTATTTCTTCCAATAGAATCAGTTCAAACATTTGCTTGCCAGTCATCAAGCATAGATTCACTGAGCACAGAGAATTAAAGCAACATATATACAGTGGTACCTCTGCATCCATTCCGGAGCCCCGTTCGCATCCAGAAGCGAATGCAACCTGCGGCTGTGCATGCGCGGGTTGCGATTCGCCGCTTCCATGCATGCGCGTGACATCATTTTGACCATCTGCTCATGTGCGAGTGGCAAAACCCGGACGTAACGCGCTCCTTTACTTCCGGGTCGCCGCAGCGCGCAACCCGAAAATACTTATCCCGAAGCTACTTCAACCCAAGCTATGACTGTACATATGTCAACTAGGCTCTTATTGCAGAAGGTTCTATTTCTGATAAAGATTCAGGCACTAACTTAACACCCTTTCTGGGTATTAGGAAGCTGAAACCCTGAAGGAGGCATAGGGCTGAGAGTGCTGTTCCCCTCCTCTTTCAACCTCGCAAGATCTAAGGGAGGCTTGTAAGAATCTTTGCCTGAATGGAATGTACGTATAAGCTTCCCTTGAGTTGGGAACCCTGATTTTGTAGGGTTCCTGATGACAGGGGTGATTGTGCTATTTACTTCTTACATTTGTATGCTGCCTTTCCTCCAAGCAGCTTAAGGTGGCACACATGGTTTTACCAACTGAGCTGTATCCCTCCCCTACCCATTTTATCCTCACAACAGCCCTAGGAGGTAGCTTAGGGTTGAGACGTGGCAACTGTCCCACGGTCACCCAGTGAGCTTCATGGCTGAATGGGGACTTGAACCTTAGTCTCCCAAGTCCTCGTCTGGGTGCAGGGAGCCTGTGTCCCTCCATATGTGGTGGGACTACAACAAGTCCCATCATACCTGACCATTGGTATTGCTGGCAATGGCTGGTAGGAGTTGGAATCCAGCTATGTCTGGAGGGTCACAGGTTCCCCATCCCTGTCCTGTTCTCTAATCACTGCACCACACTGTCTCAAAGCAGAAAGATCAGGATGGAGGGAGCAGTAACAGAACTGGCACCCAAGGTCCTGAACCTTGAGCATGCTTAGAACTTTTTAGTGCTTAATAAGAGGGTTAATAACACTGTCCAACAAGCAGCCTGGCAAACAATTAAACGATCTGCATAATTTGCTTTGTGAATAGATTTTGCTTTAGTTTTAAGAAGCCAAGCTTTCTCAGTAAGGATGTTTACATTTTTCATACAGCACGTCAACTGTCCTGTCCATTCTTTAGCTTGTCATTAGTTAGCTTCAGCAGGTGCTGAATGCCAGCCAGAACTGCTGACTATGAGAAATGTTATATCTATATTCCACCCAAGCCTGTCTTTCAGCTCATTTTCATCAACAGTACTGTTTCTATTACCTTTGAACCTCCTTTCTTCTTAAAATTTGCCAGGCTTGTTTTTTTGTGTTTTTTTGCAACCATTTAATCAGGAATGCTCTTTCATACCCTGCTCTGAATAATTTTATCCAGTTGAAACCTCTTTGTTTTCTTTAGCTGAACAATAAACTTCTTAGAAAAGTGGTCGTGCATGTCTGTAGACACACACACACACAAATATCTACACACATACTGGGGGCTGCATCCCTGCTCAAACCACTCACCAACCCCTCTGCCATTCCCCCCACATTAACCCTGCTACAGTTTCCCCTTCCTATGCCATGCAACTACAAATCCACCAATGGGGATTACGTGATGACAGCCTTACATATTTATGCATATAGGAAGATACAGATATATTCTAAGTTTTTAGTAAACTGTAGTTAAATGTTTGATGAGGGCTATTCAAAAAGAGAAATAAAGTATAGATTTCATAAGTTTGCCAATGTTTTCTTTTCCAATATGGTATGCGGTATGAAACTGACCAACTAATTCCTGAAAAAAAGGAAACATACATTGCAATGCTATGCATGTCTAATCAGAAGTAAAACCCACTGTGTGCATAGGATTGCACCCTTAACAAGTGGAGGGGGTGGCAGAGGGGAGGGAGCGTTCAATATACTTCCCACATACCTGACTATGGATTTTTATAGCCTTAAAATAAATTAATCGGAAGCCCATGGATTCCTAGGAGGAGAAAATATTTCCCATAATGTTCCAGAGCAGAAGTTAACAAGCCTGCTGGGATCTTTTTAGCCCCTGCAGAGCTAAGGCTTCAAGATTATTAAATGGCTGTCGCATCTGAAGTATGGTGAAACATAACTCAATAAACAAGAGAAAACATATGATGCCGAGTGGGGGAGGCTTTCGATTACCCTGCAGAATAATTCAATTTGAGGACAGGTGTTTGCATGAGAGAACAAGATACAGCAATGGGGGGGGGGGGAGCAGCTAAAAAGGAGGCTGTCACACAAACAAGGACACACAGAACTTGCCGCTCCAAAATAGCATAAATATCCAAAACTAAAACCTGCAGGAAACATGCATATTTTATATTTACACATAAGCTGGAATCTCAAAGCGACGCAGATCAACAGGGGCTTATGCTCCCTTCACACAAGCAACACATGAGGGAACAAGGCCACGGGCAAGGAACAGCCCACTGCACCGATAATGAGATGAGCAATGCGTTGCGCCTGGTGTATCAACAAAGCTGCTTTTTCCTCCTCTGCTTCAGTCCTCTGCCTAGCGCTTTTGGCTTCTTGGTTCTGATCTCACGGGGTCTGGCGTTACCCTTGCAAGTGAATCAGCTGCTTGGCCCTAGGCTTGCAAGGCCCTCTGTGACATCAAAGGACTTGATGAAAGTCCCCGTGTGCCACTGCCCTTCTGGCTGCCATTAGCGCAGCTGCTCTGATGCCACAGAGTTCGGTGTGGCACCTCAGGCAAAAAAGCCGACTGCTCAGAAGCAATGGGGACACCTCTTAAATTCCAAACGTCAAGGTCCTCTGTCAAGTTTAGGATAAATTAATTGTGGCTGGAGTTTATTTATGCCAAAGGATTTCATGGAACAACTTTGCTGCTGTTGTGGATTGGTTGTGTAGCCTTGGAGCCTTTCGCCAGGAAAAAAAGGGGGTACTTGGGGCTTTTTAAACCTACTCTTTCTAAAGCTATGGTGAACAAATGAATAAAAACCTGCATTTTAAAAGTTAAAGATCCCATCCCATGCTAAAACATCTTTCTTGTGGCAGATTCCTAAATGCTTTAATATTCTTTTCACTAAAGTACCTCTTTTTGAAATATTTACTTGACAAATGCAGTTGATTATATAAGAGGGGAAGGGATTAGAATTTTCAGAATAAAAAATCTGAAGTGCTGAGATAAAATATTCCCAATGATACTTTGTAGATTGTTTGTAGGTGGATTGACACCTGTTTTATATTTTTAGACTCTCTATGGAGCTTTTTAGTATACAGAGAACTTTTTAGTATACAGAGAACTTTATATATTCTCACAAGTGCAGAGAAATAATGAGTTCCTCAAGGCTGTGGCAGACCTACATTTTTGGGGCCCTGAAATTTGAACAGATATGGGAGGCCCTTTGCAACCAGCCACAAGGTCTGGGTAACCACTGTTATCTTCTTAATGGGGTTGTTCCATGACAGATCACCACATTAAGATATATATATATATATATACAGTGGTACCTCAGGTTACATACGCTTCAGGTTACAGACTCTGCTAACCCAGAAATAGTACCTCGGGTTAAGAACTTTGCTTCAGGATGAGAACAGAAAATGCGTGGCGGCAGTGGGAGGCCCCATTAGCTAAAGTGGTGCTTCAGGTTAAGAACAGTACTTAACCTGAGGTACCACTGTACAGCTATATCATCTCAGCTTTTGATTAAAATTGCTGCATTAGATTTTCGCACAAGCCAAAATCACTGGATGAATAAAAATTTCCTATGCCTTATAGTTTTTGAGTTATGGGAGGGGTGAACATAGGGAAATGTTATATATGCATGATGTGCTTTTTAAAGCAAAATTGTTAAGCAATGTGGACTTTGGGGGCCCCTCCAGGATTAGAGACCCTGAAGCTTAAGTTTCATTCATTTAACAGTAGATCTGCCCTACCCCAGTTAACAGTCCTGTGCCCCCCTAAACACAATCCCAATAAGCTATCCATTGCACACAAATGCGCTTCTTATTAATTCTTGCCCCAGATACTATAAATTCACACCTGAGGAGACCCAATCACATATTCTTGCAAACTGGCATTCATTCAGTAGCACACATGTTTCTGTACACACCGATTCATACTTATATTGGAATGAAGCAGAATTAATTCAACAAAATGCAATAACCACCTCATAGTGGAGCATAAATAAGCCCCACTGCTAAGCCCCATCTGAAACAAAAATCTGATTCAGCTCTTGCGGCACAAACAAAAGTGTGCTCATGGGATATCCGAACACATGCTCAAAGTTTCCTAGGAGGAAAATAACAAGCTGAAAGCTTCCAAGATGCCAGGCATAGCTTTGCTGGTGCATGAGCTCTATCGCTCCCCAAAAACCACAACAAGGCATGAATAATGGCTGTCAGTGTCCAGACAGTGAACAATAAGAACCTGTCCACATCTGTGCTACAATATCGATTGGTTTTCTCTCATTAGTTCCCTAGGAAACTTGGGAGCTGTAGTAAGTATGGTTAGAAGAATTCTGTTGGAACAGCTGACCCTTCGCAAAGGTGTAACTCCTTGGGTTCCATGGGGGAAACTGCAACACTCAAACCTGCTCAGATTCTTGGTGCAGATATGCTCAAAGACAAAGGGGTCCATTTTCACACACAATTCTCAATCCAAATGAACCTTTGAGCCACTCTCCTGCCGTCTGTGTGAATGAGAGCCAGCTTGATGTAGTAGATAGGGTATTGGACTTGGTTCAAATCCCTGCTCAGCCATGAATCAGACAGTCACCATCACTCAGGGTGTAACGAGATGTGACAGATCTAATAACAGATTTCCCATGGTTGCTTTTAAAAAATAATAATAGGTGAGGGACAGGAGAATCAGATCAGGAGTGCAGTGCTGGGGAAGGAGGGTTTATGCACCCCCTCTTCACAACACACACAGTGCTACTTCCCCAATTATTATTTTTTAAAAGCCACCCTGAAGCTATTCTTTGCTCTGCAGGTAAATATTTATCCAGTTTCTTACAGCTCAGTAGCAGCGCATCTGCTTTGTATGCAAAAGCTTCCAGGTTCAACCCTTGCCATCTGAAGGTAGGAAAGTCTTCCTGTCTGAAACACCAGTAGGAAGCTGGGAAGATGCCTTATACATAGTCAGACCATTGGTCCATCTAACTCAGTCCTGTCTGCACTGACTCACAGCATCTGTCTAGGATTATAGACAGAGTTCCCTCCTGGCCCTAGCTGGAGACTTCGTGGACTGAACCTGGGACATTTGGACCTGGAAAACTACTGTTAGTAAGTGCAGACTACACGGAACTTTGAGGGAGCAGTGTTCTGACTTCGGAGCATAAGAAGCCACTTTACACTATGATTCCTGAAAGTTTCCCTGTGGGTAAATGACAACTTTAGGGAGTGATTTTAACCAGTAAAATAGTGTGGGAGAAAAGGTATCTCCACCACTCTCAATGTAGTGATATTTTAGCATTGTGGGAGGTCCTAATTGCAGATCTCACTCATTGCATCTAGTTCACTTTGCCTAATCTTGTAATAATGCCCTACTTATAGTGTCAGCCCCTTGAAGGTAGGATGGATACAAATGTGAAAAATACATATAGAAACAGCATGCAGACTTTGCTGCTGCAGAATGGAAAGCATTAGAGAGATGTTTTTAGGCCGAACGGGCATTCTAGAAATGCCAGTCTCACATTCACCTACATAACAGACATGGAGAAACTTAAAAATAAAAAAGCACTTACAGTATCTTTTGTGAAAACAGTTACAGACCTTCTGTTTTACTACCTCAAAAAAGAGCACACTCCATTGTAACAATATAGGGGTATAAAGCACAGTTGCGCTTATCTATATAAGGCAATAGCCATGGCTATTGTTTATAATCAGTCAAATAAGTTTGCATCGCTTTACCAGCTATAAGGAAGGCACTGTGCTGAAAAAGAATCGCACCAAATGGAAAGTACTGTACTCTGACCTAAGCCTGCCCACATCTCCTTTTTAAAGATGAAGAGAGCACAGTGACCTCTTTCAAACATGATTGCTAACATCACTGCAAAAAGAGAAGGGTTGGAAGTCCTCATCATTCAAAGGAATATACCTGGTTTGCTTATTTCTGCCTAGAACACTGTTTTCTACATGCCAAAAGTGTTCTGGTGTCACCATAGTTCTGTCTAACTCACGCAAATGTGAGACTATGTCAAGTGTGCGGAACCTGTAGCCCTTCAGCTCACATCAGCCCCAGCCTGAACATGGCCAATGGTCCGGGGTGATGGGAATTGTAGTCCAACAACGTCCAAGGGCCACAGATTCCCCATCTCAGCTCTGGGCAAACCACTCATCACAAATCAAATTGTTTCTGGGCTGTACCACTTCAGATTGCAGGCAGGAAACTGCAAGCTTGACTGTTCCTCCAACAGGGTAGGGAATCAGGGACCTGGAAAATTAATTATGTCACATTGCCTAGGCTAAAACATTTTTCCCTGACATCTAGTAGTTGTTTTTAATATCTGTTTGTTTCTTTTCATATGGAAGGACAGCCTGAATGGAGCAGCTTCACTACAAGACGAGCTGTTGAGAATCCCTTGACAGCACCATACTAGGCATCTTTACTCTGAAGCATGTCCCACTACATACAATGGAACTTACTCTGCTAAATACGATGTGCATAGGATTGCAGCCTGAGTCAGTTGCTTGGTTGCTCCTGGAGTAGAAGCAGGATTGCACCCAAAGCAGTTGACCCGACCCTTTGAAACAAAAATAAATATTTAATGGCTTGCACTTCTTCTGGAGATGAAGGCTGAGTTAGATGATTGAATAAACATAGCCCAAATAACCACCCCTTGGGAGATTAGGGTCCCCAGCAACATGGGCGTGTAAGAAGAAGCTTCTCTTCCAAAACTACCTTGCTCCAGGACAAGAGAGGAAAGAAAATAGAAATAGATATTAGGACCTAAGCCCCTGCTGAGGGGGCTTAGGTATCCTGCTGAGCAGGGAGATTCCACAATCTTGGTGGAGATTACATGTTTACATTTGTCTCAGATGCTCCTTGAAAGAACTATGGGAGGGCTAGCAAATAAGAAAGCACATTGAGCTACGATTGCCAGATCTCCAGGCCTGAGCTGAAGTCTCCAGGTTTGCATGAACCACTCCAGGAGGCAGGAGGAGGGCTTGAATCTGCAGGTGGGCAAAAAAAATAAAATCTATTTTTTTATTAAGAAGACTATGTGTGTAGCTTGCAAGCTTCAGCCTGTCAGGAGCTGGCTGTAAATCATTGCAGACTATCTCCCCCACTCCACTCCCTCCTGCTCTCTCCCAATTAACCTCTGTCTCCAGGACTCAGTGGTGGGAGAAAGTGCAGAGGAAGAATCACCAGGGCCAGCCCCCATGACATCAGCAAGGACTACTCCTACGTCTCAGATTTGGTCCTTGAAAGTCTGGGATTTTTCTGACCTGGCAACCCTACATTGAGCTGATGAGTTGGTGGCAATGGGGCTGGCAGCAAGACAGTGGCTCTATCTGGTCAGAATTTGCCAACACCTTTCCCTTTTTGAATTATGAACACATACCAAGACTGCAAACCAATTTCAAGCAGGCTGGATACAGCCAATGAGCCATTGAAATTGAAGACCCTCTTTATATGTACCTGTACAAATATGGATGTTGTCACCTCTGTAGTGACTCCATGCTGGTCCAAATATGTATAAAAAGTTCTGGCCTGCTGGTTCATCCTGGTATGTATCACATAACACAAAGACAATGCACTTTCCAAGGGACTAGACATCCACAAATATAACAGGTAAAGGTAAAGGTACCCCTGCCCGTACGGGCCAGTCTTGACAGACTCTGGGGTTGTGCGCCCATCTCACTTAAGAGGCCAGGGGCCAGCGCTGTCCGGAGACACTTCCGGGTCACGTGGCCAGCGTGACATCGCTGCTCTGGCGAGCCAGAGCTGCACACGGAAACGCCGTTTACCTTCCCGCTGGTAAGCGGTCCCTATTTATCTACTTGCACCCGGAGGTGCTTTCGAACTGCTAGGTTGGCAGGCGCTGGGACCGAGCAGCGGGAGCGCACCCCGCCGCAGGGATTCGAACCGCCGACCTTTCGATCGGCAAGTCCTAGGCGCTGAGGCTTTAACCCACAAATATACAGACCAACAAAACGTGTGGAAGTTTTGTGCATATCTGGACAGGTGTAGAAGCAGGAGCTGAATACAAGTTAAGTGTAAAGAGGGACTTAATTCTATGTGAAGGATATAAATCTTTTTAAGAATAACTCCTAATGTCCCAATGTCCTCACCAGAAGCAGGTCATGGGGTGTGGCAGGGCTGCTACACTTCCTGACAGGTGGGTTGCTGTTGTTTACTGGAAAGACAAGGTGGTGGGGAGGTTAGCACTCCTGCCAGTGTGTTTGCACTGCACCAACTTTCCCAATGCCTTGCTTTTCCATCTCACGGTAAGCAACTGTGCCCCTATATGCCAGGATGTCAGTCTAGTGTAGGGCTGCCATACATCAGGAATTTCCGAAAGGTGGCACTTTGTCAATTGAAAAATCTTGTATTCTTTGCATTTTTTTGGGGGGAGGGAAGCTGAACAACTTTTTAAAATCTCAGCATTTGGGAGGGGTTCCTAGAAAAATCTCAACAATTTTGGGGTCTGACCCACCCCATGAACTGTTTCCTTACTACAGTTCCCATCTTTCCTTGGAGCAGTGAAATGTCTGATCCTTTACCCACCTTCAAACAATTGTAGAGGCCTTTGGACCATCTCTGTTCATTAGCCCTATTCAACTCTATTCTCTACAAGTGGTAATTTGGTTTGTTATTCCACCCGCAACATGTTGCGAATCAGTCATGGATAAGAATGGATAATACATTGTGGCTACTTATGTAGTGTTTCGAAGTAGCATATGTAACTGGGTGAAACAACTCCAGAAGGAACATAGCCAACAATACCTAATCATCATTGCTGTGTGTTATTGCTTATAAAGCCTTCACTGTCTTGCAGGAAGGCTTCATGTGCACACTGGAACTTTAAATTTATGCATTTGAAGTGGAATAAAGTGCTCTGTTGCCTTAACGCAACAAATGCACTTTTTCTAATAAATGAACTTCTTGCAGTTTGAAAAGTGACAGTGAAATGCACTGAAAAGGGTGGGATGAACAAATGATTAACAAGAAGACATGTAACCCCCCTGCAAGCAAAAAGGATGAATGCATGATTAATGCTCATTGCCATACATCTAGCCCAAAAAATGCTTAGTGAAGACCATGCACCATCTAAGCATGGCATAAGGTTAGTGCAAGCAAATCAGGATGAATGTTGAATAGGAGCCACTTGATCTATTTAGGGCCAAACCATATGGAGGTTAATTGCAGCTTGTCATGCAAATAGCAACTGCAGGGGGACCTGAGCAACCTGGAGCCTAAGCAGTGGAGCCAGGGGTTAAGTCTTTCTCTCCCTGCTAAGTCCCAGACAAAAATTGTCATTCATTGATAACTTGTATCTCTGGTTTCAACGATCTTGATAAGAAGTGGTCTCTTTTGAAGCAGCCTATTGCACAGCTACAATTTACAAAATAATAACCCCTTCACATCTCAAAGAATTCCAAGGCCAAGTTTAGCACATATTTTTTAAAATCCACACACTGCAATCCTATGCACACTTACCTGGAAATAAGTCTTATTGAAAACACTGGGACTTTAGTAAGTAGATCAGCTCAGAGTGCACAACTTTGAAGTGCACAACTTTATAAAAAGCCAAATATATTGTATAGTACATGGGAAGGCTTTCCAATTCACTACAGTACAGTCAAGACTTCTTTGCTTATTTAAGCAAACTATCCATTGACTTGGGGAGGAGAACTCAGTAAATTTTGCATACTGCTAAATAGATCAACCAAGTTCTGCTCTTCTATAAGTAATTAAAAGGATAGGAATGTTGAAATTTACTAGTGTTTGTGCTTCCTCATCTGCCAGTCTCTTCCCAGTCAGCTATGTGTGAATCCCACAAATATCAGTGGGAGTTGTACATAAAATAAATCTATGGCCTTTAAAACTGGGTATTGTTTTTGTTTGTTACTATGCTATATATTTTTTGTGTTATATACTGTAAACTGCCTATGATCTTTGGGTGAAAGGAGGTATAGAAATTTAATAAACAAAAAACAAATAAATAAAACTGTGAGCAGCCTGCAAACCTTAATGAAGAAAAATGGAAGAAAAGATAGCATTCTAAAATAACAGAAGACTCTTAAGAATTAATCCTGTAACTTTCATCCAGATTAACTCAAAGAAGTAAACTAACTTGTTTAACCACTCCTAAGAACGTAGGAAACCAGTTTGGGTCCAACAAACACACACACTGATCTATCTTGCCAAATATCACATAAGGCTGCTATTGGGTTGGATCCGAAACATGAATGGACAAAAGAAATATATTACTGATGTTCTATGAATGCTTGTGCAAGCTAATGGGGTACTCATAGTGCAGCATCAATACGAGAAACATGGCATATAAGGAATACACAGGTTGTAACATAGGGATGGGGAACCTGTGGTCCTCCAGATATTGCTGGATGACAACTCCCATCACTCCCTGATCACTGGTCATGCTGGTTGGGGTTGATGGGAGTTGGTGTCCAACAACTTTTGGAAGCCTCAAGTTCCCCGTGCCTGCTACAACATTTTTTAAAAATCTAGTGGCCCATTAAAAAGTCTTAAGCTGGCGGAAATGACTGGCAGAATCCGAGACCAGGGAGAAGAGTCGGTGGAAGAAGATTGGAAAAAATTTAAAGACTATTTACAGAAACACTGTAAAATTAATGTTAGAAGGATGCTGGAATGAAGTTATATGGCTTTGTTATAAAGAATTAAGTAAAAATAGATTGTTAATGGGCCAAAGCGGAAAAAGTAAGGTTAGATTGTGTTAAGATAAATTATAGAACAAAAACTGAGAAAGATGGAAAGGATTTGCTGAAATAGCTAACTGAACTAGAATACAAAAAAAGGGAGGTGTGAGGAGGTCGTTGGAACAAGTAAATGAAAGATAAGATATGGAAATATTGGATGTGTTTTTAATTGTTTCTGGTTTTGTTTCTGTTTTGTTAAGTAGTGTTTTTTTGTTTTTTATGTACTGTATTGTATTGTTTTGCTTTGTTTAACTTTTTTTCTTCTTTTTGTAATCTTTAAACTCTTAATAAATATTACTTTAAAAAAAAGTCTTAAGCATTTGTGCAAAGCAAATAACTTGTGCAAACTTAACAGTATGTCGGGATTTGGGGTCGTTTTTCTCATGCAACCCTCATCTGCTTAGCTGGCAACATCCACAGTCCTTCTATGAGCAGAAGAGATGAGTGGATCATGTTATGAGTTGCATTCAACTAACATTTACTCACAGTAGAAGAAGAAGAGGAGGAGGAGTTTGGATTTGATATCCCACTTTATCACTACCCGAAGGAGTCTCAAAGCGGCTCACAATCTCCTTTCCCTTCCTCCCCCACAACAAACACTCTGTGAGGTGAGTGGGGCTGAGAGACTTCAAAGAAGTGTGACTGGCCCAAGGTCACCCAGCAGCTGCATGTGGAGGAGTGGGGACGCGAACCCGGTTCACCAGATTACGAGTCCACCACTCTTAACCACTACACCACACTGACTCTCACAGTCGACCCATAAATATTAATGGGCTTCAGATAGTCATCACAGCTACACATTTCAATAGCTCTACACTGAGTATAAATTAGTTGAATATAACCCTGTGTTTATTTCCCACATTTTATGTAGGAAAGGATGTTTACCAATGCCACTCCACTTTTTGCATCAAATTTACAAAACCCTGACTTTGGTGGGGTTAGCACTCACTTGAACTGAAAGTGACGCAGTGTTAATTATAATGTCTTATTTGTCTGCTATGTCTAATTATTGGGACACATGCAGCTTCTGAAGTCCATGCACTGTCTGAAATGAATGAAACTATTTTTAAAATATAGGTGATATGAATATTCCAAACAAACTGAAAATCTCAGTTTCTGCATCTCTGGAAAGGAAACAGTCCTAAGAATGTTAATCTGCAGAAAGAACAATTCTCTCCATTCATACTTCTGTCTGGGGTACCTGGTGACCCTCTGGGCATTTGGATAAAGGAAATTGTACCTAATTTACAGCAAACTCCAAATATAAGTGTCACAAGCACAAAGTGAGGCAAATTCCAATCAGTAAAGGAGACAGATACAATATCACATATGCTTCACACACAGCATAGTTGTGGAATTTACTGCCACAAGATAGTAATGGCCTGCAACTTGGATGGATTTTAAAGGGGCTTAGACAAATTCATACCAGCTATGGAGACTTTATTATAGGAGGCAGAGCAATTCTGAATACCAGTTGCCAGTGATCACAACTGAGGAGAGGGCTTTTGTGCTAATTTCCTGCTTATTGGCTTCTTAGAGGCTTCTGGTTGGCCTCTGTGAAAACAAATTACTGGGCTATGTGAGTGTCTGGTCTCATCCTGCTGGGCTCCTTCATGTGCTTATGTTCCTAGATTGAACACACTGAATAAAACTTGGTTTGTCTAAACTAAGGCTGCAGTCCTATGCATACTTACTTGGGAGTTTGCCCCATTGAAGTCAGTGAAACTTACTTTGAACAAAGTAAACTTACATAAGACCAGACTGGCAAAATATAAGCAATAGAAGCACAGTGCGATTCACAGAAAGCTACATATGCTTATGTTCAATTTAGGTCCGTATTTTTTCTGTAGAATGTGGCCATAGTCACTGGTCTCATTCAGACAGCACTAAAACATAGTTTAGCCTTATAAGAAAAAGGCTCCTTTCCCTCTTTTGGTACAGTTGAAAGGATCTATTCAGAAGCTTTCACTTATTCTTAAAACTAAAAGCAACTTCTTGTGTCATGCAAAACTCAACAAACCATGGTTTATCTTTGCAATGGTTTGTTGAAGCAATTCAAGGTTAGATCCTTAGTTATGTCACTAGCTTGCTTCAACTAACCATAGTTAAAAGTTACCACAATTTAGGGTTCAGGAAACATGCTAAACTGCAGTTAATTTAAAATGGAAGTAGAAGCTTCCGATCTCCTGCTCATGGCCATAAATGGCAGAAGAAAGGGGATGCAGTGAGTGCATAGGTCCAGGATAAAATTATGTTTGCGCTTGTAATAGCTATGGTCCAGAATTATGTCTAAAGGCATTTCAGCTCTGGTGAAAAAGCTATCATCCAGGACTACAAAATGGAACCAAATGTTAAATTTATATTAAAGTTTAAGAACACAGCAACATATTTGACAAAGTTTGAATATATGCAAAGTTTGAAAATGCTTTTAAAAAACACAAAAAATCAAACTTAATTAAAGCTAGTCTGATATCAGTAGCTTCTTAATCTAAACTGTTTAAAATTATAATTTAAAATGTGGTGCGGGACAGAGACTCAAAACACGTAAAAGCGCACCACACAGAAACTGCAAGAACAGATTGTGTTTAACAGATTTTATATTATAATATTTACTGTCTGAGTCACTAAGCAATCCTCCTCAACCATCGTATTTTATAATAGTGAAGGGGCACTCTGTATGCCATGCTGGATCCATTGTTGAACCCTAACCCAGTCGGCTGACTCCTTAAAATAGTGTTGTGCCAGAATTTGTCCTCTGATTGCTTGAAAAGGTTTTCTTCCCCTGCAAAAGTAGCTTCCACTTTTCTGCTTCATTCTTGGGGGGCATTAAAATTCCTTTAGAATTTCAGAAGGTAAAGGATTTTGAGCATACCTGCTTGTTGCAAGGTGTATATTTTCTTCCATTAAACTTTCACCCACCCAGTGCTCTGAAGTCTTCCCAGCTGCCCACATTTTCTGACCTTAAGAGTGGTTTTCTAATGGTGTCTTCTCCTGAGCTTTGGCCGAAGTGTGGGCACCCAGGAAGACAGCATAGTAGTGCAGATCATTAGAGAACTTGCAGAAAGGACACTCACAAAAACCCCTCAGCCACCTCACACTTAAGACAAGAATTTCACCGATGTTTCCTCTCTTCCTTTGACAATTTCAAAATGCAATTACTTTTCTCACTAACTGATGGAGAATGGTGGGGAACTGCCCAAACATTTTGAAACAACACTAATTTATAGAGTCTTTCCTTTTTTCTAAGAATCTAAATTCACATGTAAACTTAAACCTTGGGTAGTACATAATACATTTTCAAATTAGACATGAGCTTATAGAACAACTGAGCAGTCTCTGAAGTTTTACTGAAATGGGATGAAGGATGCTTGCAGTTTATAAAAGTAGTCTACTGAAAATCCATTTAATTTCAGCATGTATTTCAAATATTTCATGAATTGGGAGGGAGTTGTCTTCCTTCTTTCAGGGCATTTATGTACTACAGGTGATTAACAGATGTGCCAGCAGATAAGCTACTAAAAATTGTTGTGGGCTAGCAACTTTTCTGGACTTATCTACATTCATATATACTGGTATATAAATTGGATTGCCTTCTGAATGCAGAAGAAAAGAGTTTGGCATTTTTCTGTGCACAAACTCAAAGGAACTCCATCCACATTAACTGAGACTGAACAGAACAAAACAAAACTACACTCTTATAGAAATTCCTTTTCACTTCAAAGAGGTAAGTTTCCATGTTGCACACCTACTTATAATCACTAATGCATACACAGTACATGCACCCACAACTATACATGCTGCAGTGTACTTTTGTGGTTTGCTTTTATTTGTTGAAAAATATCATGCATAGGAATTGGTGAGAAAAGAGAAAACTGAATGGAGGGGATTAAATTTCAGCTGTCTTTAAGAGGATATCAAGTCCTCTAAGGGTTTTAAAGATCAAGGGGCCATTAGAACAGCTGATCAGCAAAAAGACTCTAGATCTGATCCTGCTGCTTAATCCATTGGTCTGACATTGCCAGGTGCACAGTGACTCCCATGACAATATTTAAAACCTCTTGAATCCCCCCCCACCAAACTCAAAAGAAATCTCAAGTTCACAAATGAAAATCCAGTGGTTCCATGAAAAGATACAATAAACCTGATGAAGCTGGGTAGCAGTCAAAGTTTAGGGTGAATTCAGTTCCCATTAAAGTCAGGAGGGAGACAAACATCACATTAATTGCCACAGGCATTGCTTCATTATTTCATAAAATATGCCTTGAAAGTAGGGAGATGCACAGCTCTACTGTGAGCTCAAATGGCTGCAGTCTGCTTATTAATTCAGGATCCACACACTATTTTAACGGACGTATTGTACACAATGCTGAGGCAGAGTACAAAAATGAAATTTGGGTCGTTTATAAAACAAAACCCTGCCTCTGCTCACAATGAAATTTGTGACTACAGTACAAGTACCCAGTTTAAGGGGGGGGAGCCCAACCGTACACCAATCCATGTTTGGTTTAGAACTTGACAGACAAAACACTTAACTCTACAACAGCTAAGGTACATGCTTTTTAGCTCAAGGATGTAGAACCTAAATGTTGCTGAATTCTAACACCCCATCAGCCCCAGCCAGCATGGCTGATGGTCAGGGCTGATGGGAGTTGGAGTCCCACATTATCTAGAGGGCCACAGATTCACCACATGCGTTTTGAGTTATATTTTTCTATCCCATGATGAACACCAAGGGCATTTCCAGGCTGTCACTATTTCCAGGTGGTATCCAATCACAAACCAGCAAAAATCATAGAGTTGGAAGGTACATTGAGGGTCATCTAGTCCACCCCCATGCAGTGATGGCATCTTTTGCCCCATGTGGGACTTGAACCCACAACCCTGAGATTAAGAGTCTACCAGTCTACCAACTGAGCTATGGGCATGCTAGACAGACTCTACCATTATAGATAACTGGGAGTTCTTACGCAACCAACCTGTTTCCCAAAAATAACTTTTTGCGAGAAGAAAAATGATGGAGAAATGCTTAGACAGAACATCGTCTAGCCTCCCTGCAAACAAATCAGAGTGAATGCTCATTAAACTGGCAGTGTCATCTAAATGCCCTGCGAACAAATGAAGGTGATTCTTCAATAAACTGGTCATTTGGAAGTGCCTCCCAATTGGGTAGAATCCGGCCAATACAGCAGCACATTCTGCCATAATGAAACTTTCACTAACAGGAATGATCTAAAAATGTTGGAATATGAGGCTGAGCAGGAGGCCCTATGTTCAGTGACTTGCCTTTTTACATGGTTTCAAGTAGCGCAAATCAAGACAGAACACCAAACAAATACAGGTGTGTTGGCTGAATATTTTTCTCCCTGTGGCACAGCCTAGCAGCCAGAAAGCAGACCAGCTTTTCTGCTGATTTCCAGTTAGCTACCCTAATCATGTTAGCAGCCTGTTCCATTTTCGTCTCCCATAATCTCCCTGCACAGCTGATTGCCATCACAGAATGCAATCTACAGCTACGGAAAGGCAAAAGGGGAAAATATCCCCTCTGAGACTCTTCCTAATTGATCCCTATCCACAGAGCTCAGTGGAGTTGCATTAACAACCTTCCCACTCCCCAGAAAAACAAGGAGCAGACATTGTAACACCAGCTACAGGACCTTTCCCCTCCCTAGTGGCTACAGCAGATGATGCTACATTTTTAAGGGTCAGAGACTGCTGCTACTTTCATTTCAGTCAGTAGGTCAGATTCTGGTTCTCAGTCTACTCTTTTTCAAATACCTTGCTGGTATAAATAAAGCAGTTATGTTCCTCAATGTTAATAACAATAAAAAAACTATGGTCATGCACTCTGAAGCGAGGTCATATCCTGGCTTGGAAGTTCAGTCCCATTGATTCCTATATTTGGAAGTTATCATGGAGCTTACTTTTTTAGTGTGTTTAGAACTGAAACCTTAAAAAAGATTTAATACTTGGGATAAATTGCCATAGTGAAAAAATTTAATAACCAAAATTAGATATTTAACAACATGGAGGTTTAATATGACCATAGTCATTTTGTTTAAGAATCTGTTTTGAAACATTATGGCTCAATATGTGATTGCCTGTCTTAGCCCTATACTACAGGAACTGGTTTGGAAAGCAAAATGGGGCAAATGTGGGTGTCTTATTGGTAACATCAATAACATTGGGCAAAATGTAAAATAATGGCAATCAAAATGAAGTGGAAGCAGACCCTTTGATTTTTCAAAGTGTGAGAGAGGCAATGTTGGCCATGCCCCTTAGTCTATAATTTACAGTAGAAATTATATTAATGTACACTAATGGGAGGCAAATAAGTAGTCTCTCTGGATAAATAATGATTATGCCTTTTTAAACATACCGTAAATCTAAATGAACGCTGTGGATGGGTGTGAATACACAGGGCTCTACATGACATCAATCTTATTTTATGCATTTGCTACTATTAATTGCATGCACTGAAATTTTCATATTATTATGTTACATTTTTAAAAATCACTCAGTCACTAAGTGCTCTTTGTGTGAGATTTATGTAAGAAAAATGAAATCAGATTTGTGTGTGTGTACACACAAACACACACACACAGAGGCAACTCTTTCTTCAAAAGCTTATGGGTCATGCATAAAATACAAAGATCTGAAGATGGAAACTTTTTGATCTTCTTGTGGCTATAAGAAATGCCTCCAAGTGACCAACAGTATCTTTTTCTGTGAACAAGAGAGTTGATTTCTTCCACTAACAAACACAAGTGACTTGCCCTGGTATGTGTAAACAATGGGCAAATCAATTGCCCAGGTATGTGGCTAGCAACACAAATTAAAGTGGTTACAAACTTTTGCGGACTTCTCTGCATAAGAGAGGGGTAAGAGGATTTAGGAGAAGCCCCAAGACTTGCTTCTCCTGCATACCTTTAGAAGGTGTACCATAGCACAGTGTCACAAAACATGCTATATTGTCAATGTTCCCATGCCCCAGGAAAACATGCTGATGCAAACATGAAGCAGGGTTCAACTTCATTGCTCCAATTCTAAACTCAGCAAGCTTAAAGCAGGAATGGGGAATCTGTAACCCTCCAGATGTTGTGGGAATTCAACTCCCCATCAGCTCCAGCTGGCAGGGCCAATGGCCAAGGATGATGAAATTTGGAGTCCAACAACACCTGGAGGACCAGAGGTTCCCTATCCCTGCTTTAGAGCTGGGGACCATTTCATAGATGCAAAAGACTTATGTGAGCAAAATATCCAGAGTTTATTGAAGTGAATAGGAAATCCTTCCTCTCATATAGTTCTCTTTGTACACCAAAGTCTCTGTTTGCACACCAGAGCATTTGGCTTGCAGCTGTAACTGTATTAAAATCAAGTTCTATTAATATATAGGAGAAAAAGCAGGGGAGGAAGAAGCTTGACTGGAGGATGGAATACATTGTTTGTAGCTTCCATTTCACGCATGTCCAGGTTTTCCAGGCAAGGTAGGGTGCATTTTATGCTAACTGGGAAACACCATTCAGAGCTTTTTCAAAACACACAACAGAACTGAAGAGCCCTACTTTTTCAGCCTCCTTTCAGACAGCAACCCATCGAGACTGCAGCAATTCACCGCTGGCCCAAGCGTTGATTGGCAGACACCATGAGCCAATCTCAGCCTGAGAAGCCAGTTCAGCGGGGAGACTATTCTCACCCACCTGCAACCGCTGTGGAGGCGTCAGTTCAGTCCTGTAGGCCCTGTCAGTCTCTGACATGCTTCCAGCTGGTTGCCTTACAACCAGACCCGTGTTGCTGCACATGAGCTTTAAGCAGTCATGCTGTCACTCTTTATTATCCAATTAAAACAAAAAGGGGGGAAGGAAGGGGAAAGGAAAAATAAAGGGGGGGAATAGTGGACCTAACTCGAACAGAAAATGAGTCGATTTAAACTTCTTTCTAACTGACAAGAAATGTGCCTATATGGATATTAGTCACATGCAATGATATCCTTTGCGACTGAATGGCTACAATCCACAGAAGTGAATGACTATTGGTAACTGGTTAAAAGGGGGTGGTTCCTTTCTTCTAGTTCAGGTGTAACAGCACAGTGTGTGTGTCAATAGGAAACAAGCAACAACAACAAAAGTTAAGGAAGTACTATTAAACCCATGCATTTTTACTAGCCATAGCTATTAAGCAGTTTTAATATGCAATGATCTCATATGACATGCTTGGGCAATTTTTGAAGGTACAGGGCTTTCTTTGTCCAGAAAACAGAGAGTCCATCAAATGTACCTAGAGACACCTGCCAAATCTTCATTCATAAATCAGTTTCCACCCACTGCCTCATTGATTGGACAGATCAATAATCCTGCAGGATTTACATCCCCAAAGCTACATTACAACCGTACTTTATGGTATAGTTTTGAGCATCGTTGCTAGGAAGCAAAGCCAACTAAATTCATTGGGGCTTATTTCTGAGTACTTGGGGTGGGGCTATAAAGTTTAGGAAAAGTTCACAAAACAAGCTGCTTTTCAAAAGATTGCAGACTTGTTGAAAGCAGACCTGGCCTCATCCCAGCAAAAATGTTCAGCTGCGACTAAGGCATGAACGAATTCTGAAGCCCCTACCCTGTGTCTCAAACCTCGCAACACTTTTGTAGGAATGTAATGAAAACTAGAAGATAGGAAGAAGTGCTTATGTCTTCACATTTTGCTGCCAAATCCCCTTCCATTGCATCCTAAGCAGTGGTCTCTTAACCAGGGTGAGGGTATTTGCAGGCAAAAATTTGCTGGTGCAGGAAGGGTTAAGCACCTCTTTCCCTACCTCCAACATTCCCATTATTTTAGCAAATATGGGTTTGGAAACATGCATTTGCCAAGACAACCATGTAGTTCATTGCTGAGGCCACAATGCCTACACACACTTACTTAGGAATAAGCCCCACTGAACATAGTGGGATATACTTCGAAGTTAACATGCATAGGATTAGATTCCCTATCAGTTTAATGCAATGGGACTTCAATCATTACCAAAGTTTTCCCACTAATCTGAATGAGACATTCAGCCCTCTCTTCCCTAGGTTTACTCTAAAGTAAGTCCCATGGTTTTCAATGTTGCATACTCCTGAGTAAATGTGCTTAGGACTGCACCCTTTCCAAAGACATAACTAAACTAACTGAATGGGGGGGCACATTGTCTATGGAGAAGTATCACAGAATTGCAAAGATTACATTTACTGCCACCAGGAAGAGAAAAATAAATTATTTTTGGTTATGGTTTAGTGTTCAAATCCAGCATTTACCGTTTATTGTAAAAATCACAATATACATTCTTTGAAATGTTCTATGAAATAAACAGGAGTGCATTCGCAACCAAAAATAACAGGCAAATCTATATACAACCGATTTCTACCATCTGAAGCGTAATCCACAGAGTGTGTTGCATTGATGTGACATCCATTTATCATATATGCACAATAAGCAGCAATGGGAAATGAAGAAGGAATGACAAATGCAATCTATGCATGTTTATGCAGAGGTCAGGTCCACTGCGTTCAATGGGGCTTACTCTCAGGAAAGTGTGCACGGGATTGCAGCCTGAGTTATTAAACTTTCCAAAAGGATAGTTCAATCTTGCAAAGGGCAAAGTAAAAAAAAAAAAAAAAAGATCATCATGTGTTAGTTGGTTGTTTTTTTAAATGAGAACTTTTAACTTAGTGGTAACATTTAATGCCAGTGAAATGTATCCATTTATAGAACTCCTGTTGGTCACAGTTGCGAGTCTCACCAAGTTCCTAATTTGGGTGACTTCACATCAAGACTGGGGAACCTGTGGCCTTGCAAGGTGTTGTTGAGCAACAGGTCTCCCATCTTACCTGGCCATTGACCCTGCCCAGGCCACAGGTTCCTTATCCCTGCTTTACATCTCTCAGCCTATAAAGAACTTTTGGTACCATTTCAGCTCTCCCCAGCCACACACAGTCTCTTCCGATATGTTCATCTAACCAGCAACACTATAATTTTAATAATGACAGGGGTTTAAATATGATTACAAGTCTTTCCTCTTGTTTTCCTCCATCTAAAAATAATACCATTAGTCATTTTACACATATTTTTTTCCTTCCCACACCCCTTTCTGCTAGACTAAATACATGAACTGCAATTTCCACAACATCCCCTCTTGGCTGTTGTTTTTGTGTTGTCTACCAAACTGGGAAACTTGTCTTTTACAGCTTTGTGATACATTGTCAATTCTGAGGACAAGATTCTTTTAAAAAATAAATGTATATACATTTCAATCACACATAATAACTTCAGTCATAGATGTACTTTATCAAATTGTAAAACATACCGCAAAAGGGTTAATTTTTTTGGTAAGGATGCATTGCAAAAAAAAGTATGTTATTCTTAGCCCAATTCACCAGCTGCTTTACCTTTACCACCAAACGTTTCCTTGCATCTGATTAACACCAAGTCACCCCTAAAAAGTCATCCTAAAAAATCAGCTAGCTATTAATTTGTTCCAAACTGATGACAATGGTAAAATTGGGGGTCAACTTAAAAAAAAAAAGTTTTTCGCCCTAACCTCCAAATGAAACAAAACCCACACAGCACACACACACACACAATGAGGGTGGGGTCCCTCCAAATGGCCACGATTTAAAACTTAAAAATAAATGCTTCATGTGCATTAAAAAATATTTCAGGTTTTCAAAAGATTCACCCTTCACCATTGGTTTCACATAAGTAAAAAATAGTTTACATGTCACCAGACAGAACTCTTTATAGCAACAGAAAAAATATACAGGATTTGTTCAGATCAATTTATAGTGTAATAAGCTCAACTTGTGTAGAAGTGTTTCTCTCTTTTTTTTAATCTTCATATAATGATTTTTTAATATATAAAAAAATCCTTTTCTCTGATGTTAAATGATTCTGTCAGACTTTTCTCTCTTTTCATTTCCACATAACAAAAGTTAGGGGGCTTCCTGATTCCACCCGCCACCACCCTTATTTTATTTTATTTTCCCTTTTCCATAGGACCAAAAGAAAAGAAAAAAACGAAAAGCGGGATAAAATCCCTCAAAGTCCCCTGCCATAGATTTATTCCAGGGGACCTGCCACCCTATTTTTGACAAGCTGGGTTCCTGGGCGATGCAAAAACCAGTGGCTGGAGGGGGCTGGGGGGCTGGCTTGCGCCTGTGTTGTGTGTGTGGAGAGGCCCAAGCAGGGCCGAGGGAGAGAAGGCAGGGGGGTCTCTCTCTTTCTCTCTCTCTCTCTCCCCATCTCCTCACAACCTGAAGGAGGCTTCAGAGAAGGGATGTTGCATCTTGAAACTAGACAAGAAGCACTGGAGCGGCGGGGGAAGGGGGTTCACGAGGGACGGCGGCAGGCTGGGAAGAAAGAAATCATCGCCTCTGACCTCTAGCGAAGTGCCAGGTTTTTTCTTTAGCTCTTCACATTTCCTAAATTTGCAGATCTGGTGTCCCGTTTTGCGGTTCCTGCAACTGCTGCACACGCCACAGTTGATGAGCCTCTTGCAGGGCACGCACACCCCGCACCTTTTCCTCTTCTTCTTGGCAGGGTTGCCTGTCCCTCCTCCGCCTCCGCCTCCCCCGCCTCCTCCTCCTCCCCCGCCCCCGCCTCCCCCTCCGCCTCCTCCTCCTCCGGCGGCTCCCAGGGAGGAGGAGGACGACGAGGAGGAGGAATGGCTCTGCGGGCAGTCTGCCAGATTGGCAATTTGAAACGCGCTGTCTGTGACGGCTGCGGAGGCTGCGGCGGGGGAGTGCAGGGCTGTCATGACGATGACCCCGGGAGGTAATGAGATGCCCCCTAAAGCCGGGATAGCGGAAAAAGTCCCCACGCGCTCGGGGAGATTCATTATCTCCGCTTCGGCGGCGCCGCATTTGAGCTTGTTCATGCATTCGCCCGCCAAAGGTCTGCAGTGCTCGGGCGCCAAGGTGGAGAGGAAGTTGTTATTGGCCATTTGCAACGAGGCCTGCTCGGCCGGCGCGCAGCCCGGCTTGCCTAGGCGCTGCTGGGAGTCGCCGCGGTGGTGCAGGCCGCTGGCCCCGGCCCCGCCGCCCCCGCCGCCGCCGCTCCGGCCGGCGGCGTGCAGCGACGACGACGACGACGACACCGACGACGAGACCACGGCGGCTGCAGCGGCGGCGGCGGCTGCCGCGGAGGAGGCGGCTGCGGCGGCGGCGGCTTTGCGGGCCGCCACTCCGCCGGCCACGGCCGCCGCCGGGTTGGCGGGGCCTCCGACGCCCGCGCCGCCGCCGCCCGCGCCGCTGCCCCACAGCATGGCGGTGGCGGCGGCGGCCGTGTCGCAGTTCCAGGGCGACATGCCGATGCGCGCGGCGGCGGCGGCGGCGGCGCTGGGGAAGATGGGGGTGGTGATGCGCGCGATCTTGGCCGCCTGCGGGAAGGCGCCGCCGTTGGTCTTGTAGAAGGTGGCGAAGGAGCGGTACCTCTCCATCTCCGAGTTGTAATCCACAAGGCTGTTGAGGGCGCCGTCGGGCAGGTGGTTCTCCTTGGGCAGGCCCGGCGCCTCGGCGGTGGGCCCCGTCTCCACGCACACGTTGGTGTTCATGGTGCCCAGGGGGTGGTGGGGGTGGGGGTGAGGGTGGGGGTGCGGGTGGGCCTGGGGCAACAGGGTGGGCGGGAAGGAGGAGGACGTCGAGGAGGAGGAGGAGGGGGGAGGGGGCGAGGAGAGGAAGGGGGGGCCGGGGAGGGCCAGGGGAGGGAAGGGCAGGGCGGGGAGGAGGGCCACGGGAGCCGTCGGGGGGGCCGGGCCGGGTGCTGGGTAGCCCGGGGGGTCAGGGGGAGGGAAGGGGGGGAAGCGCTGCCCTCTAATCCTCTTGGGGGGGCATCTCGGCACACGGCGAAGTCTTCTCAGGCAGCCTCTTCCTTTGCATCGTCGTCGTCGTCGTCGTCCTCCCCGGGAACCGTCGCAACTGAAAGAAAGAAAGTCATTTCGGGGGGAAAGTCTACGCAGAAGGAGGGAAAGGGGATCCGCGCGCGAGAGAGAGGACTGTCTGTCTGTGCGTGCGAGGCTTTTTTGTTTTGTTGTGTTCAAAAGACACCACACAACACACGCTGCGGGGAGAGACGGGGCCCGTCAGTCACCCCAGCTCGTTTGCATAACAATCAATAAAGACATGATCCCAGCCCAGCAGCCAGCCGACGGTGCCTCCTCCGCTCTCCGGCCACCTTCCCTTCACCTCCTCCTCCTCCTCCACCCCCCTCCGCCGCCGCCGCCCCCTCCAATCCCACCCCGCGGTAAATGCTTTAATAGCTGGGGAGAGGGAGGGAGGGGAGGGCGGGCTGACAAATGCCAGGGGAGAAGGGGCAACCGGAGTGCTAAACACATGCAAATGAGGGGTGGGAAAGGGCTCCCAATCCTCTCACCAGAGGGCATCGGAGCTTTAGGAAATGTGTGAACGAGCCGGGTTGCCAGGGCAAGACGGGGCTGGAGAGCAGCGGGCTCGGGAGGAGAAAACCAGGCGGGGGGGGGGGAATGAGCAAAGGGAGCGCGAGGAGGAGAAGAAGAAAGTCTGTTCAGGCGTTAAAAAGTAGGAGGAAGCACAATGCCGCCAAGAGTCGACCTTCCTCCGTCGGAATATCGAGATTTTGTTTTGTTTTAGAGGATTAGCAGGAACTGTTTTCTGAATCTGGGGGAGGGGGGTGTCATCAGTTTGAATCACAGCTGGCTGTGTTGCAGGGTCCCTAGATCAGGTCTCTTTGGCAGAGGGGGAGCCAAGGTCCTTGCCCAGCCCCCCAAATTAAGTAAATAATAAAGGGACTGAGTTGAGGTGGGGGGTATATATTTATACACACACATGCAGGGCAATTTCACAGGTTTGGGTATGAGATCCTGCAGCTGCAAGGGGACTGAATATCCACGCAGTCACTTAACATGCTACACAACCTTCAAGCCAGGGACGCTATGTAAAAAAAATCTAGATACCAAGGAGGCACGCACCACCTTCGAAATACACTTTATCAGTCTTATTAAAAAAAAAAGATTTGCAAGGTATACCCCTTGCTGTGGGTTGCCTATTCGCATATGGGTTGTGGGGTTTTGTTTTTATTTCACATAGGCCATCCAATATCAGAGAGGGCGTATTAGTTTGTAACACTGGGAGAAGTACACTCTTCCAACCTTTAGGAAGTGAAACAAACCAAAAACCAAACTGGACACAATATATATATCTTTGTCATCCAGAATGTGGTTCCACCTCCCACCAAACAATGTTTTTACTTGCAACATTCCCCTGTTTTTTTCACTTGTAAACAGAATATTAGGTCCCCCAGAGACACTAAGAAAGGACCCCAGTACAGTTTTATGCCTGATTCCTACAGTTGAAAAATAGTTATCAATTATACTAATTACAGTCATAATTAGACTAATGAACCATTTCTAGCCCATCCTACTAGCTTGGGGGGACTTCATCATTTAACTGCTGGGATAGACTGAAAAGCAGGGTTTTAGGTAAACTAATCCAGATTATGAGAGCAAATCTAGAAAGAAAGAAAAGTCACATCAGCCTCGTCTGGCAGATAGGGACCAACATGCATCTTTTAATCAGGGAAAGACCCTAATCACACTAGAGCCACCTCTGCATTTTTACATCAGGGGGAAAGACTGAAACCACTGCTCCTTGTAAGGATTTGGTCGCAACAAGGAGGTCTTTTCCCTATTCTGAAAACACGCACAAAAACAACCTAATCACAGAAAAATTAAGTGTATGAAATAAGGCTACTTTTTAAAAAGGAAAAGAAAGTATAACTTCATTTCCATTAACAGTAACTACTTAATACAAGTAGTTTTTCTGGTTCTGCATAGGCAGTGCACTCACATTGGAAAAGATAGTGATAATGTTTGAGTAAAAATAATAATAATATCACATAGGCTCTCAACAGAACACACTTCTATGCCCCATTTTCGTTGCATTTTAAATGTTTTTCCCACCTCCAGGAAACCCCTGCTACAATTTCAGCCTCTTCTCTCTTACCGCCACCACCAAATCCCCTTTCAAGGTTTACTGCTACCAGAAACGAGAAAATTATGGTGCCCACCAACCAGGTCATTATTGTTTAATCGATGCATCTCTGGAGCGCGAAAGAGGTGTCTAAGACGCAGCTATTGATTTTTCTTTTTTAAATTAAAACTATCGTGCGATTTTTTAATTTTATTTTTTAATAAAAAAAACCCCGGATAATTAAAAGCAGCTAAAGAGACTGCGATCTACTTGCTGCTTAAGCCAATGTGACTGTACATGTTCAATATTGCATATCTGCTCCTGCTAGAGACAGAGAGATCAAAGGTCATATTTAACATTCAGGAGGAGGGGCTGGTGCAGATTAATTAATAAATTAATACAGCAGCGCCTTTTATTGCCCAAGCCTAGCATTCATCTACTTTAACAACCCCAGCGGACCACAAGAAGGGGGGGTGGGAAGAGGAGAGGAGAGATAACAGGAAGGGGGAAGGGAGAAAAAAGAAAGAAAAGAGAAAGAAAAGGGGGGGAGGAAGGAGAGAGATCCAAAAACAATCACTTACCAGTCTCTGTATTTTTGGGGGGGACACTTGGATTTTGCAGACGCTTAACCCGCCTGTCTGTCTTTAATTAGTTGCACATCACTCCCTAACACAAAGAAGAAGGGGGTGGAAAAAAAGAAGAAAAAAAGAAAAAAAAGGAAGAATATCCCGATGTGTCTTTGGCAGCTCCTCAATTACAACTTTGATACTTGTAAACAAACTGTAAAAGGGCGGTGATGAGGGAGGGGGGTCGGTGGGAAAGGAATAAAGACGCCGATCCACTAAGCAAATACCTGTAAGTGGCTTTCTTTTTTTTTTCCTCCTCTCTCTCTCTCTCTCCTTGTTGCAGAGAAAGGAGGAGGGGGGAAGGGAGGGGGATAGAGAGGAAAGAGCAGGCACTGAATGTGTGTGTGCGCGCGCGCGCTTGTGTGTGCGCGCTGTGTGTGTGTGTGTATGTGCGTGCGCGCGTGAATGTGTGAGAGCGCTTGGCTGTGCTGCTCGGTGGTCTCCTCTTCCTGCGCGTTGCGCTCCGTCCGTCTCTCCAGTCGCTGTGTGCGAGGGAGGGAGGGACGCAGCCGGGGGAGTCTCTCTCTCTCTCTCGCTCTCCCCCTCGCTCTCCCCCTCTCTGTTTGTGTGTGTGCCTGCGTGTGTGTGGTTGCTGGGGGAGGGGAGGGAAGAGAAGAGAAGAGAGACGTGGGGGGGGGGGAGGGAGAGGGAGAGGCTGAGGCGCGCCAGGGAGGTGAGGAGGATGCAGGGATGTGGACACCTACTGATGATTGGCTGCAAATTACACCGGGAACAAGAGGCGCGCACGGGCCACTGCTCCGCTTTCCCTCTCCAATCCCCTCCCCCACGCCTCCTCCTCCTCCTGCGCGCTCAACGCAGCGAGAGGCCACGTTTGGCCGCCCCTCCTTCCTCGACGGAGGGGCGGGCGGCGGCTGCGGAGGAGCAAGGGGGGTGGGTAGGTGGGTGGAAAAAGCTGCCTGGAGGCTCATTTGTAAGGAGCAGGCACTTGCCGCGGACTCCAGCCTCTTTATTCCCCATTAACTTGCCTCTGTGCGTGCGTGCGTGCCGAGAGCGCAAGGGAGGCCGGGGGAGAGAGAGGGAGGAGCGGGTGGGGGGGGGGGAGATGGAGAGAGGGAGGGAGAAGGGAGAGCGCGCGGGGGGTGGCTGGTGTGTGGGGGAGAGAGAGGGGTGGCGTTGGAGGGTGTGCTCCAGTCGACGGCAGGGAAGGCGAAGGCGAGAGAGTTCCTCCCCCAGCCGCAGCCTGAAGTGGAAAGGTCCTTGCTCGTTGGAGAAGGGTGCTCTCCACACCAGCACCCCTCGCCTCGCTCCCCCAGGTCCAGCCCCTCGCCCAGGCGCCCTCTTAACCATTTGCAGGCGGCCGCCGGCGAAGAGAAGCCGTTGGCTCTGGAGAGGCTTTTCGAGAGGAGGCGAGAGAGGGGAGGCGCTGCACTGGGAGGTCTCCCACTCGCGCGGAAAGAGCTCTTAACAACCCTGAATCCTAGAAGTTAAAGACCCAGGCGGCTTTATTCCTCCCAGCGCCTTCCGCCAAACGCAAAAAAGAGCCTCCCTCATACTCCAGACTTAATCTCACGGAAATAATCCTGTACACCCGGCGCTGCCTCGGTGCCAGGAGCAGCAATAATCATCGCCGTCGATGATGACGATGATTAATAATAATAATAATAGTCTCCTTCGAAGGGTTTCTAGCAGCTGCTGAGCTTCCCCTTCGGAGGTGAAATCGTCCCGCGTAATCAGAGGGTTGCTCTCATATTAAAGCATTCAAAAGTGTGTGCAGCTACAAAGTTTCTCTTTGGCTTTTTCTTTTGGAGACAAGGATAGAGGTGACACTTTGCACCAATGAATAGGCTAACATGTAGCCACGTTCGTGGTGTCGAATGAGCGTGTTGTTTCCGTGTAAAGGTCTTAAATGCTTCATTGTAGCACTTTACTGGAGCTTATGTGGTACCTAAAGGTTTTTTGTTGAAGAGGAGCGAGGGAGGGAGGACAGGATGGCTGTAATACGTAAAGATGAATATCTTGCACTAGTTTTACCTTATGGAAAAATAAGGACATGAATGCACTGTTAAATAAATTTAAGCTCATGCATGCCCAATGCTACCCAAATATTTCATTTCCATGATATTTGATAAGGGAGGAGGTAATTAAAAATATAGGCAACTTTGGAATTATATGGACTGATGAATCAAATTCATTATATTCCATTTAAAAGCTTAATGGATACCCACTGATACCTAATAAGATTACTAGAAGCCTGTAGAAACCTATGAACCCAAGGTGCCCCCCCCATATAAATCAAGAAATTGTGGAATAATTCCTCCACTTTGCCCCTTGCCACTTCTCTCACCCACTGCAACCCTATTATTTCCTCCTTCAGATCAAGGTCCCAGCTCACAAACCCATTTTCCCCTGCTCCCTCCTACTGTTAATTCTTCAAATATCATCACCCACACCCTACTTCTTTCTCCTTTTCCTGACATCTCATTTTTCACAAGATCCTAACCCCAACCTCATTCTTGCTCTCACTCCTCCCTAGGATTCCATTATCCCCTTCTAATTCTCAATCCCATTTTTCCTCCTTCCTTCCTAAAACTGATATTCCTTCCTTTTATCCCAGATCTCACATTCTCCTGGAATTCCAGTAGGATTCTCCCTATTTTTCCCCTGCCTCCTACACTACACCCTTCCTCCTCTAATTTCCAGAACCTGGCAGCACTCTTTCTCCTTCTTCCTAAAACCATCCTCACAATATCACATAAAATGTACTGTGCTATATCCACTGCTTCTCTTTCTCTCTTAGAGTCCACCTTTATCTCACTGTCTCTTCCCAGAAAATACCATGCTCTTAGCAAGGCTTCACTGCTGCAATTGCAATGTAATTTGTATAGCTATTTGTATAGAGCCTATTCTCATAACTTCCAGTGTTTAATCCAGAAATCCTGACATGATCAAGTGGCAACCAACTGGCTGTTCCACCTGGCCACCAAAACTATTCTATTTGGCTTCTGGTAGCCCAGCTGAGCATTGACCATTCTAAAGTATGGCTGCCTGAGAGTAAGGAAGAGATTTATTCCCAGTCCCCTCAACCTGTGCCTTCCTTCTTCATGGACTTGACCCAGCAATGCAGCTACAGCTATTGATGACCATTTCAGTTCTCTTAAGTTTCTCTAAGTTTCTCATTTTTCAATCTTAAAGTCAGTTCTCTAATTTCTTCAGCAATTTGCATCTTTATTTTATTCCTAATGGAAATTTGTCAACATTTAAGCAGAGCCAAAGTTTGCGCATGCAATTCACTATCTATCCAGGTAAATTTGTGATACAGAAGCCCACTTCTGTACACAAATGGCTCCTAGCTAGTTTGGGGAAAATGTTTTTTAGGCTCAAATTAATCTAGGGCATTAACCTGATTCGCACGTATGCTAACCATGATTAGTGTTAACCATAGTTAACATGAAGCATAGTCAATAAACCATAGTTAAAGCTGAAGCATCTGACAGACAATCACTTATTAACTTCTTACCCCACACAGCAGCTGAACTTTGAGAGTGATTTGAATTTTTTGCTGCCCTTCCTTCACTTGTGGCTCTCTAGCCTTTTGGTGGTGATAACTCCTTAACCATGGTTAAAGAGGAGGTCTGGATTTTCTCATAACAGTAAGCTGAGGTTAAATGTTAACTATGCTTTTATAAACCAGCTGCAAACGTTGGTTAAGAAGTTGCCTTTAACAACAGTTAATAAAACGTAGTTAAGCTACTGGGCTGGGTTCAAACACTAAGACATGGTTTAATAAACCATGGTGTAATGTCATGTGTGAACCAGGACACTTTTTCTCTGAAAACAAAAGTAGCTTGTGTACAAGTGTCTGTTTCTCTCATGGTTCTTTGAACAGCCTAATGAGGTCAGACTAGAAGCACCAACAGTTCACCAGCTATATAGGACAGTCAGAGCAGTGGCTAAGAGCTAAGGAGACCTGAGTGATATTTGCCTATTCATTATATTTCAGCCTAACCCACCTCACATGGTTGTTGTGAAGATAAAGGAGAGGGGAAAACCAGCCCTAGCTGCTTGGAGGAAAAGTGGGGCAATAGAACACCCACGTGGAAGGTTTTCTTAGCCTGACATCTGAACCTTTGCTAAAAATAAATCACTGGATGATGTTTGCAGGACACAGTTCTTTCATCTTTATCATAAACACATTTCGTGAGAATAAATCCTATTCATTTCCTGTGGAACTTATTTTGGCATGTGTGCTTAGAGGCAGCCTCAGAGGGAGTTCTCCTTGACAGCTGGTGCCAGGGCTCCAGGCTATGGATTCTGTGTAAGGAAACAGATAGCAGAACAGTGTGGAAATGAAATCTTCACTACATGGATTGGTTTAAATGTGCATTGACTTGAAATCATATTGTTTATGTAGGTGTCTCCGTGTTTCTTTTGTGGTCAATAGCACTGATGGCTAGCCGAAAGGACTTTTTAAGGAAACACACTATCTGCATTTCTTGAGGTTTAAAATGCAAGTGCCCCACCCAGAAGTTCATGGACTTCTCTTGGAAACACCAGCAGGTAAAAAAGATAAAGGTAAAGGACCTCTGGACAGTTAAGTCCAGTCAAAGGCAACTGTTGGGTTGCAGCGCTCATCTCACTTTCAGGCCGAGGGAGCCGGCGTTTTCCCACACTTTCAGGGTCATATGGTCAGCATGACTAAATCTTTTCTGGTGCAACGGGATACCTTGATGGAAACCAGAGCACACAGAAATGCTGTTTACCTTCTCAGCACAGTGGTACCTATTTATCTACTTGCACTGGCATGCTTTTGAACTAGGTTGGCAGGAGCTGGGGCAGAGCAACGGGAGCTCACCACATCATGGAAATTTGAACTTCCAACCTTCTGATCGGCAACCCCAAGAGGCTCAGTGGTTTAGACCACAGCACCACCCATGTCCCAGCAGGTAGATTTGTGTGTGTGTGTGTGTGTGTGTGTGTGGATTCTGTTCTCAGATTTTTCAGAGGAAAACACCTTGAAACAGACTTTCAAGAGGTAAAAACAAAACAAAGCACATACTCGTTTAATAAAACATTAATCTCCAACCCATGAACTTGGATCCTAACTTTCCTTAGATAAATAGAACAAGAGTTTATGGTCACAGAACAATGCTTTCCCTCTGCTTTCCCCCCTCTGCATACCTCCCTGGACGTGGATGGACCATGGCAGAAGATCCTGTTGGAAATCAACCCCCACCCCTTTCAACATGGATGGAGGAGTAACTTTGGATGCAAGCCATAATGTGTTAACATCCAGAATTTCAAAGAATATTAGAAGAGTTCTACTCTGTTTGTTTTTTTAAAATATCAGTCAAATGTAACTTACGTAAAATCTGGAAATGTACACAACTCTGAACTCCAGTAACAAGAAGCCGAAAGCACCAGCCTGAAGATGACGAGTGAGACCTCGTCGAAACGTCGCCTAGACACCCCAACTTTTACACGGGAAGACACCCGAGGACACCAAAACCTGCAACTCTGAAGTTTTGTCCATTTTCAGATTATACTTTCAGATCAGTGGCCACTGGCAACAATCCAGCAAAAAATCCAAGCATCCTTAAAAACTTATTGAACTCGGTGGACTTCAGAGTGTCTGACTCTGATGATGCCTCCTAACCTATTTAGTTTGTGAATGCATTTATTTCAGTTTGGATTTTTAGCCTGCCCATTCTTCCTAGACCAGGATACAGAAAAGCAAATGAACAGATAATTAATTCAATGAATACTGTATAACTAACAATCAAAATCAATCAAAATAAAGCCTAACAAATGTAAATTCCTCACAACTGTTTAACCCTCGCTAGCTCAAATAATAATAATAAATACTTGCATCACTTCTGGAGGGGGGGAGGAATCAGATTTTGGAGATTCTTCAGAGGAAGGGAATTTCACAGTTATGAGCCATCAAAGAGAGCTATTATAGACACTTGGTCACTGCCTGAACAGTGCATAGGTTATTAACCAAGGTGTGCACTCGTGGGTATGGATGGATGAACCTATTAAAGTCCAATCCATCCCAGTTCTCAGAGGAGACTAAAATGCTTACAAATCTGCCTGCAAATACACACTTTTTAAAAAAAGAAGTACTTATGATGTGTTCTAAGGGTTATCATTTAAAAGTCATTTAAAAGTTTTAGAATTGGGTATCCAGCCTTGTATAAGATTTCCTTTTGCAGAAATAATAATAATATCAAACTCTTGGGAGCATTGCATATTGCCAAAGAACAGCATGAGAGAGAACTGGCTGTATATACATACTTTACGAACTTTGAATGCTGCTGTTTTTATTGCCACTTTCGTTTACTGCAGCTTCTTTGTTAAAATTAACATTCAAAAGGGGCCAGGCTGAGATAAACTGCTGTTGCTCTTTTGACTTCTCTGGAAATGCACATAGGAGGCGACCAGAGATTCAGGGATTTATAATTAGGGTTGCAGCATTTCACAGATTAATAAGCAAGATAATTGATTAAAAACCATTTGAACTGGCAGAAAATGTCCCCCAACTCATCATGCAAAATATTCTCTGAGCTTTTATTTTTACTTATTTACTTATATTTACTTTTACTTATTTTATTACATTTGTATATCCCAAAGTTTCTCCACTGAGCTGAGTGTATATTGTTCCCCACACACCTCATTTTTCAAATCCTTACAAGAATCCTGTGAGGTAGGTTAGGCTGAGAGATAGTGACCAACCCAAGGGCACTCAGTAAACTTGAACCTGGGTCTCTTGAATTCTACTCCAACACTGTAATCACACCACCACGCTGGTTCTGAAAGTACTTACAGAAGCTGGAGACCGCAAGCACCAACCTAGAAGAAACATCTCCTCCTTCCCTCGCACACAGGATGGAATCCTTCATCAAAGAGGATGTCTAGTGTAAGAAATGGGCATCATCAAAAACCTTTTTGTCCCCTTCAGAAATCTTGTACTATTTAATCGATCTCTGGCTTATATAGTTAATCAAATAAGGTTTCACTAATCAGTTTCGAATTAATTAGTGCCTTTATATCCCAACTTCCCTCCATTGAGCTCAAGGTGGGGTGTGTGGTTCTAACCCCCTCCCTCACTTAACACCCCCCCCCAAAAAGAAACCACAATGAGGAAGGCTAGGCTGAGAGGCAGTGACTGGCTCAAGGTCACTCAGTAAGCTTCATGACCAAGTGGGGATTTGAACCTTGGTTTTCCAGGTTACAGTCTGACACACTAACCACTACACCACACCGGATTTCCACCATCACTCCTTTTTTCTGTACTATTTCAAATTCCTTCAGCTTTGCCCCATATTCTCTGCATGGCCAACAGTCAGAGGTTATGAGAGAGGGTTGGTGGTTGGCATCCATCTGTCTCGGGAGGCAATAAAAGCCTCTGGAGGTGAAGTCAAACTGTTGGAGAGCTGGAGTCCAGTAAGAACTGCAAGACCAAGAGGTTGTCCTCCCTGCTTTAAAGAATTATACATAGCTGGGTGCAGATTTCCTCAACTTAGGGGTTGTCAATGTGGTGCCCTCCAGGCATCTTGGTCAGCTCTCTGCATTGGCTATTGCTGAATTGGGCTGATGAGAACTGTGGTCCAAAACATCTGGATGGCACCATGTTGGCTACCCCTGCCTTAAGCAATGCCTTTACCACTGCAGTCCTCAAGTTTTGAGATCCAAAGATGATGCTCCCCTGCCCGTTCCATACTTTTAGGGCAGGGATAGCCAACCCAGTGTCCTCCAGATGTTGTAGGACTCCAGCTTCCATCAGAATGGCATGGCTAACAGTGGATAGTGAGACTTGTAGTCCAACAAGAGCTGGAAGGCCACAGCTTTCCCATCTCTGATCTAGACCATTCAGAGTTTTCATATGGAAAGTGAAACTAAGTGCAGAAGTCCAATTAAAAGCTACCCAGCACTGGGTGCAATGGAACCTCCCATGTCCTCAGGTGCATCATTTAATGCCGTCCATATGGCAAGCCCCTTTGCATTAACAGCCCATGAGCTGTTACTTAGCAGCAAATTAATAATAACTGCATTGCACTGTTCTCAGTAGTCCTTGTACGTTTCTTCTGCTCAGATTCTCAACAGTGCAATAATGAGCTTCCACCAGAGACTGCTCTAGATAAGAGGACGCCAACTTTGCTTCCCAAGGTATAGTCTTTTCTCAGGAGATCACAACATTTTAATATTATTTTTTTTAAAAGACATAGTTTGCTTTCTGGTTCAGCAAATGCCTCTTTTTTAATCTCTCTCGTGCACTCAGAGCCAGGGGAGGCAAGTGAGGCACTGCAGCCCCACCAGCTCACTCTGCCTTCAGTCATCTCCCAGCTGCCTACCTCCTTCCTTGCAGCCAGTCTCCTCCACTTTAGTTTCAGTGCTGCATTTTTAGAGCTCGACAGGGAGGGATATGGGGGCATAAGTGGAGCTAGTTGGCTCTGCCTCTCATTGCCTCCAGCTCTGCTAGTTATTTGCTCTGGCAGTCTGGTGCCACCTGCTGTTTGCCTCCCTGCCTCCCACCCTACTGGTCCTAAAAAGGTAAAGGGACCCCTGACAGTTAAGTCCAGTCATGGACGATTCTGGGGTTGCAGCGCTCATCTCGTTTTACTGGCCAAGGGAGCCAGCGTTTTTGTCTGCAGACAGCATCTGGGTCATGTGGCCAGCAGGACTAAGCCGCTTCTGGCGAAACCAGAGCAGCACACAGAAACACCATTTACCTTCCCGCCGGAACAGTACCTATTTATCTACTTGCACTTTGATGTGTTTTCAAACTGCTAGGTTGGCAGGAGCTGGGACCGAACAATGGGTGCTCACCCCATTGTGGGGATTTGAACCGCCGACCTTCTGATCGGCAAGCCCTAGGCTCTGTGGTTTAGACCACAGTGCCACCCATGTCCTAATGAGCATTAAGTTCCACTGCTCATAGCCATATTCAAGGAATATGAGAATGGGGAGGGGGCGGGAGAGTATCCATTTAAAGAGTATCCATTTAATGGCATGCTATGAATATCATGCTTATGAAGGGCATAGGTTAAAGTTGCAAATGCAAGCGCACTAACTTAGAACTCAGCTCCATTTAAATAAATGGAGCTAAAATGCCATTAGAACGGGGAAGTTTTATTTAGCCATTTATTTAGTCTAAAAATCATGTGCCACCAGCTAGACCAAAAGTAGCTCTCAGACTGACTGAACAGCAAAATATTTAAATATTTGGAATATTAAAACCATTTAAAATGAATTTTTAAAAACAAACAAACAAAAAACCTCACAGTGTTAAGATCAGGCAGACACATAAGGAACATTTTTTTACTCCTTCAAAGCATCTAGTAAGGTGGCTAGATGATCCTTTTTCATCAGGGAGTCCATAGGGAGGGTTCCATCATAAAGATGAGCTCATACTCTGAACTCAAGGAGAACCAGATTTGGACCTAGGACATTCCATGCTCTTTCTGGCATCAATTCCAAATACAACAAGGCACCAGATTTGAGGAGGTGAGTAAACCTTACGGACCCAATGCACCCTCACTGAAGGATGGAGCTGAAAATCTGGGCAGAGGAGATATAGGCAAACTACATTAACTGAAATTTGCTTAATGGAGATAACAGAACCAGACCAGCCCATAGGCATGATATGGAAATAAATCTCACATTTTTGTTGCTGTTTCCAAATCAAATATCCCTTTCTTCCTTCACATATCCAAATTACTAACTGTCACACGCAGACGCAAGCCAGTGGCTTCCAAATGAAAATGAACAACTTGGCACCCGACAACTAACAATAAGTGTTTTAGCCTGCTGTGACACTGCCCTCCCGTTCCCTGCAAATGCTTATTAATGACAATACTGTTTTTACGGCATCCATTACTGCACCGCTGAGAGGCGCCCTAAGGCAGCAGTTTTCAAACCAACTTTTTGGTGGTCTCAGTTTGCAGACATCAACACTTATTAACTACGCTGTTTGTTCTAACAACCATCCAGGAACATAGGGCAGGTGCCTTGCAAGGTTTCTCCAGCAACAGTCAAACCCCGGGTAATCTGGTGCTTGGATCCCTGTTTTGTACGCATGTGCATATATATATAATTGTTCCCTCTCCATTAGTTGAACCTTGTAAACCAGCTGCCTAATCGATTAAGGTGAAGGTTGACTTAGGGGAGAGTTGAGTGTCAACCAGCCCAGAGAATCTGAGGGCCTCTGGCATACCTGTGAAGATAGATGCTTTTATCCCAGAGAGCATCCTTGTTGTGCTCGTCTTTCAGAGATTTGTGTGCCACACATTCCTTGCCACTTGGGTCAACCCTGTCTTGAACATCAACCTTTCACTTAGTGTCAGCTTTCCTTGCCTGCTCCTTGTCTGAAATGTTACTCAGGACCAAGCTACGGGCCAAATCCCACTTGCGTAGCACTGCAGGTAACTCGCTGCTTGCTGCATCGAACACATCAAGTCTGAAGGGGACACCAACACATGTATCCAAACACACAGGAAACATGGGCACCCTGTCCCATTTTGCAGGATCAGTTCCAGCGAATGATGCCTGAATATGTGGACAAAAGATTTCCACCAAGCCCTCTTTCCCTCCCTGCCCTCCCAACAATTTGCTGCCCTTTCTCGTGACATCCAACTTCCTCTACCTAATGGTAGGGCAGGCTCTAACAATGGAGAATGATGTGCCTCAAGACCACAACCGTGTTTAGCGGCACTAAACTGGCATGAAGGAAATAAACAAGCAAGCCCCCGTTTCTGTCAGCTTCACAACCTGTCTAAGTTCATGGGTGGGGAACTTGTAGCCCCTCAGATATTGTTGTACTATCACTCCCATAATCCCTGAGTATTGGCCAAGTTGGCCAAGGCTATTGAGAGTCCAACATCTTGAAGGCCACATGTTCGTCATCCCAAGCTTAGATGATAAGGAGCATGCTTGTCAATGCTCATGGTTGCTTACTAGAAGAGCTTCTGTCCTGTTTTCAGCTGTACTTCAGTACCACCACTGAAAATGATTAAAGGACAATATTGTAACTCAGCAGAAGTCAAGTGATTCAGTAGGTCAATAGTTTTGCACTTGGTATTATAAAGCTTCTGACTCTAGGCTGACTTCTCTCAGTCAGCTGTTCCGGACCACTTCTACCTTTGTCTGACTGCACACACATTTATTTACTAATTTACACTCTTATTTATAGATCTTAAAATTAAAAAATTCAAAACGGCATACACTAAAATAAATGTTATAACATCAACATACTGCAACATTAGGTTTGCATTTGACGTCTCTGTTCTTCACCATCTACATAGATCTAGAGCAGAGGTGGGGAACCTGGGTTCCACCAGCTGTTGTTGCACTGCAATTCCCATCATCCCTTGCCATTGCTTTGCTGGTTGGGGCTTCTGGGATTTGGAGTACAACTTCTGGAAGGTCCCAGGTTCCCCACCTCTGAACTGGGGATTAACATGATCGGTCCCAGAACTACGTCCTTTGTTCATGAAATAACAGTCCTCATTTAAGGTTCTGGAAGTGAGCAAAATATCAGCTACTTATTTGTTTAGTTCAGTTGGTAGAAAAATGTTCAGAAACTGTTTGCCAGTGGGTGGATACTGCTAATAATTTGCTGTGCAATTGAGTAGAAAGAGTAGAAATCTTTCCCCTGCCTGGAGGAAAAGGGTTTGGGTTTTTTTGCTAGCATCTGTCTCATCTCAATCAAAATGCAAAAATCACAATAAAGAAGAGATTTTGAAAGAACTGAGGACCATGTTGTTCCGAGAATGTAGATGTTTTTAATGACTGAATGCCACGTATCATAGCCATTACATAGTTATTTATGAGGAAAGCATTGCTGTTATTATCTCAACTAATTGAAGATAGAGTCTGTCACCTAAATTTTTATTGTTTGTGTAAAATAAATGATACATCCTGACATTTTCCTGCCATTTAGCCTGAGTAAACATTTCTTTATTCAGAGAAAGAAAACTCACTATTTATCACTTTAGTGATTGTTCCATTGTGCATCCAATGGAAACTTAGTTTACGTTGGTGTTAGAAATTAAGGCATTTGTTTTTTAAATGCTATTTTGGTGCAAATTACGCACATGAGTCTTTGTTACTGTTTAGCACCTGTTTTCCAGCAAATATAGAAAAATTAGGCGCACAAATGTTTTAAAAAGGAATTAACAATAAAGGATATTTGTGGATGAGAAGAGGAAACTTTTAAAATTAATGTCATTGGAAGAAGAAGAAGTTAAGAATGGAAGCAAAATGCTTATTTCATACTCAGAGCCATTTTCCAATTTTCCAATTTAAATATATTATGTAAATCAGGAGATTTTTGTTGTTGTTGTTGTTAACGTCCCTTTGGTTATACCTCCTTCATTTATTTGCCAGCTTGAAGATAGAGAGAAGCCCTCCTGCACAGTCTCATTTATTGCTCTTGCTGCTCTTGCACTACGAAATGCCAGCAATATGAAGGCTGTGCCCACGCTAGGACATTATAATGTCTGTTTGTGTGCTATCTTCCTCACAAGTGATTTAAATGGGCAGTGCTTAATGTGATGTATTCACACTTTGTGTTCTTGTCCCCTTTCCACACTCCACAAGTTCCAGACATTTGAAGTCTGCCCTAGACATGCACACAGGTATTTGTGTATCTCTGTGTGCGCACACACCTTAAAAGAATAATAATGTGGAAACATGCAGCAACAAACTGCCACCAAAGCCAATGTTTTAAGCAAAGGCAAAACAGCATTTTTCTCTTTAAACATCATCATCATCATCATCATCATCATTATTATTATTGGAATACAAGTTTTCAACCTGCCAGGGTTGAGCAAAAGAGCAGATTAAATGTGTGTGAGTGTCTTAATACAGTGGTACCTCAGGTTACATACGCTTCAGGTTACAGACTCCGCTAACCCAGAAATATTACCTTGGGTTAAGAACTTTGCTTCAGGATGAGAACAGAAATCGTGCTCCGGCTGCGCGGTGGCAGCAGGAGGCCCCATTAGCTAAAGTGGTGCTTCAGGTTAAGAACAGTTTCAGGTTAAGAACAGACCTCCAGAACGAATTAAGTTCTTAACCCGAGGTACCACTGTATTGGTGCCTTTTATTGACCCTGCTGTGAAGATCAGGTGCAAGCATGCAATCATAGTACATCCAGAAAACTTTTACCAGTCTGAGCCCCCATTTAGGAAAGGTAGAAGGCTGTACCCACCCTGGGTTTCAGACCACACCTCAGGAGTCCCAATGCCTCTATTTATTATTATGAAACATAAAACGTCATCACAGCAAATACCCTAAAAATATTCCACATTATGCAATTTAATCTTGAATATATCTAGAAATATTGAAACTGGCTACAAATCTCTCTGTGTGTCTGTCTGTCTCTCTCTCCTCTCTCATATACACACTTTCACTCCAAAGCTAGCATTTTGCCAACTATAAGATATCAGGAGAATCGTGAGCTATGCAGCCTGTAGCATAATCTTTCTGCCACTGGCTTGATCTCTTTCTGCTGCATGCTGTTAGAAGGCTCACCCAAACTTTTTAAATGTTTTCATGATTTACGCAGAGAACTAAAAATCTGCAGAAAAATTAGAAGCTGCTTATATGCTCAGGATTCCACAACATATAACACTATCCTTATTGGAGGCTATATGCCACGTCCTGAAGCATCATCAGGGTTATGCAGATTTCTGGAGGAGCATTTATCGGGTATTTCCAGCACTGGTTATCCGAGCCCTCCCCACACTTTATGACAAAAGGACAGTCTGCCTCTGTTTGGGTTAATAGCTGCAGCTGTTCTGCTTCTAAGCAATCACCTAGTTGAAATGAATGAAGACTGTGGTGGATGGGAGACTTTCACTGGCTGCAGTCAGAAGGAAACAACCCAGAGGTCTTACGAAGGGAAAATACAAAGGATGCATAAATAATTGGTCAACTGTTTTCTTTGAAAAGGAAGATTTCTCCCTTAAGAGGGTGATCTGAAGGCACCTTATCTGTCACAAACTCTGCAAGACAGTGGATGATCTGCTTACCACCATGCACTGGGAACTATAGAAAACACCAAGACATGTTGCATAAGCAAGTACTGGTGTATAAGAAAATTTTGTGTGTGTGTGTGTGAATCATATAATACATTTGCAGTTGTATCTTTAAAAATCCACCTTTGTTCATATGCTGACATAAATCTGCTATCAGGAATCACAAGACAGAGAAACCAGTAGGAGAACACTTCAATCTCCCAGGACATTCTATACAAGATCTCAAAGTAGCTGTCTTATTACAAAAGAATTTCAGAAATAGACTGGAAAGAGAAGTTGCTGAATTGCAACTTATTACCAAACTTAAAACCATGGAGAGACCTGGTCTGAATAGAGACATTGGATTCTTCTCTCATTATACAGTACATGATAAAGCTATTTTTAGCTATCTCACCCCTTGCTTTTTCCTGTAAGACCAACTGCAGTCGTTAACAGTTGTCAACAGGTTTACCACACCTATCAGCCAATCAGCCAATCACCCATTCCCACGCCCCTTCTGAGTAATACCCCTCCCCACCCTCTCACTATATATAAGGGTCTGGTGACTTCTGTTTCAGTGTAGCTGAAAAGTGTGCATGCACACAAAAGCTCATACCAAGAACAAACTTAGTTGGTCTCTAAGGTGCTACTGGAAGGAATTTTTATTATTTATTTAGTTTGAATGTGCATTCATCACAGGCTACAATTATAGCGTGTGGTACCATGTTGCTTTGCTTTTGCACAATGAAAACAAATAAATAAAAATCAACAAATCTGCATATCCAGCAAATTTTTCTTTTCATTATTTCAGCATCCATCCACTGAAATTTGTCCCCATGACATAGTAAGATCTCATTCCCCACAAAACATTTCTTTCTCTCCAAATAAAGCATTTCAATATTTATATAAAGAGAAAGGCCTGATAGGCTTGCTCAGTCATTGGGCTCTTAGAATGGCTGGGGCTTTTTCTCACGAGATAAAAAGCTGAAATCTTCTACACACATAAACCAATTTGGCTTCATGGCTAGGAGCATGAAGACTAACTCCCACCCCCACAGATTGCGGTGTGTCCACATTGACTAGATAAAACACGTTGATGACATTTGGTACACATATAACCCAAGACATTCTGATTATTAGAAAAGCTCAGGAATGTCAGGCATTGAACCTTAGACCTTCTGCATGCAAAGCAGTTGCTCTGCCACTGGGCCACAGCCCAGCTCTTGCTAGAGCACAGCAGATTGACGCAGTTATAGACATTGCCAGAAAGAGCATTTCAAAGTCATGGGTCTGCATTAGAGAGCCCCCAAAGACATTTCTGTTCCAGTCTGCATTTGGTTAATGGTCTGTGTCAAGAATTGTTAGCTGCTGCTGATTTTAATTTAATGATTTTCAGTTTAATGGTATGTTTGGTAATTATTTTATTTATCTGAGCTTTAAAACTGCAAATTGCCTCTGCGAGGGCAGTGTGCCATGAAAGGTGAGTTAGCAATCCCTCAGATAGATAATCTTACTGGTTCTGGATTGGCAGCCCTAATGATGGAAATGTCCTCATTACCTCCCCATTTTGTCAGTTTCTCCATCGGAGAAGGATAGAGCTCTGCGCTGTGTGTGTACATCCTTAGTGTGTACAACTAAGCAGGGATATTTCTACAATTTGAACGGAGAATTCAGCCCGTTAGTTACCTTTCCAGAATGCTCCTTCCCCTCTGTCTTAGACCTTCCTTACACAGCCATTCAGCACCTTCAGACTAGCAACCAATGAAAGCATGGCAGCTATGACGACAACAATGACAATTCTGATGGTAGTAACTGTGTTGCCGGTGGCGTGCGCGCCAATCTCTTTCCCTGTGCTGGTTTGCAGAGGTGTTCAAACAGAGCTCAGAGAGTGACGGCTGAGATAGTCGTCTTTGTACCACGCACAATCCGTTTAGCCATTTGGCAACTTATCTCTTGCCGCACCTATAACAGTGTTTCCTTTCTATTTCAGTCAGGTAAGGTAGAAATAACCATAACAACCATGATGGTGTCATTCACTGAGCCATTATTATTTTTTACAGGCAACATTTCATGGTTCCAGGGAGTCTTGTAAACAATGGAATGAAGGCCAAAGTACACTTAGCTCCTGTTTAAACCATGCTTAAACCATGCTTTAAACCATGGTCTGCTTTTATTTTAAATGGGAAACAACCCTAGGGCCCCAATCTAGGATGTGCTTCCAATCTGGTATAGGAGCTCCATGCCAGTTTCCTGCCAAAAATTGCCCCCTCCTGGGTTCTCTTTGCACCCAAAAGTGCTGTTTCCTGTGAGTAACACCAAGGGGGCACGGGGGGGGGGGGGCATAGCCACTGTGGAACAATTAGCACATTGTTCCTTCCAAGTCAGGGCTACACAGCTGCTCTTTTTTCAGATAAAAGTGACCGATTTAAGCATGCTGTTTCAAAAAGTGTAAATAATGTTAGGGTGTGGTTTGGCTCTGAGTGTTTCATGATCATTCACTTCTGTCATGTCATCTGTGCACATTTAACAGCAGGAGGTGCCTGCCCTGATGAGCTTACCATCTTAGTTTCAGTAACACAGAAGAACTAATAACAATCATTTCAAAAATGCAGAAGAGCAAGGGGAGAAGCCTAGACAACAGGGAGTGAATATACACAATTAATATTTGGGTCCCTCCAGACTTACTTTTTATTGGGCATTGATGATCATGATGTTTTTAGAGTGGTTATAAGCTTTCAATATAGTTTGTGCCTGCAAAAGTTTTTAGGGGGGATATACTGCTTGGTTTCCCATTGGTGCATATCCCATAAAGGTAAAGGGTAAAGGGACCCCTGACCATTAGGTCCAGTTGTGACTAAGCCGCTTCTGGCGAACCAGAGCAGCGCACGGAAATGCCATTTACCTTCCTGCCAGAGCGGTACCTATTTATCTACTTGTACTTTGATGTGCTTTTGAACTGCTAGGTTGGCAGGAGCAGGGACCAAGCAACGGGAGCTCACCCCATCGCGGGGATTCGAACCACAGACCTTCTGATCGGCAAGTCCTAGGCTCTGTGGTTTAGACCACAGCGCCACCCATGTCCCATAGCTTCCTGCTAAAATCCTGTAGATTTCTATATCAGAAATGTTCCGGGGATGTGCATGTGTCTTCCTTTGTTACACTCTACTGGAAAACTGCACCTACAGGTGGCAATCATGCAATAACATTGAGGAAGCATGAGCAGATGACTAATAAAGTGGAATGACATGTCGATGGCCGAATATAAATTCACCACCAGATCCATTACCATTGCATCAATGACATCTTTTGGAATATACCCCACTCCCAGTCACCTGGAGAACAGGAGTCTAGAGTGGCCCTTTGTTTTGCTTTGCACTAAGGAGGAAGGAGTTAAACCAAATATTTCATTTCCAACAACTACATTCTGATTAGCAGCCGGAGTCACTTCAGGCAAATAAGGTGATTATGAATGAACCATTTGCACATCAGAAAGTTGTGGCAGTGTGGAAGCAAGAACTCCTGAGGATCGCAGTCTACTGTAGCAACTCACAGTCAAACCATTTTTTAAGCCCATCGTTGCTGGAATCCAGTTGAGTTCAGCATTTTAGACCTCTAACTTTAAAAATAAAATAAAAAATCCATACAAATTCCCTTCCAGTTTATTCAGTAAATCTAGTTTGTCATCATTTCATCTGTGATCTTCATTTGCTTATACCGCCAAATAATTCTGCAGATACTTTATTAGTTTGGGTCAGCTGATGTTAACTATAGGCTAATGCAAAAAGGAAAAAGGGGAAAATGACCAGAATAACATGTTTGTATTACAGCTCTTCCTCCATGATAGGGATGGGCAAATCTGCCCACTTCAGTTTCTCAATTTTTCATTTTTCTAGTATTAAGTTCTCCATTTTGCCACATCAGTCTTCAATTTTTAAAAAATATGCAAATCCATCAGCATTTTAGTGTGAACTTCTCTTAATATATATCTTGCATAACGATTTCTTCCATTGTAATGCATTTTGTTATTTTGAATAATGTATGCATTTTTGTGCATCTTTTACCACAGTAAAGGCATTTTTATGCACTTTGTTGGCTGGAGAGTGGTGCTGCAAAATGTGGAGATATGCAGAGATTCTGAGAAATTTGATTCCCCGCACCCTGCACATTTTAATGCAAAATCACCTAATTCACACTTCTTGAACCAATACGCAAACTGAAACATAGTTATCTTTTGAAAACTGCACTGGGATTCACAAATTTTGGGATGCAGTTTCCTCCAAGCAAACAATATGTACAAAAATGCAGTTGTTAGGTGAAAGTGCAAAAAAATATATGCAAATATAAATTAAATTAGCATACAAAAATGCATAGCATTGGGGAAATTACTTGCAAAAATGTGTATTTTCATCAAAAGGGCTTACAAATATATATTGATGATGAGAAACTCACACTAAAATGCTGACAAATGTTCACAAGGATTATTTTATTATATTTTATTTGCAAATTTCTGCAGAAACATGGAGAACTGAATTCAAGACTGGCGAAACACTGAGATACATTGGAATTCATCCATCCCTAGACTATAAGGCACAATAGGATTATTATGGTGGATTTCCACAGTCTAGATACAGTCTACAAAAATGCTTGGAAATTCTGCACTCTGTGGTATAATATAGCACAATGCCATTTTAAAATAGTATATGAACAAGATATCTTTCTTTGTCACTCAAATCAATTCTACTTTTTTTTCTAAAAGTGTTGAACCAAACCTCTGAACTGCTGCATAAATCATTAAGCGGCATTCACACTAACTTTTTAACAGGCATTTTAAAAGAAAGGGATGCCACATTAATTTTATATACGCTAGTAATATTTCATTGCATTCAAACTTTCCTGCCTAGGCTTTATCTCGTAGCCAATTCTAATTTATTGCTTAAGAGAAAAAAAATCTATCATGATAATGACGTATTTAGAAACAGCTGTTGGCAAAGGATTTTGTGTAGAAGAAAAAAAGAATTTCAGAGAAGAAACCACTACAAAATTGTTTTTGCCTGTTCTGGTTATGATGTTCTATGGAACATGGGAAATAGAGAATGGTAGCCATGTCTCTGGTACCTGAATGTAGACTTAGAGCAGACCTCCCCAAGGTGGCACCTTCCAAATGTTGTTGGACTTCATTTCCCATCAACCCCACCCAGCTTGGCCAATGGTCTGAGATGATGAGAGTTGTAGTCCAACATCATCTTGAAGGCATGGACTTGGGAAAGTCTGTGTTGGAGGAATGGAAAGGGAATTTGCAAAGCCTTCCTTTCTCCATCATTTGTGGCACACCAACAACTCCTTCAAAATCAAAATGACACATATGTACGCACATGTTGTGCGCGCACACACACTTTGTGCAGAAAGTCAGCTAATTTGACTTAAACATAGGGAAAACTGCCAGATCAGGTAGCATGACAGAAAAGGTGTTCAATAACAGTATTATTAGAATATTAAAATTGAAACACCAATCTTTGAAGGGATAGCACTTTATGATTCCAATTGTGGATAATTTAGATGGTTACCACTAAGAGGGAAAAATACTTCACATCTCTGTGCACTGGTGTTGTAGTGCTAAATTTTGAAATGCAGGATCTTATCATAACAGCCCCCAAGGCTATTGCCTAAGAAGAGTTAGTCCAAAAATGTGAGCAGTTGTGTTCATCCACACACCAAAGAGCAGCAGAACATAGCATAATGTCCAACTGATTTGAATCAGCAATCCTATGCATTAAACTTAGTGGTGCATTCTTCTGATTTCGTTGGTTCAACTTGCAAAAACATTGATCTTTTAATCTAAGTTCTTCAGCCAACTGAAATGCAAACTTGAGCTTCTACACTGACAAGCAAACAATCTTGCAGATAAGAGTTGACTTTTAAACTACTAGCTTGAAGTAGGAACCCCCGTCAAAGAAGAGGCAGGGAAGTATCTAGCCTCTACTTGATTATTTTCCAACTTCTTCTATGCTAATCTAGAAAGAAAAAAAGAAAAAAGTCTCATTCACTTGCCAGGATGGGGGTGGTCGTAAACCACCCTGTGATCTTTGGATGAAGGGCGATATAAAGGTAAAGGTAAAAGCTCCCCTGACTGTTAGGTCCAGTTGCGGACAACACTGGGGTTGCGGTGCTCATCTCGCTTTATTGGCCGAGGGAGCCGGCGTACAGCTTCCGGGTCATGTGGCCAGCATGACTAAGCCGCTTCTGGCGAACCAGAGCAGCGCACGGAAACGCCGTTTACCTTCCCACCGGAGTGGTACCTATTTATCTACTTGCACTTTGACGTGCTTTCAAACTGCTAGGTTGGCAGGAGCTGGGACTGAGCAATGGGAGAAATTTAATAAATAATGATGATGATGATGATGATCATCATCATAATACTATATTAAACCCTTAAAGGAAGTCATAATTACATGGAGCATCTATTGTTTAAGAGTGAAAAGTGGGTGAATGATGGAAACACATTTCCTCTCCCCCCCTCTGCTTCCTAGGAGAAGAGAGGGTTAAGCTGCCATGCATTAAAAGCAATGATTTTATGTTGAGGTCTCCAAGTCAGTGAATTTACATTTCATAAGAACACCCTGAGGGGCTTTCAGCTACTTTGCTTATAATGGTAGACAGATACATTTGCGGCAGAGAAGGCACAGCTTTGGGTCTGAGCATGGCCTCCCACCGCAGCCAGCCTCCTCATGGCACACATGTGCGAAGGGTGACTTACTTTTAAGTGGATAATGTGCACAGACACTTTTATGTGTTAGCTGGGAATAGCGCTCAGTAAAAAGAATCTGACTGTAATTACCAATAACGAGGATATAAATTTCGGGGCCCCGCTTTCTTAGCTGAATTGTGCTCACATTTTTAAAGCATTTACATTTTGCAGTTGCTGTATTTACAGCTTGACTGGAAGGAGCCTCGTTTTTCATCCACGCTGGATGATTTTAACTCTTTGGCCAAGGAGATGCTCCTCCTCTCTTCCCCTTCATTAGGGTTTCCAACAATTTCGATTCTATTTTTAGATGGTGAGCCCATGGGGCATAGAGATTGGGCTCCTAGAACATCACCTAGCACATAGTAGGCATTTGACAGACAAAAAGTAACAGGATTATGATGCAGTCATAGCAATGAGGCGTATGCAGACGTTGCCCTCCCCATGTGTTCACTGAACACACAGAAGACAGATAGGTTCACCCTAAATCTCAGCATCCGCACTGACCTCTTTCCTTGACCTCTGCACATTCAACGTTAGTATGAAAGGGGCTCCATGTGTGATCAGGAACTCGGGAGATCTTAGGGTTCCTGATTTCACAGAGGTTTCAAGAACTGCTAGACCTCCCTCCATGAACCTTTTAACTGAAGGTGACAGTTTCTCTGTGAAGTACCCTGTGACTCCGCACAGCCAGGGTGGCCATTGGATCCTCTGAAACAAGAAAGAGAAGTATTTTTGTTCCACTTGGCCCTTGCTTGAGTAACTTTGTTTTACATAGCCTTGGTTGTTCATTGGTCATGACTTCTGTCTTGCTCTTGGATTCTGCCTTCTGGTTTCTCCTCCCATTTTGTTCCTGATGGTTTGTGCCTTGACCCTGCTTCCTAATTTGCCCTGTGGCTCTGATGTATTCTCCATTCATGTCTATTGGCTGGTTCCAGAGCTTTTAGCTGCCCATGACCCAGCCCTAATAAGCAAGGGTCATGTCAACAGCTCAGGACCACAGCCCTTCAAGGATAGTGTCTCCTGATATGAATGGACCCAGACCCTGGGATCATCATCTGAAGCCTTTCTTTCAGTCCCTCAACCATGAGAGGTCTGGAGGGTAGCAACATGAAAACAGGCCTTTTCTGTGATGATTCCCTGTTTGTGGAATGCTTTCCCCAGGGAGGTTTGCCTGGCACTTTCATTACATTTTGCCAGGCTGATTACCATCCTATGGCCTTTTAAAGTGTGTGGGAGGACGGTTATTGGGTCATTTTTGTTTTGCTATATATTTTATGTTCTCCTTTTATACTCTTATGTTGTGAACAGCTCTGTGATCTTCGGATGAAAGGAAGTGTACAAATTTAATTAATAAAGAAAAAATGCAGCTCAGTGTTAGAGCATCAGCTTTGTGTGCAAGAAGCTCCTACATTAGGTTCAGTCCCCAGCATCTCCAGGTAGGACTGGGGGAGACAACAGCCAGAAGCTCTGGAGAGTCACTGTTAGTAAGTGTAGAGAGTACTGACCTTGATGGACCAATGGTTTGACTGAGTGTAAGGCAGTTTCCTATGTCTGGAGGGCCAGACAGAGAAGCTTTGAGGGCCATATTCAGCCTCTGGGACTGAGGTTCCCCACTCCTACCATAGTCCACTTTCCAACACAGCTTGAATGCTACACACCAATTTGTTCTCTCTTCTCCACTCCCCACACCATTATTGCAGCTACTAGAGTACATGTGACCATTCTTAGGCTTACTTCCAAGCATAGCAAAGTACTGGAAGAGTGGAATGAATGAATGAATGAATGGCAGAACAGGTACCACAGAACCACAGAAGCTACTGTCTGCAGAAATAATCAGTATCTGCTACAATGTTGCGGGGACACACACACACACACACACACAGATCCAGTTTTCACCTAAAGAAAAAATATACTCACTAATAGATTCATATCTATTAGTTCACAACTATTCAAGTGAGAGCTTGCCAGGGTAAAGGCGGAAATGTAAATCATCTCCCCCCCCCCAAAAAAATCTCAAGGCAGTGGCTTTTTCATCTTTTGTTCAATCAAGATCCTGTGAAGATACTTTTATAAAGAGCACAAGAAAGGCTGTATTTTGCAGGGCCCCAGAGCTGTTTCTCCATCTTACTGCTATGCACTTTTTGACAGACTACCGGTCCCTAAGTCATTTGCATTCCCCTTGTTTTAGGCTGAAGGATTTCTGATTTTTCATGCGGCAAGCCAACTGTATGTGTTCCTCAAGAAAACAGTACAAAATCGACACTCTAAAGTCCTTTGCACAGTCTTTATATTGAGGGCAACTGGGAAGGTGGTCTACAGGTGACTATTGTAATGACATTTCCTTCCATTCCCAATGATCAACAAGTCCTGATCTTTGAGTAATTTAGTTTGGGCAGCAAAACAATGCAGCGTTTTCTTTCCTGCTTGTGTTGTCGGGACCTAAACATTGACCCAATGTGCAGCAGCTGTGAAAAAGGCACTCTCCAGGCTAGGAATCATTAGGGAAGCAATAAAAATAAAAAATCAGTACAATAACACCTTTAAGAAAATGGATGCCATACTTGGCATTCTGCATATAGTTCTGGTCATTGCATCTTAACAAAGGTGGTTGTTGAGCTGCTAAAGGTGCAAAAAAGGGAAGATGATTGTTGCTGAATATTCAGCAACTTGCTGAATGAAGCTGAGCATTGAAAGATGGAATGCAGATAAAAGAAAGTACTTTTTCATGCAGGACATTCTGAAACTCGCTCCCATAGGATATACTGTGACAGCCACCAATTTAAAACAAAAAGAATTCCTTCCAGTAGCACCTTAAAGACCAACTAAGTTAGTTCTTGGTATGAGCTTTCGTGTGCATGCACACTTCTTCCGATACCATGTTTTGACTCTGGCAGACCAACACAGCTACCTATCTGTAAACAGCCACCAATTTAGATAGCTTTAAAAAATGACCTCACCTTGCCAACAAAGGTCCGTATAGTTAAAGCTATGGTTTTCCCAGTAGTGATGTATGGAAGTGAGAGTTGGACCATAAAGAAGGCTGATCGCCGAAGAATTGATGCTTTTGAATTATGGTGCTGGAGGAGACTCTTAAGAGTCCCATGGACTGCAAGAAGATCAAACCTATTCATTCTGAAGGAAATCAGCCCTGAGTGCTCACTGGAAAGACAGATCCTGAAGCTGAGGCTCCAGTACTTTGGCCACCTCATGAGAAGAGAAGACTCCCTGGATAAGACCCTGATGTTGGGAAAGATGGAGGGCACAAGGAGAAGGGGATGACAGAGGATGAGATGGTTGGATAGTGTTCTTGAAGCTACCAGCATGAGTTTGACCAAACTGTGGGAGGCAGTGGAAGACAGGAGTGCCTGGCGTGCTCTGGTCCATGGGGTCACGAAGAGTCAGACACGACTAAACGACTAAACAACAACAACAACGAGTGCTCTGATGGGTTTCACAGTCTATGATTACCACTACGGGACTGGGAAATGAAGCTACTTGTGCTGGGCAGAACTGTTAAGACAATTGTCGTGCCCCGTACAATGTTGATTCTACTTCTGTGAAAGCAAATCCCTCAAAGTTAATGATTTAATTTCCCCCAATGCTAATAATACCATTTTCAGTAGTTTCATCCTGGCACAGAACAAGAATTTCCAGGATATGGGTTCTCGGCTCTTTTTAGTGCATTATTCTATTTAGCAGGTCTAATGATGACATTCCATTCAAAATTAAACACTTAGGAAGATTGGCAGGAAACGCTAAAGTAGGAAATGCCTTTTTGTGCTTTCCCCCCCTCCACCCAAAAAAGGAACGGAAATGAAGAAAACCAAATGAAAGTTTTCTTCAGCGTATTAAAAGCGCACAGCTAGATGAGGAATTGGCAGGGCCATTAAGGGTAGGAAGGAATGGGTCGTCAGTGACAAATGAAGACAGTATTACTGAGAGACTGGATGAGTATTTGTGCCCGAGTCTTTATGAAAGAAGCTTAAGGTCATGTCCCGGATATTGGGATCCATTTTTTGGAAATGTTTATGATCACGCCAGGGCAGATTGTCAAGCAATTAGAACTATTACCGTAATTAGAACTGTTAAGCGCTGACAGGGCACGAGGCCCCAGATTAACTGTATTTCAGAATTGTAAAAGGAAATATCAATGAAAGCAAGAAAGTCTTTAGTAGGGGTGCTTAATAACTCATTAAAGAGAAAGCTGTTCTGCTGCATGCATATAAAGCAGCCTGGCTAGGTTAAGAGCACAAGTTCTCATATATGAAGCAACCTTAAAGAGAGTCAGATAGTTGATCTATCCAGCCTGGTACTGGCTACTCTGACCAGCAGCCGATCTCTCACATCACAGGCAAAGGTCTTCTCCAGTCTTGTTAACTAGTATTGGTGCCATAGATTGAACCTGGGACTTTCTGCATTAAAAAAAAATGGCCGGCCCATTCCCATGTGGCAACCCTCTGATGTGTACTCACATAAGCCTCCATCATGCAATACATACATGGAGGAAAGTACTGCTCCACCAACTTCAGTCTGTCCTTCAGCCAGCCACCACCTGCCTGCTTTCTTACTTACCGCCAGTCCAGGGAGTGGCACTGCCTAACAGATTCCTCTCTTTAGTCTCAGTGTTATCCCTATAGAACTCAGCAGGGGTGAGGATGGGGACAAACCTAACTGGCTGTGCCTCTGGCGCCACCTGCTGTTGGCCTCCCTCCCTCCTGTCCCACTGGCCACCAGCCACCACTGCCTCCAGTAAAGGGGAAATGCTGAGCAGATCCCTTTCTGATGATATTCATCAGTGATCAGACTCACGCAGAAGCTGGCAATCTTTCAGGCACCCTGCAGCCAAGGGTTTAAATTATCCTAACCAGCACTTTGAATTGATCTCAGATTCCCAAACTGGAATCAGTGCACAGTGGTAGCTCAGGTTACAGACATTTCAGGTTACAGACTCCACTAACCCAGGAATAGTACCTCGGGTTAAGAACTTTACCTCAGGATGAGAACAGAAATCGTGCGGCGGTGTCGCGGCAGTAGCGGGAGGCCCCATTAGCTAAAGTGGTACCTCAGGTTAAGAACAGTTTCAGGTTAAGAATGGACCTACAGAACGAATTCAGTTCTTAACCCAAGGTACCACTGTACTTGGGAAAACTTCAGAGTCACCCCTGCACCACCCTCATGCAGTTTCTATTCTCCAAAGGCAGTCCCATGTAGAACACTTTGCAGTACAGTAATCTAGCCTACATAGAATATACTGTAGTAGTCTCTGAAACAAAAAAGTTTTTGTTTTGTTTTTTGCAGTACCAGAGTAATCTGCAGGCTGCTAAAGGGTAAAGGGACCCCTGACCATTAGGTCCAGTTGTGACTGACTCTGGGGTTGCAGCGCTCATCTCGCTTTTTTCACCAAGGGAACTGGCGTACAGCTTCCGGGTCATGTGGCCAGCATGACTAAGCCGCTTCTGGCGAACCAGAGCAGCACACAGAAATGCCGTTTACCTTCCCGCCGGAGTGGTACCTATTTTTCTACTTGCACTTTGACGTGCTTTCGAACTGCTAGGTTGGCAGGAGTAGGGACCGAACAACGGGAGCTCACCCCATCGCGGGGATTTGAAATGCCAACCTTCTGATCGGCAAGTCCTAGGCTCTGTGGTTTAACCCACAGCGCCACCCACGGTTCCCACAGGCTGCTAAGTTATAAACTAATTCATGTTTTTGAACAGTATTCAGAAACCCTCCCCAAAATACATGGCAATTTTCCAGTCAGGTTGTTACATGCACTACAGTGGTCTTATGCCACAACATAGAGAAACAATCCTTTGTTTATTCCTACTTATATGGAAAAACTCCCCCCCCCCCCATTTATTGAATATCTTCTCTTGGCCTAAAAAAAGTCACTTCTGGGTCACAGGTAGCTAAGTTATTATTGTAAAACAAATTTAGAAGAGATTGGGCTTTTTATTTAGAAATACAATTTCAAAATAAGTTTCTGAATTTATTAGAGACTAACATGAAAACATACCCTGACCATCCAAAAAACACAATTTCTACCGTCTCCCTCAAAACATGCAAAGCCATTTAAAGCGGCTTCCTCTAAAAAATGATCAAAATTGCCTCTCGCCATGAGAAATCCACTCTGCTTCCACAATATCATTGCAGCCCAGGGCCCTCCAAATTTACCATGTCCAATTAAAATCATGAAATTAAAATCTGGATTAAGCATCCAAGCAAAACCTTTCCAGATGGGTATATATATTATCTCTCTGTCATTATTGCTTAAGTATAAATCCCAAGCACTTATCTGAGCAATGCACTTACAGACAAAATTGTACAGCGTCCATGGGCGTGAGGCAAAAGCGAAAAGCAAAATGGGTGGGGTTGCTAGCCCCTGCCTCAGCAGCTGAAGGATAAAACATATGGTATCTCTAGGAGTGGTGAGAAACCTCAGTCCCAGGAGGGAAATGCAAGTCTCCAGCCCTCTCCACCAAGCCCTCTACCCAGGCAATGTCCCCAATGAGGCGTCTGCTGCTCTTCTGGCTTACCAACAGAGCAGGTCACTGGTGCCTAGAAAGTCACCTTGAGTCCCTGTCATGGAAAAAGGTGGGGTATAAATAAATAATACAATCATCCTGAGATGGTAGAAGGGGGACAAGGCAGAGGGTGCTCAGCATTGTGTGGGCAGTGGAGCCAGTCTGATGCTCCCAGGGCTGCATCTATGCTGTTACCACACCGCTCCAAGCTCTCACTGCCTTGCCCCTAGTTTCTCAGGCCACATGCACAACATGCATTCAAAGGACTGTGATATCACTTTAAATAGCCATGGCTTCCCCAATTTTAGGAACTAGTTTGCTTAGGGTGTGGAGAGTTGTTAGGAGACCCTCCTATTTCCTGCCCAGAGCTACACTTCCTAGAGTTCTCTGGGAGGAAAAGTTGATAATAAACTACTCTAGGAATTGTAGTTCCGCCAGAAGAATAGGAGTGTCCGAATGATTCCCAACAGGACAAATATATGGCTGCTTCTGATGTGTGAGCTCCATTCTGAAAAACTGAAACATACATGATCTTTTCTAACATATGCATTAAAAATAATAATTAAAAATCCAATTTGGTGGAATGGATGCATTTTTGCAAGCAATTTTATCTCTTATAATGTAGTTGTGTACATTATTTTCATTAATAGAGGCATACTTGCGCATGTTGGGGTTGAATGGAATCCTAACAAAATTCAGCTGAGTACAAATGTCAAAGGATTGCTGTCATTGTTTCAGGAAGTGCAAATTAAATGGGTTTGTGCAAAAATTCAAACTGGATGGATTGCTTCCCCATGACCCTCAGTGACATCAGTAGCTGCCCTTTACTCCAGAAATAACCTGACAGCCCATCATGATGCAAAGAGACATTGGGAAAGAATCGCTTGGCAGGAAGAGAATAGTGTTTATACCTTTATCTTGCCAGCTTGGTGTTCCGGATTCTTGATGTCCCAGATTTTGTTCAGATACATTTATATTTCACAGATGACCATTGCAGTCCCTTGGTTTCAAGCCTTGGTTGATAGCCAAAATGGGAAGGAGAGCGCTCTCTCTATCGGCTTCTTCCTCTTCCCAGCTATCTTTTTATTGCTTCCTTCCCTCATTATTCTTCTTAAAGACAGACTTAGAAAGAAATTTAGTATCTTTGTGACTTTAATCATTATTCATTTCATCCCCCTCCTTATTTATTAATAATCCCATACTTCTCCTGGTGATATATTTATACATTCCGTTCACATTCCTTGAGGAACCTTTTGCTTGAAAAAGAAGAAGAAAGAAAGCTTTTCATAATGCATAAAAATGCTAACTGCTTTTAAAAGATTGCTAAAGAATGTTTCCTTTGCTTAAAAAAATAGCATTCAGTGAACTTGCACGCACACACACACTGTTTTGCACAGAGACACTAAAGAATATTGTAGCACCTTAGAAGGCTATAAATAAGGGAGGGATGGAGAACCTCTGGCCCTCCAGATGTTGTGGGACTGTAGCTCTCATCATCCCCAGCCAGCATGGACAATGATCAGGGATAATGGGAGCTGTAGTCCAGCAACATCCGGGGGACTAGAGGTTTGTCTTAACATATATACAGTAAGTATATATGTGTGTGTGTGTGTGTGTGTGTGTGTGTGTGTGTGTGTGTGTAAACATAGATAATGGGGCAGTCATCTGTTTAAATAACTCTTCACTGATTGTTCATATGAGGTTTACAATCCAATTATGGATGCTTACTCAGAAGTAAGCCTCACTGTGTTCAATGGGTCTCATTCTCTAGCTTTTACAGTTCCATCATAGTCAATTAACCAGTCAGTTAAGTTAAGTTTACATAAGTAGTTGTTGAAAGAATTTTTTAAAAAATACTTTAAATGTGCCAATTAATTCAGCAGAGGCCCCATTGTTAGTAGTTATGCACAAACTAACTCCATTGCATTTCAGCTGCACAAACTCAGATGAATCTCTTCTGCAGTTCAAGATCTCACATTCCAAATTTTGAATCAAAGCTGAATATTATCGTATGTGCATTACTGAAATGCATCTTAGACAGTATACTGTGCTCACTGTTCTGGGAATTAAGCATAGTGAACTCAGTGAGACTGCTTTCTCAGCTGACGTGTACAGGATTGCCCTACTGGAAAGGTGGCGCATTAGTGACAACATTCCTCACCCACACCTGTGTGGCATAATGTCACATGTCATGACACAGTGTTCTCAAATTAGCTATTGTCACATGTGCTTTGTTTGCAAAGCGATTGACATGGAGCCACAGGTGGACAGGAGCAACAGCAATGTCACCTGCAATAAATTTCAGTTCTAATAATGAACATATTTCAATTTCAACACATCTGAGTCAAGGCATGTTATATTCACAGGTTAGATTTGTAGCATGAACTTGACTGATTATGGAATTTTGAATCAATTGAATTTAAATGTTGTTAATCAATTAATCTGGCCAGCTAATCTACCTAATGCTGCAGCCTTGAATTCTAGGTAATTAATCTTGTAAACTGCCCTGGAATCAATTTTGACAAAGGATGGTATATACAGTTTTATCTATTTATTAATTAATTACAGAAATATGGGGAGAGGGAGAAGGAAGGAGAGAATCATAGAATTGTAGTGTTGGATGGAACCCAGAAGATCATCTAGTTCAACTCCCTGCAATACAGGAACATGCAGCTGTCCCATACAGGGATCGATCCTGCAACCTTGGCATTAACAGCACCACACTGTCACCAACTGAGCATGGCAAGCTTTTGTGGACTGTATACGAAGGTGGGTTTCAATTCAGTGTACATGTAAAGGTGAATCTACCTAATCTGCACTTTACAAGACAACTCAAGAACCGAAACACAGCCATCCTTTGAAATGCACACTTCCCTGAATTTTGCAATATAGTTCTCTAGCCAAGTATTGTATAAAAACATGCATATACTAAAGTGTGCATAGAAATGCATATATTAGTGTAAATAATAATTTAAAATGAATCATATTAGGCAAAAATGCATATGAACACATGTATATTAGGATAAACAAGGATGTGGGTGGCGCTGTGGGACGTGGGTGGTGCTTCTTAGGAGGAGGGCTGTAGATCAGTGGGTAGAGCATCTGCTTTGCATGCAGAAGGTCTCAGGTTCAATCCCAGACATCTCCAGATAGGACAGGGAATGTCCCTTGCCTGAAACCACGAAGAGCTTCTGCCAGTCAGTGTAGAGAATACTGAGCTGGATGAACCAAAAGTCTGCCTCAGTATAAGGCAATTTCCTATGTGATAGTCCTTCAGATATTGAGATAATATTATCATGTCCTTCCCTAGCCTTTTCTTCTCCATGTGAAACAGACTCAGATCTTTGAATGTTTCCTCATCAAACCTTGATATCGTTCCCCTTTGAAATCCACTCCAAACTGTAATGTTGTGTGTTACGGAATTCTCATACATAGACTCTTCATAGAACTAGAGTTTGCAGGGTTCCTTCAATTGATGCAATGAGATTTAGCAGGTGTCAATGAGTTGTGCTGCATTGACCTACATACAGCTGGTTACAGCAAATAACACTAAGCTCAATCGTGGCTTAGTGGGAATGTGCAACCCGCAGAGGAGGTTGTGGCTGCTGCTTGCGTCCTTCTGCTGCTGCACTGCTGTGAGCGCAGCCATGGTTTACCTTCGCATGTTGTATGAACTTGAGCTTGTGGCTTGTCCCCACCAGAAACACATGAGCTGCAAAGTCCAGAACAAACCTTGGTTACAGCTCACGGTTTGTCTGGAAGGAGACAAACCATGACCTCCGATTCAGGTGATGCAATAAGCCAAATATGGGGCATAGAAGCAGGAGTGCAACAACCCTGATCTCCGCTCCAGGTACTCTCACACTGACACTTTTCATGCTAAACCATGGTATGTCTCAGCAGTAGGTGTGAACCAGATCATTGTAAAAGACATCATAATTAATTCACAAGAGGAGGGGGAGGACAACTGCTCAGAAGCTGCTTTAGGCAGCAATCTTTGAAAGCAGATCCCCTTGAACTCAGTGGGACGTAGTTCCAAGTAAACATTCATAGGTTGTGGCCACGCCTAGTATCTCCAGCTCTGTTTGTGATGCGCGACCTGTGCCTTGAACAATCCCATCACAACAGGCAAAAGTGTTTCTCCATGCTGTGGGGGGAAAACTGCAGTCACTGACATTCTGCTTGTCATGTTTTCGTTAAAGACCCAGAGCCTCCACGAGAGGGGGGGGGAGTGACAACCCCACTGTTTAATTATTAGAGCCTGTGGATAGGAACCTGGGAGCAACGTGACAATGTGTGCAGTAACGACACCACAATGAGAGCAAACTAATGTGCCATGAATATTCATCAGGCACAAGCGATTTGTGAGAACTGAATCTAAACAAAAGCAAAACAAGGGCAGAGGAAGCGGGATTTCGCAAACCAAAGCCAAGGCGGTAAAAGTGTAAAAGCAGCACAGCCACCTTTGGCATTGTGATTCACGTGCCACTTCTTTGGCACACCCCCCCCCCCGCAAAACCCCACCACCACCCTTAGTTTTCTGTGCATATGTAACCATTTTAGAACTTCAGGCTGTGTCCGGTTCTGGGCACCACAGTTTAAGAATGCCATTGACCAGTTGTGATGTGTGTGGAGGGACGCTGGTGGCGCTGTGGGTTAAACCACAGAGCCTAGGACTTGCCGATCAGAAGGTCGGGGGTTTGAATCCCCGCGATGGGGTGAGCTCCCGTGGCTCGGTCCCTGCTCCTGCCAAACTAGCAGTTCCAAAGCACTTCAAAGTGCAAGTAGAAAAATAGGTACCCGCTCTGGCGGAAAGGTAAACCGCGTTTCTGTGTGCTGCTCCGGTTCGCCAGAAGCGGCTTAGTCATGCTGGCCACATGACCTGGAAGCTGTATGTCTGCTCCCTCGGCCAATAGAGCAAGATGAGCGCTGCAACCCCAGAGTTGGTCACGACTGGACCTAATGGTCAGGGGTCCTTTTACCTTTAATGTGTGCAGAGGAGAGCAACCAAGTTGGTCAAAGGTCTGGATAACTAAGCCTTCAGAGGAATAAGTTGGGTATGCTTAGCCTGGAGAAGAAAAGACTGTTAGGTGATAAGATAGCCACCCTCAAATATCTGAAGGGCTGTCACATGGAAGAGGGAGCAAGCTTGTTTTTCCCTGCTCCAGGGGGCAGGACTTGAACCAATGCATTCAAATTACAAGAAAGGAGACTGCAACACAATATTAGAAAGAACTTTAGGGTGGCAGTCTTGTCCCAACTCCGAACACCAGCCCTGGTTCTGGGTAACCCTGAGGATCCTTGGAAGCTTGTCAGAGGCCCATCAATGAGAACACTAAACTTGGGTAAAGGTAAAGGTACCCCTGACCATCAGGTCCAGTCACAGACGACTCTGGGGTTGTGGCGTTCATCTCGCCCTATAGGCCGAGGGAGCCGGCATTTGTCCACAGACAGCTTCCGGGTCATGTGGCCAGCATGACTAAGCCGCTTCTGGTGAACCAGAGCAGCACACGGAAATGTCGTTTACCTTCCCATTGGAGTGGTACCTATTTATCTACTTGCACTTGACATACTTTCGAACTGCTAGGTGGGCAGGAGCAAGGACCAAGCAACCCTGTTGCGGGGATTCGAACCACCGACCTTCTGATCTGGGCTCTGTGGTTTAGACCACAGCGTCACCTGCGTCCCACTAAACTTGGGAGCAAAACTTTATTCACATGCTGTTGGGTTTGCACTTCGTAAAGTATGCTGAGAAGTGTGATATAACTTTAAATAAATAAATAAGGGTCAGAACTGGTGAGGAACAACAGGCTTGGCTGACAACTTGCAGGACGAGTGAGCATATTAGCACCCCCCCTACACACACACACACACACACAATATTGCCAGAAATGTGTTGTTGTCTCATCACAGATGGTTTGCAATTCCAGGGCAGACAGGCTGATCTCTCTGGTAGCCAGCCGTCCCGCCCCCTGAAGTTGGTCACATATGGGGAAAGAAACCGGAAAGCGCAATTCGACATCTGATTTGTTTATGAGCTCTCTAGACACACTGTCATATGCGATGAGTGTTGTTTTATAATAATCAGTGGGTTAAGGAAATAAATACCGCTGTGTTAATTCTAAGCTGTTTTCCCCTGAATTGTTTTCTAAGCAACAATCTGACTCAATTCCTGCGACGTGCCTTTCAGCTGAGGAACAGCCTCTAAAAATATTGCACTTGTCATTTTTGTCTGAGATTTTGATCCCTGACCTTTGCCTTCCATGCTGCTGAGTTGTTGTCAAGGTCAGGTTTAAAAAATTCATGCATCAGCATGGCAGATGATGTAAACTCTTGTGCACCTGACATCTCACGCATGCATAGCTTAGCCGTGGCACGGATGAGTCAGTGCCAAATATAGAAACAAATAGGAGCTGTCCATACGCAGGCATGGAGAGTGCTGCCTGCGTTTTTAGCAATCGGAAATCTCAAGGTGTTTTTATCTCAAGTTTCCTCATTACAGAGCATTATGCTGTGAGCTATTGCAGTGGATGAACTTCTCTGGAAGCAAAGGGAACCTCAAGTTCTCTTCCAATCTACAATGTGCCATAATCTATTCCTGATGCACTTTAATTTCTTTCTCTCTCTCTTTCTCTCTCTCTCTCTCTCTCTCCGCGCTAGTCAAAATGCTGATTGTTCTTCATGCACTAGGCACATATAATCCTTTTCATCTTACGTCACATACAAAGGCATAATCACTGGGATGAGCCATGTTTTCTCTGCGGACTTGAAGCCTCTTAAATCAATATCATATAGAGGATTGTAGGAGACAGGAGGGAAAGGACTGAAAGATAATGCATTGGAAAGCGGGAGGGTGTGAAAAGTAGGGGTTTAAGAGGAAAATGTATCTTGACTTGAACCGAAACTGTGTTTTGTTGTTTTTCTCAATTTTAATGAAAGCACAAATTCATCTTCAGTATGAACAGAGGGAAGAAATATGGCACAATGTAACAAAAGTATTTGAGTGCTGCTTTTAAATTATGATTTGCAGAAAGATTTATTGGAATGATCATTTAATGCTCTATGGTTAACTGCATAATTAAAAGGCAAACAATAAGGCTGCAGTTCTGTGCCCACCTACTTGCAACTAAGCCCCACTGAACCTGGTGGGATTTAGGACCCCCTCTGCACCAGACATTACAAGCACTATGATACCCCAAAGAATCCTGGGAGCTGTAGTTTGTAAAGGATGCTGAGTAATGTTAGGAGACCCCTCTTCCTCTCCCAGAGCTACAATTCCCAGAGTTCCCCAGGAAGGGTAATTGACTGTTAACCCATTTTGGAAATTATTGCTTTGCAAGGGGAATAAAAAAACAAGCCCCCGTTCCCTATGCATCCATCCATTTGTCACTGGTCTTTTCCATTGAAACTTTGGGGATAAAACATGCATCTGAAAAGCATTTTTCAACCCTCCACCAACTAAGCTGCATGCATAGGAAGAAGGTGTTTGTGCTTGTGGTCTTAAAATATAATGTAAGGAGGAAAAAGAAGCCGCCAAATTACAGTTTAATGAAAATATTAATTAATGAAGTGCAGTTACGGAATAATTGCATAATTTCACACATCGTTGAGTGTCTTGTAAACATATTTTAAAAATTAAATTCACATGTACAAAGCATTTTTAATAAGTTCCTTTTTTTCCATGAGACCCAACCAGTTCCGTCTTTTAGAGGATGATTAAGGAGTAGCAGAGGAATGTCAATGATGGATGCAGCCACTGAAGAACAACCCCTGGTTTCAGAATACAAAGGCCAGCTCATCTACAGATTAAAATAAAATAAAATAAAAAGGTAAAGGACCCCTGGATGGTTAAGTCAAGTCAAAGGCAACCACAGGGTGCGAAGCTCATTTCACTTTCAGGCCAAGGGAGTCAGTGTTTGTCTGCAGACAGCTTTCCAGGTCATGTGGCCAGCATGACTAAACCATTTCTGGTGTAATGGAACACCATGACACAGAAATGCTGTTTACCTTCCTGCCACAGTGGTACCTATTTATCTACTTGCACTGGCATGCTTTCAAACTGCTAGGTTGGCAGGAGTTGGGGCAGAGCAACGGGAGCTCACTCCATTATGGGGATACGAACCACCGACCTTCTGATCAGCAAGCCCAAGAGGCTCAGTGGTTTAGACCACAGTGCCACCCGTGTCCCTTTACCTTTACAATAAATTAAATAGATTGGGTTCAGCAAGGGACAACGTTGCTACCTTCCATCCCTGTCCCACACACCTGCTTTGGATGCCAGAGAGAAAAACACCCACTTTGGCATTTAGATTGTTCACATGTCAACAATCACATGAAGAGAAGGCATGCTTCTGTCAAGCCCCGTTTTGCACAGCAGCACCCTCTTAAAAGCCCAAATCGGTGCATCTTAGCTCAGTGTTGTCTAAATTGACTGGCAGCTGCTCTCCAGGGCTTCATACAGGAGGTTTTCCCAGCCCTACCTGGAAATGCTGGGGCTTGAACCTGGGATGTTCTACATGCAAGGAAGACGCTCTAGCCACTGAGCTATGGCTCTTCCCAACAATAGTGCTGCACGGGGGAAATACCCCACTTCCAAAACTTAGGTATGCATGCCAGCATGGACTGCCACTACACCAGTCTCAGTTCTGGTTCATGCTCTCAGTTCTGGGGGAACTGATTCCGAGTCCTTTCCCCACTCCCCCAACTTCCTCTAGATGATGAGCATCGCCAGCAGATTTTCCAATTTCAACCATCCATTCGGAGCGGAGTTTCTTTGTGCGCGAGGTTCTCCAGATCGGGGCTGCAGTGTGTGACTCAAGTGAGATGATGAAGAAGCTTTGGTCTATAGCTGTTAAAAAGTTTCAGGTTTCATTGCTGAGTGCCATCCAATCCCCCATAAGTGGTTTCTTACAGGTCATCAGAAGCCGAGAAGAATGACTGCCTCTCCCATTCCCTTCTCTTCTTTCGTTTTGAGCTTAAGTGCCATCGAGATGGAGGCAATAATGATTTTATACATCAGTATTGAGGGTGTGTGGGTTCCTCCCCCCTCCCCCCACTCTAATCTGCATGCAATCAGGTGCTCTCCTGATTTTAAAACTTTACCATGTAATGATAGAGAAAATTATCTAGGGGCACCGGATGAAGTTTTCCAGTAGAGCTTTCTATCCACTTCAGTACTGCTGACCTGCTATTATGTTAATTTCAATGGTGTGTCTACCAAGGCAATTAAAATTCCAAGCGTTAAACTCATTATCAGCTTAATGTTCATATTTGCGTTTTAAGCTTGACTTCAGAACTCATAATCCCAGGCAAAAGCATATACAAAATTCAAGCTGGTAAAATCCAGAATAGAATAAAAATAGGAAACAGCTCAGATAAGGCTAATGAACAAAACAAGAAAAGAAGTAGGTGGCATCTGTAGGAGGCAGTCTGGGCATCTGGTCTAGAAATAAGCTGGTACAAGGTTCATCAATGCGGTGGGAAAGGAATTTCACTGCAGTGAATTCACTTGATCTGTGCACTCTAGGTTAATATGTGGCTGGGACATAGTTGTTCTCCTACTAAGCTCCATGGTGGACTAAGGACTCCTTCCTTCCTTCCTTCCTTCCTTCCTTCCTTCCTTCCTTCCTTCCTTCCTTCCTTCCTTCCTTCCTTCCTTCCTTGACAAATTGCAGCTGCTTGGATCAGCTCTTGTCTCACATCTTGGCAATATGTCTGCAATTCTCCCTTGAGAATGTTGCGATCTCATAAAGTACTATCACTGTCAGGGTGGTTATGTAGTAGGTGTGGTTGACCTACAGTGCTGCAGGTGTTACTGGAACTCCAACTCTCATCATCCCTGACCGCTGGGCATGCTGGCTGGGGCTGGTGGGAGTTGGAGTCCAACAATATCTAGAGGGTCACAAATTAGCCACCCCTGCCTTTCCTATGGTTTCATGGTGAGAGCTATGCCCTTGCAATCAATAATAAAAAAGAAGGCACTCAATGGCCATTAGTCTGCCTTGTAAGTATTTTGTAAGTTTTAAAACATTTTAATTACTAAATCCAATTACTAAAGTTTTTCCCCTAGATGAGGAAGCATTGCCTTCACTCCAGCTCAGACTTGTTTGCCCTTAACGATGTCAGCACATAGCTTAATCTGATTGGCTGTGTGGCATTGTGACATCATCCTATACATTATGCGATCCTTAACTGTCTGTGATCATTCTGAGAAGGAGAGGGGAGTTTGAACCAAGAAAGTGTGCTGCTGAGGCTGTTGCAGATGGTGGAATAAATGGCAGCAGACAGGATCAAGGAAAACGAACGCTCACACGTTTAAGGGATTTGGAGAGGAAATGCCACTCTTGGGAAAGAACTACTTTCCCCAGCAAATTAAATTGGGTTCTACTCAGTACAACCTGAGCTTTAAGGTATCTAAAGGTACACACACAATGTTACTAGTTGGCAGAGGTTATTGTGACCAGCATTTGAGGTAAATGTCATCTGATTATTGGAGGTGGCCATATTTTGAAATCACTCAAACTGGAAAAAGCAAGATGCCTGAGGCCGATTTGCAGGGCCCCATGCCCAGACCTCACTCCCATGCTGTCTTCTATCAGTATGTGCCAAGGATTTATGAAAGCCAGCCCCATTAGCCCTGCCTTCTGTATATTCCTTGCAGACCTCTAACCTGAGGGCTGTGCCAATTTTGCCTTCTAACGCAAAACACCATTGAACACCAGTTACAGTTTGTTGTTGTCATAAGGAATTAATGCAGAGGAGTTTTGGATTGAAAAGGATTGGGAGTAGTGCCTGTAATCAGAAAACTGGCCTCTGAGGAAGGAAATATACGAGATTCCATAGCATCCATGCCATATCCCCCCCTCCCGTAAGGTTGGGGTGCAATTGTGTAAAGTCAGTCTGCCATATGTCATCAGCATATTTAACTTAAATAAATCCACAGCTGAGAAAGTGATCAGTGGGTCTAAGCCAGTTCCTAAGCAGAGAGAGATTTTAATGGCTTTAAGGTTAGCGCTATTTGAAATACAAATATTTTCATGTTATCTTAACACTGTGCAACCGCCTCCAAAATGATTTCAGCGTGATTCTGCTGCGGCTGACAAGTGCGAGTTTTAATTTCTCTACTAATTAGCCCAAAGCAGGGGCAGTGTGAAATGCGAGTGATGCTTTAATTTGGTGCTGTGTTAGTTTATGTTTGCGCTCGTCGGAGTTCTCTTTTCTCACAGTTAACGAATTCCTGGCATCTCCTGGAACCAGGGAGGACTGTGAAGGCCAAATGACGTGCCGTGTAGACCTCCATGTAACTTCTGCCTCTGCCAGGGGCAACCCAATATGTTTTGCTGCCTGAGGCAAAGCAAGTATAAGGACATAAGAACTTGCCCTGCTGGATTAAGCCACCACTCTCTTCTCACAGTGGCCAACCAGATACCTATGATTATTAGCAACTGGTACTCAGAAGCACACTGCCTCTGGGAGCAGAGCTGGAACAAAGCCAGCATGGCTAGTAGCCATTAATAGACGTATTCTCCACTAATTTCTCTGACTCTCTTTTTTAAAAAACAAACCTAAGGTAAAAGGTAAAGGGACCCCTGACCATTAGGTCCAGTTGTGACTGACTCTGGGGTTGCAGCGCTCATCTCGTTTTATTGGCTGAGGAAGCCGGTGTGCAGCTTCCGGGTCATGTGGCCAGCATGACTAAGCTGCTTCTGGCCAACCAGAGCAGCACACGGAAACACTGTTTACCTTCCCGCCAGAGCGGTACCTATTTATCTACTTGCACTTTGACATGCTTTCGAACTGCTAGGTTGGCAGGAGCAGGGACCGAGCAACAGGAGCTCACCCCGTTGTGGGGATTCAAACCGCCGACCTTCTGATCGGCAAGTCCTAGGCTCTGTGGTTTAACCCACAGCACCACCCGCGTCCCCAAACAAACCTAAGCATACACTTTATTAACAACTCTTAACACATCGAGTTCTTAGAACATTCAGTGTAACCAATGTAATCACAATGTAAATAAATAGTTTAAATATATAGGTAAAAGTGAATAAATCTGCATATAAACAATTAATATAAAAACGAAAGGGAGCGCTTTCTTCCCAATGAGCTTATTGCTCTTACTATATAGTGCTTCTCCCCCGGGGCACTATTATTTGACAATACAAAAGTCACTATGCTCTAAACAAGCAATCTTCTTCTCATTGCAGAATTCAGCTCTGTCAATGCGCGACTTGGGGTTTTCTGTCGTCTGAAGCCATTCTTGAAGTTGTCGTGCCTTGACAGTAGGACATTGGATTTGGCCTTGCACAGTGCCATAGTCAGTATTCTGCACCCAGCCAACGACACCCAACTTCTTTCCTTCAGTCTGTGTGTTTTTGCAGAAAAACACCCCTTGGACTTTTCTCTAAGCCTCTTTTAAAGGCATCCAAATTGATGGCCATTGCTGCCTTTTGTGGGAGCGAGTTCCATGGTTCAGTTATGTGCTTCTTTGAAAAAAGTACCCATTTTTGTAAGTCTTCCAATATTCACCTTCATTGAATGTCCCTGAGAGGTGAAGATGATTTCCAGCAACTGGCATTCAGAGGCATACTGCCAATGAAAGAATATAGCCATGTTGGTGCCTCACCTCCTTCCCATGTGCAACAGCTGACTGACATTTGAAAGGTGGGTCTACCTTGCACATTACAAACCAAAACACAGCCATCCTTTGAATTTTGCACTTCCCCAAATTTTGTAATTTCAGTTCTCCGGCCAAGTCACATGTCTGAAAAAATGCATATGGTAGAGTAAAAGGTGTCTAGAGACGCAGCTATGAATGAAATCTGCATTATGTCAGGGAACAATGTCTTGCAAAAATGTGCGTAATATTGCAAAATTACATGCAAACATGTGTCTATTAGGAGAAGTTCACAGTGAAATGCTGATGAATTCTTGTGATTTTTTTTTTAATTTTGAAAAAATTGCAAGCTTATGTGGAGAGCGGAAACCTTGGGCAATGAGAAACTGAAAGAAAACAAAATTAAGAGATTCACCCTTGCGACTGAGATAAAAGCTAATGTCCACAACTGACACCGGAGCTTCCTCGGCTGATTCCAGCCCCTGCTCCAACCATGTTTAGAAAACAGAGGATTATACAGCGCATTGCAAGCAACTTGCTTTTCAGTTGCTCCTTCTCGGTTGCCCTGGCAACTTCAAGGGTAAAAAGAACATTCTGACTTGGAGAAGACTCTCTGTGTGTCTGTGTGTCTGTGTGACTGCGTGTGTGTGGGGGGGTGCGAGTGCACAAGCTCTCAATACAAATAAACGCAGCGCCAGTGTGTGCACCTCAATGGAGAACTTTTACTACTTTGTGAAGGGAACTTTCCAAGGTTTGGTGGTTTTGTTCCCTTTCTTGGAGTGTGGGGCGGGGACTTCATGTAACGCCGTGTGTGGGAGCGAGAGCTGGGCACATAAAGGCTACTGTGCTTTCAGGGATTCCAGAAGGGGGTTCGGAGGAGCTGGGATGTGAAAGGAGGGAGCCTCCAAAGCCAAATTCTCTGCTCTGGGTTTAGAACAGGAGCTCTTTCCCACACTGTTTTTAAATGAGGCAACCGAGCAGGTGTCCCTATAGATTGCATGACATTGAGAGAAACCCGACGCGCAGTCAATATTCCCGAATGAATGGGAGAAGAGAATCTTACCAGATGCAGTTGATTAGGTTGTCTTCCCACCCACTCGCCCCACCCCAGTACTCAGGGAAATGTACATAAAAGAGGAGCCTGCTGAAAATGAAGTTTCGCACAAAATCCTTCTGCCTTCATTATATTCGAATAGCCACCAGGGCTGGATCTAGACACATCAAAGAAGCGTTTCAGTTAAACGTGTTGTAAACTTTGTATGAGAAATCGCGTTGGCAAACATGGAACTCCACAGCGGCATCTGGCGTCACAGTGTTGTAATACATATACAACACATATAAAGCGCTTTTTCTTTGCAAATGTAGCTGAGTCCTGGATTGGGGCTAATGAAGTATAACATTGAAGCAAGTGCAGGGGATTTTAAAAAATGGCTAGAAAACCCTATGTATCTGTAGTTCTCAGCAGGTCCAGCCAGCAATATTTCATAGACTCAGTTGCTCAGTGAAGAAGGGCAGGGATGAATGTGGCAGCAATTGAGGGCCAAATGAGATGCAATGGAACACATATGACTGCCATTGGAAACAACAGCTATACAACTAGGATTCTCTCCAGACATTAAAGCTCTGCAAAGGAGCCACAATTCAGTTTAGTGCCTGATTCAGCTCCAATCCTGATCAGGCCCTGATCTGAGGCAAACTGCTCCTACCCAGCCCCAAACCAAATTGGGGGCATTGTTCAGCGCTAGGTTTGGGTGGGGAGAAAGAGATGAAGATAGACAATCTTGCCCACATCATATTCTTCTCTCCCTTCACCAACTGACTTCATCTTTAATTAGTGTTCAAAACCCTGATTAAACATGCAGTCTGACAAAAGTAGGACTCCAGGCCCATCCTTTGGGTTTTCTTCATTCTTGCAGCACTGAAGATCTTTGCCATTCACAGTTTTGCCATTAAAGTGGCATAACGGGTTGACCTGGTAGCAAACCAACTAAAATGTGCCTATTCCTTAGTTTTCTCACTGTCTATAGTGATATATTATGTGATGGAAGGGTTGTAGCTCAGTTGTGAAGCATCTGCTTTGCCTGAAGAAAACCTGGTTTGATACATGACATCTCCAGGTTGGACTGAAATTCTGGAGAGCTGCTGTCCCTCAGTGTCAATGACACTGAGCTAGCTAGATCCATGACCTGACTTCGTGTACGGCAGCTTCCTCTCTTGGAAAGCTATATTCCTGTGAAACCTTTAGTTTTACTTCTGTAATGATGATAAGACCAAAAAACAACCCTTCTTCCAGATGAGGGGTCCACTGCAATGAAGGATTCCCCAAAGATGTTCTCTGCTCCCCACCACCACATAAAAAAAAATAAAAATAGTAGTAAATACTGGCATGACTTCGATTCAACTGCAAGTGTTCCTTTTGGGTTCACAGACATTTACAACTGATAAATTATCTTGTACGAATCTTCATTTTCCCAGACACTAAGACGTTCCCAAGGAAACTGCTTTGACATCTGTTTTGTTGCGAGGGGAGATCACTGTGAACTTGTGCTGTTTTAGTGATATGTTTATTTGCAGAAATTGTAAATTAAGCTTATTTTCTACAAATGTAGAGACCCATTCCTGACCTTCAACTAGAAATCGCCGCCAGACTGATTCGTCAGGTCTCTGAAGTGGTGGCAGAATTCCCACAGCCCAAGATTCCATTCCATGTAGAAGATTTTGCTGAAGTAATATTGCCATCTACTCTGAGATAAACTTTGCCCACAGCTTTGACTGTTAGGTGTAAAAACGGCATATTTAAAACAACAACAGTTTATTTTTTCCAATAATTAAGATGTCTTTGTCAAGAACAAAGCTTTACTGCAGATTGAAGTTAAAGAGGAGAGAGCTAAACTTTGAACCTGGGTTCAGACTACAGATGGAGAAGAAATTTGATTCAGTTTTCAATTAATGCCAAACCTACATAACTCACACTTTTCAAAATGATCAACTGAAACACAGCCATCCTCCAAAATTCACTTCTCTGAAAATTACTATGGAATTCTTCTGCCAAGTAATGGCAAAAATGACAAAAATTCACTGGGGTAAACTGTGCATAAAAAAGACACATATTAGTTAAAATAACATCTAAAAATGTCATCATATTATGGGGGGGTTGCTTCGCAAAGCTATGCAAGTTAGGCAGAATTGTATGCAAACATGTATGTATCAGGATAAATTTTCATTAAAATGCTGGTGTGTGGTTGCTGTTTTTTTAAAAAAATGCAAGCTGATGTGTAGAACTGAACCTAAGGTAATGGGAAAGTAAGAGTAAGAAAAATCAACAGATTCAGGTAGGTAGCCATGTTGGTCTGACGCAGTAAAAAAATAAAATAAAAAATTGTCCAGTAGCACCTTAGAGACCAACTAAGTTTGTTCTGGGCATAAGCTTTCATGTGCATGCAGTGCCTAGGACTTGCCGATCGTATGGTCGGCAGTTTGAATCCCCGCAGCGGGGTGAGCTCCCGTCTTTTGGTCCCAGCTCCTGCCCACCTAGCAGTTCGAAAGAACCCCTAAGTGCAAATAGATAAATAGGTACTGCTCTATAGCGGGAAGGTAAATGGTGTTTCCATGTGCTGCGCTGGTGCTGGCTCGCCAGAGCAGCTTCATCACGCTGGCCACGTGACCTGGAAGTGTCTTCCGACAGCGCTGGCTCCCAGCCTCTTAAGTGAGATGAACGCACAACCCTAGAGTTGGACACGACTGGCCCGTACGGGCAGGGGTACTTTTACCTTTACCTTTTAAGGTGCTACTATGGGACACGGGTGGTCCTGTGGTCTAAACCACAGAGCCTAGGACTTGCTGATCGGAAGGTCGGCAGTTCGAATCCCCGCGATGGGGTGAGCTCCCGTTGCTCGGTCCCAGCATGCACACTTCTTCAGATACCCAGAACAAACGTAGTTGGTCTCTAAGATGCTACTATGGGACATGGGTGGTGCTGTGGTCTAAACCACAGAGCCTAGGACTTGCCGATCGGAAGGTCGGCAGTTCGAATCCCCGTGATGGGGTGAGCTCCCATTGCTCGGTCCCAGCTCCTGTCAACCTAGCAGTTCGAAAGCACATCAAGTGCAGAAAATAAAACCCCAAGGTGGTTGCCCCCAATGGAAGCGAAAGCTCAGAAAAAGCTCAATATGGAGGCCAAATGGCCGAAGTATTGGGAAATTTTGGAACAAGAAGAAAATAGGTTGAAACTGCAGAGTTTTGAGAAATTAAAAAATAAAGTGAGAGATTGGCTTCATTACTATCAGATAATGGAGGCATATAATTTGGACAAGAAAATTGGCTTCCAGGTGGAAAAATCAAAATTAGAAACAGAGCTGTTAGAACCTAAAACTAAGATTTTGTCAAAGATGTATAACTTGCTGTTGAAATGGAATACTCAGGATGAAACGGTGAAATCTGCTATGATTAAATGGGCACAAGATGTTGGACATAATATTATGTTTGCTGACTGGGAACAGTTATGGACCACAGGTATGAAATTTACGGCATGTAATGCCCTAAGAGAGAATATTATGAAAATGATTTACAGGTGGTACATGACCCCAGTCAAGCTTGCAAAAATATATCATTTGCCCGATAATAAATGTTGGAAATGCAAAGAAAATGAAGGTACATTCTTTCACCTTTGGTGGACGTGCCCAAGGATTAAGGCTTTCTGGGAAATGATTTATAATGAAATGAAAAAGGTATTTAAATATACCTTCCTGAAGAAACCAGAGGCCTTTCTCCTGGGCATGGTCGGCCAATTGGTCTCAAAGAAGGATAGAACTTTCTTTATGTATGCTACAACAGCAGCAAGAATACTCATTGCAAAGTACTGGAAGACACAGGATCTACCCACTCTGGAAGAATGGCAGATGAAGATGATGGACTATATGGGATTGGCAGAAATGACTGGCAGAATCCAAGGCCAGGGAGAAGAGTCAGCGGAAGAAGATTGGAAGAAATTTAAAGACTATTTACAGAAATATTGCAAAATTAATGAATGTTAGAATGGTGTCGGATAGAAATTAAGTGGTTTCCAGCTGTAATGCTTTAAGAGAATATGGGGGGAAAAAGGTTTAGAAATAGGTTAAAATATTGATAAGGATTTGCTGAACTAACAATATGAATTGGAATACAAAAAAGGGAGGTATGAGGAGGTCTGGGAAATAAGTTAATGAAAAATAAGTAATGGAAACCTTATGTGTTTTTAAATATTTTTATTTTTGTATTTTTGTTATTTTTTTTCTTTTTTCTTTTTATTGTATTACTATTGAAAACTTTAATAAATATTATTTTTTTAAAAAGAAAGCACATCAAGTGCAAGTAGATAAATAGGTACTGCTCCGGCAGTAAACAGTGTTTCTGTGTGCTGCTCTGGTTCACCAGAAGCAACTTAGTCATGCTGTCTGCAGACAAACGCTGGCTCCCTCGGCTTATAGAGCGAGGTGAGCGCCGCAACCCCAAAGTCGTTCGCAACTGAACCTAACGGTAAAGGGTACCTTTACCTTTAAGGTGCTACTGGGCAATTTTTTAAAAATCAACAGATCTACTCACCTCCAATTCGGATGACATGCTACACCAAAGGACTGGGAAGGAGCAAAATGGCTGGGACCTCCTACCAATGAGCAGGAAAATTTACACATTTGTGCTAAGCTTAGCAGTATGTGCGACTGCAGCCAGTGTCTTAGAATATGAGTGTACTCCATTTCAGCTGTCTGGGTGGGATGAAAGGCCATCTATCTGAGAGCATCCCTTGAGTCAGGCAGAGATTACACAACAGGATAGACAGGCACTGCCCATGTGACTGTGTGTGCCTACAGGCAGACATGTTATGCTCTATGTGTGTCAGGGAATCATGCATCATTCCTGTAACTCATCATGCATACAACTTGGATGCTGGGCTGTGGTCATATGTTAACTGACCCTGAGTAATTTTTTGATCGAGTTACATGTATGCATTCATGTGTGAATGAATTCACAGATTCAGTCTCGACTAGGAATGATAATGCTTTGTGTGCAGAGTCCCAGGTTTACAATCCCTCACATTTCCAGGTAGAGCTGGAAGACCTAAAAGCCCACTGCTGCCAGCCAGTGTCAACAATGCTGGGGTGTGTGTGTGGTCTATCGGTAGAAGGCAGCTTCCTATGTTCCTAATTTGCACACTTTCCTCCTTTTCTACACATTTATCACAGATTTCTCCTTGTCTTTTCTTAAAGCCCAGAATACATCGTACCTCCAGGTCCCCCCTCTCTTTGACATGCGCTCTCTCTCTTTCTGTGTCTCTCTTTCACCCCACCCCCACCCCATCCCACCCTCTCAAAGGAGCGATCCATGCCTGAACAGTCAGGTGCAGGGCAGGATGAGATGCAGAAGCCATACAACTGCCTTGTCCGGGCAATTTTCTTGGAAAGAACTGAAGAGAATTTTCATCTGCTTTGCTGGTTGAAATAGGATTTTGTGGAGACCTATAAATTTTCTGGTCCATCCTATTCCAGTAAATATATAGCCTAGAGTTTGCAGGCAGCATTTCAAACTTCAAATGTGCATTGCACACGATATGCTTGGAATAGGGTGGCATTGTGTCCAATTTAGCCATGCATCCATATATTTATTTACCTACTTACTTAGTTTCAACTTCCATTATAACATAAGGAAAGCCTGCCATTTTTTTTCATAATGGGAGGGAAGGGGGAATGGAATACCTGGAAATGGATTTGAAATACTCCATCCTGTTCAGGCTATCAGACCCCCTATGGCTTTGTTGCTATCAGCTGAAAGTCAGAAAACTCTGAACCTGTTAAAGAATCAAGAAGATTCAAAACAATAACAGCAACAAAGACGATGCAAACTGCATTATGCGTAATAAAGGAATGAATATCTGTAGGGAATACCAAGGTTGAAACTGGGGAAAGAGGTGGGTGGAGGCAACCCTCTGCATTTTCCTCGACTGTCATAGATTTAATGATACATTTCATGGATTCCAGGAAATCCAACCATTTCTAGAAATCCGATGAAATTTATTTTTTCACCTGAATCCACGTGAAATCATTTCCCCCCTCTGGGAGTCCCCATAAAATCGCCACATTTCCTTATCAGACCATGAAATTATAGAGGATATTGCAAGCTTGCCTGGTGCATTGGGAAATGATAGGCTGGGCTCCTGAATTTGTGCTGGTGTCACAAGCTGAAGTTCCCTCTCACAGCAACATTGTACTTCTCAAGGATGCGAGCTCAAAGGTGAGGCAAATCAAACAGAACTTTACGAGAAAGTGTCCCTGTTCAACAGTCCAACATTTCTTTTATATTCTAGATATTTAAAGATCAGACTTGCACAACAACAGGGCACACAGCTTCAGGCTGCCATCAAAATGGAGGTCCAGAGTCAAGTTTTCATCTTGCTCCATGTTGTGTTTTTCCCTGCCTCCGCCACTGGGAGCCAATGATATTGACTAGGATTCCATCTTCTTTTAAAGGGCCACTCTCCTGCAGTCAGTCTAGGGGATTGCTTGCATAATCCTCCTATACTCCCCACCCCAAGGGAATCCCTATCCAGTTGTTGTTGTTGTTGTTGTTTAGTCGTTTAGTCGTGTCCGACTCTTTGTGACCCCATGGACCAGAGCACGCCAGGCACTTCTGTCTTCCACTGCCTCCTGCAGTTTGGTCAAACTCATGCTGGTAGCTTCGAGAACACTGTCCAACCATCTCGTCCTCTGTCGTCCCCTTCTCCTTGTGCCCTCCATCTTTCCCAACATCAGGGTCTTTTCCAGGGAGTCTTCTCTTCTCATGAGGTGGCCAAAATATTGGAGCATCAGCTTCAGGATCTGTCCTTCCAGTGAGCACTCAGGGCTGATTTCCTTAAGAATGGATCGGTTTGATCTTCTTGCAGTCCATGGGACTCTCAAGAGTCTCCTCCAGCACCATAATTCAAAAGCATCAATTCTTTGGCAATCATCCTTCTTTATGGTCCAGCTTTCACTTCCATACACCACTACTGGGAAAACCATAGCTTTTACTATACGGACCTTTGTTGGCAAGGTGATGTCTCTGCTTTTTAAGATGCTGTCTAGGTTTGTCATTGCTTTTCTCCCAAGAAGCAGGCATCTTTTAATTTCGTGGCTGTTGTCCCTATCCAGACTCCTATGTAAATATGGCCTCTGGCTTAGATTATAGGAACGCCTGGTTTTAAAAGCCTTCAGGAAAGGAACCCATCCGTAGCAAGGACATAGGTTGTTTTTTTTAATGCAATTGCTATTTTTGATTGTGTTAACCTGCATGTAATTATGCAATTATCCACAAATATTTTATGGGCGTTTTGCATATCTAAATAATTAATTTTAACAATTGATAGGCCTCTTTGATTAGTATTTTCACAGTGCAGCATGGCACACATTTGTCATCTTTCCCGTGATTAGTTATAATTTGGTATTTGTTTTATGCAAAGTGTTTTTATTGCGTGCTTGGCAAGGGGTGTGCGGAGGTGGGGGAAAGAAATATGTTTATCCACTCTGCAGACAAGCCTTCTCTCTATTGTTGTAAATAGACTTTTGCTGTATTGTGACATGTATTGTAATTTATGTCATTCCTCCTCTGATACTGGGTGTTTGAACACGCATCAAGGACACCCTTCCTCGTATGAAAGTACCCTTTGTTGCAGCTCATCTTTGATTTTCAGATCAAAAGCTAACTAAACAAATAAAATGCTAGGGCCCATTCAATAAGGCATTTAATTTTATTACTCCCAAAACAAAATGAGGTGCAGTTCAATCAGCACAGAAAGGTCAGAACATCATATAAATGCCACACACTGTTGTGTCCACTCAGCCTTCCCATTCTGAAACTATCAATATCCTAACGTAAGATGCATTCTATTAAATAGCACTATAATTAATGATGCCATATTTGACCTACCAGCGACATGCAGTTGTCTCTTGGATGCTTGCAGGAAAGTCTCCATAAGAAAGGAGGGTCTGCCATTTTAGGTGGCAGCTCTGCTGGATGATGCTTCACACTTTCTAAGCTAGATTTTCCCAAACTTGGGTCTCCATCTGTTTTTGGACTACAATTCCCATCATTCCCAACAACTGGTCTGGCTAGCTAGAGATGGTGGAAGTTGTAATCCAAAAACAGACAAAGACCCATGTATGGGGAACCCTGCTCTAAGCCATTGAAAGTCTCAAGAGATAGTTCCAGGGCCAGCCCAGATTGCTGCCAGAATAACAAGCTGAATCCCTCTCTTGTGAACTCACCCATCAACATGCAGAGTGCCCAAGTCACATTGTTATTGCGCCTCAAGCAGCTAATCTCACAAGGGGAAGGGCAGTGTTATGCATGCAAAAGGTCTCAAGTTCAATTGCTGACATCTCCACGTAGTGCTGACAAAGGGTCCTCTACCTAAAACCCCAGAGATCAGCTGCCAGTCAGTGTAAACAATATGGATTTAGATGGGTTCAATGGTATGACTTGTCATCAGGCACCTTCCTATGTCCCTAAGTGTCCATTCCTCTCCCTACCACAATAAGAGCTGTTGAAGTTAGCGATTTGCCACCCTTTCATAACACCCCATCTCAGCTGAAAGAGGCAGCTCCCTCACTCTGCCTAACGATAGGGTCAGCCTGGGTCAGTTGCCATTGTGAGGATCAGAGCACTGAAGGACTCAAAGCCCCTTTTGCAATAAAGCTGCATATAAATGCACAGGATGGCTATTAGGGAAGGCGGCACACAGTTTTCCAGTGAAGGGGAGCAGGATGGGGAAACTCATGGGGCGGGGGTAGATAAAGGAGGAAGAGACATAGGAGTGGATCCACACTAGGATAGTTGGACTTCGTTCCCATTGAAGCCAATGGGAGTTACGTTATTGCTAACATGCCTGATTAATTTCAGGGGAGCATAAGCTCAGCTAACTGAAAACCATAGAGTTGGACTAGATGAGCTTCAGGATACCTTCCAACCCCATTCAATGCAGGAATCCTCCTCACAGCCGTTTGTGGGTGAGCTCAAACCACAAACCTTCTAATTAACAGCCAAACACACTGAACCATTGTAGGGCTACTGTTTTGGAGGCAGTCACACATCTCTTGTAGGGCGGGCCCCACGTTAAAAAACACACACCCTTATTTGATTTAATGGTATGAGTTTTGTGTAACAAATTGATTATATCTGCTAAAGCAATTGTTCAGAAGCACAACACATATTTGCTTCGTTTGTAGAGCTGATAGTAGACTCATTTTCAGACTGTGGATCCTTATGTAGCCTAGAGGGAGGGAGTGGACCAGGGAATGGAATGGAGTATCCTGGAATGGGTCATAACATGCTGGCTGGAATCTTGAAAAGGAACATTCCATACTGCAATGATTTTGTTGCATATCCCATTTGTCACCTTAGAAGAGGCAACCCATTCTGTATGAGAGAATGCCTCTATTACGATGTTTGTCATTTCTCGTTTTTTAAGTTTTAACCATAACAACTTTTTTTCCAAATCTGTCAACCAACTTCAGAAGAATCTTTATTTGCATCAGCCACTAACCATAGTAATAAAATAAAATGTACTGAAGAAAGAGGTAAAAACTTAACTATACAAAATACATTTAAGAGGTTTACATCAATAATCAAACAATAGATCTTATTCTAATTGCCCCCACTAAAAGCCTTGCAGTTTTTGCCACCTAACTTATTGAGGGCACCTTTTCAAATGATTAAAGGCATTTTTTTAAAAAAATCTATTAACTTATTAATTGAATAGCAATTGTGGCTTGCAAAATTGCAAATTAAATATTGCAGACCTTACCTTCTGTAATGTTCAGCTCTGCCTTTAATAAAGACAAATTGGGCCCTTTCATCATAAGACATTTCTACACCACTGTATGTGAAGTATTCTTTCCCTAACAGGTATTTTAACCACTAGGAGCTATAGATCTCAGCATTCAGCACTCAATCAACACAGAAAGCTCAGTTTCAAGCCTCACTCCTGACTACGGGCATAAAATGCAGTGATTCTCCAAAGGATTAAGTTGCTGCTCAGAATTCATGGTAAAAAAAACCACAAACGCTTTGTAGAGTTTGGGGAGAGGGGACTTAGCCTTTGTAGTAATTTTGGCTGCCTAACAGGGTACATGAAAAGCTGCAACAACCACCATGCAAAAAACCCTCAGTTGCCTGAGTTTCTCCTGCTATTCACGATCCATTCCAAGAGAAGCATTTTTATCACAAAACCCAGTGGCAACTTGTGTCTCTGGAGCATATAATCGATGCTTCCTCTTTCAACGTTTTATTCTTCTAAAATTTTAATTGGTCCTGCTGCTTACAAGCACAGTGGGATCTGATGTGCATATGTTCCTTCATGCTCTGGTGGGATAGCCCAGGATTTCCTAAGGTATTCCTCAGAGCAGGTGCTGAAACCTTCTACTGTTCCTGAGCAAGCTCCAGTGTATGCACATGTCAGTACTGGACAACACCTCTCCGCAGCTCTGGGACACGTTCTCTGTTACCATTGGTAACATTTGACCTTGCTTCTATCATGGGTTTCAACAGGGGTGGGGAACCTCTGGCCCACAGGCCAAATCAGCCTGCCAGACCTCATTTGGTCCACCAAGTCATTTCAGCCAAGCCACGATGTGAGATGAGAGGCAGGTAACGACAAGACTTCCTGCTGAAAACTGATTGGCAGCACCTGCAAACATCTGTGCCTTTGCCCACATGGCTTGATTTCAACAGGTCACTTGACATCATTGTGACATCAGGTGATTGACAGGTGGGTGGCCCAGTTGTCAAGTTGGCCTACAATGGAGGATGGCTTGATTTTCTTGCTTGTTTGTTTGTTTCTGCAGTTTGTGTTAAAGTTAACACTAATCAGGACACTGTAACTGTTAAGTTGTGGGTGAACATATCAGACGACACAGTGATTCTTCAAACAGCTCTTGTTTATTCACAGGCCAGGACAGAACTGAACTGAAGGGTTCAGTCAGCCTGCTTATATAGAGCTCCAGTACAATGTAACTATCCAATCACTGAACGTCACTTTCGATCCCTTATTTGCATAACTATCTACAGTATCCCCCTGCTGGCCCAGGGTGAGAACTTCAGTACATAACAATAATTGTACCCTTCTCAGTTCCCACATTGTTGATTTTTGGAATTCTCCTTGAGGCTTCTCCATATTACTACTTTTCAAGATACCCAAACAAATGGATTGCTCTGGGAGATATAAGCCTCCCTTATCTTTGCCTCTCATTCCTTGCTTCTTAACCGTGTTTTTATCCTTCTCTACCTGGGGCTTAATATTTTTTTCAGGATTCATCAGGGCAGAGGGAGAGAAGAGTCATTATGGTACCATCCTAGCAGGTGGGCTGCTGGTGCTTACCAGGAAGGAGAGGGGAAGGAACAAAGCCATGAGGAGGTTGAAATGGTGCAAATGCACTGGCAGGAGCACTGGATTGGCACCACTGATGTGTTTCCACTGCCCCAGCTTCCCCGTTTCCTCATCCCTCTCCCTCCCCCTCCCAATAGGTAAGAGCATCCCACTTGCTTGGGAAGCTAGCATAGCATCTCTGCTTCTTCTGCTCCTGTGGGAAGCAAACACCAGTGTTATCATACAAAAAAAGTGCTCTCCCTCTGCCTATATTTGAACAATAAGCCAGCATAGTAGTGGGCATCCCAATCTCACATACATCAGTGGAGTGGGATGGGAGTGCCAGTCACCCACATCACTGCTGCATAGTAGGACATAGAGGGGGAGGCAACATGATCAGTGTGGTGCAAGGCACTGGTGAGAGTGCCTGAGTGGCACTGCCAACGTGGCTGCACTGCGCTGACCTCATCCCAGTCTGCAGCAGCAACACCGGCAACAAAGAGTCAAGAAATACAATAACTTGGAACTGTGTCTGAAAAAATTGTAGAAATAATAATACAATGAGTCTAATCAGAAGCCAAATGTGTTTGTTTTGTTTTGTTTTTCCTTTTTCCCTCCCCCCCTTCCCCTCATTCCTTCCGCCTTCTTCTTTCTCTTCTTTTTTCTTTTTGTGTGTCTCCTTTCTTGGTCTTTCTCTTTTTGTTAAGTTAAGAAAGAGATAAAGAGATAAAAGTGTAATATGAAAACTTCAGTGTTAAAAGCGATGTTACGTAATTTTTATTATTATTTATATATGGTTAAAATTGGTTAATTGTAATGAATTGATGTAGCAACTACTGTGGGTTTTTTCCCCACTTTGTTATTGTTGAATTCTAAATAAAGTATTACTGAAAGCCAAAAGAGAGAGAGAGAGAGTCAAGTTTGGTTAAGAAATGCCATAAATAAATAATATAAATCATTGGCTACAGAGCACCATGCAATAAACTGATGTTTGATTGGTATCAATCTATACTATGTATCTGTCTACATACACACACACTTGATTTTCTACCATGGATTGTGAATATGTGGGGCAGCATGTTTGAAGTCCGTGGGTGCTCCCTACCACCACCTGTCAGCTTTTTCTCCTAGGCTCAGGCGAGAGAGAAAGGAAGGCTTGAATCAGGTTCTGTCACTCAATAAGCTCTCTGGCTTGGACATGATCCTTCTACGGCTGATTAAGCCAGCTTTAGGGCAGCTTTATCATGGCAGAGTCTTAAAACAGGGAGGATTTAGCTCAGAAAGTCAATTTCCTCCATTTAACTGATGAGAGTCTCATTTTACACACACACACACACACAGGCCAGAATGTTAGCCATGTTATATAGTTCATTAAAGCAAGATTAAAATAATAATAATAATAATCCCCTAACCACTCCCTATATTTGTAAACTCAAAATTCACAATAAATCAATCAAGGTGGTGCACCAGACTTGTGCTGTATGCATCATTTCTTCATATACTGCACAACTCATTGATGGGTTTCCCTGACACAAAGCATGGAGACAGCCATTGGGTTCAATGGCTTCAAAGAAGAAGAAGAAGACCAAAAGTAGCTCAGTGTCTTCCAATGGTTCTGCCATTGGATCCTCCATTGGATCCTCCATATACAAAGGACATAAGAAGGATCAGCTGGATCAAGCCAAAGGCCCATCTAGTCCAACTTCCTGTTCTTGCAGCAGCCAACCAGATGCCTATGAGAAGCCTGCAAGAAGAACCTGAACACAACGGTAATTTCCCTGCTTGCAATTTTTGGTAACTGGGATTCAGAGGCATCCTGCCTCCAAAAATGGATGTGGAACATAGCCATCACAGGGAGTAGCAACTGATAGCTTTACTCTCCCTGAATTTGTCTAATCCTCTTTTAAGGCCATCCAAGGTAGCGCCCATCAATACATCATCTTCCAGTATACCTCTGAATACCTGATAACAGGAACAGTCTTCACCTTCATATGAATTGCCAGAGACAGAATGCCTTCATGGACCTCATTCTGATCCAGTACAGATAATTGTATATTCTCATGCAAGAACCAGTCCCAATGGCCAGTCCTCTGCCCTATATGGACTGAAAATGCATTCCTTAAGTTCATTTCCCATTGAGATTTTCCCCAGATTCTTTCCACACTCACCTCCAGAATCCATTTTCCTCCCAAATCCCTCCAAATAATTCAATCTTTCCTAATCTTAATTTCAGTTCTTCACATTTCTACATCTATATGTGAATTATTATTTTTTAACCTTCATGAAAATTCATTAAACCCAGCATTTTACTGCAAAGATTTTCCCAACCAACACTTATTTGTATATAGTCTTGACTGTTATACACATTATTTCTAGCAGGTTTCCCCAGTATATGAATTTTTACGCCCACTTTACCTAGTGTATGCATTTTTGTACACATTCCTTGTTTGGAGTACTGCATTACAAAATTCAGAGAAGCGTGAATGTTTGTAGATGTCTGAGTTTCGGTTTGCGTATTGTTTCGTGAAGGGCAAATGAGATAAATTCACATTTATATGTGAAGTGAACCAAATTTCTCTCCCACTCCTAGCCCCATGCTGCTGTTCTAGTCCTACCAAAACAATTCCAGATTGTGGTTAAGCATTTGCGTGCAGCAGAAACCAACATGCCAAGGAAGTTGAAATCCCTGTCAATTACGTAATTTATTTGGAGTGTTCTGGGCTGTGCAAAATGTCAGAAATTTAATTTGAATTACCCGGTCTTTAAAGCAGGTTATGAATTTTTACTGGAAGATGGGTTTTTTTCAAAACAAACATCCACCATTTTTAATAAGAAAATCCACATTCTCCCCCCCCCCCCAGGAATTTTGACAGTTCCTGATAGAATACTCTCCTGATTTACAATTGGTGTTCAAGTACATTTGTATTCCAGAGTGATTGACACCTTTGATTAAACATATTTGTTTAACCTAGGTAATTATATATCCATTTTACAAAAATTACATCTCATCTGTCCATATTCTAATTTCTCTGTAAAAGGGAACAGCATTAAAGGTCTTAATAAAATTGAGATATATTATGTCTGCTTCACTTCCCTTATCCACTAAGCTTTTTATCCTTTCAAAGAACAGAAATTAAGTTGGTCTGGATGATCAGCTTTTCACAAACAAGAGGTGCCTGCTGTTTATCACCTTATTCTCCTTGCAAAGTGGCAGCTTTATTAATCGTTACAGCTATTTACTGCTTGCTGTACTAATCTTAAAATTGCTCCTCTGTAACAGTGTGACTTTCCTATTTCTTGCTTCTTAAACTAAACCCCCTCTTCTTTGCCCCAACAAATGCCCAATCAATCACAAACTTGGAATTGCATTCAATAATTAAATGTAACAATCCCCCCCCAAGTATAAATGACATACTTTTCAATTCTGTACCACAGACCTGAAAGCAAATTCTTCGCCATCACCAGAAGGCCTGGGCTCTGATATCCATGGCTCCAGTGGGTGGACCTGACGTCTTCAAAACCATACCTGAAACATGCAGACCTAAACACATTTAGGCGGTGATCCAAACCACCTGTGTTCTAGGCTGGGATCTCCAACTTGCCCACTGAGCAGATGGGCAAGCTGAAGTACTGGAGAAAGTTGCAAAGCACAGCAATGCAATCACTTGGGGGCATTAGAAATGACTCAGGCCCAAATGTTGTGCTAGCTCCAGATTGGCACAGGGATTTCCTTGCCCCCAGCTTTCTACCCCAGCTGGCATGACTGCAAGAACTGACTCCATCATGCCCCACCACTGCCCAGTCAGGGTTGGGACAGTCCTATGAGGTAACCCTACTTATGTTTACCAATAGAGCTTGCAACTACATTGGAATTAACAGGGTTAATGGCCCAGCTGGACAGTAATATCTTCCCCAGTTCTTGGTTTAAAACTTAAGCAATTGCAAATATCCTTTCCCCCATGCTGCCCTTGCAGTGATGCCTCTGCAAGGCAGGGTGTTGGTTCTAGTTTTGCAGTTGGTACAATTGTCTAAATATGCCATGGGAGTGGCTGGTGAAACTTTGGGGTTTAAACCTGTAAACTCAATGGGCGAGCCTCAGACCTAGTCTTGTCAACTACCAGAACTGAGTGAGTGTGTACCACTGTGGTGGGAAGGTAAATGGCATTTCTGTGAGCTTGGCTTCCATCACAACATCCCATTGCACCAGAAGCGGTTTAGTCACGCTGGCCACACAACCTGGAAAGCTGTCTGTGAACAAACGCCAGCTCCCTCGGCCTGAAAAGTGAGATGAGTGCCACACTCCATAGTTGCCTTTGACCGGGCTTAACTGTCCAGGGATCCTTTACCTTTTACCTAATGGACCAGCCTCCTTTCTGCACATGCTCTCAAGACTTAGAGCTCTCTTCTGACAACCAATAGTAGCTGTTTCCAGGAGCACCATTGGCGGAGTCTGCTTAGAACCTTAAACAACACAGCATTTATGAGACACATGGACCAGGAAGGGATTACAGTAAAACAGGGCACTGTCATTCTTGAGTCATTATAACTGTAAACATTGCTAAAAGTGGAACATTTAATGTGCTCCTCAGTGGATTTTAAAATGCTAAGAAACAATGTGCTGGGAGGTGTTTATGCGTCTTCAGTTAACAGGAAGCTGACAGCTGCGTTTACAAGGAATTCTCAGGGTGCAGCCATCATGTACGGAACAGGGAGAGAGAAAGAGGCAGCTGGTGGAGGGAAAGTTTTGGGGTCATCTGATGTGCTAATAGGAAATTCCTTGGGTAGTTCTGGATCCCTTGAAAACCAAAATAGCACCTTCCTTACAACACACTAGAGAGAGGTGTCAACAGACGAGCAAGCTGAAGCTTTGTAGATGCACACACACACACACACAATTTGGAGCAGTGGAATGAAATGGAGGAAAAGGTCCCAAAACCGCAACCACAGCTAGTCCAATCCCTTGTGATGCAGAAATATTTTGCCCAATGTGGGGCTTGAACCCATGAGGCTGAGTCTCATGACCCACCAACTGAGGTATCAATTCCATCCCATTTCTGCATTAAAGGTAAAGGTAAAGGGACCCCTGACCATTAGGTCCAGCAATGGACAACTCTGGGGTTGCGGTGCTCATCTCGCTTTACTGGCCGAGGGAGCCAGCATACAGCTTCTGGGTCATGTGGCCAGCATGACTAAGCCGCTTCTGGTGAACCAGAGCAGCACATGGAAATGCAGTTTACCTTCCTGCCTGGAGCGGTACCTATTTGTCTACTTGCACTTTAATGTGCTTTCAAACTGCTAGGTTGGCAGGATCTGGGACCGAACAATGGGAGCTCACCCCGTTGCGGGGATTCGAACCGCCAACCTTCCGATCGGCAAGTCCTAGGCTCTGTGGTTTAACCCACAGTGCCACCCGCGTCCCTTTATTTCTGCATTAGTCTGCCATTAGTCTGCATTAGTCTACATGAAATGTCATGTTTAAATACTTATTTAAATACATATTTTTAAACATACTTTCACACTAAGTGCATATTTCTAAATGCATCTTCTCTCAAACAGAGCCACTGTGCTATAGTGTTGAACCTGGTAGACCAGGGTTCAAATCCCCTCTGCCATGATGCTCACTGGATGACCTGGGACAGGTCACTGCCTCTCCTACCTCACATAGTTATTGTGAGGACAAAACAGGGAGATAAGAAACCATGTATGCCACCTTCAGCTCCTTTTGTGAAAGGTGGGATATAAATCAAATGAGCATTTTATAGTAAAATACATGTCTGTGATAGGCCCATCCAAGTCATGTTGCCAATCAAACAGGGGCTAGGAGCCTCTGAGGAACACCTGCCTGAAAGCAGAATCCACATATGAAGTCAAGCAGTCCAGAGGTCAGGGAATCCAGATGATCACAGAGCCAAGGGTTAAGACAGAGAACAGGAAGCAGCAAGGTTATTTATAATATGATAAAAATAGAGAAAGATGGAAAGGATTTGCTGAAACAATTAACAGAAGTAGAATACAAAAAGGGAGGTGAGAGGAGGTCGAGGAAACAAGGGAATGAAAGATAGAGTATGGAAAAGATGTGATGTATGTTTTTAAATTGTGTTTGTTTTTTTCATTTAAGGTTAGGGTTAGGGATTGGGTTTTGTTTAGTTTAGTTTAATGTGTTTAGTTTAATGGCTTTAGGTTGTGTTTTGTATTGTCTATATATTGTATTGTCTTTTTTTCTCTTTTGTCTTCTTTTCTTTCCTTTTCCTTTTCTGTAATCCTTAAAAGCAATAAATATTTTTTTTTAAAAAAAAGGGACCAGGAACCACAGGCATTGTTTCCAGTATCTGCTGCTGATAGCTCTGTTTAAGAAATCAGGCCACACCAACAATTGGGAAACACTTGCTTGGAGAACAGCCTTTACCAAAGGTGTCATGGGATTCGAAGACACTCAAACTCAGGACGAAAGGGAGAAAGAGGAAGAAGGTATGCTTGGCAAATCCACACCGTGAACAACTCCCACCCAGAAACCAATGTCCCCACGGTGGAAGGACGTGTGGATCTGGAATTGGCCTCCACAGTCACTTACGGACTCACTGTTAAGACCGTGTTTATGGAAGACAATCTTACTTGGCTATGAGTGATCACCAAAGAAGAAGAGTTGGTTCTCATTGGTGTGTTCTGCTTTGTGACCTTGAAGGCTGATCGGGTATAGGTGGAATTGCTTGCCCTTCTCCCCCTTCAGGCTGCTGCTCAGCAGGCAAAGCTGAATTCTGGCCCATGGCAACATTTATACTAAAAGACACAGTTTTAAGTATATCTTAGTGCATTTTTGAGCTGGAAACTGTACTGCAAAAATCACGGACATGTGAAATCAAAAGGATAACTGCACTCCAAACTGCACCTTGGTCCCATCAGAACTCACATCGTTGAGCATCCCTTTTTGCATATTGGGACTATAAGCAGAACCAAGGGATTCCATCTCCCTCTCCTAGGAGTCCCAACACCAGCACAACTTTCTCTTGTGGCCTTGAAGGAAGACTCCTGACCAGCTCTGAGGATGTGCTGCCAAACTGATATGAATGCCCGTTGAAAAATACAAAGAAACTAATGAGCCTCCCTTGTTAAAGATGCGGGTCTTAATGAAGTCTGTGATCTCCTGCCTTTTGTATACATGCATCCTTTCCCTTTCAGTAACCTGCAAGGCGGCCTTCAGCCTGTTGCATGGAAGTCACCACAATTTGCTATTATTAGTGTGCATATTCATTAGGCTCGTTAATGAATGAAATGCCGCCAGAGGCAGCCTATACGTGTTCACAGGCATCTATTTCAGTCCCTGTTTGGCACATTGTTCTGCTCAGCAGGACTTGAGACCAAGCAGAGGCAGAGGGCTAGTTAGATGCTGAATACAACTCAGCTGCAAATGCAAGGAACAAGCAGCATTTTCTCAACAATATCAGCCTTAGATAGAAGGGACTAGCTATTATAATTCCATTAGAGTCCACAAGACAGTGTTTTTTGTTAGCAACAAACGCCTGCTTTCTCCTCTTTTAGCTGGGCAGGAGATTACTAGTTTATACACCTGCTTTATTAAGAAAACTACTTTTTATCTTATCAACCCACAGCTTCTGATAAAAAAAAAAACCCCAACAACCCAACTCTGATAAACTAAAACATTTCCAGTTTCCTGAGTGGCAAAATAAGAGTTATTGAACCTGCTCTTTCAGTTTCCTGGTATGATACTTGACCTCCAGTCAAATTAAGGTGTGGAATGAAAAAAAGCTTAGTTAAAGCTGCAGTCCATATACACACTTAGATGGGAGTGAGTCCCATTTAACACAATGGGTCTTACTTCGGAGCAGATTTGTTGAAGGTTCCATTATGAGGAAACAAAACTGGGTTTTTCAAGTTTTGATCTACATTTGATATTTGGGTGTCTTTCATTCAGTATAGTTCCAATTAAAGACAATTGTCGCCTGATATATGTAGGCTGCATTATTTGTCTTTTTCAACAAAGGCAGTGTTTTTTAGGGTAGTATAATATGGAAAGAAAGAAAAGACTCCTCCGCATATAATGTATAACGAGCATGGAATTCACTATGCAGTATTAGGTGAGGTATTGCCCCACATTTGATGTGGTGTTGTAATAAAATAGATAATGGGGGATAGCTCAATCAATGGGTCTTAGCCATGATACATTCATATTATGACCTTCACATTGACCACAGTTGTTCATGCACTGATAATCTCATGGTTAGATTACCACAATGTACTCTATATGGGGCTACCCTTAGGGTTGGTCTGGAGGCTACAGCTGGTGCAGAATACAGCAGCTAGGCTGCTTGGGGGAGCAAACTACCACGAGGATATAACACCTTACTTTCAGGATTTGCACTGGCTGCCAATTTGCTAGTACACTAAGTTTGGGGTTTTGGTAGTAACCCATAAGTACCTGTACAACTTAGGTCACTTGAGAGACCACCATATGCCTTATACACTCTGTCGATTGCTGCAGTCTGTGGAAGAGTTTCCCCTGCAAGTTCCAAAGAACTCAGAAGCCCACTCCTCAGTAGCTTAGAGCAGGGATTTCAGTATGTCTGTCCCTGTTCTGTGGAAGAGCATTCCTGTTGAGATATGACAGGCAGCCACTATCTGTACTTTCCAGAAACAGTTGAAGACGTTTCTGTTCTGACAGGCTTCCACAGTTGGATAAATGGGTCTTTACCTTGAGCGTCTGCTTTGTGTGTTTTTTGTTTTGTTTTAAAAGTATTTGTTGTTTCTGTGTTTTTAATTTTATTATATGTGTATCACCTTTAGACAGTGGTTTAGAAGGCAATCAACAAATTAACTGTAATAGTATTCAGACTCAATGGGTGGATACACAAACCAACTTACCAGTTGGTAACGTAAGACTCTCTGCCCATTTTTAAAAGAATGATGACTGCCTCTGCAATATTCTGTGGTTGTGATGCTATGAACCTGTCCCTCTGTGCATGGCTATTGTTTATTGTCACCACCACCTGGTTCTTTTTTTAAAGGAAGGAGAGAGTAAATCAGTTCTTACAGAAAGTTTATTCATAGAAATAATGCTATTGTTTCAGATTTGTTATTGAAACCCATTTCCTTTCCATTTCCGAATTCCGTTTTCCTTTCTCTTTGGAGTTCTCATTTTTCTCCAAGAAAAACATTCTGAATTATTTTCTTTTTAAAATATTGCACTGCTTTTTAAACCTGTTGTATGTTATTTCACGCCGTAAAATCTAAATTAATTATCTATGCTCACACTCTATGCAGTTCCTTCATCACATAGCGTAGAGAGAACTTTACAATTCAGCAAAATAACTACAGTTCTCTGTTTTAAAAATCCTCATCGATATGGATGGAGTTAGTGTAGGATCTCATATTGTTATGGGGTGGGACAAAACATTGCCCTCAGAAGTTCCCATTCCTGTTCCCCTTAGTTTCGCCTAGTGTATTCCAGCAACGACAAGCCAATTTCCTTATGTCCCTCCCTTGACAGGCTGAAGAACACCTTCAATTCCCAGGCATGTGGGAAAGCCTCAGAAGAGGATGGAATTCCAGCAGAAGTGCTGAAAGCTGGCTTCAATTCCTCCCTCATGTTGCACTTCCCCTGCCTTCTCTTACAGTGTTGGGGGAAAGGATCTGTGCAATAAGACATGCATGACCCCAGCATTGTGGCCCTCTATAAGAACAAAGGGGAGCAACATGATTGTACCAACTACTATGGAATCTCCCTGCTAGGTACATTGAGGGAAGCATTTGCCCATGTACTTCTCAACAGATTACAGTTACTTGCTGACAAGGTCTGTCCCAAGTCACAATGAGGCTTTAGAGCCCAGAGGTTAATAGTCAACATGATTTTCTCACTGTGCCTGCTGCAGGAGGCATCCTGAGAGCACAGACGCCCCTTGTACATTGCCTTCAGAGAGCTGATGAAGGCCTTGCTGGTGACTTGTGGAAGACAGTTGGCAGTTCACCACACCTCAACCTGTGTGATGTATCAGCAGGCTGAGCGGAGGCCCACAAGATTCTTCTAAGATTTCCTGCTCCCCACAGAACAACTTCTACCCGAGTCCTCAGTCGAGGGGACAACTCCTCTTCCACAAAGTAACAGTGTTTTTTGCCTCCAGATACAAGACTTCGCCCTACCTTACTGGTAGGCCTGCCTGTCACCACTCTGGGAATTGTAGGAGGGAAATAGGGGTTTCCTGTGCATTTCCCCAATTTTTTTCTCATCAAAGAAAGCTCAGTTTGGGGGCAGAAGTAGGCTTGTTTTGTAAGAGCTGCAAATCAGCTTTAATTGTACAAGCTGAAATTACCAGGATGTGATCAAATGCCACCTGAAAACAGTGACAACCAAGGAGAACCCAATACTGCAGTTACCTTTTCTAGAAGCTGTATGCTGTGGCAGCCCTATCCTGAAATCAATTAGTATTTCTGCTAAGTATATCTGATAAAGATATGAGTATGTTTGCTCTGCGAGTGTGTATGGGTAAGTTAAGCAGTTGTGGGACTCTAAGATGATTAAGCAATGATTGTTTTGGAGCCAATCTTGAGTATTGTCTCAGTGGCAGTCCCAAGACATAAGATGAACCTTAAGTAACAAAGCATGACACTTTGATACTGACAGATGATGATGGTTAGCTATGTCAGACATTTCATACCTATGGTTGCTGGGGAAAGCATTTGCTCACATGAGAACACGAGCAAAACACTTCCCTCTTTTATCAACTTGCAATAATTGCACCCCAGGACCTCACAAGTAGCTATGAGAGATCATTAATTACTGTTTCCCAAAGTTCATCAAAGTGCTCCTCCCACATTGAACATACTACAGAAAAATCCTTCACCATTCTGAAGTGTGCTATTTGGCTACAACAACTCACATCTTCATTTAAAGAAATAACTGGAGTGTTACATTATTTGTGTGTGTACCAAGTAAGCTTCTTTCTCCTTTGGTGATCACTCCTAGCCAAGTAAGATTGTTTTCCATGAACACCGTTTTAACAGTGAGTCTGTAAGTGACTGTGGAGACCAATTCTGGATCCACACGTCCTTCCACAGTGGGGACATAGGTTTGAGGGGAGGGAGTTGATCGTGGTGAGGGTTTGCCAAGCGCGCCTTCTTCCTCTTAGCACGTTTCTCCCTTCCGTCCTGCGTTCGAGTGTCTTCAAAGCCCACGACACCTTTGTTAAAGGCTGTTCTCCAACTGGAGTGCTCACAGACCAGTGTTTCCTAATTGTCAGTGTTTATACTACATTTTTAAAGATTTGCCTCGAGAAAGTCTTTAAATCTCTTTTGATGACCACCAACATTACGCTTTCCATGCACATTGATAGGTGCATATTGCCATTTCACCTGTAGCAGCATGGACTGGCATGCACACACATGCCTTAAAAGAATATAAAGCATTCGTTGTAGCAAACATCATGATAAAGAAGGATTTTCATAAGGCACAGAAACAATCTACAAGGGACATTCACCAATACATCCAGCCACAAGATCTCTGCACCTGGATGTAGACTATTCCACCACCATCCCACAAAGAAAATATATTTTTCTGAAATCCTGCCTACTCTAGAGGCAACTTCTTCTAAGCCTGTCCATGTGTGTGTGGAAATTCCAATAATTTAGCATAACTTGGAGATCAGCACCTTGAGGGGTATGGATTTCTTTTAATACTTGCTCTGTACCCCATACCTCAGACTGCAGTGCGAATGTCAATTCTTTATCAGCGTGAGCTGTTGACATGGAAACAGATATGCTGAATGGGAGGCAGGCGGGACACACACACACACACACACACACACACACACGGATCCTCTTGAGTTATACTTGGAGGGGCTCAATATGCATGTGCTACAACTGATTTAAATAATAAATAAACTACGCAGAAGAAGGCAGCAACTATTTGGAGGGTAACAGATGCATTAGTAGTTTGCATTGTGTGTATCACCTTTACAAAGCTGCTGGTGTTACTATGGTAACTGTTTTTAGCTCACCCGAGGAGCGGATGGACATAGTATGTGCTCATTTAAGTGAAGTGAGAGATCCGAAATGGGAAGAAATTGTGAGGTGTGTGTGGGAGAGAGAGACAGAGAGAACACTTTAGCTTAGCAGATCTCTCTACCTGTCCTGTGAGAACTTGGGTGTTGATTGAGTAGGAACATGAAGCAAGGTAAGAAGGAGAATTATGGCCATATTTAATCCAAGGACACGTCTCCGATCAAACCATATTTTGCATCTTGCAATGTTGACCTGCTGCTATTTTACATCCAACGTATATTGAGATGGGCAGGAAGTAGAAACTAGATCTTCCACCACACAGGGAAATGTGGCTGTTTTTAGCTTCAGATCAATAGCACTCTTTACCGTAACCTTAACATCTTTCATAAAATTCATCTTCACTCTAGTTCTCTCTGATGATGTCAATTCTTCTGCATTCTGGAGACGAAAGGAGACTGAAACATTAATAATAATAATAATAATAATAATAATAATAATAATAATAATAATAATAAACGAACAACTTCTAGGATCAAGTAAACTCTGGATTTCATTAACCCTCTAGTCCAGGGCCGGGGGCCAGCATTTGCTTCAGGACAACCTTCTGGTGGGGGCACATGCTAGTGGGGAGTGGAATCCCAGGTAAAAGTGGGCAGAACAGTGAATGTAAATTTTGCACAGTGGGCTAGTTTCTTCACACACTCATGCATCTTCCTTCATCCAGGCAAGTGAGCAGTATTATCAGAATTCAAGGACACTTTCCAGCCAAGTAAAAATACTTAAGCAGGGTGTGAAGCAGGACCTTGGGGGGCTGTGGACGCAGAGAGAATGTGTGGTTAGGGGAAAGTCCAGAGAGCAGACAGAGAGCCTTGGGGGGTCACATCTGGCCCTTAGACCTTGAGGTTTCCCATCCATAGTCTGATCCAACAGAAAGACAGAGCCCCCCAAAATCTACATAACCCCATTTTGTAGGGTGCAGGGCAATGAAAAGAACAAACTCACTTTAACTCCCTCCCTTTATTTTTGCTTGTCTCCCCTTTGGTCCTTTTTAGTTTCTTTTCATGCCCAAAGGTGTTCTTCGTTGATGTTCCATGGGGCCTGTGTCAGGAAAGAACTCCTGTCTATCTGCCTGGAATTGACTAAGCTGCTCTGTTATCTTGCCTATGGTGGCCCAGGAGTGGTGTTGATGTTGGAGAGAGGTAGCACTGGGGACTTCAGAAACTGGGAATGGCCTACTTTGGCTCCAAAAGCTGCATAGTTTGGGGATGGAATGTAAAGGTCTGTGTGACCTGTTGGTGAAATGTGGACCTCTGTTGTGATGATTTGTATAATCTGGGCTTGGTCATCATATACATTTATTCTAGGGGTGGATAACCTTTGTCCATCTGGTCTCATGCCAGTGATGGACAAGATCAAAACCATCAGTCGGCAGAGCCAGACTCTCTTGCTGCCACCCCCTTTCTCTATTTAGCATGCTATTCTTCTCTGAGTCTTGGTCTTGGTCTCTCTCCCCCCCCCCACTTTCGCTCCTGCTTTCTTTTCACCCAACGGGCTTCCAGGAAAGGGACGGATCATTCTTACCTATGATTTGATTACTTCCAGAGGGCCACCAGCTTCACACACCCTCAATTTATTAGAATGAAACATTGCTCGTGACAAGAAATGCAGCTCCCTCTCAGTCCATGCTTTGGCCACTTTGTGACCTTTTTCATATTAAGTTAATTTTGATTTGTACTTCTTTAGAGGCTAAGTGCTTCCCCACCGTTGCAGTCAAGCATGGGAGTGATTCTGAAGTGTTGAATGCCAGGCGCTTGCCCAGAAGAGAATGTGGCCCTTGGGGTTCAAAATGGTTCCCTACTCTTGCTCCTGCTCCTGCTATTGAGCTCAAGAGCTAGTAGCGGTGCTGTGATGGCCTGGGATTCAGACTCAGAGGTTGAACCTGAAGAATCCCAGCCCACACAGGAGTCCCCGCCTGCAGAACCAGCTGAGTCGGGGCTGGGGCCTGAGCCTGAAGGGTCCTCACCTGTGCTGGATCCTCAGGTGCAGGCACCAGCTGAGTCTGCTCTGGCCCCTGAGGTGATGGAGGACCCATTGCCTGCAGGTGCTCCACTCTCAGCCCCGTCAGGGGAAGAGGAGGTTGCCTCTGGGTCCGGTAACCCTCCAGCCTCTCCTGAGCTGCAGAGGCTCAGGGCAGAGAGGCGGAGGGAATTAAGTTCCCGCAGGAGGAGTGCTCGTCTCCAGGCCAGGAGACGCGAGTCACCTGTGGACTGGGGCCGCCCTATGCCTCGGGGCAGATAAAAGCCAGTCAGCCCCAGTCCCAGGTTGTGGGAGCAACATTGTTGTTAGCCTGCTCCTGCCTGCACCCGGTCCTGCTCTTCTGCCACAGTTCATGACCCCACCCGACTCCCTGCCTTGGACCCAGCTACAGCTTTGACGGACAGCCTCCATACCGCACCAACGACCTCGGACTGGACTCGGATCTCACCTCTCGGTTAGCTCCCAGGACCAGCACAGGTGCATTGTGGGAGAGGAAGGCAGAGTGCAAAATCCATTCCATGCTGAACTAAGTTCTGAACACTTCCCAGCTGTAAATTCAGGAGTGCAGTCAGTTTGTGCTGTCTAGGATGGGCATCTTCAAGATTCTTTCATTGAAGATAAAGGTGTGATGTTCTGCATGCACCAGGAATGAAAGAACTGGAGAGCATTTCGAGATGAAACCAATCTGGAAGACTGCCATCCGTGCGGCTATTATGATATTAGAAATCAAGGCAAAATTCGCACTGTCTCACCAGCAAAAAGCTGGTGAGATAATGATTTCGATGTTTTCCCTAATCCTTGTGTAATACTGCAGAGGAGAGAAGTAGCTGTAAGAAAAGTGAGATACCCCAAACTATAGTGTTAAAGGCATTTAAGTTGAGCGTGTTTTCTCACATGAGGCTTAAACTGACTTTATCTTCCTCCCACATTCACAGTACAAATGTAAAATCAAACATACAGTCAATTCCTCACTCTAGCCACATTCTTGAGAAACCCAGAAAGTACAGAAAGTGTGCTTTGGTCTCCCTGGCTCATTTTGCACTCTGACTGGTAGAAATTCTCCAGGGTTTTTATAAAGGGAGCCTCTCCCAGCCCTGCCTGAAAATGCTGGGGGTTGAACCCAAGACCTTTTGTATGCAGAGCATGTTCAAAGCAACTGGCTGGATCTCAGCATATCAAGTATTTCTTTCATTCTTAAAATTATAGCTTTTCACTGTGCTGTTGAAAAATCAATCAGCCAATGGTCAAGTGTCTAGGATATCCATTCACTGATTATTGTTCGGAACAGGAAGGTCGTTTTCATTCTTAAAATAATGAGCTTATGAGAGGTGTCTCTCTCTCTCTCTCTCTCTCTCTCTCTCTCTCTCTCTCTCTCTCTCTCTCCCTCTCTCCTCTCAAGCTTATCTATTCCTCTCTGTACTTTTCAAGCCATTGTGTTTAAGGTACTTTCATTTAGGAATAAGAATGATACTGTTAAAGTTGGCGGTGCTACCACCTCCTTAACTCTGAAAATCATGGAGGAAAGCCAGTATGGCCCAGTGGACTGCGTGTTGGACTGAAACATTCAAAGCCTTGTTCTTAAAGATTTTACAGGTGGTTTTAGGGCACAGGTAGGCAATCCACACCTTTTGTGCAGCCACCGAAACCTCCAGAAACAGACCAGTTTTCTCATCACATCAGAGCTACTTGTTTTATCCTCTTTGTTTCCTTCTTATTTTTCCGGGCTTTTCCAAAAGTGTCTTTCCTCTTTCTGTGTCATGTCGGAACAACTGGAGAGGGCAATAAGGTAAAGGGACCCCTGACCATTAGGTCCAGTCGCAGACGACTCTGGGGTTGTGGCGCTCATCTTGCTTTATTGGCCGAGGGCACTGGCATACAGCTCGGTCATGTGGCCAGCATGACTAAGCCGCTTCTGGCGAACCAGAGCAGCACATGGAAATGCCCTTTACCTTCCCACCAGAGCAGTACCTATTTATCTACTTGCACTTTGACGTGCTTTCGAACTGCTAGGTTGGCAGGAGCAGGGACCGAGCAACAGGAGCTCACCCCATTGCGGGGATTCGAACCGCCGACCTTCCGATGGACAAGCCCTAGGCTCTGTGGTTTAACCCACAGCACCACCCACGTCCCTAAGGGAGAGGGCAAGGCAGACTTTTATTTGAAAATCTATTAAAAAGCACATGAGAAGCTCAGTGACAGAGCCCCTGCATTGCGGGCAGAAGATCCCTGGAGCCGTTCCAGGTAAGGATTGAAACATTCCCTGCTGTAAATCCTGGAGAGGCACTGCCAGTCAGGGCAGACAACTCTGACCTGGATAAATCAAATGGTCTGACTCAGTGTAAGACCGCTCCCTGTGTTCCTATATATGATTATTCCTCCCACCCCATGCCACCCCATGCCCAGTTCTATGGACTGCAGGAAAGATATTTCCCACCCAGTTGTCTCAGAAGAAATTGGTTTGGTTTTGCTGTTTGTAGCACATCAAAGTCAGAAAGGAATTGCTTTCAATTGCTTTCCTGAACAGTAGCTGTATCAGACTATTGTGCTCTTTTAAGCTATGCCTTTTTACTTGAGAATAATTCAATAGGGTTTACTTCTGATTAGATCTGCATTTGTTGTTGTTGTTGTTGTTGTTTAGTCGTTTAGTCATGTCCAACTCTTCGTGACCCCATGGACCAGAGCACGCCAGGCACTTCTGTCTTCCACTGCCTCCCGCAGTTTAGTCAAACTCATGCTGGTAGCTTCAAGAACACTATCCAACCATCTCATCCTCTGTCGTCCCCTTCTCCTTGTGCCCTCCATCTTTCCCAACATCAGGGTCTTTTCTGCATAGGACTGAGATTTTGAGTGGGTTTGTAGTTCATTGTGAACACCTTTGTATTTGACTCCACCCATCATCAGCTCAGGCTCCACCCACTGCCAGAATATGAGCTCTAACATGTTACCTGTGGTTCTTACAGGTAAAAAGTTTCCCATCTGTGCTTTAGGCAAATCAACGCGTTGAAGCTGCAAGATTTGTGAACTCAAGGGCAGCCCAGACATTTGCATACACTTGGTCACCCAAGGTCAGCCTGTTACTTACTTTATGTGCTTACATGGCCCAATAAGTCAAACCAGGGTTCACCAGGATGACATAAATGTGTGGGCTCCTCTTCCAGCTACTTTGCTTTCCCCCAGTATTTTTTACTCCCATGCTGCACTGATCTAAGACAAGGTTGGCTTAGTGTGCCATTCAAACCCAAACCTCTCTTGACTAACCTCAAGCTTCAGCCAAGAACAAACATTGCTACACAACCCAGGTTCAGACCAAGACAAACCAAGGTTTGCGTGAGACAAATATTGGTTTATCTAAGCATGGCACAGGAGTAAAAAAAACTGCGGAAATGCGAAACACAAGCTTCTCTTCAGGAGCCTATGCATGTGCATGGTTCCAGCAAACCATAATAAGGTTTTCCATGGTCTGCAATCCTGATATTACAGCTACCACACTGAAAACAGATCTGGTCTAATAAGCAGCCATCCTACTACATATCTCAGCAAACGGCAACTCCAAATCAAGACAGAGGCACTCTGGTGAGACCTGAATTGTTTCTCCCAGTTCCAGACATATTAATGAAAAGTCAAGGGACTTTGTTCTGACTGGCTGTCAAAGCTCCCACTTTTTATTAGCTTTAGATGACTTATTTCAAATGCTCAAGACAGCTCTGAATGTTGAAGCAAATTAGATGATAATTGTTGGAGAAGCTGAACAACTGGGAAGATTTTTAAGCCCCCCGAAGCTTCTGCATTCTGCGCCAATGGTGGATATACTGTGCTTGTTGCAGGGATGACCTCTACGCAGATCGAGAGCCGTGTGTGTAAATTGCAAAGGTGAAAATCTGCATGTGCACATATTGAAGCACAGAAGCTGCCAGTGAGTATTATGGGAATGAAGGAGGGCTTTTTAGAGTTCTGTGGAATTCTTTAATTTATTTTTATTCCAGAGGTGTAGTTTACCATGTGATTTAATAAAGGACACCTGACAAAACTTACCGCATGTATCACCTGCCACTGGTGTACCCGGGTTATATGGTTCTGCTTACATACCCCCCACATAAGAGACTATGGAGTGTTTCATATATGAAAATGTATTATGACTAAAATTTAAATGATGGGTTTCAGCATTAGGGAAGAATATCATAGCACATCCTTTAAGAAAGGCTTTGAACACTTAAATGTTTCAGGTGGCCTAGATGTGATGCATATTTTTTGTTGTAGTGCTGATGAGTTGGAAAACTAGATTTTCTGTTCTGGGCAGGATGAGTGTTTTATTATTGCAGGCTTATTTAGCTTTTAAAGCTGGGGTACTCATAGATTTTGTGCTTTGTTTTTATAGTGATTCTTGCCTTTTGGACATTTTTATCACGTAAGTTGCCTTGGGAGAGCTTTGCTTGGAAAGGCAGCCTATAAATATTTTAAATAAATAAGTTGAAGGCACTTAGAAGCCAGCAGGTGACATGAAAGTCCTCTGCCTGGGATGCTGGAGCTGGGTTTGATGGATGAATAGTCTGATCTGGGAGAAAGCAGATTCCTTGTTCCTGTTACATCTTCCAACAAGGGCAAGAACTCTCCTTCCACGGTCAAGAGCTAGGGCAGACCCATCTGGTGCTCTCCAGATTTTTCAGATAATAGTTCCCCCTCCTGTATCTGTTATAGATGAAATGCAACCTAAATCAAGTTTGGTAGGTCATGGTCCTCTAGATCAGCGGTTCTCAACCTGTGGGTCCCCAGATGTTGTTGGACCACAACTTCCATCATCCCTGAGCTCTGGCCTTGCTAGCTAGGGGTGATGGGAGTTGTAGTTCAACAACATCTGGGTACCCACAGGTTGAGAAAGGCTGCTCTAGATGCTGCAGGACCACAAATCCCATCATCCTTGGCTATTATCTCTGCCTGTGGGCATTATAGCTCTAAACATATGGAGGTCACCAGGTTGGGGAAGGCTGAGCAGCAGCACTGGGAAATGTTCCTCCAGGCATTTTGAATCAAAACACGTTGCATCAGAGTGGAATGCTATAACTCTTGACACTGGAATATGACAGTGCAAAGGATGTAGGTCCCTGAAGAAGTCAAATGTCGAAATGCGTAAGGCACAGTTCATGTTGCAATAGACGTTCATCTCTTGAGCACCAGTCAGAGCCTCCAGGTCTGTTTTTCATTCTTAAGTGCTGCCCTCCTTTCCCCCCTGCTGCTATGCCGAGGTATTCCCCTCACCTTTGCAAAATCTGACTGTCGGCATGTCTGCCACTTGAGCAGAGTTGCCGCCTTTTGTTTTACTTTTTTACTCCTGTCCCTGTTGCAACAACCTGATATACAGGAAGCGAGCAAGTGAAGCTCAGCAGGAGTGGCCATCTCATTAGTATCCTGAAACCAATACTTTTCGCAATAGGGTGAGACAACCTCATATTGTATGTAAGGTGTCAGGGACTGGCTGGGTGAGGAGGAGTGGTGGGAGACTGGAGAACCCTGCTAGAGAAGTTCTAGAAAAGGAAGGTTCAGAGCCAGGGAGTGGTGATGGGACACTGAAGGCAGGTCAGAGGATGAAAGGGGGGTAGAATGGTTCGATGCTGAACAAGCAACAGGCTTGAGTGAGAGAGAGGAAAAAGAGGTAGAAAGCACTGCAGACATAGGACAGGCAACTGAGGAGGAGGTGGGGGTCTGAGGCTGTTTTACCGGGGCCAGTCTTGCCCATAGGTTTCTCTGTTTGTATTCTGTTTCTTTAAATAAATAATCAATTTTACCGCTCGTCTATAAGTCTCTGTGCTGACTTGCAATGGAACCTACCCCGACCTAAGAGTAGAGGCTGCCGTTTCCTAAACTGGCACTGATACCTCCAGAAACAGATTAATGGATTTCAATGGAACCTAACTGCAACTAAATTGCAGAGGGTCCAATCCTCTATTAATGAATGAACTGACTTGTTATAAAAATCTGTGAAGAGGGAGAATACAGTCAAGCGATTTAAAAAAACAACAACAACCTGGGCTATGGTTAAAGAAAAGGTTGAAAATGAAGAATCATCTCTTGTTTGAGTCTTATTGGTATGGAAAACTGACATCACCATCACATGGAAGGAAGGAAAGAGAGAGAGAGAGAGAGAGAGAGAGAGAGAGAGAGAGAGAGAGAGAGAAAGCTGAACTGAAATTGTGCTGTGTGCATTTGCATACTGTTATATTTCATTTTTTTCTGATTTTTTGCTGTTACTCTTTTCAACTCTGAATGTGGTATTTACTTATTACAATCTGCACATATAGTTAAAAAGGGTAGGGGTCACTCTAATGGTTGGGTGACTGCTGGTCATCCTGTGACCCTCTCTCTGTCTTCCTCTCTGTTGAGTGTAGGAGATGGCTGATCAAAAATCAGCAGGCTAGCATGCAGAAACTAAACAGGTGCAGCTTTCTTCATCACTTTCTTTCTGCATCACAGCCTCCTGTTAAAAAATACAGCAGCAAGTCAGTCACAGGAGCAGGGCCAGCAAAAAAGTTGGGAACCAAAAACTTTGGTGATGTCCACAAGACAAAAAATTAAGAAAAAGAGCTTCCTATACTAGTATACTGCATTGGTGTGTGGTGTGATTCAATGGACGTTTTAAAAATAATATATAAGCAGGTAGACAGATAGACAGATGTGGGTGTTTTCTTCTCTTCACTCATCCTACATAAGTGGATTTTATTGTTTAAGGTGGAATCTCAGCCTTTGACGGCTCCAATAATCTTTAATTTTTTTATGGCCAATGTTTGCACATATAACATTCAGCTCATCCTTTTGGCTAATAAAATGGCCAGTTTTAACATTTCATTATTCACTCTCTAGGAGCTGAATCCCTCGCAAATCCTCTTTTCCATCCCCTCCCTCAAACGTTTGTTTACTAGGTCGGAAATCACTGGCATTTTAAAATGCTTTGGGTCAGTTCAATATCATCAGATTCAGGGGCGTTTTACAGATTCATTTTGTGGTCAGTGTCGTTGTTGTTTTGATGTCTCACCATGTACAGCTATAGCCTATTTTTTGAAGGGCTGAATTAAGCCAGGGGGGTGTAATAATTTTGCTTATCCCATATAGATTAACAATTAGGAGCGTGTCCTTCAGAGGGTTTGAGGAGGAAACTGTAAGAAGGCCCCTGACATTAAGCCAGTCGCCATCAAAAATAAATGACAATAGTTAGGCTTCATTTGAGAGAAGTCAGCAGAGCGGTTGCAGCCACCAGCTCACCACCCACCTCAGAATTATTATTTGAAAAGGATGTCAGAGGATTATAGAAGAACCTTGCGTCGGCTCCAATTAGGATCAACATTTTTGCTTCTCGCTTGCTGAGCTTCTGTCTTGGAATAATGAAAACATATTGACCCCTGCTGGAGCCCTTGTGTACTGCAGACTTTCCAGAAACCTGCTCGTTTTGTTTTTTTAAAAAAAAATGCAGTCAGTGGGGTAATACAGAACTTAATGGTCACCACAACTGCTGCCAAGAATAGCTAAAGCAGATTGAAACGCAGATGGACAGATAGAGGCAAAGGTCCTCATTGGAACAGATTACACCTTTCTATCTATTAAATCAGAACCAGTTTTTGTTTTAGTGCTGAATCAAAATTTAAAGTAATGGTCAAATTTTGACAAGTTGCCATATTCTACAATAGGGATCATACTTGTTGAAAGGTAGGGATGCAATATTCGCCAAACTTTTAAATTTCACTGATTTTATATTTTTCCCTGATTGTGGGTTGTTAGAACAAAATCTGAACACAATTTAGGGTTGGGTGAACCTCTCAGTTTCTTCCAGTCTCTCATTTTGCCAATCTTCAATTCAGTTCACCACATTTGCATTAAAAAACAAAAAGTCCACATGAAAATTCATCAGGATTTTAGTGTGATCTTCTGGTATTTTACACTTTTGTGTATGTGCAATTTTTCCTAATATACACATTTTTGCAAAGCATATTTTCCCTAACATTTATATTTACCTAGCATGATGCATTTCTGTACATTATTTGCACTAATGTTTGCATTTTAATGCACACTTTTCATTAGTACATGCATTTTTGCATACTTTGCTTGGCTGGAGGACTGCCCTGCAAAATTCAGAGGTGTTCAAATTTTGAACGATGGCCGTGCTTCAGTTTGTGCATCATTTCAGAAAGTGCAAATTAGATAGATTCTCTTTTGAATGCCAACTGAATAAAATTCCTCTCCCTTTCCTGATGACATCAATATCTACGCAGAATTATGTCCCATTCAGCTCAATGGAGCTCCCAGGTACGAGGGTATAAGATTGTAGTCTAAATGCTACTGCATGTCAGCTATCAGATACTATCTAATATTGATTGATGTGTGTCAGAAGCTGTCAAATATTGACTAATATTGCACATCAGCAGTCAAATCATGTCAAATCTGCAGAGGGATTTTTTTAAGGAGATTTGTAGGGAAATTGTATCAGCACTAGTTCGCTTAATTCCCAGGTGATTTTACCACTGGAAATGGCTTCTTGTAGTTTTGTTCTGTGAGGAAATCAAAGCATATTCAAGCAATGGTTTGAGCACCAACAACTCCTACAAACATAGTGTTGTTTCTCGGGTCTATGCAAAGTTCAGAGGTTTTTCTACACCAGCCTCTGAGTTCTACACAACTCCTTTCTGAGTTGATCCTCACCAAAGCTCTGTGAAGTAGGTAAATATTGGTCTATCCATCCATCCCCCCTGCCTTTCCAAGTGGGGAAGTTAGGACAATAGAAATTGTCCCCAATCCAACTCTAATAATGGGTACATTAGTGGCACAGAAGGGTCCCAGGTGAAGATTCGCATTCCCATCCACAGCAAAAAAATTGCTTCCAACCATGTCCACAAAGCCAGGATGGACGGTGCCATGTGCATAGACATCCAGATGTGCTTCTGCATCTGCATCAGCCCTGGATGCAAAAAAGACTGCTTCCATGGGCAAATCTCCTTGGCTATTTCAGGACAAGCATCTTGTGGGACTTGGACACAAGCAGCTGAAGTCCTGCTCTGAGCTGGTGGACCACAGTGGCTCCCCAGACGCATTACTGCTAAAATCCAGTCCTATTAAGCAAAAGAACCAGGGTGAAAGATGCTAACATGAGATTATGATTTCTTTTGAGCCTCTTTTCAATTGATTCCATTTGTATTCCCCACCCAGCTGATTTCTTCTCAGCTTGTACAGCCAGGGCTGTGCTTTGTTTCACTGTGCCGTAGCAACACCGGTGTCCCCAAAGCTATTATTTTCCCCAGGAGAAAGTGGCGAGTAGATATGACCATTTTCTCTGCTGGGTAAGCATTTTGTGCCACCATGCAGAGATGCTAAATGCCTTCCATTTGCTGCAGCAGCCCTTGCTACTTGTGGCGTTCTCTCGCAACTGTAAAAGTAAAGCTGTAATTAAAAGGTGCCTAGCAATGAGGAAATGAGGTGACTGTCGCCGTATTCAAGGCTGGAGACTCTAGAGTGGGACAGAGGCTTTAAAATGCAGGGCTGCCTTTTGAAAAGACATTCCCCAAAGAGTGCTTTTGCACACCTTATTTTCCAAAGGAGCGGCTCAATACACCTCCACACTTACTCAAATTGCATGTTTGCGTTGGCCATTTGAACTTCAGCAATATGGAGCTGTTTGGCCTATATCATTATCAGAGCACCATAGCTCGAGTGTTTTTAAGGCAGTAGCTGGCAAGGTGTGCATCAGTTTAACCTGAAGAGAAAGTGTGTGTGGTGAAATCGGCTGGGTTGCACAGGGTCCTGCCTCAAAGACCTCTCATTTTAGGGAGATGGGGGCTCCCCCCCTGCCTCTTGTCCAGCCCAGATGGCACACCTTTGGGACAGCTGAGCTATGGCTTTAGAAACCTCCAGATTGGATTATTGCAATGTGTTCTATGTGCTGCCTGTAAGGTTGGTCCAAAAGCCTCAGCTGGGGCAGAATACTGCTGCAAGGCCGCTGAAGAAGATGTCTTATGGACAGCAAATGGCACCTGCAAGAAGAACCTCTCCCCACCTGCAGTTCCCAGAAACTGTTCTTTAAAGACATGCTATTGGCATAAGTGGGACCGCGGGTGGCGCTGTTGGTTAAACCACAGTGCCTAGGACTTGCTGATCGAAAGGTCGGCGGTTCGAATCCCTGCACGATGGGGTGAGATCCCGTCATTCGGTCCCAACTCCTGCCCACCTTGCAGTTTGAAAGCACTCCTAAGTGCAAGTAGATAAATAGGGACCACTTTCTAGCGGGAAGGTAAACGCTGTTTCCGTGTGCGGCGCTGGTGCTGGCTCGTCAGATGCAACTTCGTCACGCTGGCCACCTGACCCGGAAGTGTCTGCAGACAGCGCTGGGTCCCGGCCTCTTGAGCGAGATGAGCTCGCAACCCTAGAGTCGGTCACGACTGGCCCGTATGGGCAGGGGTACCTTTACCTTTATTGGCATAAGTACAAGATTCCAATAGGGTTCAATTTAAAAAAAAACACTCAGCAAAAAGTAAAAATAAAATTAGATTCAGGTAGGTAGCTGTGTTGGTCTGATGCAGTCGAAATAAATTTAAAAATTGTCCAGTAGAACCTTAGAGACCAACTAAGTTTGTTCTAGGTATAAGCTTTCGTTATAACCCGAACAAACTTAGTTGGTCTCTAAGGTGCTACTGGACAACTAAAAAATAAAATTAGGAACCTTGCATCGGACACTTAATTTAGTGTTGTATAGCATTCACAAATCCTCATTGTGTGCTGCAGAAACCTGGCTACTATCTCCACCTTATCCCCACTCTGAGTAAACATATGGAAGGCTATCTGACATTCACCTGAATGCCACTCCCTACTAACAAACCAACTGATAATAAACTCAGATCGAATTGTCACATACCAGGAGCAGTGCAAAAGAGCATGTGAAACTGATGCTATTTGTCACCTCCATTAATTGGTCTATTGTTTGCTTCCATCAGTGAAGATAGAAAACAGTCTTATCCCCCAAGAATTTGCCTAATGCTTCTTTAAAGCGATCAGAGTTGTTGGCCATCAACACATCATGTGGGAGCAAATGCCTTAGTTTAACGATGTACTTCCTTTTGCCTGCCCTGATTCTTCCAACATTCAGCTTCATTCAGCCCTGAGTTCTAGTTTTAGAAGAGAGGGTAATTAGTAAGTCCCAAGTATTGTAATATTTTTTCACAGGGGAGTTTGCTCTAGGCCCTCAATCATTTCCATTGCCCTTTTCTGAACCCTTTCCAGATGTGCAATATCCATTTTGAGGTGAGATCACCAGAACTGTACACAGTGCTCTGGGAAACACAGAGTTTTGCAGCCGCTGCAGCAAGGAACTGAGCGCTGACATGACAGTAGCAGCAGGTGCAGCCTGACTGGGAGCTGCAAGCTGCTGCTTGACTTCAAGAAGCCCAGCCTTCTCCAGTAACCTCCTACTGACACAGAGCAGCCTCTGCACCTTCTCAGTGCAATTGTCTGAATCACCAGTGCCATATTCTCAAGACTTAGTGTGACTCATGCAACACGTTGGCTATTCGCCCCCACTGGGGCTCTTTTACTCTTTCTTGGCTTAAGAGACTGATTTGCTTAGCAAATTTCTTATAGAGTACAGTGGTACCTCTGGTTACATACTTAATTTGTTCCGGAGGTCCGTTCTTAACCTGAAACTATTCTTAACCTGAAGCACCACTTTAGCTAATGGGGCCTCCTGCTGCTGCTGCAATGCCAAATTCTGTTCTCATCCTGAAGCAAAGTTCTTAACCTGAGGTACTATTTCTGGGTTAGCGGAGTCTGTAACCTGAAGCATATGTAACCTGAAGTATATGTAACCCAAGGTACCACTGTATTCTCTATAAGATTGAATATCAATATACGTATCAAGACTTTGAGATTAGACCACTGAAGAAGCCTGGAAAACTATTTTGGGAGTGTGCTAGCTGCAAGCCCCAGTAAAAGGGCCCCATTGGGGGCAAACAGCGGCCTCTTGATTATTTGGACTGCCAGGGTGAAACAGGTGCAAAATTACGGCACTCTATCATCTACAACTTCATTAACATCTATCTACAACTCCACTAGCATCTCTCGGTATTGTGAATAACACCAAACTTGCCTTTTGTTGGTATCTTCATGAACTTATCTAAAAGACTGAGTTAAGCATTTGAAAAATCTATTGATACCAGACATTATAAGTTCATTTTAGGTTGGATAGTTCGCAAGTCTCTGTGGCTTTGTTTAATGTTTTGTATGTTTCTCAGAAGGTTGATAAAGAATGTATAATTTATTATTCTGTGTATATTAATCGCCAACGTGTTGCATGAGTCGCACTACTTCTTTCAGCAGCACAGGCTGAATTTTTCTAGCAATATTCTCAAGCCTGGCCTAGCCGTGAAGACCCCACAGGTTCTTCTGATAGCAGCATTTCTTTAGCTGGCTCATCCCCTTCAGGTTTGGAATCCTCCCCACAATCCACCAGTGAAGAGAAAAACCTGACACCTCGTTCCTGGCAGCACCTCAACTATAGCTAAACTTAAAGAACTTCCTCCCCTCCCCTCGTTATCTGTCATACATCTACAGTACATGAATCAGTGGACCTTTCCCTTGACATTTGCATGCGCTTCTCGTTAGCAAATTACATCTCCTCTCCTTTTCCCCTTTCCGCCCCCTCTCCTATTGCTAAGTAAGTAATAACCGGCAACCATTGCTGCAGCAATATAAATCCACAAGAAAAGGGTTTCTAAAGTCTTTGGGGAGATGGAAAACCCAGGGCCACAGAAGCTTAAACTGTTGACTGGGCTATTAACATGGAATTTATGGGGCCATCGCTTATTTTAACTGCTGGTCATATAAAATTTGCAATGTAGAAAGAAAGATGCAGGGGATCTTCAAATTATCATTTCCATTTTATAAAATCTGTTTAGCAAATCGTAATTCTTGACCCCTTTCCCCTCAAAGTACAGATGAAGAAATCTAAAGTATTCTGGTAACTCAGGCTGCAATCCTAAGTGCACTTACTAGAAAGTAAGTCGTGTTGAAAATGGCCCAGAAGCTGCAACTAATGCAGAATGCAGCAGGCAGAGTGCTGTTGGGACCCAAATAACACCTGTCTTTAAGGAACTGCACTAGTCAATTCCCTCCTGAGACCAGTTCAAGGTGCTTAAGCTGATGTATAAAGCCCTAAACGGCTTGGGCTCAAAAAATTGAAGGAACATCTCCTCTCATATTGACCTGTCTATGCATTAAGACTGGAGGGGAATCTCCTGCTTGTGGTCTCACCATCAAGAGAAATTTGTGGGGGAATGGTACATGAGATGGCCTGCTCTGTGGTGACTCCATGCCTCTGGAATGAACATCACTCTAAGCTATATCTGGTATTGACATAACTAGCCTGATGATGTGCGAAGATGAGTCTCTTTGCAAGGCCTATCAGAAGGGATGGGGAGTGTGATGAGTCACTAATTTATAGCTCCATTTCAGTATTTAATCTGATCCCATTATGATTTTAAAAGCTGCATGTGTATGGTCCTGTTTTTAAGTGATCTAGTTTTTATGAACTTTGCTTTGATGACCTTAATGAACTTCCATCTCTCCTGGGCCTCTGGACCAACCTTCAAAGCCTGATCTAGGCTTACTAAGAAAGCCAAACTCACCCTAACCTTACTAGGTATTTTAGTGGTAGCTGGTGCTCATTGGACTAGTAGAGCAAGAAGATCTAGAGAATGTGGAGGCAGAACCAATTAATTCTAATTCTGTCCCCATCTTTCTCCCTACTGAGTTCCACAAGAACAATACTGAGACCAGTACCCACCTCCCGGGCTGGTTACAAGTAGGAAGGTAGGCATGGGGGGGCAGTGCCTCATTTGCCCTGATGGACCAGTTTCACTGGTGAATCTGGTATTTCACAACATAACCCTCACCCAGCAATGAAGTCTTAGGGCAGGGGTCAGCAAACTTTTTGAGTAGGGGGCCGGTCCACTGTCCCTCAGACCTTGTGGGGGGGGGCTGGACTATATTTTGGGTAGGAAATGAACGGATTCCTATGCCCTCCAAATAACCCAGAGATGCATTTTAAATAAAAGGACACATTCTGCTCATGTAAAAACACACTGATTCCTGGACCGTCCACAGGCCGGATTTAGAAGGTGATTGGGCTGGATCCAGCCCCCGGGCCTTAGTTGGCCTACCCATGTCTTAGGGGGTAGTATGCAACTCAGTTTTACCTAAAGTAGACCCACATAAATTAGTAAACGTGACCAAGTTGGGTCCATTACTTTCAATGAGATTATTCTGAGTCAAAATGAGTTGCATATAACCCCAAGTTTCCTATAAGGAGGCAGCGACAGAAGATGCGACTCCATGATTGTGATTTCTATAAGCAGCTTACAAGCTGCCCCTGATCTATATAAACCAGTGGTTGAAAACCAGTGTCTTGGGTCTGGTTCATTCTCATTCTACTCTCCTGTGAAATGCTTTATATTATATCTATTTGTAGACTAAGAGCTTTTTTCTGATGTAATGTTTTCCTCCATGGGAATCATTTTGGAACAGTTCTCCTAGAGGAATACATATGAAAAGCATTATGTTGGGATTGAAAAAACATATATTTTCCCCAAAGAATGATACACAAAGGGACAGGAGTTTCCTGTTTTGCCCTACTCATATTTCTTTCCTGGAAAATCTGTATCAATTTTTAATCCTGATCTAACACTTTTCATGTGTTTTGCTCCATGGTAACAATTCTCACAGAAGAATATGATATACTGTATCAGACAAGGTCTTTTGTCCGCAGATAAGTATAAATAGAAACAAGAATAGCCATTAACTGATTGCTTTCAACAGAGGGTCTTAAGAACAACATCACTTGACCATAGCTGTCACCTCAAGGCTGGAATACTGCAATGCACTCTGAGCAGTGTTTTCGTGAGGTTGATCTAGATTTGGAGATGGCGGCTGGTGAACACAGGGGCTATGTTGCTTTGGGGTGCAAATGCTGCCAGAACATAGCACCTTATCTGCTACCAGGCCAGGTTCAAGGCTCTAGACAACCCAGGACTTCCATACACACTGCCCAGGTTTATGCCCCAGGAAGGTCACTTCAATGCTGCTAATGCAGAAGTTTGACTTCACCCCCTAAAGCACACTCCATTGTCTCTTGAGACAGGTGAATGCCAACAACAACAATGCAAAAGAAGGTGGCCCTTCACGTACCTGGTTCCAAGTCGTTTACCTGTAGCTAAGCATCAGCAATTTGAACTATGCTATACGATACGATAATCTTTATTGTCATTGTCCCATATAGAACAATGAAATTGAAAAATCTACCTAAGACCTTCAAAAACCAACAAGCCTGCTATCCCAGCCATCCCAACCTGGCTAGCCCCCTAAAAACTCTGATACCCCATTTTAAAATACAATATACTCCCATAGAGACGCCTTACACTGCGTTTAAAACCAAAATCGCATTTGGGTAGAAACTGTTTCTCAGGCGGCTAGTCCTAGTCTTTATAACCCTGTACCTTCTTCCAGAAGGCAGAAGCTGAAAGAGATCATTTCCAGGGTGTGCACTATCCTGCGCTATCTCTGCAGCTTTCTTTCATGGAACTTTGAAGTGTCAGGCATAGCCCTATTGGCTTTAGCCCAAACGTAGCAGAGTTTTCCTGCACAGCGAAGAAGCTAGTTGCGGCAGTAATGACTAGTCAGCTAGACTCAGAATAACTATTTACAGGATTTATTAAAAAGGAGAAAATAAAACCAGCAGAGTTTCTGCATACAAATAAAAGCAAAATAAATCCTCTCTTTCTCTCTCTCTCAAAACCATACACAGCACTTCTACTCCTAACACACCTCACATCAAACTGAGCTAGCAATCCCTAGTTAAGAGTTGAATGCTGGTCGTTAACCAATCAGAGTAAGCAGTTTCTAGGTCACGCTGACCTGGGCTTTCTGCCAAGAGTAAATTGACACTGCCTTGAGTTAATTGTTTGAAGCCAGAATCTGCAAGTTTCCCATGAGAATCAATTAACAGAAACTGAACACCCCCTCACAGATTCTGCTGGACAATTAACATCAAATACACCTATGTAGAAGATCATTTTTCCAGCAAACCTAAACCCTTGCACATTCGCTTGTTCTTTACCTTTGCCAATGGTTTAGTTAACACATCTGCTACATTTTCTTCACTTGATACATAAGTACAGGTGATTATATTGTCTTGTACACAGCAACGCACATTTTGGTATTTTACAGAGATATGTTTAGAACGTGATTTGAAACCCTCTGTTTTACTTAAAGTTATACAAGCTTGATTATCAATGTAAACTTGTACTGGTTCTCCACAATTTACATTTAAATCTGCTAACAAATGCTTGAAATAAATCACCTCGTTGCACAATTCACTCAATGCGGCGTACTCTGATTCCGTTGATGACACACTTACAACGTCTTGCTTGCGTGACCGCCAGCTGATTAAAGCTCCACCGACCATTATGACCAGTCCTGTGACAGATTTTCTATCCGGCAAATTTCCCCAGTCACTATCACAGAAGCAACTCAACATTTCATCCTCTGAAGAATTTAATTGTAACATATAGCCAATTGTCTGTTTGAGGTACCTCAGAACTTGTTTTACCCCTTTCCAGGCATTTAGTGTGGGTTTTGAGACCAATCTACTTAATATGCCTACTGCATAACTAATATCAGGTCTGGACCACTGTGCTAGATACAATAAACTTCCAATTACAGAATGATATACATCAGGATGTTCAAATTCAGGACTCTCATCTGTATGAAGTGTTTTTATGAAACCTGGATCCATAGGCACCACTGCCCCTTTGCAATCCTGCATTCTGTATGTAGTCAGTAGTTGTTTAATTTTGTTCTGCTGACTAATTAGGCAGCTGCCATCTTGGGCCCAGCACACTTCCAACCCTAGATATGTCCTAACCGGGCCTAAGTCTCGTCATAATCTTTTCCAGGCCTCTGAGAATATCCTTGAGCCACTAAGCGAGCTTTGTATTTGTACTCTCCTGTCACCAGAGGTTTAAGTTTGTACACCCACCTGCAGCCTACAATCTTTGCCCCCTCAGGCGCTGCTACTGGTGTAAAAACCTTGTGCTCATTCAGAGAGGACATCTCTTCCTCCATTGCCTGTTTCCAGCGCTCTGCCTCTTTTGGTAACTTTAACACCTCCTGAAAACTCTTGGGTTCTGCAATCACACTAAAAACATTTGCAGTATCAGGAGAAAAACGCACTGGAGGCACTCCTTTGTTTTGTCTTTTAGATCTTCTGGGAGAAAATTTTTCTTCTGACCCACTTTCCTCTTCAGAACTACGACCTCTCTTTTGTTGCTTAGCAACTGGTCTCTGGCTAACTCCACTTTCTTGAGAGCTCTTATCTGAACTTTCCTCCCCCTCAGACTCTGACTCCCTGTGTTTACCTTCAGAGTCATGAAGCTCCTGGGAAGGTTCAAACCAAACCTCAGTATTGGCATGTAGTCTCTCCCAGCCACTATGTTCACAAAAACTGGCATTCCTGGAGATCACAATGCCATTTGTCCCTTCAGCAAAGCGGAAACCTTTTCCCAGCTCCTGGTAACCCACAAACACTAACTGTTTGGTCTTAGGATCTCCCTTCTTTCTCATTTGTTTTGGAATTAATACCCAGGCTTTTGATCCAAACACATGCAAATGGTCAATTTTGGGTTTTTTCTGAAACAATTTAAAGTACGGGGTTGTACCTATTGTTTGATGAAAGAGCCTATTTTGGAGATAACACGCGGTGAGCATGCTCTCCCCCCAATAAGACATGGGCAAATCAGCATCATCAAGCATGGCAAACATCATATCTTGCAAAGATCTGTTTTTTCGCTCTGCAACGCCATTCTCCTCTGGGGAAAAAGCGTTTGTTTTTCTATGCCCAATGCCACGCTTCTGTAACCAATCTCTAAAAGCATTTGACATAAATTCGCCACCTCTGTCCGTCTGAATCCTTTTAAGTTTAGTGGACAGAAATCTTTCCACAGATGCCACCCAACCTTTAAACTTAGTGAACACGTCACCCTTATTCTTCATGGGAAAAACCCAAGAATAACGTGTGGCGTCATCCACAATTGTTAGTGAAAAACGCGATCCACCCCTGCTTACAGCAAATGGACCAATTACGTCCATGTGAACCAGCTGTAGCGGTGACTCACTAACTCTGTCACTTCTGGGGTAAGAGACTCTGTGGGTTTTAACCTTTTTACAAACATTACAATCAAGGTACTTGTTACAACTCTTTAAATCACCCCCATCAGCCAATTCAGACATTTTTAGTACACTTTTCCAGCAAGCATGCCCCAATTTCCTATGCAATAAGTGCACACAGTTGTCATGTATAGCTTTGTTGTTCACTGCAGGCTGAGATTTACTGACTACTGCTGCAACTTGAGATCCTGCTTTAAGCCAAAACAAGCCTCCCTCTGACTTAGCAGTGCCTAAAATCTTACCAGCCTTCTTAATAATGCATCTGTTTCCTTCAAAATACACTTTAAACCCAGCTTTTAGCAAACAATCTACAGACATCAGATTGCTCCTTAATGAAGGCACACACAGTACATTTTGCAGACATTCACGAAGACAAGGAACAAAAACTGCACCCCCTGAAATCACTTCGGAAGTACTTCCGTCTGCTAGAGCCACCTGGCTGCGCTGTGCTGAGTTCTTGGAAACAAACAAGTCATCTGAGTTTACGATGTGGTGAGATGCTCCCGAATCGACCACCCAGACCGCTTGTTTCTCATCAGCAATCTTGACCTCGCCGGTCACCAGCTGAGCCGACTGTTTTCGTTTGAAGAATTTCTTTTTCCACTGCTGCTGCTGATCTCGTCTCTGCTCCTGCACCGGCAACTGAGACTTGACCAACTCCGGACATTGTCGTTTTAGATGCGCTGAGGACCCACATCGGAAACAACGCCTAACAGCAAACGCCGACTCCTCACCGGTACGCTGCTTTTGCTTCACCTCTGGCACGGCATGAGAACTCCTTCCAAACCGCCCGCCTGTAGAAGCCTCTGCAGCCAACGACCTTTCTTGCCTCTTCTGCCATTCTTCAATCAAACGCCCAGTAACGTAACTGACGGATAAATCACGCTCTTGGATGCCTTCTAGAGACAAAACTAAGTTATCCCAGCTTTCCGGGAGAGAACTCAAAATAATAGCCACCTTCTCCTGCTGGTCTAATGCACAGTCTCTTTCCTGTAGCTCAGTAAACTTTAACTGTAAACTGTGTAGGTGTTCCTGCATTGTAACCCCAGGCTTTAACATTGCCTTGTACAATGCCTTGCGAATGAACAGCTTAGAAACCGCTGTCTCACGCACATGGAGTTCTTTAAGTGCTTCCCACACACCTCTAGCTGTCTTGATTCCCCTCACATACGGCAACTGGGAATCTTCCAGCCCCAAGACAATTGTGGCCCTTGCTCTTTGGTCTTTATCGAGGTCTTCATCATCAGGCTTCGCAGGAAACTTACTCACCACTTCCCAGAGACGATCCCTCTGCAGCACTGCCTGCATGCGTTCCGACCACAGCAAGTAATTGGAGTCATTCAGACGCTCAAAAGCTATCTGAACTGGTTGTGAGGCCATCTTGAGAGCGATGTCCCTGGAACCCGGAACCAGCTACTCACGACCACCGAGAGAGAAAACAGGAACCACAGCACCCAGCACTCACACGCTGCAACTGTTGTCCTTGTGTCCACTGCGTCACCAGCTCACAGCAGTCAGGAACCAGCCAGTGTCCATCTGCTGCACCAACAGGAACAACGACTTCTGGAACTACTGGAACCAACACCGTTGATGCTGACACCACCACAACTCAGGCTGGCAGCACAATACCCATAACCCAGCGGAAGCGTGCTGGGCCCATAACCTCATGGAACTTTGAAGTGTCAGGCATAGCCCTATTGGCTTTAGCCCAAACGTAGCAGAGTTTTCCTGCACAGCGAAGAAGCTAGTTGCGGCAGTAATGACTAGTCAGCTAGACTCAGAATAACTATTTACAGGATTTATTAAAAAGGAGAAAATAAAACCAGCAGAGTTTCTGCATACAAATAAAAGCAAAATAAATCCTCTCTTTCTCTCTCTCTCAAAACCATACACAGCACTTCTACTCCTAACACACCTCACATCAAACTGAGCTAGCAATCCCTAGTTAAGAGTTGAATGCTGGTCGTTAACCAATCAGAGTAAGCAGTTTCTAGGTCACGCTGACCTGGGCTTTCTGCCAAGAGTAAATTGACACTGCCTTGAGTTAATTGTTTGAAGCCAGAATCTGCAAGTTTCCCATGAGAATCAATTAACAGAAACTGAACATTCTTATGGCACCTGGAAGCAAAGATTTGCATTATTGTGGACATTTCCTAAAGTCCACAATAATCTCTTTTGCTTTCTTTAAGTTAAGGAGTAAGATGTTTTTCCTGCACCACTCCCCAAACTGCTCAACTTCCTTCCTATAGGCTGCTCTAGGGAGTTTCTTTTAAGGGATGGCAAGAGATGGTCCCAATAGTTACCATAGTCTCAATTAGCAGCTTTTTGAGCTAAGTGAACTTTTCCAAAAGTCTCTGATGCTGCACCCATGAAGCTTTTATGTATGACATCCCCATGACACACATTCTTGAGGCACAATGACTGAAAGATGAGCCATGTCCAGGAAGATACTCGGAGCTGATAATTCCTTATAATTGTGTCACACTATCCCGATTTATTCTGTCCATTAGAAAAAGGGCATTCATTTAAGATAAGGACTCACAGAGGGGAAATACTTTTAATCTGTCCCAGTTCTAGGGCAATCTTTGCCAGATCCAAATGGTTGCTATGTTCCTCCACACAATAAATTGTAATTAAACATTTCACTGCCAGTCAGTTGTATCCATCTCTTTGCCTGTTTCAGAGCCATGCTTTTTTCAACAATGCCCAGCGCTTGCCATACATCAAATACCAGGAAGCTGTCCCATCGAGCACAATTCCAATTTTAATAAGTGGTTTCTGGATCGGTTGCTATCTGCTGGCAACCGCAGGCAAAACCTAATGAGCTTTTTTTTCCTGTTGGCTCTGATCTCCTTGTTCTTTGGAATCCTCTAGGCTTGTCCCTACTACCAGGAGAGAGGCCAGAATTCCTTAATTGAATTAAATCTATGTTGGAGGATTTCCACAGTAGGCACCCTCTCTATTCCTAGCAGACAAAATTAGATCTCATGTAAACAGCCTGGGCTCTCATTTAGAATTAAAATGGGCAAATGAAGAGATAACAGAAAAAGAGGGAGATGGGTGGTTTTCTGTCTTAATTCTAAAGATGACTCTTGCCAGTTGATATAAAAATCTGGAATCTTTCTCTTTTAGGAAATGTGGGCATTCTTATTTACATTGACAGCACTCCCTCTAACAGCAAGCTAAGGTGGTGAGCGTCAACAGAAATGGAGTCAAAATAAGGCCGCTGGGAACATGAAGGAGGCATCAGCATGCTTGAGGGCACGCTAAGTTTTGCAGAAGCATGAAAACCTTTAGCAATAAAAAATTAAGGAGGCCACCTGCTAACTTCCCCTCCCAAATAAACAGTTTCAAGAGGGCTGAGCATGCTCAGTAGCTATGGAATGTTGAGTATCAGTTGGAAAGGGGAAATGGAATGCTGAGCTTATATTCAGGAGTGATTCACCAGGTGGGATGGAGCCACTACACAATCTTCCCAGCAGATGGATTGCTGTTGCCAACTTCTGTAAACAGAACTTCTCTAAGCAGAGAGTCCCACATGCGGAAGAAGAAGAAGCCAAGGGCAGCGGATTGGCCCTTCATCTATTTTCTGGAACTTAATTGGCAGGAAATTCTGTTTACTCTTGCCTCTCCTATAGAGGCCATAATGTGAGCATAGGAATGCAGGAAGTTGCCTTATAATGAAATGATTTTAGAATGTTGTATTATTTTATTGTTGTTAGCCACCCTGAGCCCGGCTTCAGCTGGGGAGGGTGGGATATAAATAAAAAACTATTATTATTATTATTATTATTATTATTATTATTATTATTATTTATAATGAGTGAGGCCTTTGGTCCATTTCCACTCAGTGTTCTCTACAATGACTGGCAAAAGCTCTCAAGGGTTTCAGAAGTGGAATATTCCCAGCCCTACCTGGAGATGCCAGGGTTGAACCTGGGACCTCTACCACCAGAAGCTCTACCACCAAGAAGAGCACTCTGGGAGCAAGAAGAGCTGCTGAGAATCTGGGGAGAGGTCCAGCTAGAAATGGAATCCTGGGGAGGAAAAGGTCAGTCATTATTCTCTTTTCCAGGGTAAAGGGTTCTAGAGTGAAGAACTCTGAAAGGTGCCCAGCACACAGTGCAAAATGCATTGGCTCATATTTCAAAGAGTTTGAACTATGCGTTACACTCATTGAAGTCTTACTAAAAACAGCTGGGCACATACAAATCTATGAAGAAAGTGCATTCATATAGAGCTCAACTTGTTTGATCTGGCTGGGTGAATTGGGTTACTGGGTGAGTAACCCTCTTTTTTCACCAGAGCTTCTCAAGCAGTTGAAACTGGAAGACGTGAAACTGTCATTAGCCACAACAAAACCTCTGATCTCACCTATTTGTACTGGAAATGGAACTGTCCTCTTGAGCCTGCCTGTGCATCATCATTGCCCTTTAAAAATGATTGACATTTTGGACCAGTCAACTGTCCATCAGTCAAAGAAGAGAATAAACACTGTTTCTTACCTGCTTTGTTTTCTTTTTTAATGAACCTAAACCAGATACTTATTTGTTTTTTCCATTTCCAGACGTTCCTTTATTCTATTAGAACCATTGAGCTAAAAGGCTGGGGCAGAATCAACTCATGGGCATAACCAGAAAAGCCTTTACAATGGTAAATTATAAGCATATGAAATAGGCACTTTGCTCTGGCACAAAAAAGAAAAGTTTGCAGCATCTTTTGCAGTGCATTTAAATATGCCCACACAAAGGAAAGAACCGGTTCAAATATAGGGAGGAACCGTCTGCAAACAATTTGGCACTGTTTCTATGGAACCCCTACTTCTCTCCCTTCCTCTCTTTCATATATATATATATATATATACTATATATTAACAAAGCACTATTTTGAAGTTTGGTAAATGCTGTTGAAGCCAGTTAGGAGAGTCCAGAAATGTTAATATTATTGCACTCATTTCAGATTTCAATAAAAACAGCCTCATTAACATGCCAGCTGCTAAAATGTGTGCTCTTACCAAGAGCGTCCTTCTGCCAGCCCGCAGGAAATGATCCTCACTTACAACAGTTTGCTATAAAAGGGAGTCATTGTATTTAAAAATAGCATTCGCTTCAATAGTGGGCCAGAGCAAAAGAAACAATCAGTAAGTCAGCCTTGCAAAAATTCATTTGCCCACTTGAAAGTTGTGGGGGGAAGCAGTTGTTTTTGTGCCTTTGTGCCATTTCCTGAGAGTGTCTCACCATTATTCAATTAGCATTGTTCACCATGGTGAGGAGGGGACGAGAAGAATCTGGATGTGAGCTGTGAAGTGGTTCGTGCTAAACCTGTAAGAGTAAGACCAATGAAGCATTGGTCAAAACTGCTTTTTTCCCCCAGTTGCTGAAATGGGATCCAGGAATCCTGATGCCAGTAATAGGCTAGAGTGCAAGCACTGACAGGCTACAGCGACTAGAGTTTTATCCTATGCCTTGACAAGTGGTTGTAGGCAGCTGGCTATGCCAAACTTGCCGAGAAATCTCCACATTCACCCTGAGTCAAATGCAGGTCTCTTACCAAGCCATATTTCATGTATTTGGGCTGCGATCCCATACACCCTTACCTGGGAGTAAACCATACGGAGCATAACGGGACTTGAAATATTGAATGAAATATTCTATATAATAACAATGTAAGAATGTCATCACAAAGACCCCATCAGAAGATTTGTACTGCCACATTATAATCCTAGATGTGCAGAACACAAATTCTCCAATGGGGACTGTGTGATGGCATTCTTAAATTTTTATTATATGAAGAGAAAACAATTCATTTCATTTGCAGGAACATACTCAAATCTGGGTTTGTTGCCACAGCAAGGGCCTGTTTAGACCTGGTTTCCCTCTCCTGCTCTGGAAAAAGGGTACAGCAGTAAACAAGAAAGTTCAGATGATTTAACTACAATCAAATTTATTCTAGTTATTTCTTGCTTCCTACTGTGAAACCATTTCTGAACAGAAAAGAATTCATTCTTGTCAGGGGTTCAGGAGCAGAGACACAGGAGAGGGAGCAAATGGAGAGCAAGGAGGAGGAATCCGAGGGGGGAGTAGGCAGTGACAGTGGTCAGAGAGATTCCACGAGTCTCACCAGCGAATCGGAAGACTCACAGAAGGGAGCGCCCATGGCCAGGGCGAGGGGGGTGCCAAAGGGGAAGCCCCAGAAGGAAGGGGCCAGCGGGGACTCCTTGAGCAGCAGCTGGAAATCAGGACCAGCTTCCCCACCAGAGCACAGTAGGGGGGAAGGGTCCCAGGAATCGGGAACAGTGTTCTCGCCACCAGCGAGAGGAGATGAGTCAGGGTTGACCACGCCCACATCGGAGAGCGGGGGAATGGTCAGGAGGAAGGTTACCGGCTGGGCGCGCGCGCCAAGTTCAAATGTACAGGCGAGCGGCACAGCAGGTAGCCCGGATGGGGAGCCAGGTCCTAAAGCCCGCCGGAAGGAAGGGCAAGACTCAGGAGGGTCAGCGTCAGAAGAGTCCAGAAGGGAGGAAACCCCAGGGGGCAGAAGGACCCAGAGGAGGAAAGAACAGCGGAGGAGGTGGAGCCGGGCCAGGATCTTAAACTGGTGCGGAAAGGGTAGTGATTCAGAGGGGACTTCGCCGATCTGAAGTCAAGACGTAGGGCTGCACGCTCTGGGGTTTGAAATGGAAACTAAACTTCAATAAAGACTTTTGTACATTAAATCAACTGGGCGTTGGTCCTCTGTGAGCTGGGACCTAGAGGCAGTCCTGACAATTCTTAAGCAGAATATCTGGCCTTGGAGTGATCACAAGAAATGGATACATTTCTTATGAAAAGGAGTGGACAGACATGTTGGATTGCCACCCCCCTCTTTAAGCAAAAGTGTAATAGTATATTTGCATATGCTAAAATATATAGAGGTGGAATGCTGCTTTATGATGTATTGCTGAGGATGAACTACAAATCTGAGTGAGCTACAAAAATGACTAAGAAGAGTTCAAAATTCACCTGAGCTAGGGTCCTCCCGGGTTTCAATTCTATTGTCCCCAATTCTCTTTCTGCAAAATAGAAATAAAGGGTACCCAGTTGGTATGCAGAAGATAAATAATGAGCATTTGGATCTACAAGGTGCTATAGAAGTCAAGCCTACTGCCATATTCTTGTGAAAATGAAATCTGGAGAAAATTTTGGGCTGGGAAGCGAGTCTGCCTATATCACTGTCTTCACATCATCTTCCAGATTCCGTCTGGATTTTTGTGCCATCCTATATGGATGTAGTAGCCTAGGGTGCTTTCCCACAAGCATATGTCATTCACAGTTACACTGCATCATGGGCTTTGATGTGTTATTGTTGCTACATAAGCACATCATATGATACCTGATGTACACAATAGGGGGTATATATATATATATGTATAAATATCCAACCTGCATTTGAGTGAACTAGCCCTATGGCCACACTATACACTTCATTGCTAAGCAGGGATATTTCTCCTGTCCAGACCCATTGCTCTATCCATGCATCAGACTGGTTCTCCTTATACAGTGGTACCTCGGGTTACATACGCTTCAGGTTACAGACTCCGCTAACCCAGACGTAGTGCTTCAGGTTAAGAACTTTGCTTCAGCATGAGAACAGAAATTGTGCTCCAGCAGCACGGCAGCAGCAGGAGGCCCCATTAGCTAACGTGGTGCTTCAGGTTAAGAACAGTTTCAGGTTAAGTACGGACCTCTGGAACGAATTAAGTACTTAAACTGAGGTACCACTGTACTCAAGTTAATGTTTCATGAATCTAGAGAGAGAGAGAGAGAGAGAAGGAAGGAAGGAATACTTTCGCTTAAATTTCCTTCCCCTTTTCAGTTGTGACACTTAAAAGATATTTACATTCCTCCTTTATTCTGAAACTTCTATTCTCTGAAATGACGCCTGCCAGGGGCTTAGAATTCTTGGCGTATTACTATAGAGAGCTGCAATTATGGAATTCTTATCCTTTAGCTTCAGGCCTAGCACCATGTCTGTGTGCAAGGAAATAGCTTCAGGATTTTTTTCCCCTTCCCTCACCCCCACCCAACATTTGTTAATTATTACTTTTGTCTCAAAAGGAAGAGAAAGCAAAAAGGAAAACATTTAGCAATGAGTGCATGCAGCTGAAATGATTCATTCTCACGCGCTGTAAAGTTCTGTAGGCTTCCCAGGCTTTCTTCTATCCATATCAAAAAACCTCATCCCTGGGAGGAATGTTCTACTTTCTCCTTAGCAGACACGATGGAGAAGTAGGGCTGGGGACAAAAATGAGCTGCAAATCTTGAAAGCATTTCCCCCAGCAAAACAAAAAACACCTCATCTCACACCAATCCTTGGATCAAAAGGGAGGAGTTGGTGAACATGGCAGAAAGTTGGGGAGGGTACTAAGATTGCCAACTGACCAAAAACCAAAAAAACCTTCAGTCTGACCTGCTCCCATTTTAGTTATTTATTACATTTATACCTCACCTTTCCTCTTAGGGGGACGCGGTTGGCGCTGTGGGTTAAACCATAGAGCCTAGGACTTGCTGATCAGAAGGTCGGCTGTTCGAATCCCCGCGACAGGGTGAGCTCCCGTTGCTCGGTCCCTGCTCCTGCCAACCTAGCAGTTCGAAAGCACGTCAACGTGCAAGCAGATAAATAGGTACCGCTCCAGCAGGAAGGTAAACGGCGTTTCCGTGCGCTGCTCTGGTTTGCCAGAAGCGGCTTAGTCATGCTGGCCACATGTCAGGAAACTGCCATCAGGGCCGGAGGGAGAGAGCGGGCTCCGGAGGGATCCCAGAGAGTGTCCCGGAATGGGGAGAGGCAGCCCCTCTTCTGGGGAAGAGAATCAGTCTAGCACCAGTGGAGAAGGGGGGCAGATGGGGGAATCGGCGAGGTGGTCCCATGACTCCTTGCCAGGGACCAGTGGGGAGAGTAAGGGTCCTCCGCGGCCTACACCCTCCTTGCGCAGAAGGCTCCTGCGCAGGGAGAGTAGGAGGAGACTAGGCGTCAAAGAGCTTCTTTGCTGGAAGAAGTTCAAGAAACGCCAACTGACGGATTCTGCCAGCGATTGAGACAGCCACGGGTGAGTGGCTGTCCGGACAGAAAAGGTTCACTCAGGCAACTCAGCCAGGTGTTGCACTGGTTTACGCACGAGCACGAGCAACCCCTAGAACCATTACACCACATGACCCGGAAGCTGTACGCCGGCTCCCTCGGCCAATAACGCGAGATGAGCGCCGCAACCCCAGAGTCGGCAACGACTGGACCTAATGGTCAGAGGTCCCTTTACCTTTACCTTTTCCTCTTAGGAGCTCAAGGTAGCACAAATGGTCCTCCATCTCCCCATTTTATTTTATTTTTTTAAAAATAATATTTATTACTTTTAAACCTTACAAAAAAGAAAAAAGAGAAAAAGAAAAAGAAGCAAAAGAAAGAAAATACAGTACAATACAATATATAAACAATACACAACACAACATTAACACATTAGACTAAACAAAACAAAGCAAAAACAATTTAAAAACATACATCATACCATTTCAATGCCCTATCTTTCATTCCCTCGTTTCATCGACCTCCTCACACCTCCCTTTTTGTATTCCACTTCTGTTAATTGTTTCAGCAATTCCTTTCCATCTTTCGCTATTTTCTATCATATAATTTTCTTAACTTATTTTAACCTTATTTTCCATTAATGCTATAATACTTATTTGTGCTTAACTCCTTATAACATTTCTACTAAAGCCATATAATTTCATTCCAACATTTTTCTAACACTCATTAATTTTACAGTATTTCTATAAATAAACTTTAAACTTTTTTCAATCTTCTTCCACCGTCTCTTCTCCCTGGTCTCGGATTCTGCCAGTCCTTTCCATCAATTCCATATGGTCCATCAACCTTTCCCAAGTCCCTTCTGCAGATCTTCTTCATATTTATACATGCACTTTACTTTGTCTTCTGCTGATCTTGTTCTTAATTTCCTTCCTTTGATGCTGAAGAGTAGATCTCGGGGAAGCTCCAACTTAGCAATGTTTTTATTCCTTCTCGACAGGTCAGCCAAATCTCCGTAGTTAAAACTAAAATCCAAAAGATATTTCAGGACGTGTTTCAAAATCCCTCCAAATCTAAAGGTCCCCACAACTCCAATCTCCTCCTGACCCAAGTCCAGGTCCCAAAGGTCAGTACATCCCTGCATGGGGGGATCTATCCAACTTTCCTTCTCCAGTCCAAGCAGGGCTCCAATTCTCAAAATCTGACTTTCTCTAAATTCAGTCATAGAAGGCAACAACCTATATTCATCCAATTGCCTCTGTAAGGCTGGGGCTCTCTCCCTCTCCACTTGTATTACTTTAGGTTCAACAACAACAACTTTCTCCCTCGCCTTCTCCACAATTTGCCATGTCAAAGTAGATTCCTGTATCGATCCCTGAATAGTTTCTGAAAAGATGTTCACTTTTTGTCCCAAGTTATCAATTTTGTAGTCATCACATCCGTCTTCTTATGGAGCTGTTCCAATAAATCACTTATCTTGCATAATGCAATCACTAAGGTTTCTTCTGTCGACATTCTTACCGATCCAAGGTCAATCCCTGGTTCTCACGGTTTTTTATCTTGCAGCTGGAGATTCCCCCAGCTCAACTCTTGTAACAGTTTCAAAGGCTCCCTCTAGAGGGAAACAATTTCTATTTGTATCAATCCTTTTAAGCACAGTTCAAGCGATAAAATTAGTTTCAATTTCAGTTACTTTTACTCCTTTTTAAACGCAGAAGGAAACAATGGAAACAATGTATTTCTCTTATTTAACTATCTGTCAACAAACATTTTATTCACAGTCAATGAACTTTCCCAAAACGTCAGACTTGCTAGCAGCCCGTTTCCAAGTTCAGAGCAGTGGTAATTTAACTTTCTTCGCTCTCTCTCCTGCAGGCTTACGCGGTCCAAAATTTCCCCCCTCTTCTCCTGCCTCCAAGGGGGGTTTAATGATTTTAGCCAATGGAAGTTTAACCCTTTACAGAGGACTTTCCAAGACTTTAGCTTGCAGCCTCTTTGCTTCAGTCTATTTACAAAAGGGGAAGGCGGACTTCTTGTTTGAAACCTCCCTATTTCGGTGCCAAATTAAGACGTTTAAAAATCCAATTTTCCGTTCTACTCACAGGTAGTTGTTTTAAGATCAAATTGTCCACAGTAAAAAGTCAGCGCTCTCCGGCAACAGCAATGCGGCTTCACTCCGTGAAAGAAGCAGTCAATTCGAAGCACCGCGCCACTCACCCCACGTCGCTCCGGATCCCCGAAACCGGGTTTCCCCGTGAGTAGGGGAGGCGCAAAAGGTGCCAGCCGAATCCCACGTTCACAGGCTTCTCCTGCCTGTGATTTTTAGTGGGTCCCCGCCTTCACAGTGGCAGCCAGACCCTGATTTCCACGAAGCAAATTCCTCCCGATCAGAGGAATTCAGCCATTGCTGGAGGCGCCAACCCGGAAGTCTCCATCTCTCCATTTTATCCTAACAATAACAATGTGAGGTAGGTTAGTTTGAGAGACAGTGGCTCCCAGTCCTACCTAGAGATACCAGGGGTTGAACCTGGGACCTTCTGCATGCAAGACAGATGTTCTACCACTGAGGTACAGCCTCTTTCCCATTGTTTGGGAGAGCGGCATACAAGTATAAAAAATAAATAAGAAAGCTAATGTCAACTGGGCTATTGAGACTGTCAGCTCAGTTCAGTTCTGGTAAACCATTTCCTAGAGCTCAGAATATGCTCAGGGGCAATTTGTGCTTTTAATTCTATGCATTTTGCACCTGATTCCAGTCAGTAGGTCTTTTGGGGTTTTGGCAAAACCTGAAGTCTGCCCACACCCGTGCCCATGGGCATACCAGGTGAAAGAGATTGCTCTCATTGGCTGGCATTAAAATGCCCATTCTTTTCTGGCTGTCCCTCTTCACTCTCAAATCTCGGAGGCTTGTTGGAATGTCTGGAATGTATCATGTTGAAATTCAAAGGCATCTTCCTGGATGTGAAAGATAATAAAGACCATTCATGCTGATGACACTATCATGATTGCTTGGAAAGTGGACACATTTCATGAAATGCATGTTGGCAGCTCTGATTCTCAGTCATGGAGCTTAGCATTTATGTTTTTACAGTGGTACCTCAGTTTAAGAACAGTCCTGTTTATGAATGATTCAGTTTACAAACTCCACAAAACCGGAAGTAGTGTTCCGGTTTGCGAACTTTACCTCAGTCTACAAACGGAAATTGAACAGTGGAAGGGCACCGGCGGTGGGAGGCCTCATTAGGGAAAGGGCGCCTCGGTTTAAGAACGGGTTCGGTTTCAGAACGGACTTCAGGAACGGATTAAGTTCATAAACCGAGGTGCCACTGTATATCATTTTACACTACTCCGATGTTTTGCAAGAAGGCAATAATAATAATAATAATAATAATTAACAATAATAATAATAATAATAATAATTTATTATTTATACCCCGCCCATCTGGCTGGGCTTCCCCAGCCACTCTGGGCGGCTTCCAAAAAAAAATTAAAATACTGTACTACATCAAAGATTAAAAGCCTCCCTAAACAGGGCCGCCTTCAGATGTCCTCTAAAAGTCTGGTAGTTGTTCTATTTGACATCTGGTGGGAGGGTGTTCCACAGGGCAGGTGCCACTACCAAGAAGGTCCTCTGACTGGTTCCCTGTAACTTGGCTTCTCGCAGTGAGGGAACCACCAGAAGGCCCTCGGTGCTGGACCTCAGTGTCTGGGTAGAAGGATGGGGGTGGAGACGTTCCTTCAGATATACTGGACCGAGGCCGTTTAGGGCTTTAAAGGTCAGCACCAACACTTTGAATTGTGCTCGGAAACGTATTGGGAGCCAGTGTAGGTCTTTCAAGACTGGTGTGGCCGCTCCCAGTCACCAGTCTAGCTGCCGCGTTCTGGATTAGTTGTAGTTTCCGGGTCACCTTCAAAGGTAGCCCCACGTAGAGCACATTGCAGTAGTCCAAGCAGGGGATAACCAGAGCATGCACCACTCTGGCGAGACAGTCCGGGGGCAGGTAGGGTCTCAGCCTGCATACCAGATGGAGCTGGTAGACAGCTGCCCTGGACACAGATTTGACCTGCACCTCCATGGACAGCTGTGAGTCCAAAATGACTCCCAGGCTGCGCACCTGGTCCTTCAGGGGCACAGTTACCCCATTCAGGACCAGGGAATCCTCCACACCTGCCCGCCTCCTGTCCCCCAGAAACAGTACTTCTGTCTTGTCAGGATTCAACCTCAATCTGTTAGCCGCCATCCATCCTCCAACCACCTCCAGACAGTTCAATGTAATAGAAATACATTGCAGGAGCCTACTCATTGAATTTTACATTTTTACTCTCCCCACACCAGGATATACCCCCATGCTGACTCCCAGTGGTGGGTGTTGGCATGTTGCCCATTGGGACTAGCATGGCAGAAGGTGGAGAACCCAACAGTTGAAGGAGGCAATGAACTAATTCTAGCTTCTCCTTGCTGAGTTCTTCAGTTGCAGCGCTGAGACTAAGGAGGTGAAAGCTGACAGTCAGGGCCACCTCTCTGACTAGATACTTACATCTAGGCAGGCAGCAGTGGTGGAGCTTCATGCTCCAGCACCAGGGGGGTGGAGAGCAGGTGGGGGCGGGGCACCCAGCACGGGTGGGGGACAGCCATGATGGCACCCTGCTGGGATCGCGCTGCTGGGGTCGGTGCGCTCCCCCCGCACTTCTCTTCCTCCACCAGTGGCAGGCAGGCAGGTGTGGAGTGGCTGAAGGCACAGTGAGGTTGGTGAGACAATGCCCTATTTGCGCTAATGGACCAGACACCACTGCTGATTTCCTGGCCGATTCCACCCCACCCCCACCCCAAAAATCCTGCCCTTAACCAGAGTGGGGAAAATATATGGGGACCTCTGTATAGGTAATAACAGTTCCTGTTGGACCTCTATCTCTCTCACACACACACACTCCTACAGCTGCTTTTTGGTGAACAAATAATACCCCACTGACAGATTTCCAATGTAACATATAGTCTGATCCTGAGATGTCTCAGTATTTGCCCTCCTGAATGTCCAGGAGGAAGAACGTTATGCAATGCAATAAATATATGAAATAACAAAATATTATAATCACAGCCATTGAAACCTCCTTCCTAGTGTGCTGTTCCTGCTTTTGCATATTGTTGCAGCCCCACATTTGGCGAAAATTAAATAGATTGCGAGGTTTTATGGTGCTCCCTCATAGGGTTAGCATCTCAATCTTCACAGAAAGAAATCCAGGTCATCTGTATTTCACAGGAAAGGTCATAGTGTGGCAGTACAGCTGCAGGCCGACACTCCCTAAGGGAGGAAGGTAGCACACACAGGGCGTTGAAATGGCTGGCGGAAGGGGGGTGGGGTGGAAATGACAATTAGCTTTTATGCTTTCGCTGGCGCATTTGCATTTAAAATTACTTCTCGCTTATAATTGTGCCTTGTCTTCCTTTATGCACAGGCTTCAGTGATCACTTCCTTTAAAAAAAGAAGAAGCTGGCTATAAATGCTGCATAAGCCTTTGCTTTTACAGTCTCTCCCTATCATGTAATGATATTGCATAAATCAATGTAGCATAGCCTGCAGTTCTGCATACTCTGTGGGGGGATAAGGCTGTCAGTGGCTACCAGTCACGGTGCCTATGCTAAGCTTCCGCTGTCAGAAAGTGGGTGCCTCTGAAGACCACTTGTTGGGAATCACAACTGGTGTGGAGTAGGTCCTGCTTCCCTCAGGCATCTCATTGGCCACTGTGAGAACCGGATACTGGACTACATGGGCCTTTGGCCTCAATGAAGGATGCTCCCATAGGTTAGTCCTTCCAACCTCATTCTGTCCATCTCAGCCACATCCTGCCTGCCTGCCTTCTCTCTTACATTCAGTGCAAAGGAGGCAATTCTTCCTCCTGAATCTCAGTGTTGCTCTTGCAAAGAGGAAGATAGGGAGGCAACTAGACAGGCTTTGTCTGTCATTGGCTTTGGCCCTTTCATTCGTGTGTGTGTGTGTGTGTGTGTGTGTGTGTGTGTGTGTGTTTTAACATATCATTTCCAACATTCATATAACATAACTTCTTATCTTATACAATATTTTTGACTTCCGTCAACACCTCTGATGATTTTCCGTTCTTTATCACTTATTCTGCATTTCTTAATTTCTCTATTACTCTTAATTATCATTAGCTAATAATTCTCCTCACTTGTAATATTTCAAATAGTCCTCCTTACAAAACTTCTTACAATCCTACTTGCATAGTCTGTTCATTACTATTACTTTTCAAATAATTTATATATTTACTCTAGTCTTCTAAGAATCTCTGGTCCCGCAAGTTTTGAATCCTTCCTGTTAATTTATCTAATTCTGCATAGTCCATCAATTTCATCCTCCATTCTTCTTTCATTGGTAGTTCTTCTTGCTTCCATTTTTGTGCCAATAATATTCTTGCTGCCAGCTCTGGCCCTTTCTATGGCTGACTTGTCTACCTTCTGCTGGGAAACTCTGCTTCCAATCTCAATGGGCACCAGCCATCAAAGTTGGTCCTGATCCAGCAGGGCTCTTTTTTTGTGCCACATCTCGGTAACATTACTTGAAGAGAAGCCTTCCTGGCTTCATGTATGCATCTGAATTGGCACTAGCTGAGAGCTGCCCCAAAACAGCTTGGGCGGATGAGGGCATTCACACCAGCCCAGAGCTCAAATGGACCATCAGATCTCTGAGAATGATTGACTGAGATCACCAGAACTAGTCCCATCATCTCTATCAAAGGAGGGCCTTTCTACAACCCATGAAGCTGTGGGGAATCTTTTAAAAGCAGGTAGGTAACCGTATTGGTCTGCTGTAGTCGAAAAAAATATAAAAAATTCCTTCCAGTAGCACCTTAGAAACCAACTAAGCTTGTTATTGGTGTGAGCTTTTGTGTGCATGCACACTTCTTCAGATACCTGAAGCAGTTTACTATTCAGTGAAAGGAGTAAAAGCAGTTTATTATTCAAGGAAAGGAGCTGCTTACCAGTTGTTGTTTTTCTAAAAGTCAACACACTCATCTCTTCAGTGTGCCTGAAGTTGAATCCTGGCAAGCATATGGAATCAATTAAGTTACAACCAGTAATGAAGATGAGAAATTGTTCCGTGGCAATCTAGAGAGAAGCTTCTTGTTGCCTGGGTCCTCTGTGCACAGCATCTACACTCAGGATCAAATTATATGTGACATGAATCACATAATTTGGTATTGAGGGAAGGGTTGTAGCTCAGTGTTAGAGCATCTGCTTTACATGCAGAAGGTCCCAGGTTCAATCCCTGGCATCTCCAGGTAGAGCTGGAAGAGCAACCTTTGATTGAAACCCTGGAGAGCCACTGGCAGTCAGTGTAGACAATACTGAGCTAGATGGACCAAGTGTAATGCAGCAGCAGCAGCAACAAAAAGTGAATACAATTCTGGGCTGCATCAATAGAAGTACAGTATCCAGATCAAGGGAAGTCATCATTCTGCTCTACTCTGCCTTAGTCAGACCACACCTGGATACTGTGTCCAGTCCTCAGCCCCACAATTTAAGAAAGATGTTGACAAGCTGGAACATGTGCAGAGAAAGGTGACCAAGATGATCAAGGGTCTAGAAACCAAGCCATATGAGGAATGGTTAGGGAGTTGGGTATGTTTAACCAAGAAAAAGGAGAATGAAAGGAGATGTGATAGTGATCTTTAAATATCATGTGGAAGAGGAGCAAGCTTGTTTTCTCCTGCTCTGGAGGCTAGGACCCGAACCAATGGATTCAAGTTACGAGAAAGGAGATTTCAGCTAAACATCAGGAAGAACTTTCTGATGGTAAGAGCTATTCAGCAGTGGAATGAACTCCCTTCATTTGTGGTTTTTAAGCAGAGGTTGGATGGACATCTGTCATTGATGCTTTAGTTGAGATTCCTGCACTGCAGGAATTGGACTAGAGGACCCTCAGGGTCCCTTATAAATCTATAATTCTATGATTCCAAGTTGTTAAAAGTCAGCTTCCTACACTTCTAGCTTTTTCTTTTGCCTCTCTCCCCCCATGGTTCCAGCCTGAATCAGGGACCATACATATTTATTGGAGCAAATGGGAGCTCTTTTCCCCAATGCAAATTGCAAGTGCAGTGTGAGGCAAAGAGTTAAAGTCACTCACCCACTATGTCAAGTCCTCATCTCGATCAGAGCCCAGCCTTGACAATTTCTGAAAGAAAATGCTTGCCAGGGTCAACTACCTGAGGAACATCAATGTATTTGGTCCCTGTCTACCCAAATGCATGTAAGTTCCCCAAGCTGCAACTTTGAGTAAATGGGTGTGTAGGATGATTATTAATTGCATTTATCTCTCAAACTTATTCCAAGGATCCAGAGGTAATGCTCCCAACACTCCAATCCAGTATCTAAACAGAGAGATAGTGATCAGTTAGTCACCCAGTGAGCTTGAAAGCTAAGTGGGGATTTAAACCAGGATCTCACCAGTCCTAGTCCAATACTCTAAGCATAGGTTAAAAAAGGTAAAAGTAAAGGACCCCTGAACAGTTAAGTCCAGTCAAAGGAGACTTCTTATATTTGACTTCTTAAGAAGTCATATCCAGTCAAAGGAGACTATGGGGTTGTGGCGCTTATCTCACTTTCAGGCTGAGGGAGCCAGCGTTTGTCCACAGCTTTCTGGGTCATGGGGCCAGCATAACTAAACCGCTTCTGGCAAAACGGAACACTGTGACGGAAACCAGAGCACATGGAAATGCCGTTTACCTTCCTGCCACAGTGTTACCTATTGATCTACTTGCACTGGCGTGCTTTTGAACTGCTAGGTTGGCAGGAGCTGAGACAGAGCAATGGAAGCTCACTCCGTTGTGGGGATTCAAACCTTCTGATCAAGTCCAAGAGGCTTCAGACCACAGCGCCACCCACGTCGCTAAGCATAACACCATTTGGGCTATGCTCAAATGGAGCCTGTTAACACATAGAATTGGGGAGCAGGGTCACTAGGCCCCAGCCGGCCTGCTCCCCTCCACATACAAACACACATTTCTACAGAAATAAGAATGAACGGAGCTCTTGCCTAATAATCAAATCAGGAAAATGCTGCAAAAATCCAAACTAATACTCTATGCAACATCATCTTCCATTAGTGGAAGACAGTGAGAGGCTCTTGCGGCATGGAGTACGTCAGATGCAAAATTAACTTAATTTGCCTCAGGTACTATGCCTCGGGCGGCAAAATACCTTGGCCAACCCTGTACTTTTCCCACTGCATGCATAATGTTTCCACACGGTGGATTTCTTGCCCCCATTTTACTCATGCTTTAGCCTTTCTTTGTAAGGGTCTTCAACTGCCTAATGATTTCTGTTTCTGCACTTTTCCCATCTCTTCAACATCTAATCTGGTATATTTTATTAGGTTTGAAGGACGAGAAGTGAGATAGAACGAGTTACAAGTTACTTTGTTGGGTCAGACCCATGGAAAGCCATCTCTCCCCCCACCCAGTATCCCTTTGAAGGATGCAACATCATCACATAGCCTCATTAAAAGCTTCCCTAAACAGGGCTGCCTTCAGATTTCTAAAAGTCTGGTAGTTTTTCTCTTTGACATCTGATGGGAGGGCATTCCACAGGGTGGGTGCCACTACTGAGAAGGCCCTCTGCCTGGTTCCCTGTAACTTGGTTTCTTGCAGCGAGGGAACCGCCAGAAGGCCCTCAGTGCTAGACCTCAGAGTCCGGGCAGAACAATGGGGGTGGAGAAGCTCCTTCAGGTATACTGGACCAAGGCCATGTAGGGCTTTAAAGGTCAGCACCAACACTTTGAATTATGCCCAGAAATGTACTGGGAGCCAATGTAGGTCTTTCAAGACTGGTGTTATATGGTCTTGGCGGCTGCTCCCAGTCACCAGTCTAGCTGCCACATTCTGGATTAGTTGTAGCTTCTGGATCACCTTCAAAGGCAGCCCCACATAGAGCACAATGCAGTAGTCCAAGTGTGAGATAACTAGAGTATACACCATTCTGGTGAGACAGTCCACAGGCAGGTAGGGTCTCAGCCTGCATACCAGATGGAGCTGATAAACAGCTGCCCTGGACACAGAATTGACCTGCACCTCCATGGACAGCTGTGAGTCCAAAATGACTCCCAGGCTGCACACCTGGTCCTTCAGGGGCACAGTTACCCCATTCAGGACCAGAGGGTCCTCCACGCCTGCCCACCTCCTGTTCCCCAAACACAGTACTCCTGTCTTGTCAGGATTCAACCTCAATCTGTTAGCCGCCATCCATCCTCCAGCTGCCTGCAGACACTCACACAGGACATTCACTGCCTTTACTGGTTCTGATTTGAAAGAGAGGTAGAGCAGTAGCCTAGTATTGCTTCCATTTTTTAAAAGTTGTTTTTTTTTGCATGCACACCTTCATTTTGGTTAAAACTGGATGTCACCTGGGTCATACCATTTTAACACTTAGCTGTTTTAAATGATGACTCCCCCTGTTTGTTTAACCAATACACTGCATTCCCAAGTTATACGTCAAGATTAAACAACTGAATTTTGAAATTAAAATTTAATACAAAAATAACAAAATGCCTGTTGGGCTGGGTGAAGTTAATACAAAATTTACTAAGTTCTATTTCAAGTAAGCTGTCACATACAGAATGCTACTGCAGGCCAGCTGTCAAGTGCTGTCAAATCCTGACTACTGCTTTGTGTCACCTGGCAAATATTGTCAAATACAAACTGCTACATGTCAGATACCATCAGATGTAGGGCTGCCAGTCCTAGCTAGCTGACAGACAGTATCACATATAAGTTGCTACTGAGAAATCTATGCCTAAAACTTTTGGGTAGTTATGTCTTTAAGTGGAACATTCAGAAAATAGTCACCATCTAAATCTGCAAAGCAAAAATTTCCGGGGCAAATAAATAATTCTACTTCTACTTTGGACACTTATGCTGAAGTCCTAGGTGCTGATTTGGGTTGTGCCTCGGCTCTCGAACGCCTTGGGAGTTGAACGTTCCAACTCCTGAACAATTGAAAACCAGAAGTGAGTGTTCCAGTTTTTGAATGTTCTTTTGGAAGTCAAATATCCAGTGGGGCTTCCATGGCTTCTGATTGGCTTCAGGAAGCTCCTGCAAATTTTGAAATTTGAACCTTGAAATTTGAACCTTTTGGAAGTCAAACAGACTTCCGGAACGGATTCCATTCAGCTTCCAAGGTACGACTGTATACAGCTTGGGACCAGGATATCTGAAAGGTTTCACCCCTTATATACCCAATCAGTCACTGGACTCTGCAGCTGAAGTCCTTCTGCAGATACTAGTTCACCAGAACATCCCTTCTGCATAATGTGGGAATAAAGGCTTTTAGCTATGGAGTTGGTGTTCTGTACTACTTCCATTAGGATTAAAAGGAGGAGGAATCATGGAGGCAGAGACTTAGAAAAGAGGGTGAAACTGAGGAGGAAGCACTCCTTATGTTCCATCCTGTCACTGTGGGTCTGTCAGGGCTTTGAATATGGTGGTTTGTTTGCCTCCAATTCTCTCCCTACCCATGTCACAATTCCACATATAAAATGTTTCAAAATAGTTCAAAATTATGATCTGTGTATATATGTCCACGGGGTGAAAGAGACACCTTAAGCTGCAGTCGTTTGTGTACTTACCTGGGAGTTAGTCTCACTGAACCAAGTGGGATTTACTTTCAAGTCAACATCTATAGAAGAAAGTTGCCCATAAATTAACCACCAATAGAAGAGAAGGTTGATGCTTATTTATTAATTGCATTTCACACACATGCCTCAAAATGATGTGCAAAATGAAATCAAGGCAGGTGAAAAAGCAATGTAGAAAATAACAGGTAAATTTTAAAAACAACATGAAAAGACCTATACATCTAGCAGGGAAAGCTGGTTGGAACAAAAAAGGGGGGGAGCCTTTGATTGCAGATAGAGCAGATAGTGGGTGCCTATCATATCTTGACAGGAATGCTTTTGCCCAGAACAGGGGCAGCCACAGTGAAAGCCCTACTCCAAGTTATTGTGCAATAGGCTTCTGGTATCCACAGACTGCAGTGACCTAATGGGCAGACAGTAGTACCTCATGTTACAGACGGGATCTGTTCCGGAGGCCTGCCCATAACGTGAAAAGCCTACAACTCAAAGTGCCGCATCTGCGCAGGTGCATGGTGCGATTTGGCACTTCTGCACAGGCGCAAGTGGTGAAACCCGGAAGTAACCCATTCCAGTACTTCCGGGCTGCCGCAGGACGCAAGATGAAAACACACAACCTGAAGTGGATGTAATATGAGGTATGACTGTACAGTGGTACCTCGGTTTAAGAACAGTCCGGTTTAAGAACGATTTGGTTTACAAACTGCACGAAACTGGAAATAGTGTCTTGGTTTAAGAGCTTTACCTTGGTCTAAGAACAGAATCCGAATGGTGGAAGGGCACTGGCAGCAGAAGGTCTCATTAGGGAAAGCGTGCCTCGGTTTAAGAACAGTTTCGGTTTAAGAACAGACTTCCAGACCGGATTAAGTTTGTAAACCAAGGTACCACTGTATAAGGGATAAGGTGGTCTCTCAAGATGGGAAGGTCTATAGCTTCCAGCATCAGCCAACAACTCCTCTCTCTCTCTCTCTCTCTCTCTCTCTCACTCACACACACACACACACACACACACACACACATACACTATTGTTCTGCATCCTGGGATGATGTGGCATCCAGCCAGATGAGGTAGGAAAAGGCCCTCCTATTTGTCTCTATGGCAACAGAGCAACCTCCTGAGACATGTAAATGGCAGTACTTAACTGGCTAGCTCAGGCCATTATCTTACAAAGACACTAATCTGACTGGTTCTGCAGGTTTGCTCTAAGAAAGTCTAACTTCACACACACAGGATCACAACTTTGGAAGGGACCTACAGGATTCATCAAGGCTGACCCTCTAAACCGATAACAACACTCTTTTCAAGAGTCAAATAATTTTGAGCCAGTGTCTTCAGAGAAGATGTGGACCTGAAGAGGCATTGCAGAAGAGGCAACATTGAGTTCTCTGCTGACACTCTTCACGTGTTCTGGGCTTTGCCACTGAAGGGGCACCCTGCAGAACAGAACCCTGTGTTCCGTAGAGAGCAAGTTGCCGTCAGTAACTGAAAAAATCAGATATCATTTTCTGTATGCAAATTGCTTTCACAGCTAATCACTGAAAAAGCAGTTGTTTCACTTCTTTCAGATGTGTTTATTCGGTCCTAATTTATTGGTTTATGTAAATACACTCTCCGCAAACAATTTTAAACAGTCGCATTCATAATAAGCTTGTTAACAGCGGTATCCCTCCCTCCCCCAATATCTCATTACCCTTTCAACACGTTAGTGTATCTTTGTTCTGTGGACCAAAACAGAGGGAGGGGGCTCCAGCATGGAGCATTCCATTGAGTGACTCATCACTGGTTCTGTTGTCCTGTATCTATCAGATGAAAGGAAGCTAAGCTGCTGGCCGACAGATAAAACTGGTTTGACATCAGCGTGGTCAAGGGAGCCTCTTTGGCAGAAGCAGTTATATTCTTCCGAGTGCAATGGCAAGGCTGGGAGTAGCACTCAGACACTCAAAACTGCACAGCGCAGTGAAGGTAAGCTTCATCCCAACTTTACAGGACAGAGAGGACACAGAATTAAGGCAGAAGCAGGGTCTTGCATGTCACCACCCGAAAAGCTCGAAGCCCCTTGTCATCACGGCAATGTTTCAAGAAGCCGCATTTCTCCTTAAATCTCATAGTTAACCTGAACTTGTTTCTGAAGCGGAACCAATGCACCAGCTGCTTTCCCTGATCCTGCTATTGATGTTTTAATTACAAATTTTGTGCAGAGATCTGTGTGCACATAGCTCATCTTCCAGTTCCTTTCAGATGACTTTTTTTGGGGGGGCAGTGTTTATTAATGAACTTGTGCTCACCTTGAACAAACTAAAAGCTGCAAGTTCAAATTCTGGGGTGAATTTCAGAAATTCTCCTAGATAAACTGGAATTCAAAAGAAGTGGAACTTAGCAGGGGCGAACAAAGGCTAAAGGACATCTGGGGCGGGGCAAACCGCCGGCTGCGCATGCGTTGCGCCAATATGTACGACACATGCATGGTGTCACTACATACGACGCATGTGTGGCGTTGCTACATAGGGAGCATGTGCAGCATCACTACATACAGCGCATGCGTGCAACACCGCGCATGCATTGTACGTAGCGGTTTGCCACCGGCGCCACTCAAGCACCATATGGACAGTGGCAGGATCCTCTGCTTGAGGCTGTAGCGGCGATGGAAGGATCTCAACACCATCCATACGGCGCTTGGGCAGCACTGGCGGCAAACTGCTATGTACAGTGCATGTGTGGCGTTGCTACGTACAGCACATGAGGACGGTGGTGGGATCCTCTGCTCACGGCTGCAGCTGCAAATGGAGGATCCTCCACATGAAGCTGTGGCAGTTCGATGGCTGCTTGCACCGCTGTGCCCAGGGGGGTGAGGCAAGCACCCCATGGGGTGCCTTCTTGTCACCACCCCCAGATATGGCACCTGGGGTGCACCACCCGCCCCCCTTGGACCTTAGGATGGAATGACCCAACAGGACCAAAAAATAGAATGGAGGAAATGTACCCACCCCTAACTGTTATCCTCTGCATGTAGAGAGGAAAGAGTTGACTTTGGAGTTCCTATCAATTCCATCTAGCAGTATCCTGTCCAGATATCCCCTTCCTGTCCCCTGGCAGCCAACCACCATGATTCCCTATAGTCCAGACCCATACCTGCAGCAGGTCTTTGTTTTCCTAGAAATACCCATTCTCCCCATATGGCTCGCTGCCCAGCCAGATGAGTTTGATAGGCCATTTGTGTTAACAGGGCCCGCCCAAGACATCTTGCTGCCTGAGGCAAAGGACAAAATTCTCCCCTCATACAGAAGCCATCCAGACTAGCGAGTGAAACTTCGCTCAGTACTGGTGATTGGACAGTGTCCCCCACTGCACTGATGGCAGAAGGTAGCTGAAGAGATGCAGGGTAGAGCAGGTGTCCATGCCACGCTCCTTTGCGCCTGCCCCTTGAAGCACCTGTCTCCCAGTTCTACAGTTCTATGATTCTATTATTCTGTGATTCATTCTGACTAATGGTACAGCTGGCCCTGTGTGTTCAATGCCCCTTTGATTCCTTTCTGTTTCTCCTACCAAAACAGTGCATCTCTCTCACTCTGTCAGTGGTGATGTTTAAGGCAGACAGACTCTTGAAGCAACGACTGTGACAGCAAGCCATAAACAATTTGCTCTCTCTTCTGCATGCACTCTGATGGCTTGCCAGCAGAAGGAGCTGCTGGTTGAAAAGAGGTTACTGCAGTTTACTAACGCAACCGATGTCATATGACTGAAAGGGCCAATGGGCTTTCTCCTGAGCCTATAAAACCTATGTCCCTTTGTCAAACGTGCATGCCTAACCTGCATTTTACAATCCAGTGCAGGAGCAGTAGGGAGAAATGTTGTGTGAGAGAATTGGTGGATGACAAAGGATGCTTAAACCTTTCGTACACCAACCTATTTTCCCCTCTCTCACACAGAGAGATTTGCTACCAGTCTTTCAGTATTTATTTTGTGTCATCTATGAACTGATTCCTATAAAGCTCCTCAAAGTGATTTAACAATAAAGAATAAGGACAGTAACAAACGCAACAAAACCTATGTAAAACAAGTTCATATATAAAAACAGTTTCAAATACCAACTAGGATAAAATAAAAGCTCTCCACTTAGAAGACTTGTTGGAAGAGAGAGGTCTTCAATAGCCACCTCAGATATAATAGTGATGGCATTTGTCTGCTACATTCTAAAGGGAAGGAGATCCAAAGGCATGTGCTGCCATACTAAAGGCCTGATTCCTACTCTGTGCAAAATGATCCTCCTGATAAGATAGTATCTGCAGGATGCTCTCTCTTTTAGAGTGCAGTGATCAGTTGGGTAGCCATTCCTGGAGTCTGAATGGAGAAAAGGGGACTTGAAATGTTTTGGTGGGGTATATTTACCAATGAGGAAAGAGCTAAGCACTCTTCCCTTTCATTCTCGGCATTTGCTCCTCTAAATGTCCACTTCCACACTGTCACAGTCCGGTCTATGGGCGATCAAAGTCCCAGGCTAAGGACGTCAGGACTGGGGGCAAGATGGCTGGGTGGGAGCAGGAACGAAAGTCCAGAAGCCAGGGGTCCGAGGGTCAGGAAGCAGGGAGTCATGAAGTCAAGGGTCCGAGGGTTGAGAAGCAAGGAGTCAAGAAGCCAAGGTCTGAGGATCAAGAAGCAAGGAGCCAAACACAGCAAGGCAGGAAATGTGTTTGCTGTGGCAAAGAGCCGAAGGGAAATGCTGACCTTATATCCCTTCCCGGCTCTTGCCACCAAGTGCTGTGAGTTACCAATCAGCCTCACATGTGTGGCCGCGCAGGGGCGCTGACTTATAAAAAATATTGGGGGGGCCCATACCGGGGTCCTGCCCCGGGAAGTTTTCTAAATTTTAGATGAAAATTAGTGAGTTTTAAAGTTTTTTAAAAGTATTTTAGAGTCATATGATCAACATTAGAACCCCGAAAACTTGACTCTCTATAACTCCACACTCTGGGAAACTCGACAAGCCTGAAACACTTTTTGGCTTTGAAAAAAGAAACAAAACATAAACACGCACGGTATTTTCGTAAAAAGCTAATTTAATTTACAGTAACAATTATGCTTATAGACTATTACAGAGCAGTGAATATATAGCTCTGAAAAGACTGAAATGATATTTAAATAAATCCTAAACTATCATTAAAAGAATAAAACATAAAATATTGCTGTCGCACGGTAATAGCACTTTGATTAATAAGTGAAATAGCTAATTTAAGCTTACTTTGAATAAGGCTGAGGGTTCATTAAATAAAAATAATATCTCAAAGTTAATGCTTTAATACAGTTAATAAAGTTAATACAGTATGCCTAATACTGTATGTAAATACTGTAATACTGTATGTAAATAATGGGCTTTAATTGGGTCTTACACCCTAAAAATATTTAAGTATTTGAAAATAACTAATACAGTACTATTGTAATATAGAAATGCAGTACTAAACTAGTACTAATATTTCGAAACTGAAAATTTAACATTCTGTATGTATTTAATTCTCTATTTTATAAAGATTTTTAATATCTGACAGTGAGTTTGGAGTAGCCCAATGCAAAAATCCTGAGGATCCATGTGGATCCATGCTTTGTAACCACGTTTTTGCACCACTGTGACCCTAGGCAACAGTGGGTGCGTGATTTTTTTGGTGCAAGATGTAGCCATGGACATGCTATGTGATCTGATGGTGAATTTGGGGTGACCCAATGCAAAAATCCTGAGGATCCATGTGGATCCGTGCTTTGTAACCACGTTTTTGCACCACTGTGACCCTAGGCAACAGTGGGTGCGTGATTTTTTTGGTGCAAGATGTAGCCATGGACATGCTATGTGATCTGATGGTGAATTTGGGGTGACCCAATGCAAAAATCCTGAGGATCCATGTGGATCCGTGCTTTGTAACCACGTTTTTGCACCACTGTGACCCTAGGCAACAGTGGGTGCGTGATTTTTTTGGTGCAAGATGTAGCCATGGACATGCTATGTGATCTGATGGTGAATTTGGGGTGACCCAATGCAAAAATCCTGAGGATCCATGTGGATCCGTGCTTTGTAACCACGTTTTTGCACCACTGTGACCCTAGGCAACAGTGGGTGCGTGATTTTTTTGGTGCAGGCTGTAGCCATGGACATGCTATGTTATCTGATGGTGAATTTGGGATGACCCAATGAAAAATCCTGAGGATCCATGTGGATCCGTGCTTTGTCACCACGTTTTAAATGGGGAGGGAAGGAAAAACACAGAAGGGACAAGAAGCACAAGAGGGGTGTGCGGAGAAGCAGCTGGCTAAGAATGCAGGGGAGGAGTTTAACGGGGTGGGGGGGAGGAAAGGAAGGCAAAAGTCCCCCCCCCAAGCCAGCCCTCTCTCTCTCTCTCTCCCACCTGGAGCCTGCACGCAGTGTGACTAGGAAAGAATTAGAAGGAAGGACTCGATCCTTTCCTTAACCCTCTGCTTGCCAGGAGGGCAGGGGATTCCCTGCTCTTTGTTGAGTTTGAGCAAACGCAGCAACAGAAGCGGGTGGGCAGTAAGACCCTGAGGAAAGCTTCTGCCTTCCCTCCGCCCGACTGTCCGATCTTATTTTTGCCTGATTTTTGCCTATTTTTGCCCCTGCGCTCAGGCGAGTCAGCTCCAGGGACCACACATTCGCTCAATAACACGCACAGAGCAAAATTTGCGGTAATAATTTTCTGGCTCCTGCATGCACTCCTGACACACACTAGCATTAACATTAGGATGCAAACATGGCATCTAAAACCCCATCTGGCTGTTTATAACGCCCATAATAATGGGAGCAAAGAGCAGGGCCATGCCAAATAGTTCTGCTTCTGACACCACACACTCCTTCCCTGATGGTGACATGCGCAGCCCAAATGTTGGTAGAAACTTGGAAGGAGAACTTTCTGCAAATAGTTGTATTCATGAAGCCTTCCCCAGAATATGGAACTCAGAATGACTGGGGTTCTAGATCTCAGGAGAGTCTCTCCATACCACTATAGACATGAAGGCTAGTGGAGGCTGGTTCATTAGGGCCAAACAAGCACAGACCCACCAGTCTAGTCTTGGTTCCCCCTACTCAACCCACTTGCCTTTCTATTTATAATCAGTCCAAGTGGTGACTGCCTGTCAGTGTCTTTATTCTCCGATTTGCCCTTGTAGAACTCAAAATGGAGGAAAATGGGGACACAAGTAGAATTAGTTGGCACCTCCTGTCATTGACTCCAGCTCCACCTACTGTTGGCCTCCCTGCCTTCCACCCTACAAGTCCCAATGGGTTCCAGCCGCCACTAGTGAAGGACCCCTTCCTATAGATGTTCATGTTTTGTGTGGGGGTGGTTCATGTTGTTGAGCATCGGAGGCATTAGCATCCAAATAGAAATTAAGCAACACAATTGCTCTTGAAGGAGCTTCTTTGCTTGTTTGCTTCACTGCTTGTAAGCTCACCAGTCTGTCTGCCTGCTCAGTGCCTGTCTTGCTTTAACTGCCCAGTTCACCTACCTCAGCAAAGACCAGCCCTGGCCTACCTGACTTGCCAGTTGCTGTGCTTCCAATCTGCCAGCTCCTCAATTTCATGCAGAGTATATTTGTGGTTATATAGTTGCTAAATGTTCCAGGCTGTTCCTTAAAAAGAAATCATGGAACATCACCAGAGGCCATATCCAAGTATGCTGAACTGAAGAAATGCAGAACATTATGCAACACTGCTTCTGTGTTGGCTAACTGAGCATTTCCTAATATCATAGGCATGTAGGGAGACTGCAACATATGCTTGTTGTGTATGTGAAGAAGTACTTTCCTTTGTCCTGAATCTTCCATCATTCAGTTTTATGGGATGTCTCTGAGTCCTAGTGTTATAAGAAAGGCAGAAAAATTTCTCCCCATTCACATTCTCCACAACATACATTATCTTATATACCTCTAACATGTCCCCCGTTTTTCATCTTTTCACCAAACTAGAAGGCCTGAAGTTGTAATCTCTTCTCAAAGCAGAATTGTTCCAACCCCCTTGATCACTGTGGCCGCCCTACTTCTGAAACTTTTCCTGCTCTAAAATGACCTATTTGAGGTGAGGCAAGCAGAACTGTACACAATATTCCAAGTGGGGTCTCACCATAGATTTTATAATGGCATTGTGCTATTGGCAGTTTTATTTTTGATTCCTTTCCTAATGGCAGTAGAGTATATTCAAATCTTCATTCTGCCATAAAATGTAAGCAGATGATCTTGGATTAATAGCCATTATTCAGCCTAAACTACCTCATTGTGTTGTTGGGCAGATAACTTGGGAGAAGGAGAAGAACAATGCACTTTGCCCTGAGATGAAAGACGGGGTTAAATGATGGCGTAAGATGGTCACATATTAGTTACCCAAAAAACCATCATAATTGCCATTTGTCAGCCATTCTGTTTTAGCGCATCTAAGATCAGGGCAGCGCAACCAATTCCCTCACATAGAGCACCGAGCCCAGAGGGCACCTTCCTGCCTCCTTCCCAGAGCCTAGTAAGTGCTAGCTTCGGGGAAGGAGGTGTGAGGGACCTGACAGGGTCCTAGAGTCCTCCTGCCTCCTCCCAAAGGGAAGGCATTTTCATTTGGCAATCACCTGTATAAAACTTGAGGTGGTACAGACCATGCATAAGGACTGTGTCATTCCATTATGTGGATCTGAAGTAGTTTTAAAAGGTCTGTCTTGGGAACCAACACCAGCTTTGTCTTGTTATTGTCCTTCAGCAGAACACAAGATGATGCACAAGATGAAGGCCATTTCTTCATCTGGTTTAGTATTGTTTACTTTGACTGGCAGTGGATCTCCAAGTTCTCAAGCTGAGGTCTTTCACATCAATTGCTATCTAATCCTTCTAACTGGAGACGCCAGGTCCGACCCTGGGAGCTTCTGCTTACAAAGCATGCAGAATTCCTCTCCTTAGATTGCAAGGATCTGTCTATTTCAAGTTTGTCCTTTTCCCCATTTCAAATTCAATTCTCTTGCAGCAATTTGTGGTGTGTGTGTTTTTAATACTTATGAAAATTCGCCAGCATTTAAGTGCAGATTTCTCCTAACAAACACATTTTTATATGCAGTTTTGACTGATGTATACATTTTTGCAAGCAATTTCCCTTAACATAATGCATTTCTGTTTGCAACTCTCACTAATTTCTTCATTTTTGTGCACACTTTCCCTTAAAATATGCATTTTTGAAAACATTGGTTTGTTGCAGAACTGAATTGCAATATTCAGATATGTGCTACTATTAATTCAGAAAGTACAGAGTTGATAGATTTGGCTTGAAATGCACCCTGAATAGAATCTCTCCTCCCATCCTTATTTATGGATAAAGATCTGTCCCCAAAAGCAACTATAGAAAAGATTTGTTGTGCTGCATTAGTTGCATGAGGTATATTTGGAAATGCACACGCAGGAACTTGACCTTTTACTGGGAATACTTAGGATGAGGGATTGGTTGACAGAAACAAAGGCTCGGCGTCCTCCAACCTCTTACTTGAGTACCAGCAAACAGGCAGCTACCTGCAATTGAAATTCTAGCTTCTCAGTTGGAATTGCAAATATATTACATTAAAAAATAAAATACTGTAGGCTTTTCAGTTAGAACTGCAAATGTATATAATTACCCTGTCAGAATGGCAGAATGAAGGTCAATTGAGCTTCTAGGTCCTGATGACGAATCTGATTACTATATTTCTTTTCAAGAGAAAAGCTTGGGGAAGGTTAAGGTGACCTGACTCTTTCTCTGTGTCTCTTTAAAACAAACTCAACAACTTCTAGTCCTGTTTATCCACAGATTCAGCCTTAAAGAGTTTCATTGCCAGAGGTGCTTTTTCACACCCTTCCTCATTAGCGCAGTGAGTGACTATGCGAATATGGAATTTAAATCAATGCAACTGCTAGAAACCTTAAGGCTAAACAGGTGATTAAGTAGTAATGGGTTGAGACACTATCATCCAATCATGGAGCAAGTGGAGTGCCATGCCAAATGCCCGGCCAGTCACAGCTTTCTGCCAAAGCTCAGCAAGTACATGTGAAATTAAATCTCTTATCTCTTATCACACTCTGGAGTAGAAAAAGAATTTAACTCTCATAACAAGTCAATTTCAAAAAGACATCCCCGAATAGAAAAGAGTCAGCATTCATGTCATTTAAAAATAAATAAATAGATTTGTTTCCCCACATTTTGTTTACACATCTTGCCTGTGCTGAAATATTTCTGAAATTTCCAAGAATGGCAGATTCTCAAATAATAAGGTTGCAAATAGCACGCAATTGAGTCTTGTGTGTCTTGCACCATGAAGAATTCCTCTACAGGCAAACTTCCCTATAAAGGGGGGGTGTTGTTTGTTTGTTGAGGGTTGCATTTCCTTATTGTGAACTTGACAGTGTCCACATGCAGGCAGTGGGTGGAGCAAAGCCAGTGGTGGGCGGGGCCAAAGTGGACAGGGCACCCCCTTCTCTCTCTCTCTTAGTGATATTCTTATAAGAACCACCCCAGCGCATCTCTCCCAGCATCCTGTTCTCACAGTGGCCAGGCAGACGCTTATTGGAATACAGTGGTACCTTGGTTCCCAAACTTAATCCATTCCAGAAATCTGTTCCAAAACCAAAGCGTTCTAAAACCAAGGCGTGCTTTCCCATAGAAAGTAATGCAAAATGGATTAATCAGTTCCAGACTTTTAAACAGAACCCCTAAAACAGCAATTTAACATGAATTTTACTATCTGATGAGACCATGGATCCATAAAATGAAAGCAATAATCAATGTACTGTACTATAAAATAAATAAGACAGTATTGTAGATGATAATTGTTTTATTATTATTTTTTCTAACATGCACTGATGATAGTCATTGTTTGGATGGGGGGGCTTTTATCCATTTCTGCAGTCACGGAATCAATCAATTAGTAGCTGAACTGAGTTCCACACAGTCACAAAAGCAAGTCACAAAAACAAAGTCACAAGCCTCAGTCACAAGTCAGTCCCATAAAATGAAGAACAAGTCATAGGAAGGAAAAAGCCACACAAACAAAAACGCAAAAACGAAAGCTCCAAACATCACCTCTGTGTTGCGTGGGTGCTAGGGACTCAACAGCCAACAGACTCAACAGGAAGCTTCTGATTAGCAGCGGGGAATTCAATTTACACTCCATAGGAAGCAGAACATGTTCAACTTCCAAGGCAAAGTTCACAAACGGAAACACCTACTTCCGGGTTTGCAGCGTTCTATTTCCAAGTTGTTCATAAACCAAGCTGTTCTCAAACCAAGGTACCACTGTACTGAAATCAGGATCTCATTTCAATAGCACTCTCTCTGCTTGTGACTCCCAGCAACTAGCACTCAGAGACTTGCTGCGTCCAACAGTGGAGATAGAGCATAGCCAGTGTGGCTAGAAGCCATAGATAGCCTTCTTCTCTTTGGTATTCCTAGAGTGGGGTAGGGCAATAGCTCAGTGCAGAGCACCTGCTTCCCATGCAGAAGGTCCCAGGTAGCATTGTGAATGTCCCCTGTCTTGAATTCCAGGGGAGCTGCGGCCAATCCCTGCACTGAACTAGATGGCTCAGTGGTCTGGCTGAGTATAAGGCAACTTCTTATGCTCCTAGATGATCTAGCCAGTGCTTTATCAAACAGGATTCTGAAACTTAGCCAAAGATCAATCACCACTGCATAATTTACAAATGACAGCTTAGCTTTTTCTTATTGTTCAGAGCATTGCTGCAGAAGAACTGGAGACATCGCACAGGCAGAGATGCAGCACGTCTATACATGCCTAACAGTTTAATGACCTGTAACAATGGGTGTGTCTCTTGGAATTGAGATAAGTGGCTATTTCAGGGCTTTCATTGTCGGTGACTGAACTGAAGAAAGGTGAGACGTGATTCTCTTAGAACCCTTTTCATATTTTTTAGTTTATACTCTAAATCAGGGATAGGGAAACCTGCAGCTGTCCACATATTGTTGGACTCCAGCTTCTTTCAGCCTCGGCCGGCATGGCCAACACTAAAGGATGATGAGAGTTGGAGTCTAACAACATATAGAGGGTCACAGTCTCCCAGCCCATGCTCCGCACATAGGTTCAGTTATTAAGCGACTCTGGTGTTTGTTTTGATGGTAGTAAGCAGCAAAGCTCTTGCAAAAATTCTGGAACATTTCTAGCTTAACAAATATTATTGTCCACATGTGTCCATGTGCCAGTGGAACAGACTTCTGCCTGCAGAGTCAAATTTCACCTTCCTCTTCTCTCCATATACCATCTCCTGTGCCACACAAATAGTCCCCAGAAGGTTGGGATAGCCCCCAGAGCTTCGTCAACAGTCCACCTCTGCTATAATCTACATCACCTCATAGTTGCAGTGAAGGAAGATCAGCAATGGGCTGGTCCACTGTCCCTCAGACCATGTGGGGAGGGCGGACTATACTTTGAAAAAAAAAATATATGAATGAATTCTTATGCCCCACAAATAATCCAGAGATGCATATTTTTTAAAAAGAACACATTCTACTCATGTAAAAACACCAGGCAGGCCCCACAAATAACCCAGAGATGCATTTTAAATAAAAGGACACATTCTACTCATGTAAAAACATGCTGATTCCCGGACCGTCCATGGGCCAGACTGAGAAGACAACTGGGCTGCATCTGGTCCCTGGGCCTTAGGTTGCCTACCCCTGGTCTAGCGGTTATAGCAATGTGATGTACCAGTGTCAGTTATAGCAACGCACTTGTCACTTGCAAGGCATAACAGGTTTGCATGTTTAACCTTTCCCTCTTAATTGGCTTCTATGGGTGTTTTGGTTGTGGAATTATAGACAGACATCTCACAGTCATACAAGTTCCTTTCATTGCTGCCATTATAAATGCAAGGGAGAAAGGAGAAATTAAACTCTTACTGTTTAAAACCGTGAATTCCTGCCAGTCTCATATTTGATCAAAATGCCACCACACACAAGGTGTTAGAAAACCCCCAGTCTAGAAGGAAGCCTGCCTTTCAACATTTTGGCATGGCTGTGAGCCATTCAAGAAATATTTGAACACCTTCTAAACAGGAACCATGCTTAAAATTTAAATGCCATGGTACACTTGCATCAGCACAACCCATCGCCTTCATCTGTCCCAGCTTTAACAAAACATGTCTCTCCCGTATCGGTCTCTACAGTCACAGCAAGTGCTATAACTCTCCAACGGTTTGATGGCACCCCAAACGTATCCCACTGTCTTCTGAGGCAGATGGATGCCAACAGCAATTTTCCTCCTAATAGCTTTTGTTCCTGGTATCTGGGAGAAAAGGCTGGAAGCTTAGAGACAGAGATTCAGTGTTGGATTTTCCCTCCCCACTGCTATGAAAACTTCCATGGCTCTTGGACCTCTGGGTCAAAAAGGATGTGTGCCTGGGGTGGTTTGGGGACATGTTGGAGTGTGTGAACTGAGGAAGGCATAGATCCAGGTTCAGCTAGGAGACATCTGGAGAACCACTGCCAGAAGGGCCAGTATATAGCAAAATGGGCCAATAGTCTGACTTAGTACAATGTTTGAAATCCAGCTACAGGAAGGGAGGGAGATTTGGATATTTGTATTTGAACAGTACAGCTCCGCCTAGAATTTATCCCCATATCTCATGAAAGTCAAAGGACTTCTGCTGGTTTCAGGAAGCATTCAATGATATCCTCATTACTACATTGTTTTCCTCCTCCTCGGAAATGGCTTCATTTTTGCACCATGTTGTTGTTGTTGTTTAGTCATTTAGTCGTGTCCAACTCTTCGTGACCCCATGGACCAGAGCACGCCAGGCACTTCTGTCTTCCACTGCCTCCCGCAGTTTAGTCAAACTTATGCTGGTAGCTTCGAGAACACTATCCAACCATCTCATCCTCTGTCGTCCCCTTCTCCTTGTGCCCTCTGCCCTCCATCTTTCCCAACATCGGGGTCTTTTCCAGGGAGTCTTCTCTTCTCATGAGGTGGCCAAAGTATTGGAGCCTCAGCTTCACGATCTGTCCTTCCAGTGAGCACTCAGGGCTGATTTCCTTAAGAATGGATCGGTTGGATCTTCTTGCAGTCCATGGGACTCTCAAGAGTCTCCTCCAGCACCATAATTCAAAAGCATCAATTCTTCGGCGATCAGCCTTCTTTATGGTCTAGCTCTCACTTCCATACATCACTGCTGGGAAAACCATAGCTTTAACTATACGGACCTTTGTTGGCAAGGTGATGTCTCTGCTTTTTAAGATGCTGTCTAGGTTTGCCATTGCTTTTCTCCCCAGAAGCAGGCGTCTTTTAATTTTGTGGCTGCTGTCACCATCTGCAGTGATCACAGAGCCCAAGAAAGTAAAATCTCTCACTGCCTCCATTTCTTCCCCTTCTATTTGCCAGGAAATTTTGCACCATAGTGGAGCGCAAGTATCCTACATGCATGGAGGAAAATCATATTGATAATCACTAATTTAGATTTGAAAAGGGCTTTGCAAGAGTTAAGAGACACCCATCAGAAGGGGGCAGCAGAAGAATGTGTGTATGATATCACAACAGCCCCAAATCAAGTGTGTGCAAATGGGATAATTTTAGAACAATCATAGCTCTGTAGGCATCGCTGCTCCCATTAGGACACGCAGATAACAACTTACTGCAAATTAAAGATGATGCTAATTCCTTTTAATACATCCCTTTCCCACAACAGCTTTCTATTAATTTTTTTTAAAGAGCATCTATTCCCCATATCAAATTTAACAAAGTTAGAAGGCAGCCATATTAAAAGGAAAGTGAGCGTTGCTTTATTTGACAGTCGCACATTAATGATAATGAGAATGGGGTTCTTCACAGAGATCATTAAACAAGATGATGTTAAACTTAACTCTTGACAGTGGCGACATAAGTCACATCACATCACATAGGGTAAAAAGAAAAATCACAATTATCTAGCAATTACATGTACAACTATTAAAACCCCATGAGCCATTAAGGATATTAATGCCCCTGCTCTCTGCTCACTTTCTTTCTCAGCAGAAGAACAGTGTGCCTGGGTGCCTCTATCAACCAGAAATTAGCAAACAATTGCTTCCAAATAAAAGGCAAGCACTCACTTAATGAGGCCAATCAGAGAGCCACGTAGCCCCTGAAATAAGGGTTCATCCATAAACATCAATGCAAATGAATAAACAAGGGCAAAATGCAAGATAATCTAGATTTTGTAGGAACTGAGCTATGCATATCATTAGGCATTGGATTAGATGGTCTGAAAGATTGCCAAACCTCCTTAATAAATAAGTAATGTTTATCCCATATTTAAATGGATGTTTCATTCCAGCTAGGGATGTGGAGGAAATTCTCAATTCAGTTTAAGAGCCAGTGTAGTGGTTAGAGTGTCCGACCAATACCAGGAAGATCAGAGTTCAAATCCCCACTTAGCCCAGTGGCATATTGTGGATTGTCAGTGCCCAGGGCCATGCAGAGAGTGGGGGAGGGAGGAAAACGGATGGAATACACATGTGCCTTCAACTGCCTAAGGCATCCACGGTCACCCAGGAGATCGCAGCTGCAGATATAAGAAAAGCAGAGTCATTTCATAGTCTGGAGATGTCACTTCCTAGTTATCATGGAGAAGCTGTTTTCAACAGAGCCCAGCAACAGAAGCACACAGTTGTATTGAGGCAGCACTGGGCGTTGAAACTGTGCACCCCTAACAATTTTGCGTGGGACGCGGGTGGCACTGTGGGTAAAACCTCAGCGCCTAGGACTTGCCGATCGCATGGTCGGCGGTTTGAATCCCTGTGGCGGGGTGAGCTCCCGTCGTTCGGTCCCAGCTCCTGCCCACCTAGCAGTTCGAAATCACCCTTAAGTGCAAGTAGATAAATAGGTACCGCTTTATAGCAGGAAGGTAAACGGCGTTCCGTGAGCTGCTCTGGTGCCGGTTCACCAGAGCAGCTTCGTCACGCTGGCCACGTGACCCGGAAGTGTCTGCGGACAGCGCTGGCTCCCAGCCTCTAGAGTGAGATGAGTGCACAACCCTAGAGTCTGTCAAGGTTGGCCCGTACGGGCAGGGGTACCTTTACCTTTAACAATTTTGCACCCATGGCAACCGCCCCTGTTCCCCCAGCCCCCCGCTACACCACTGATTTAGCCACAGAGTTCACTGGGCCAGTCACTGCCTCTCAGCCTAATGTACCCCACAGGGTTGTGGTGGGGTTTAACTGAGGAGGGGAAGACCCATGTACTTGAATATCTTGAAGAAAAGGGTGGGGTAGGTGAAGGTAAAGGTACCCCTGACCGTTAGGTCCAGTCACGGACGGCTCTGGGGATGCACGCTTATCTCGCTCTATAGGGTGAGGGAGCCGGCGTTTGTCCGCAGACAGCTTCCAGGTCATGTGGCCAGCATGACTAAGCCGCTTCTGGTGAACCAGAGCAGCACACAGAAATGTCGTTTACCTTCCCGCCAGGGTGGTACCTATTTATCTACTTGCACTTGATGTGCTTTAGAACTGCTAGGTTGGCAGGAGCAGGGACCGAGCAATGGGAGCTCACCCCATCATGGGGATTCGAACTGCTGACCTTCCAATTGGCAAGCCCAAGAGGCTCTGTGGCTTTGACCACAACGCCACCCACGTCCCAAGGGTGGGGTACAAATGCAATAAAACACTTAAAAATAAGTCTGCATTTAAACTATCTATCAAATTCACACTTTGCAAAACAATATCAGAACTGAAACAAAGCCATCTTCAAAATCTTACCAAGTTCTTGTTCTTGAAGTGCAGTTCTTGAACCAACCATTGCTCAGAAAAATGCACATTTTAGGGGAAAGTGTGCCTAAAAATGAAGTTATTAGTGAAAATAGCACACAAAAATGCATTGTATGGGGGTAAATTGCTTGCAAAAAAAAGTCTACTTCAAAATGCCATGCATAAGCTTGTTATTACTACCAGTGAATTTCATGAAATAAAAAAATGAAAGAACCGAAATTGGCAGATATTTCCATCCCATCCCTAATTCCAGCCTGTGGCGTCTGTTTTGGCCCAAACATATACAAAGCTGAACACTTTTGGCACCAAGCAAAGAAAAACTACCCAAAAAACCCCCACACTCAGCTTTTCCTATATTGTCTGACAGCAAAACAAAAAATAGGTTATCCCACAAAGACTGAGACCCCCCCCCCCCCAAGTTCAAAGGAATGGAGGCAATTACCAGTGCAATTAAGTAATTAAAGAAAGAAAATCAGAACAGCCAAATTAATCAGTTCTAATTGTGCACCCTACTCAAATTATTAATCTATTGGTGTTGTCTGCATGGCGTGGCCTGGTCACTCTTTTTTCAAGTAATAATAATAATGTCCTTATGAGAGGCTTTTCCTATCTCAAAAACAGCATGAAATGCCGAATACTCTGCAAGCATTCCTGCCCGCATATAAACAATAAACATGCATATGGCAGTATAAAATGTGATCCTATCCGTTTAATATGAGTATTTCAAGAATGGTTCTGAGCCGTTTATGATTCAGCCTTGAAGGCAAGCTGACATCATCCAGCTGTCTTTAATTACCATTACTCTGAGACTTATTTCTTTCCTTATCTGTTACTGCCCTCCAGCATTAGGCCAGTTTGATTAGATTGGGCTCAGCAACATTATAAATCTCTGCTTCTGCACATACAAAGCAAAACCACCAAGTCTCCATTTCTTCCTTACTGCATTAGGATGTCTGGGCTTCTCCCCAATAACTATTTGTTTATTACATTTATATTCCAACTTTTCTCCAAGGAGATCACGATGGCGTACATAGTTCTCCCTCTCCCTATTTTATCCTCACAACAACCCTGTGAGGAGGGCTGAGCGAGAGTGGCCAGTCTAAGGTCTCCTAGTGAGCTTCATAGCTGAATGGAGACTGGAATCTCCGTTTCCCAGGCATTAGTCCAACATTCTAACCACTATACTTCATGAGCTAAGACATGTGTCTAAGCTAAGGCCCCAGGGGCCGGATCCGGCCCAATTGCCTTCTAAATCCGGCCTACAGATGGCCCGGGAATCAGCATGTTTTACATGAGTACAATGTGTCCTTTTATTTAAAATGCATCTCTGGGTTATTTGTGGGGCCTGTCTGGTGTTTTTACATGAGTAGAATGTGTGCTTTTATTTAAAATGCATCTCTGGGTTATTTGTGGGGCATAAGAATTCGTTCATTCCCCCCCCCCCAAATATAGTCCAGCCCCCCCCCACAAGGTATGAGGGACAGTGGACTGGCCTCCTGCTGAAAAAGTTTGCTGACCCCTGAGCTAAGAACTAAGGGTAGGGTCATCAAATGTTGCTTGTGATAAAGTGTCATACTGCAGCACCAGACTAGGTTTCTTCAACCTGGTGCTCTCCAGGTGTTTCAGACCATAATTCCCACCAGCATGGGAGCCAACTCCTAAAGGCCGAGGTCCCTTCAGCCCCACCCCCTGAACCAACAGGGTCATGCTGACTGGGGCTGATGGGAAATATAGCCCAAGACAATTGGAAAGTATCGGTTTGGGAAAGGCCATTCTTGGCATTACCAAGGGAAAGAGAAGGAGGAAGGAAACACACAGAACTGCTGTTTTCAGCAGCCACCCCCAAGTGTATCCTGCAAGGTTATGGTATGGCTAGTTATGGTATGGCTGCAGTGAGGAGGATCAAAGGGCAAAGCATAATAATTCCTAATTCCTACACCCAAGTTCTTCATTATGTTTGGGTGTCTTCAGAAATATACCTGGATTTAAACAGGCTTGGGTAGGCGTCCTCTTCCACTTTCAGAGATGTTTCAGCACAACAATACTCCAGCAACTACCTCTACAAACCTGTGCAGTAGTTCACAAAGAGGACTTCCAAACACCCTGGACAATGTCCTCCAATCAGATGTCAAGAAGTATCTATACAATGTTTAGAAGATATCTGAAGGCAGCCCCTGCATGGGGAAGTGTTAAATGTTTAATGTTTTATTATGTTTTTGTATATGCTGGAAGCCTCCCAGAGTGCTTGGCGCAACTTAGTCAGGTGGGCAGGATACAAATAATAAAATTATTATTATTTCTTCTTTGACCAGGGATTTCCACAATAGCCTCACAGAATTCTTTGATGGTGAATGGATGTTGCTTAGCCTTTAGGTGTTGCTACATGTGCAAACATTTTTCCTTCACTAACTGTTGCTTTTGAATGCTCCAATACAGTTCCAAAGGCTTTCTGAAGCCATACAAATTGTTATTATACCTTTAGTATCAATGCGCCAAAATGCCAGAGCGTTCTGTTCCAACCAAGCCATTGCAACAGCATTAAGAACAAGTCCAAAAGGTGTTTGGCTACAGCAGGTTCATTGTCCAACCAAAAAGGCAGAGTAGAGTAGAAGGATCTGGGCAGCAGTAGGTCACCCCAGAAGATGCTGTGTCTTTGGATTACTCATGTAATCAGATCAATGACTTCACTCTCCTTTGATGACTGTGGCTTTCTTCCAAGAGTACTCTTGTGCTTGACCACTTGAGCCCTTAGCCTTGCTCCCAAGATCCTGTGTGTGGATACACACACACCACAACAAATGGTTGGGAGGTGATGGGACACGTGCCCACACTATTTTGCAGCCTGGTCTCTTTTTCTGCTGCCATTTTGTGTTATACCCCACATTCCATGGTAGCCATTTTGTGACTGCCACCCAAGATACTTTCTAAAAATTCCAAAGGTGCCCCACTGGCCCCAAAAGCTTGGCAACCCCTGTGGCACCCAATGGCACATTGCCTCTGAGAATGAACAAGTCTCAGAACTGCAACATTCTTCATTGGTTCTTCATTCTTCTTTTCTTTTTAATCAAGCTGTAGGAGACAACTGCCTCAACAGCTTGAGACGTGATCTAGGAGCAGACATAAAGTGTGGTGGTACTGCAACATATTGAAAGAGTTTCACTTATACTTGTTTAAACCTCATATTGAAGAAAATTAGGAAATCCCCCCTTTCGAATAAGAATTCTAGAGGGAAAATGCCCCTACTCATTCTTATGGACTTTGCTTTAGAAATCTGTAAAGAGTACAGTTGCACTCATGAATATAATTAGCCCAGCCATCATTTAATTTTGATTTATTAACTAATTTAATCATCCCTATTGTAGTCTTGCCTGCCCTATAAGTAATTTGCTATTTTAATGTTTTGGGTCAATACTAATTTCATAATCTGTGAAATGTTGAATTAATAACAATTAAGACTTACCATCAGGCTCTCACTCCTTTGATTAATTCTTTCCACTGTCAATTCACCCCCTTTTCATAATAGTTTAGACAGCTGATCCAATAAAAATAGGTTCTTAAAAACCAGGGATGGCTAAGTTTGTTTGGTCGCATTCACCATTAGTCGACTCTTTCTGAGAATTGTATGCCAATAATGAGTGCACACTCTCACACAGGACACACAAGCAAAACAACAACAACAACAAAAAACCTTCTCCGTTGCGGAGGGTAGGTTACCATTCCCATTCTGCCATTACCATCCCCACTTCTTCATTCCTTTCCCAGGGGTGTGCGGTTCCATTCACACTTTTGTCAAATACGTCCTGATAGACCTGGAGTCAGCATTAACCACTTCCAATTAGCCTCTGACTTTGCCTCCCCCACCCCCGCAGCACACAAATACACTTCTGTACTTCAAAGTCTTTGAGAAGGTGTTACAGGATAATCCTTGGCAGTTGCTTTATCTTAATCTTCCAGTTTAAAAATAATTAAATATTAAAAGGTTCTATTTAGTGCCATGTCAGGCATACATAATAGCCTTCCTTTATCAAGCTGCTATAGTGGTAGCTAATTATTAAGTGAGTTCATGTACGTCTTGTTATTTAATCTCCCAGAACTGATAACTGATGTCAAATGCTTATTAGTAATTCATTCCCTGTTCATCTAGCTGACACACTACTGGCAACACCTAGACAAAACTACACTGGTGCTGGACAGTGTGTTGGGGTCCCATGAAATCTAGTGTAGCATAGCAGCAATAGGATGTTCTAGTGGGACTTCCGGGTTGGCGCCATTGCCGAATGGCGGACTCCCTCCGAGCTCCGGAGGGAGCCTGCTCGGCAGGGGTTGGGTCCTACCGCACCGGCGATGCGGGGACCCTTAAAAACCACGGCCACGGAGGCCGTGGACATGGAGACTCGGCTGGCACCGCTAGCGCCCTCCCGACTCGTGAAGGAGCCTTTTTAAAGGCTACGGATCGGGTGCCGGGGAGAAGCGTGGTGCTTTGAGTCCACCGCTATCCCTGCCGAGCGAAGCCGCATGCCATCCGGCGGAGAGCGCTGACTTCTTCCATTGAGAATTCGGATTTTAACAACAACCCGTGAGTAATTTGGAAACCGGGTTTAAAAGGAGAAAAAAAAAGAAATTTTTTCGGATTTGGCACGAGCGGGGGGGGGGGGTCCAAAAAGGAAGTCAGTCCTCCCCCCTACTGTAAACCTTCCAAAACAAGGACTGGAAAACCAAGGTCCAAAAAGAATTGGATTGCTGATAAAAACTAAGAATTCCACGATGGGAAACTACAAGAACTGTGCTGGAGGAAGAATGGAGGGAGAAGGAAAACGTAAACCCCCCCCCCCGGGAACCGGGGTGATTGAGGAGAGAGCCTGGTGAAAAGTGAAGGAGATTTTGACAGCTGTCAAAGTAGCTGTCAAAGTCGGAAACTCAAAGAGGACTTTAATACGAGGACTTTGCTGGTTAATTTTGCTACAATTTGTTACAATTTGTTAAAACTTGGATACAAAATGGTGAAAATATGGATAACAATCGGACTTTTGGATTAGAGAAAACAAAGTTACAACAACACCCCTAGAGGAGTTTCGGGACATTACAAAGAAGGTTGTAAGTGGAAAAATACCATCGGAATTTTACAGGACTGGTTATCTTCTGGGAAAGCTGCAAAACGGAAACAATATTGTGTCTACAGGGTGCTCAGCTAAAGGAGACAATAGAATTTTCTATTGAAGAAAGGAAGGGACTGAACGCAAGTTTTTGTTCCTGAATAATAATAACTCCTGCAGACTTACTAAACTTCTGAATTAGAACGTTTTAGCAGCGGAACAAGAGGAAACTGGACTATAACTTGGAAAGAACAATAGGGGGAGCTTTATTAAAAGATTTGAAGTTAAATGGTTTCAAAATAATTTTAAAAATATTTATAAAAAGAAAAAGCCAACAAGGAGTTGGGGGAAAAATGTGACTTATGGATTTTAAGAATTCCAGGCAGACAACAAGGATTGGTGGTCAGGGGGAAACTAAACCGGGGACGGGGGGGGGGGGGAGAAATAGAATCCAAAGGCTTGTCAACTATTTTCTGGATTGGCTTTTTTGTTTATCTACTATATTTCTTTACTTCTTATTTTCTTATATTTCTATTGTGTGGGGTGTCTTTATCATCAAAAAAAGGGAAATTGTGGAACGGAAAGGGGGCGGGCCCTGTGGAGAGAACTTTTGTCTTTTATTAAGTGTATTGATGAGGATTGCATAAATCTAAATCTAAATTTGACTAATGGTTTAAACAAACTAAGGTTTAATTTGAAGTGAGAGCTTGTGGAACCAACAATTTGACAGGGGAATATGGTAGGGGTGGGGGAAGGAGGGAGTCCCGGAAAGTGGGTATATGAAAATAAGGCTTCGAATGTACTTTAATCTTTTCTTTCTGTATTTCTGAAAATTTTAATAAATATTATTTTAAAAAAAATAGGATGTTCTAGTGCTAGGACCTAGAAACTTGTTGCACTAGCTGTGATTCTCTCAAAGTTCCTCCACCCCGTTCTTCAGCATGGAGATAATAATACCAGCCTATCTTACATGTCAGTTGGAAGGACGTGTAAAGGTAAAGGACCCCTGGATGGTAAAGTCCAGTCAAAGGTGACTATGGGGTTGAGGTGCTCATCTCGCTTTCAGGCCGAGGGAGCTGGCGCTTGTCCACAGACAGCTTTCTGGGTCATGTGGCCAGCATGACTAAACTGCTTCTGGCGCAACAGAACACCGTGACAGAAACCAGAGCACACAGAAACACCATTTACCTTCCCGCCACAGCAGTACCGATTTATCTACTTGCACTGGCGTGCTTTCAAACTGATAGGTTGGCAGGAGCTGGGACAGAGCAATGGGAGCTCACCCCATCATGGGGAGTCGAACCACCGACGTTATAATCGGCAAGCCCAAGAGGCTCAGTGGTTTAGACCACAGAGCCACCCACGTCCTACTGAGGTAATAAGGTAAAGGACCCAATGACGGTAAAGTCCAGTCAAAGGTGACTATGGGGTTGGACAGTTGGAAGGATTACTGAGATGATGTCAGGGAAGCACTTTAAACATAAGAAGAACCAACATCCTGTTCTCAAAGTGGCCAAACCCACAAGCATGACCTGAGCACAACAACATGCTTCCCTGCTGTGGTTTTCAGCAACTGGTATTCAGAAGCATTGCTGCCTCCAGCTGTGGAGGCTAGAGCACAGCCAACATGGAGGCAGCTACTAGTATTAGCAGTAGAATATTGTCTGGTTTTATACAAATGCCCATGCTAGCCATGGTGGAAAATTCAAATCTTAAAAAAGGACATTAAAAAAGATATTGACAATGTAATTGATGGAGAAGCTGGGTGAGAGGCATTGCAGCTAAACCTCTCAATGTTTCAGGTATAGGCATCATCTGTGAGTGTGGAATCTGACTACCCTAGTTCAACTACTACTCTAGAGAACAACTCCCATAATCCCTGGTCATTGGCTATGCTTGCTGGGGCTGATGGGAGTTGTAGTCCAGTATTGAAGGTATTGAGAGCTGGACCATAAAGAAGGCTGATCGCCGAAGAATTGATGCTTTTGAATTATGGTGCTGGAGGAGACTCTTGAGAGTCCCATGGACTGCAAGAAGATCCAACCTATCCATTCTTAAGGAAATCAGCCCTGAGTGCTCACTGGAAGGACAGATCGTGAAGCTGAGGCTCCAATACTTTGGCCACCTCATGAGAAGAGAAGACTCCCTGGAAAAGACCCTGATGTTGGGAGAGATGGCGGGCACAAGGAGAAGGGGATGACAGAGGACGAGATGGTTGGACAGTGTTCTCGAAGCTACCAGCATGAGTTTGATCAAACTGCGGGAGGCAGTGGAAGACTGCCTGGTGTGCTCTGGTCCATGGGGTCACGAAGAGTCAGACATGACTAAATGACTAAACAACAACATTGAAGGTCAAAGGTTCCTCACACCTGACCTAGTTCATTCAACAAAATGTCCTAATACAGGTGCCAGAGTGTCTTGCTGTTTCTCAACTGGAATAATAATGAATGAGCAAAGATTCTGGCAACCAGGATGAAGGAATCAAAGTGGTAAAGCATGAAGTGTTCCTTTTAATTAAAAGTAATTGTTGTTCACAACTGGACTCATTAATATCTGAAAAGGTTGGAAAGGCTCATGGGAATCCCCAGGCATTTCTGTCCTATGCTGTTTTGTGCATGTTCAACTTGATTAATAAGGAATCTTCACAAGTTGTATGCATTGGCAAAATGATTTTTTATGTTGCTGGGCTTGAGTGGGATACTGCCAACTCAACAAATGAATATTACTATAGTGCTGAATCGGCAGAGATCAAAAAGAAAAAGAAGGATAATTACAAGGAGCCAGGGAAACAAGGTGTAGCCTGTTGCTCTCTTCCCCAATGGCCAGTAGCTCATCTCAGTTTCAGTTTCTTGTTTCTTGTTTCTTGCTGAAACAGTTTTATGAGAATGTATATAACATACAATCCCATGACTCCAGTTTCTTATAATGTTCAGTGGCTACTTAGGACCACAATATCTGAAGCACCACCTCAACCTATGTGCATGGCATGCCTAGTTCTGAACTGGTATCAGACACAAAGTCCTTAGAAGATGAACTGCACCCAAGAGTTTCCAAGAGTGGAAAGAGTGTAGCCAGCAAGTCTACTAAGCACTGATAGCCTTATCATCCAGGAATCTGTCTAATCCTCTTTTAAAGCCACTGACATTGGTGGTATCACTACTTCCTGTGGGAAATAACCATTTTGTAACCATGTGCTGTGTGGAGAAGTATTTTATTTTGTCTGTCCTGAATCATCCAAAGTTCAGCATCACTGGATGACCTCAAGTTCTAGTGTTATGGAAGAGGGAGAAAACCCAATTTTGTATATTTAATTACTCACCCACCAGCCTACTTTGCAGAAGGCAGTTGTGTTTTACTCACCTCCTAAGACCCTAGAAACCTTTGAGCAGTTTGGATGCAGTGCAAATGGGAAATAAAGCCCGTAACATTTATGTCTGTATAACATACAAAGCTATCTTAAAGTTCACACGGGAATTGATCCTGAGCAGCAGAAGCCATGATACCCAAATAAGTCCATCATGTTCATTAATTTCAACAGGTCTACTCAGAGTAAAACTTAGTTAAAGGCCACCCCAAGGATTTCATCCTGAGATGTAGTAGACTGAGCCAAATTATAAGCTATTGGTTCTAGATAGGGCAGTCTAAGTTTGTTCTGGATATAAGCTTCTGAAGAAGTGTGCATGCACACAAAAGCTTATACCCAGAACAAACTTAGTTGGTCTCTAAGGTGCTACTGGACAATTTTTAATTTTTTTTAAAAAATTATTTATTTTGACTGTGTCAGACCAATACAGCTACCTACCTGAATCTAGATAGGGCATGTGCAACTTAGGAAGACATGTAATTTGCAGCAAAACAAATTATCTGAATGTGTTAGTTAAAGCTACTCCTGACACCATTTATATGATTAACCCATTATTTACTAGCATGCATAATTGCTTCAGGAATTATTAGCTTTATCCTGTACTATTTTCTAGAAAAAGAGGTGCCAGAACTCACTATGAACACCTCCCTCATTCTTTTATAATGGCAATGGTCCACACCTGAGTGGTGCCGGAATTCAGTTCCTGTGAATTCCGGCTGAAAAAAGCCCTGACTTTGTCTGGCCCAAGACCCTTTGGCACCTGAGGTGAATCACAAAATGGTGCCTCCTGCTCACCAGGGAAGAAGTGTGTGAGTGAAGATCTACATCAGAAACAAAGATGGGAGGAGACTGGCAGTACCTCCTCTTCACCGAGAGGACACTATAAAGGCAGCATTGGGGAGGCAGCCCATCCAAGGAGCACATTGCAGCTGTTGTTGCCATAACAGCAGCAGGTGATGCATTCCTTGGAGGCTGGATCTGCTACCCCTGTGGATCGTGCTACCTGAAGCAGTCACCTAACCTTGCCCCATGGGTGGACCAGCCCTGTCTGTTACTGATAATTACCATTAGTTTTCAGAGTTTAATTTTTAAAATACACATCACATATTCCCTTTCAATTCACCTTTCATGTTCCTGTCCTAGTTTAGTTTCCCCACCCCCCTGAAATCTGTAATGGGAATCAGAAATTAAATGCATATCAGTTCTAGCATGGCAAGAGAGAAGACTGTTTAGTGAAAGTTAAACTTGTAAGGAGGTAATACTCTTCCCAAATATTTGCAGCAGAGATGGGGAGCCTCCAGTTCACTAGGTGTCCCTGGACTTCAGTTCTCACTATCCTTGACCACGCTGGCTGGTTCTAATTCTATAGCAGGAATGGGGATATCTCTGGCCCTCCAGGACTTGCTGAACTTGAACTTCCATCCTCCCTGACCATTGACTGTGCTAACTAAGAAAGATGGGTATTAGAGTCCAGCACCATCTAGAGGGCTACAGTTTCCCCACCCCTGTGCTAGGCATGTACTGTACAGTGAAAGAACTCAAGAGGAACAAAACAAGCTCAAACTACTAAGGACATAAGAAGAGCTCTGCTGGTTCTGGCCAAAGGCCCATCTGGTCCAGCATGCCCACAGAAAACTCACTCTGCCCACCTGCAATTCCCAGAAACTGGTATGCAGAAACATATTGCCTCTGACAGTGGAGGAAGAGTACTGATAGTCCTTGATAGTCTTATCCTCCATGAATTTCTCTAATCCTCTTTGAAAGCCATCCCCGTTGATGACCATAACTACATCTTATGATAGTCAGTTCCATAGATTTAACTATGTGCTGTCTTTGTTATAAAGAACATTGAAGTATGGTGCCAGAATTGAGCAAGTCTTAATTCAGGTACCAAATTCACAACCTTTACATCCATTTGATGATGATGATGTTGACGACGACGATGCCTGTACACAGCACTGAATATAAAATATTCTTTCTTTGAAGGCATGGGCTATTGAAATTGGCGGATGCTGTTTTTCCTTTTCAGCTTTTGCTTGCTTTCCCTTTTGTTTTTCTCCCATACAGTCAGGAGAGTTTTAGGAAAAGGTTTGCTTTCATGTATTTATTTTTAAAAACAGAAAACAAAAAAACCCTCCACTGATCTTTAAAGGGAAAAACACAAGACGAAGTGCCATGCCAAGCCACGGATCGCCTGTGTGTGCGTGCATTCAAACGTGCAATTGCTTATCCAATTTTCATACAATTAACTTTTCAGAATCTGGCTGTGCATTACTTGCTCATTTGACCATGTAATAATTAATTAGCATTAATTACAATAGATTGCACCTTCACACTCTGCAGACACATTCAATTAGGAAAGCGGGGGGAGGGAGGAAGCTGGCTTTTCTGGTGGTCTTATTTTTAGATGGGGAAAGGAAAGGCACCCGCAAACTAAGAAACAGTATCTAGTGGAAGAGCACATCTGTTGGGAAAGATATTTTGAGTAATGGAGTGTTATAATGCTTTCTTAACTGTCTGTTTCGAGGCAAAGTCAAATGGGTTTTAAGAAACAAAGTGTGTTGCTTTTTAAAAAAAATATGCAACCCTCTTTCTTCTAAATTAAGAGATGTAGAAAAACTAAATTAAAGTTAGTGAGGCTTGAAAAAATTAGTGAGGGAACCTGTCTATGGCTGACTGAAAAGAGAATACAATGTTTCCTCTACCCTGCCAGAGTCAACGAGGGGAAAATTGTATACCAATAGATTGTTCTAGACCTCTCCATTTGTTATGTACCTTGTATTATTAGACAGCAATCATGTCCCATGAAGCCACTCATACATACTTTTATTTAAATTAGTACATCTTATGGTTAAAATAGAGGGGGTGTTAAATGCAGCCTTATATTTAAGAGGTCAGAGTTTGGCTTGGCTTCTTATGCAAATCACATTAGTTCAGTGGGGGTTTTAAAAAAATAATTATGGGGATTACAACAGGCGTGGATGTGAAAGTGTTATGCTTTCCTCCCTTGCTGCTTTCCTGAGGAAAGCCCCTCCTTTGAAGCTGATGTTTGCTTTGGGGGGAAATCCACCGCTGGTGCTAATGAACTCCAGTGTGGGAGGAAGGGGTTAAATCCCCCCTCCATGCAGTCTGTGATACAAATCCCCTGCCACCATACAGTGGTGCTATTTGCATCTTTTAGAACCAAGGTATAAAATCCAAATAAACATTTAAAATCTATTTGCAGATTGGGTCAAAGTTTTAACAACTTAAGCTTCACATTTGCTGCAGGGTCATGGTATGCCTGAATGTTAGCCCCAAACTGTGGCACTCCTCATTTTTTATTTTATTATTATGGCTGAATCTGTATTCATCTCTCTTCTCTGTGGCTGCATTTTGTAGTGTGCCCTTGTCTGCTCTGATTTTTTGTGATCTTAAATTGGGCCATTGCCCAAAGAAAATTGAATTATGGAGTGACTAATAAACGTAATAAATAAACCCTGGGTGAAATCCTACACTCACCGGCTCATTAACTGATGGGGGCCTTAGGAGGTTGAAGACAACTGATGCCACCAAAAGTGAAGAATCACTAAGAACTTAAGAAGAGACCGCTGAAGTTCTGGCTGAAGAGAACACTAGCAATAGGTTATCTGGAAGTGACCTTATTGATCTTGGCTACTAACCATTGATAGGGATGCGGGTGTCACTGTGGGTTAAACCACAGAGCCTAGGACTTGCCTATCAAAAGGTCGGCAGTTTGAATCCCCACAACAGGGTAAGCTCCCGTTGCTCGGTCCCTGCACCTGCCAACCTAGCAGTTCGAAAGCACATAAAAGTGCAAATAGATAAATAGGTACCACTCTGGCAGGAAGGTAAATGGCATTTCCGTGTGCTGCTGTGGTTCGCCAGAAGCGGCTTAGTCATGCTGGCCACATGACCCGGAAGCTGTACGCCGGCTCCCTCGGCCAATAAAACGAGATGAGCACCGCAACCCCAGAGTTGGTCACGACTGGACCTAATGGTCAGGGGTCCCTTTATCTTTACCTTTACTAACCATTGATAGTCTAGTCCTATATGGTGGAATTAATTTGGCCTGGTAACTGAAACCAACTTAGATAAACATTACAGGATAGATGTACTAAGGCAAGCACCCACATACATCCTTGCTGCAACATTCATATACATATTCATGGATACCGTTGTCTGAATAGGGCTTAGATTTCTGTAAAGGGAAAAATGACATTAGTTTCCAAATTTTCTGCATTCAGTTTAAAGTATTGCTTCTTTGGAACTCTGCAGAAAACATTTTGGATAGCTTTGTGTTGCAAGACCTACCCGAGGCCTATCATAGAACCCAAACAAGCACCAGAAAGGAAAGACAAGTGTGAAGCTGAAAAGTTTCTTTTAAAAATGTACACCAATTGGCTACGTCTTGATTATGTTAAAGTAAGAAAGAGCAAGAGACAACCCCTCTCTCTTCATAAGGGATTATAGAGCATATTAAAGCATATTACCCCCCCCCACACACACACACATACACAAAGGCCCCTCAATGTATTTGTTTGCAGTTTGGCAGGCTTAATCCAGTCTAGAGGAGATTCTGTGTAGCCTTATTAGACTTTACCAATTGGTGGGCTCTGCGTTGCTCCCGGACGGGAGGAAGGAAGTCAAGTGACACCGAGGGTTGGTTCAGAGAAAGAGTTCTTTATTTCTGCTCTCCGGAGCAGCAGAAAGGCACTTGCGTGGTCAGTCCACAGCAAGTCCAAAGAAATGAGGAATTTCATGCAGTATATATATCCTCCAGGCACCCTCTCCCCCTTCCCCCAGGAATCCAGCCACGCCAGCTTATACACACAGGTTGACATCACAAACGTTCCTGCTCCGGCACTCTTAACCATAAAAGGGTTTTCCTTCCTATACTCTTATCTTGGAGCAAGAGGTCACCAACTCCAAGAACACACTCCAGCGCTGTTCCCGGACTAGGTCTGTGCATCAGAGTGTGGTCAGGACGTAAGATAAGACCTAGACATGCCATCCCTACTCTACTGGAACAGCCAAGGTCATCCATTGCCGTGACTGATAAAGGAGAGAGCGGACTTCTTTTTTTTCTTGCTCTCTCTCTTTCTCTGTATGTGTAAAAATAAAAAGATCAGAACCTTTTCTTAGACAAATGTATTATAACAAAGAGCAACTCAGTTCTAGATTGGAGGAAGGTTTTCAGAACCTGCAAGTGGGTGGTAGAAGTAGCTGTGGCTAATAGAACAATCCACTCTTGCCACAATCTCCTTTTTGCTTTCGAACCAGTAAACAGTTTGTTGTATTAATGCCTTGCCTAATTGGGCAGGATTGGAAAGCATTACAGTTTAAAATAGAGACAGATACAGATATATTGAGATGAGACCTCCTGATTTGCTCAATGGCGATATGTTATAGAGCGTGCAAATAATTTATTACTGTTCTCTGCTGCTGATGGATTATTGCTTTCCATTTTTCACATCATTGGCTCACATACTCTGGGGAGTGAAAGAGGAAGGGAAATCTCCATATATTTCTTACAATTACACCTTAAGTGACTCCAAGCTACTCTAAGAGCTGGGTGAGGTAAAAATGGACCCCCCCCTCCTACCGAGATTAAGTCACAGATTAGACACAGTGCAAAGATTGCTACGTTAGGGGCATCCAAATATTTTTAAATCTATACTGATCACAGCACTTCTGGTCTCCACTATGCAAAGATGTGTTGTTTGTATTTAAACGTTAGCAATGATTTATAAATGTGCATATAAATTGGCACATGTCAATTCCATGCAAACCTTTGTCCTCTTTTTGACTGACAGTTTCAGACCCTCCAAGTGTCCCTATTTTCCAGGGACAGTCCCAGATTTATAGAAGCTGTCCTGGTTTCTTATTTGATCCTGCAATGTCACTTTTCCTTAAGATGTCCCTATTTTCATCAGAGGAATGTTGGATGGTATGGAGTTAACTGACCCAAGAGCTATCTGAAGGCAGCCCTGTAAAGGGAAGTTTTTTAAAAAAAAATGTTTAATGTTTTATTATGCTTTTATATATGTTAGATGCCACCCAGAGAGGCTAGGGCAACCCAGTCAGCAGGACAGAGTATAAATAGTAAAATTATTATGAATATTATTATTATGGAATAGGATGCCCCTATTTTCATCAGAGAAATGTTGGAGGGTATGCAATTTTACACTAGAAAAAAGTGTAGATGGTCACCTTACGTTACAACAGGCACATGCCCAAAGTCTGTTTCGGGGGCCTAATCCAGCCCGGCAGTTGGTTTAATCCGGCCCCTGTTTATTTCCTGGGTAAAATCCTAAAAACGCTCAACAACTTCAATCCAATAAAAAACTCAACAATTGCAATCCTAAAAAAAGTTCAGCAACTTTGGTCGGCCCTCACGCATGTTCACTTCATCAAATCTGGTGCTCTTTGAAAAAAAGTTTGGACACCCCTGCCCTACAACATAGGGCAATGATTCTTCAACATCAACTTCTTTGGACTGATCATGTTGTGCAGATGCCTGATGATCGTCTTCCAAAGCAACTACTCTAATCCGAACTTAAAAATGGAAAGCGTAATGCTGGTGGTCAACAAAAGAGGTTTAAAGACTGTCTCAAGGGAAATCTTAAAAAATGTAGCATAAACACTGACAACTGGGAAACACTGGCCTGCAAGCACTCCAGTTGGAGAACAGCTTTTACCAAAGGTGTCATGGGCTTTGAAGACACTCAAACTCAGGACACAAGGGAGAAACGTGCTAAGAGGAAGGCACGCTTGGCAAATCCACACCGTGATCAACTCTCTCCCAGAAACCAATGTCCCCACTGTGGAAGGACATGTTTATCCAGACTTGGCCTCCACAGTCACTTATGGACTCATCGTTAAAACTGTGTTTATGGAAGACAATCTTTCTCGGCTACGAGTGATCGCCAAAGAAGAAGACAACATAGAGGCTACATGTGCAGATGATCTGGAGCTGAGATGATGATGATGATGATATCATCCCACTTATCTTTTGGTCAGCTTCTCGGGGCTATATCCATTAACTTTCCATCCCACTTCATGCATTTGATGAACTGGGCTCATGCCACGCTAAGCTGCTTGGTCTTTAAGGTATGACCAGACCCCTTTAATTTTGCTTCACAGACTAACACAGCTATTCTTCTGACATATGAGTAGGAGTCGGCAGAAAGGGCCACAGTAGACAACGACTCTGAGACAGTCTCTGTTACAAATGTCAGCTTACTCAGATGACTCATCTACAGCAGGGGAAATGCTAACACTTGTAACCTGAGCATCTGAGAATGGAAGTCATAATGATTCTGGAAATAATCCGCCACACCTGCTTCTAATTCAGATAAGTGATTACAATGAGCAAGACCAACCATGTGCCAACGCTTAGGCTTACAGCACATTCTACCAAGCACAGTGTAAGAGCCCATTCATGTGCGAAGCAGGGAAAGAAAGACCAGGCTGCTGGTGCTTCTGTTTTTCCGCTCTCTGCTGCAGCCTGCAAAGTGGGACTTGCCCGCATCACTCACAGGAAAACCTGTGCATTCCACAGATCAATCTGGCTGCTTTTGGATCTCACTATTAGTAAGGTTTTTGTTTTAATTCCACTCTTCCTCCAAGTTGAACAGGGAAACCATCAGGTGGGGAAATGTCTTGAGCCAGCCCTGGCTTCCACGATGCAGTTGAGAAGTGCTTCTATTAATTTCTACTTTTGACTCACCGGCTCACCATATGCTTGGATACTGAGCAGTTAAATTTTCATCAGGGACAGACAATTGCAAGCAAATGTGGTAGTAGTTGGCAAGTACCGGTATCTTGTTTCGATGCAACCTCAGGCCTTCCCATTCTGTACACACCGAATCCTATCTTTTCCTGTTGTTGACCTGAGTGCCATCTGTTGTTGATGTATGACGGGCCCATCTCTCTCCTGAATTGCATGGTAGTCCCTTTTCCAGTGCCCTTGTTTGCTTTACTGAATGTCGCCTTGGTTCCCAACCAGTTAAAAACGACAAACCAGCCAAGGGAGATAAGGCATATTTTTTTTCAGGCCTGGATACTGCCCACTACACAGTAATTCACACACGTAGTTCTTTTGTTTGAATAGAATGCACCTGGGCAGACAGAGAAGTGTTTTGGAAAGAGCTACAGCATCTTTTATTCGGGTTGTCTGTTCTGCTGACCTTATTTTTAAACCACAGGCCTGTCTTGATTGCCTGGGGAAAAACTGAAATCTAATGATCCCATTGCAGAACTGTCAAATTTACTTTCTTCTGTTCTATTTGCCATTAAATTTTTTTTTAAAGAATATATAGAATAGTTACTGGCATCCTAACTTTCAGTGGCTCTCCACTGAATTGTTAAAACCTGCCTTTTTAGGAATGCTACTGGGTCATTAATGTTTTAAGCACTTTTGATTATTTGTTTAACTTGCTGGAAACGAGTGAGCGAGTAAGTATTTAACCATTATACTATAATGGTTGTTTTACTGTTATTAACAACTCTGAGCTCAGGTGAGGAAAGGTTAAATACTTTTAAATAAAGGAGGGAATTGCTATTTGTTTGTAAATTATTATTTGTAAATCCTTCACCACCACCACTGCTGGAAACTACAATACATGCCATCCCAAAGGCTGCAGTTGATTTCTTGTGTTTTGTGGAGAACGGTACCCTAAGCCAGAGAAGCTCATTCCCTGTATCGTCGTGTTGCTGCCTAGGATTCTGAGCTTCTCTTCTCCACATCCCTTCCCATATATGAGATCACTCCTTTCCCATACTTTCCCACATGTGGGAACCCACTGCTGCTATATTACAGTAGCCTGAAGCACTGCTGCTATATTACAGTATCACTGTGAAGGTGGTGCTGTACTGTATGGGTTAAGTGGAAGTAATCAATTGTGCATCATTTCCTATTAGAAAATCACCCCATGGCAGCATATGTATAATGAATCATGTGATTGCAATAAATGAACTTTTCCCATCTGCTGCAAAACATAGTGAGAGTGCTCTTCAAGGAGATGGGCTGGTGTGCCTTTTCTGCATGGACATGGCCATTGCTGTAAAATGCAGAGAAGATTTTGCAAAGCATGAAGTAGACATCCCAGGTGGAAACTACAGGTTATCGATGGACGGCTTGCCTAATCATGGAATTGGAATGGTCCTTGGAGGTAATCTTTCCTAACACCAGTTCAGGATCTAAAACACAGGGTGCAATGGCAGCATTCCTAGCAGATGGTTGTTCAGTCTCTGATTAAATACCTCCATTAAGGGCTTGCTTCTGCTCAAACAGGCAGAACATTGTGTATTTCAGCTGTGACATGTTCAGGACTTCGGTGGGTGGTGGGGAAGCTTCTGTGGAAAAGCAACTCCAGGAAAAGACTCAAATGGACAAGAGGACAGTCATGGCTCTGGTTAGCCCTGCTAAAAAGGTCTGAGTGGAATCTGGGCATTCCTCTATCAGGTGGATGTCTGACTGTCTGAATGAATAATCAGAATGCCTGGGTCCCTGAAATGACCAAACCCATTGGAAAGGAAGACTCCAAACTGCAAAGAATGCTGCTTTTCTGCGTGGAATCATGTGAGTGGTTGCTGTCAAAACTGGCAAGAAGTTCTAAACAAACTTCAGCGTGTGGAAACAAACTTCCAGGGTAGGAATTCCAGCTCCCTGCATCCAGCTAATAGCCCAGTTTTGCAGTAATGTGCCTTCTGCTCAGCTAACAAGACTCACTACTGTCCCCCCCCCACCCCTTTCCCTCTATTTTATACTGTTCTGTGTAAATCATTGGTTTCAGTGATTCATCCTTCTGGGAGCAAAGAAGCAAGTGCTCTTGGATTTTTCTAAATGAGAATTTAAATGGCTGTCAGCCTATCTGCTGATAACAGAAAACAGATTGTCAGTGCAACGGGGATGCAATCAAGTCAAACAATTCCAGGGAGAGCAGCAGAAGGCTTAATATTAGGATAACTGGCATTCACAGTCTTTGCTAATGACTTAACAATTATTTGTGCTGGCATGATATGCAGAGAGAAACTCTTTCTATTGAATGCTAGAGGAAGGGTTGTCATCAAGGTGTGATATTTTATATATTGTGCATGCATGCATGCATACACACACACACACACACACACACACACATACACTACTTGGGTCTTTCTCTGTAAAGCTTAATTCAAATGCACTTCTTCTATCTGTGGGTGTGGAATTGCATGTGTGAATGTGCCACCTTCTGCACATGCAAAACTAGGGTGTCAGGCAAAAAAGGATCTCATAAATTCCTCTCTGCTCTGCTATCTTTCCACTTGCAGAAACATGGAGAAGAATTCAAACATGGCATTATCTGCCTACACTCTGAGATGACCCAGGAAGGACTGTATCACATGCTATTTTTCCATGTTTGAAATAGGACTGACTACTGCGGCCTTATAACATTAAGATAATTCCACAGCACACAGTATGCTGAGATTCGGTACATGCAGCTGAAGACACATACAAAAAAAAGTCAGAAAACTGGACAGCTGAACTGGAAAAAAATGAATAAGTATGCCAAGAGTTCTCTATTTTCTCCAACTCACTAATTGCACCCAACAGATTCATCAGCCCAAGCTACACTTGTGGTCTCACTTAATTGCTGAGAATCAAAGTTTACATGGAACCCCTCAAATGCAAACTTCATTACAAAAGAATGGGAATCACTTGAAGGCAAAATTCTTTTTTTGTCATTTCAACCTACTCTGTACACTTGTGCATTCTTTTTGTTGTTTGTAAGCAATTGCAAGGTAAAGAAGGAAAGATCAGCTTCCATCGTGTGTTTGCTAACAGCAGGAAAAGCACCATTCCTTGCTTCAGATTCATTCAAAAAGGAAGGTTTATTTTTAATTTAGATTTTGCATCCCTTCGGGGGGGGGGAACCCCCATACCAACCAACTGTGCCATTTCAAACCTGAAAAGCCAATTCAATCAATAACTTAGTGTCTGAGAAACATAGCACCGAAACCTTGCAGAAAGTAATACATCTGTCACAGTTGACAGCTTACCTATCTTGGGACTTTAGTATGAGAGATGAGTACGACAAACCACTTACCTAGGAATAACCCCATTGAACCCAGTAAGACTTACTTCTGAATAGACATGTGTTGAATTGCATTATAAGTGTACTTTTAGATATGGGAGTGATAAAAGAAGTTATGCCTTAAAGCTATGGTATTTTGCTGTAACAGTGCTATCTTAGCCTCGCCTACACAAAGGTAAAACCTATTAAATGCAATGGGGCTTGCTCCCAGGTAAATGGGGTTCGAGCTGCAGCCTTAAACAATTTTAGAATCAACAGATTATCTTCTAATGCTTACTAGAGTCTGAGTAATGGCATCTTTTGATCAGCGTTGTATGATGTTCGGTTACTGTTTTAGGACTCAACATGGATTACAAACAGTATGTTGTTATTTTTTAAGAGGCATATGAGCATTTCACAGTCCCAGCACTGACATTTGATGCAGAAGAGACTTGCCACTTACTTTTGATTCAGACTTCCAGAGCTTGCCAGAGTACAGAACCAACAAGTGAGACAGGAACGGACAGGGCGGGGGACATTGCTGTGCAACCTCACCTCCACACAAGAGTGAACCTGCTCTGGGTTCCTGCCAGCCAGCCAGCCTCCTGGAAATTAGCTTTAAATGCCACCCTTCCATTTTTCTCTTTCAAAGCCACATGCACACCATACATTTAAAGCAGTGTTAGACCACTCTAAACAGCCACAACTTCTCCAAAGAAGTCTGGGAGCTGAAGCTTGTTTAGGGCACAGAGAGTTGTAAGGAAAACCCCTAGTTGCCTTAGAGAGGTACAGTTCCCAGAGTGGGTTAACAATCAATCCCTCTTCACAGGGAACTCTGGGAATTGGAGCTCTGTGAAGGGAGTAGGGCACGGGTCAGCAACCTTTTTCAGCAGGGGGCCAGTCCACTGTCCCTCAGACTATGTGGGGGGCCGGACTATATTTTGGAGGGGGGGAAATAAACGAATTCCTATGCCCCACAAATAACCCAGAGATGCGTTTTAAATAAAAGCACACATGCTATTCATGTAAAAACACCAAGCAAGCCCCACAAATAACCCAGAGATGCATTTTTTTTAAAAAAGGACACATTCCACTCATGTAAAAACACGCTGCTTCCCAGACCATCCACAGGCCAGATTGAGAAGGCGATTGGGCCACATCCGGCCCCCAGGCCTTACACTGCCTACCCCTGGAGTAGGGGGTTCTCACAATGCTCAATATTCTTAATAAACTACAGCCCCCATGATCCTTTGGGGAAAGGCATGGCTGTTTAACGTGGTATCACAGTGTTTTACAGGTATGGTATCAGGGGGCGCAACTGACATTGAACGTTCCATGACTACTGATCACGCTGAGTTCAAGTGTGTGTGTGTGTGTGTGTGTGTTTGGGGGGGGGGTGCCTGTTCTTACCTGATCACACATTAGGCTGCAGTCCTATCCAGACAGCTAAATGCACATCTGCTAAATCCTGTCATGCTGTCTCCCTTTTTGTTGACTGTAAAGGGAATTGGGGTTGCTCGTGCGTAAGTGGCCGCTGCTCTAGACAACGTTGTCTGGCTAAACCTTTCCCTGGCTGGACAGCCCTTTCTCTGTGGCTGTGTCAGTCACTGGCAGAATCCGTCAGTGGGCGTTTCCTGAACTTCTTCCATCATAAAAGCTCTTTGACACCAAGTCTCCGCCTAGCCTCCCTGCGCGGAAGTTTGCTGCGCAGAGTGGGCGTGGCCAGCGGAGGTCCTGGGCTCTCCCTGCTGTTCTCTGTGGAAGAGTCTTGGAGCCATCTCTCCGAAGTCCTTCCCTGCTCCCCTTTCTTCCTGGTGTCACGCTGATTTCCTTCCTCAGAGGAAGTGTTCCCTCTCTCCCTACTGGGTCCTTCTCCTGCATCGCTAGGGAGCCTTACCTCCACTCTTGGCTCTGATGGCAGTCCCCTGACATTGACAATATGACAATTTAAGTAAAATGGACAGGATCCACTGCAGGAGGAGGATGAACAGAAGGTTGGATCTGACTGAGGAGATATGGATGAGATGAAAAGACAACAACGATCCACAGAGAGGGAGTTGGAAAGAAAGGTCCAGAGAGAAATAGAGAGTTAGAGGAGGGAGAAGCAGGAGAAGGTGGGAAAGGAAACAGTTTGGATTACCATGATATCTGAGTCAAGTCAATAGCAGGTCTTTGGTGACTAAGATCATAAGGCACACCTGCTGATCAGACCAACGGCCCATCACAGTGTTCTCACAGTGGTGGACCAGACAACTGTGGGAAATTCTCAAGCAGGACCTGAACACATGAGCACTCTGCCCACCTGCTATTCCCAGCAACTGGTACTCAGAGGCATAACGAAGGAATGATAAATTTGTGTCTATAATTGCATGTTTGGCCTAAGCTGGAATAAAGGTCCCATTGCATTGGGTATCAAACAATCCTATACTATGGTTACCAGATTTTTTTTCAATGAATCCGGGGACACTTTTTTTTTTAGCTGAGTAGCAACAGGGAGTCAGTAGTGGGGATGTTGAGGCAAAAGACCCTGGGCCCAAGCACACATGCATATTGCATAAAGGTGCAACGCCCTTCTTTCGCACCCTGTGAAACATAAATGTGCAAAGTTTTTAAAAAACTGGGCAACGGCGCACTGCCCACCTGTGACTCCAGAGCCTTCCCTGATCAGTCAAAACAAAGGGGGAAGGGGGCAGGAGATCTGTACTGCCAGACGTCCCCGGTTCCCCTTTGGCAGTGGCGGTGGCAGCGACAATCAGCAGCCTGGAGCCAGCCTGGTAGCACAGTTGGCTCTGGCTAGCTTCAGGAGCTGCTCGCTGCCATGGTGCCCACCATTTTTCCTTTCCAGAAGTCCCCATATGATTTGTTGTTCACAAGATGGGGACTTCCGGTGAGTAAGAATGGCGTGCCCCACCGCAGCGAGGGGACTGTCCCCGGGAACTGGGGATGTCTGGTAACCCTATCCTATGCTCACTTCAGCTAGAAATAAGTCCCATAGAACCCAATGCATGTCTTCTGTATTGGGTTTGATTATTAAACTTGGGTAGTTCCTAACTTCTTGAATCTATGTGTGAATGACTATAACAGAGTCACTGCTACCTTGCAGGTTGAAATGCAGAACATAATTGAATAACACTATGTGGTTTTCCTTCTGTCTGTGTCTCTCTCTGTTGCCAGCACAGCTAGTGTTAAGAATGATTCAAAATTTCCCCTAAGGGTATGCAAAGAATGCTTTATAACCTGGGAACTATGCAATAAAGAGGCAAATGGAAAACGGCATGAAAATGGTAATAAAGTGTGGATTTTTTTTAAAGGTCTCTTTTATAGAATAATCACGGTCCCTCTTTTCTTAAGTCTGGCTTTAAAAACCCCTCTTTAAAATGCATGACAAAGGAGTGTCCTACTTTTTTCGTCTTTCCTCTCACACACTCCAGCTTTGGCAGGATGCTAGCCAGACAAAATGGGCTTGTTGTGGGGTGTGGAAATCATGTGTTTTAATGATATTTCTGTTTGTTCTTCCCAGGACATTTCTTCTTAACTTCTTCATTATTGGGGGGGGGGGAGGAGGAGGCAGGTTGCCAGTTGTATCCTATGGAGCAAATGATGGGTTATAATGCTTACCAACCTGAGGCACTGAGGCATTTTTAGCAAAATCTCTTTTGTACTGCAATAAGAGCTTTTACATAGCAAAAAAAATGTTCTAATGATTGATGAGTCGGCTCAGCGCTAGAGCACTTTCTTTGCATGCAGAAACAAACCAAGTTCAATCCCCAGCATCTATAGGTTGGACTGGTAAAGACCCCTGTCTGAAACCCTGGAGAGCTGCCACTGTCAGTCAATGTAGACAATATGGATCAAGAGTGGCCAATGTCCTGACTTGAAATAAGGCAGCTTGCTATGTAGTGTTCCATCAGAGCAATTCAGCCAATCACTTGGAGATAAAAGAGGTACCACTGGAGCCAGAAAGTTGATCCAGGGGACAACCAGAAGGCCAGAGGGGAGGCATCTGAGCATAGTGGAAAGGTGTGCATTGCTAGGAATCACAGTGATGGGAGAAGTCTTTGTCTTTGTCCTGAAACAACCAGTCACATCACTGGACGTAGATCTGCCCCAAGTATGAGTATGATACACTACTTCTTGTTGTGCTCTCCACAGTTTCTTATTTATTTATTACATTTATCTCTTGCCTTTCCTGCAAGCAGCTCAATTATGGTGCACATAATTTTCCCAGTTTCATTTTATTCCTGAAATAACCCCATCAGGTAAGCAAGGCTGCAAATGTATGTGTCTGAACTACCATGGTACCTCAGATTACATACACTTCAGGTTACACACTCCGCTAACCCAGAAATAGTGCTTTAGGTTAAGAACTTTGCTTCAGGATGAGAACAGAAATCGTGCTCTGGTGGCGTGGCGGCAGCAGGAGGCCCCATTAGCTAAAGGGGTGCGTCAGGTTAAGAACAGTTTCAGTTTAAGAACGGACCTCCAGAACGAATTAAGTTCTTAACCACTGTACTGTTGTGTTCAATGGTGCTTATTCCCAGGTAAGTGGATTTAGGATTGCACCTTTAGAGTCAGCTTAGTTTATACAATCAATAGAAAAATGGTGAAGCCCAGTGTCTTTTGTAACATCCTCTGGAACGAATTAACCCGAGGTACCTCTGTAATGACATTCAGTGAGCTTCATGGCTGGAGCTCCCCAGTCTTAATTTCAATGCTGTAACCGCTATACAACGCTATACAATGCCATCAACACTGTGCAATGGGCACAAGTGTGCCCACAGAGTCCTTCCCTTGCTCCCCATGGGCTCAAATAGGTTGGCTACCCATGCTAAAATGGGTCTCATATTCTCATTTGGAACTTTGAGGTCTGAAAGTCAACTTAAAACTAATTATAGCCTTAAACCTAAAGATGGGGCCATTGCATAATGGACTTCCTTGTGCTGTATTAGTTTTCTGTTAGATTAACAGGCAATAGAACTCTGCAAATATGCAACACATCTATCCACTAATTCCAGTGATACACTGTGCCCTGTTTATTTGAATCCATTGTAGAGTAGGACCATATGTTCACTTAAAGGTTACATAAGACTCTTCATTCAGGAAGCTAATGGAATGACCATAGTTTACTGGTAGAGCTTCTTCTTTGCATGTAGAAGGTCTGAGCTCTGAGGTTCAATCCCTGGTATCTCCAGAGAGGGCTAGGACTGTCCTGCTGCCTCAAACCCAGGAGAGCTACTGCCAATCAGTAAACAATATTGAGCTAAATAGACCAATGGTCTAAATCAGTGTAAGGCAGCTTCCTATGCCCGTTGCTTTTTTCTGCAAAAGGCTAATATGGCTGCCCCTCTGAAAATAGTCATAGAACAAAAAACCTGATTTTTTGGTGAATGAAGCCTGTGATTCGAGCTCAACCGTTTTTTTTTACATAAGACAAATTTGGCATCAGAATCAGGATTCTATCTTAGTTGAACCGTTGCAAATGAAAACAATTCTGAGGAAAACAATCTGGTCTCAAAAATACATCACAGTTTAAAGGCGGGGGGGTGGAATCTAGGTCACAGAGACCCTCCCATCTAGGATTTCCCCTGTCAGTTGTCAGTTCCTTTTTTTGGTTTTGCTGAGTTTGACAGCCTTACGGAGCATCAGATATCTGTGCGAGGCCCTTCTCTTATGGGAGCTGGGGAGTGGCAAATAAATCAAAGAGAGCAACCACAAAAAAACTAAAGATGACACAACCCTCTGCTAGACTTCACAAACACATCTGATAGAGGAAAAAGGCACACCATGTGCACACCACATGACTCCAGAGAGAACTGCTGATTATCAAAGCAACGCTGAGAAAAACACCAATTCTGAGCTGCTGGAAAACTAGGAACACAAGAAGCTGCCTTCTTAGTCCATCTAGCTCAATATTGTCTACCGTGACTGCCAGTGGCTCTCCAGGGTTTCAGGCAAGGGCTGCTCTTCCAGATCTACCTGGAGATGCTGAGGACTAAACCTAGGATCTTCGCTATGTAAAGCAGATGCTCTAGCACTGAGCTACAGCGCAAGGCCAATTTATGTGATCAATGTCACATATAATTTGAACCTGAGTGTCAAGCCTATGCACGGAGGACCTGGACAGAAGGAAGACTAAGGAAGACTGCAGTAGACAGAGAAAAACCACTTGGCATCTTAGTATTTCACTTGGAGCACCAATAGTGCCATCTGCACATGTCTGCTCATAAAGAAGTCCTATTTAGTTCATTGGTGCTTATTGGCAGATATAGTATTGCATTCAGAAAAGTGTGACTTTGATCCTCTCTGCCTTTCATAGTCTGCCCCAGCCCAGCTTTTCACTGTGTTCTTATGGGTGGAAAAGAGATTCTAATTTGCACTGACAACTTCTATTTATTTATTTATTTTATATAAAAGTCCTGCCTTTCTCTCAGTATAGGACCCACAGTGGCTCACAGCATGAATTAAAACAAATACAGTGGCACCTCGGGTTACAGATGCTTCAGGTTACAGACTCTGCTAACCCAGAAATAGTACCTCGAGTTAAGAACTTTGCTTCAGGATGAGAACAGAAATTGTGCGGCGGCGGCGGGAGGCCCCATTAGCTAAAGTGGTATCTCGGGTTAAGAACAGTTTCAGGTTAAGAACGGACCTTCAGAACGAATTAAGTTCTTAACCCAAGGTACCACTGTAGTTAAAAATAGACAATCAATATAAATATTAAAAAATTCAATAAGTTACCCTATTTAAAACAGCACTGGAAAAACTTGTGAGTTCACTAAAGGTGCCTATGGAGATGATGGGACAGAAAGAAAGGTTTTCCCAGAAGATCTCAAAGCTCCCAGGCAGGCTCCTATGGGGGCTATGGTCTTTCAGATAACCTGGACTCAAGCCATATAGGGCATCGGAAGTCATAACCAGCACTTTGAATTCTGCCCAGAAATGGATGGGTAACCAGTGGCACTGTTGTAACAAGAAGTTTCTGTTCCCCCTTTAGCCAGCTCCTTTCAGCAATCTGGCCGCAGCATCTTAAACTTGCTGAAGTTTCCTAACACTTTCCAAAGGCAGCCCCACACAGCAAGTTACAGCGATCCAACTGGGATGTAACTAAGACATGCATCACCATGACCAATCCCAGATTGGGTGCAGCTGGAGCACTAGTTTTCAGTGTGCAAATGTATATTTGAGTTTGGAGCCAGTGGGACGGCAGCTACTCCACGTTCAATTAAGTTGAAAGGTGTGATTGTGCGTAAATGGCATTTCTGATGGCATTTTCCAGTTTTATAGATGGAAACAGGTTGTGTGCAATGAGGTCATCTTTTCTATAATCGTGGCTTTGAGTCCCTGGAATTGCTCCAACATAAAATTTGTCTGTGAGCTCTTCTCATTAGGCGGCTGCTAGCAGGAGCCTGTGAGGTAAGATGAACTGAAACAGATGTATACTGTGGGTTGAAAGACCCCGTGGAAGCTGACTTTAAGCTGCTTTCTGTCATTCTGCCAGTCCTGATGCTACCCCTCCATACCAGTAGGAGCTCAGAGATCCTACACAAAATCTCCTCCTCAGTGCCTTCATTTATCTCTTGACTGACTCTTAAGAATCAGCCATTTCTTCACAGGCCACTCAGTATTCCTGTACAGATGTGATCAAGTGAAATTTTAGCTGGTGCAGAATATGGCAGTGAGGAAAGGACATTAGTTGAGTGGTTCAGCATCTGCTGTGCATGCAAGAAGTTCAGTTTCCAGCATCTCCAGGAGGGGCTAGAAAGGTCCCCTGCCCGAAACCCTGGAAAGCCACTGCCAAGCAGTGCAGACAATACTGAGAAAGGTAGACCAATATTCTGAATCAATTGCCTCATATGTTCCTGTGTTCAATAGCCTTTTCACTCCTTCACTGGCTTCCGATTCATTTCTGGTCTCTGTTCAAACAACTAGTTTTGACCTGCAAAGCCCTACACAGCTTGGGACCTCAGTACCTAAGACAGGAGTGGAGAATTGAATCCAGCTGGCAGGCCTCCCCCACCCCACTGTGTGCCAACTTTGACAGGCGGGTGACTATTACAATGGCAGGTGAACGTGTCAAAGGGACGAGTTCCATTAGCTGCACAAGAGAGTCCTCAACTGGGAATTCCATGGCGCAGCTGATCCCGGTGTAGAGCTTGCTGCCAAAGAGTCCCATCTGCCAAAGAGCAATCCAGAGTGTGTTTTATGCTCCCAATTGGTCCTTTGCAGCTTTTACTTCCCCCCTCCTACACACACACACCTGGCATCACTTATTATGCCAGGTGTGAGACAAGTGGGCAGGATTTGTGGAAGCCAGCCTCACAAGCCAAATCAGATCTGCAGGCTGGTGGTTCCCCACTGCTGGCCTAAATAGATGCCTTTCCCTATGAGGACTTAACTGTGTCCTAATAAACTGAGATCCCTCTACAAGTCTAAAGAATGGAGTGTGGCAATATGAGAGAGAGAGAGAGAGAGAGAGAGAGAGAGAGAGAGAGAGAGAGAGAACCTTTTCAGGTGTCTACAAGTGACATTTGGAGCACCAGGAAGACCTTTCTGTTCATCCAGTCTTGTTAACATTTTAAGATTTTTAATATAAATTAAAAGAGGCACAGATTATTAGTTTAGTCTCATTTTTGCAGCATTTGAGCATTTAATTGAACTATTATGGTCCTTTATGTACATGTTTTATGACTGCTATTTTATTTTATTTGCTATTTTATTCTATACTTTGATTTGTGTTGTGTATTGTCTAGAGGTTAACAGGCAACTAATAAATGCAAAGAATAAATATTAGAGGGTCAGCAATGTCAGCAGTAGCCAAAGAAATGGGCTGGAGACACACGAAGGGGCAACATCACCACACTGAAGTCTTTTTCTGGATCAAGCTAACCATCACATTAAAGCTGCAGTAGCCTCCAGGAATCCAATATCAGTTCCTGCTGTTCTTGATAGCCTGCCTTGTCGCTCTCCTGTTTAGGAAGGAAAAGAGGGCATGTGGCCAAAAAACACAATGTATGTGGTGCCAGAGGAACCCTGAACTGGAATCAGTCCTACTGCCCTGTGTAATGTGTACTTTGTTAGGAAATAACTGGGGAATGCCAATTAATCCTGAAGTCCCACATATGTGGGAAAGTAAAAAATAATAATGGATGACTGCCTGAATTCAAAGAGCACAGGGCTTCGCTCACCAAAACTGGAATATATGCAGTGTTTGCAAAACACACGAAATATAGGTTGTTAGACTTTTAAATATCCCATGAATGAGCGATCATAATGTGCTTCCCACACCTCTACCCCTCTCTCACAGTGACTAGATCACAAACTTAAGTTTAAATGCTCACTCACTCATCAGTTAATGCTACAGCATGAACAATGCAGGTAAAAACCTATTCTTGAGTACAAAACACAAAAAGTATCTTCAAACATGGAGTCTGGGCTGGGGAGTTCCAGGCTCATGTGTCTGGCTAGTTATGGGAGGGAGGGAGGGAGGGAGGGAGGGAGGGAGGGAGGGAGGGAGGGAGGGAGGGAGAAGGAAACAAGCCTTACTTCCTCCCTCCCTGAAAGTGATGGGGTGTGACCTAATAGTGCCTTATCTAGAAATTTACAGCTCTATGGTCCTTAACCCCTTCATTTACTAACTAGCATAGACTTAGACATGCATTTTTAGCTTTGACTGCAAAATCTCCCACAACCATGCAAAAAAGTGGAGTAGTGGACAATTACAACCCTGTACCCAGCAGCTGTACCCTCTTGGAATTATTTCAGAGCTTTTGTGCTTTACCTTGCACTGTGTTTACAAGGTACCGTAGCTTTTACTGCCAGGAAATAGCAATAGGAACCTGGAAGGGAAATTTTCAGGTTTCCACTCTAGTCTGATTCAAAAGGGGCTCTGAGAGATGAGTAATACTAGGTGAGTAATACCAGGAAAACGTCATTGCTACTAGATATAAGCAAATTAACTGGAGATCACTCCCAGAACAGAAGTAGATCCTGGAAGTAGTTTTCCTAATTCACATAATGTTTTTAAATTAAGTAGTTTATAGCAGTGTTTCCCAACCGGTGTTCCGCGGCACACTGGTGTGCCGTGAGACCTTGCCTGGTGTGCCGTGGGAGGGAGGCGGGAGAGGCAAGGTCTCCCCCCGCCGCCAGGCATCGGAACGATGCCCCGATGCCGGGCGGTGGAGCGGGAACCTCTCCCCCCGCCGCCCGGCATCGGAACGATGCCCCGATGCCGGGCGGTGGGGCGGGAACCTCTCCCCCCGCCGCCCGGCATCGGAACGATGCCCCGATGCCGGGCGGTGGGGCGGGAACCTCGCACCCCGCCGCCGGGCATCGGAACGATGCCCCGATGCCGGGCGGTGGGGCGGGAACCTCTCCCCCCGCCGCCCGGCATCGGAACGATGCCCCGATGCCGGGCGGTGGGGCGGGAACCTCTCCCCCCGCCGCCCGGCATCGGAACGATGCCCCGATGCCGGGCGGTGGGGCGGGAACCTTGCACCCCGCCGCCCGGCATCGGAACGATGCCCCGATGCCGGGCGGTGGGGCGGGAACCTCGCACCCCGCCGCCGGGCATCGGAACGATGCCCCGATGCCGGGCGGTGGGGCGGGAACCTCTCCCCCCGCCGCCCGGCATCGGAACGATGCCCCGATCCCGGGCGGTGGGGCGGGAACCTCGCACCCCGCCGCCCGGCATCGGAACGATGCCCCGATGCCGGGCGGTGGGGCGGGAACCTCTCCCCCCGCCGCCCGGCATCGAAACGATGCCCCGATGCCGGGCGGTGGAGCGGGAACCTCGCACCCCGCCGCCGGGCATCGGAACGATGCCCCGATGCCGGGCGGTGGAGCGGGAACCTCGCACCCCGCCGCCGGGCATCGGAACGATGCCCCGATGCCGGGCGGTGGGGCGGGAACCTCGCACCCCGCCGCCGGGCATCGGAACGAGGTCCTGGACCTCTTCTGAAGGCAGGCGGGGGCAAAAGTCTTTGCTCCCCCCGCCTGCCTTCCCGGGACAGCGGAGACTTCTCCGCTGCCCCGGGCGATCTTAAAATGCTGGCGGGCGGGAGCGAAGCGTTCGCTGCCGACCCCCAGCATTTTAAAATCTCCTCGGGGCAGCGGAGACTTCGCTCCCGCCTGCCAGCATTTTAAAATCGCCCCGGGACAGCAGGGGCTTTTAAAATGCTGGCGGTCGGCAGCAAAGCCCTCCTGTCCCCGGAGCTTGCGGGGCGGGAGGTGGGAAGAAGGGCTTTTCTTCCCACCGCCAGCCTTCAGAACAGCCTTCTGAAGGCTGGCAGTGGGAAGAAAAGCCCTTGTCCCCGTCCCCCCCAGCCTTCAGAAGAGGTCGGGGGACAGACTGTCCCCGGACCTGGTCTGAAGGCGGTTTCCCTAGGAACGCATTAATTGATTTTCAATGCATTCCTATGGGAAACCGTGCATTGCAAGACGAAAAACTCGCAAGACGAAGAGACTTGCGGAACGAATTAATTTTGTCTTGCGAGGCACCACTGTACTTTTTATATAGTCAATATAGGCACAGAGTTAAATTTTTTAACATTTTCTAATGGTGCTGTGCCTCGAGATTTTTTTCATGAAAGAAGTGTGCCTTTGCCCAAAAAAGGTTGGGAAACACTGGTTTATAGGATGATAATTCTTGATAGGAAAATTTACCACTGTGTAGACAAAACTACATTCATTTGTAGCATCCATGCACATGATGATGAGAATTTTACTGTCACCTGCTCTTTTAACAACTCTAGAGATGTGTAGCTGTAGTGAAATTTTCACTGCATATGTAGCTGCTACAGGCAGCCAGATAGCTGATTAGCTAAGTTTGTCCTTGGTAGTTTATTGTCTGCAGCAACCCATAATAAGAAATTTAATTCAAGCATGACAAATCAAACACAAACGTGTTTTTAACTTTCAGGTTGCTCCTTCATACTATGTCTCTCTCTCTCTCTCATACACACACACACACACACAGAGAGAGAGAGAGAGAGAGAGAGACAGAGACACACACTCTCACACAAGCTCCCTGATTATATGATTATAAAAAATGATGTCAAACCTGAATTTTTAATTTACATTTCTGTTTCAAGCGTGGTTTTGAGGAGAGGGGCATGGATATTTAATGCTGAAACATTGATGACATAGCTACAAGTATTTTCTATTTATTTATCTTGAAATATACCATAGATTTAACATGCACAAAATGCACATTATACGAGATACAAAAGCAATCATTACAGTCATTAAGCTAAAAATCATGTAGCAGCAGCAAGAATTATTGAAACAAAACGAATGGCAGTATTATTTATTGGATTCTAAGGAGAGCTTAAGACGTAGCAAAGAGTTGCTCTCCGTGAGGCAAGTGGCTCAGAAGTCGACAGGGATCATGTGAGAAATGGTCAATTTGTTTAACCTAAAAGACCCAGTGGCAGGGTTGGACATAACTCAAGCCATCGCTAAGTGCAAATGAGTGAGACTGTGGTTGGTTACTCAGAGAAAATCCTCTGTACTTTATTCTTCCTGCTACTGCACTAGCCAGAGCTAAGCCACTATTTAGCTTAGTGTTATGTCCAAATGTATGGTTTATATTCCTCAGACAAACCACAAGTGGTAAGCTAAGAACAAGCCTATGCTAAAATTCACAACAAACCATGAGCCCAGATTTGGACGCAATGCTAAACAAACCATAGCTTAGCTCTGGGTAACGCAGCTGCAGCAGGACCAAATGAGGAGCAAAGTAGCCACAAGTTTTCCTCTAAAATATTGCCCACTTAAGTTTTGTGTGCAAACTGGTCTGGTCTCTTATTTTAAGCTGCAATTCTTTATGTACTTATCTTGAAGTAAATCCCATTGAGCTCAATGGGATGGGCTTATGAGTAGACATGCACCAGACTGCATTGTCGGGCAATGTTTTTCATTGCCTAGCAAAGACCACCTTGGCAGTCATGGACAGGCAGAGAGCAGGTGCATGAAGTTTTACTGGTTTAGCATTTTCAGCATAAATTTCAAGTGCTTAAAATACATTTCAGGAAGGACATTTTCATTCACTCCCTCAGCATTTTGAAATGGTTTGAAAAAGGAAGATCAAAATTTGAACTTATAAATGATTTTGACCCGATTCACACTGTGCCACAGCATGCAGCCTCTATGCACAGTGGGCTGTGGTAATTAAAGTTTGTGAATTGCCTACAGCCTCAAATACACCCACATCAACACCACAAGAAGATGCATACAGTCTGCACAGTCACAGAAGAACTTGGAGTTGAATCCTTGCCCATCACTGAAGCTCTGGTTGAAGGAGTAAGAATCTCGGCCTAGTAATAATCTTACTAGGTTGCTTCAAGGACAATACTTAGGTAATACTGTAACCTGCCCCAAGCCCTTGTGGATAGGGTGGGAAATAAATTTAAATATGTTAATTGAAAGCCATGGTGTCAATTAGCAGCCCTGGAGACCAAGCTAATTCAGAAAAACATAAGGCGGACATTTTGTAGCCAAGGGTTACATTCTGTGGTGAAATGATATCCCGCTGCTTTGTTCGAACTGCTGTTCTTGGTTTTATCAAGGCTGTTAAGAAATAAGATCTCTTGTTGGGCATACTGAAGTGCTTCTCAAAAATAGCCATGCCACACCTAGAAAAGTAAGCATTTCAAGAATGTCCTCATTTACTATATGCAGCTCAGAGAACAAAACATGCTTGTGTGTCTCTTTTGCTATGATATATAACAAGAGAAAAGGGTACCAAGTAAGCTGCAGGCAAAGTATTCCTAAGAAAACATGTTTTCTTTATGGTCTTCAGGCTGCTCAGGTCAGCAGCTGCTTCTTTTGGTGGGGGCTAAGAAGCACTTCTCTTTTTTTAAAAAAGAGCAACATATGTCATAGCACAGGAGGGGGAACATTGGCAAGGAAGGGGTCTAGGCTTGTTTCCAAGCTGGGCGAAAGCCAAAGAAGATTCCAGGCAGACAAGAACCACCTGTTATAACATAGAAGGACACAGATCAGGGCAGGGAGAGGCTTAAAAGATGAAATGAAAAAAGGGAGGTGACCTTATGGATCGTTTTACTAAACATAATGTGCGTAAATATAGAGACCTAGTTCCATGCATCTATAGGCACTGTGTTTTGAGTAAACTAAGGTGGCCCGCAGTCCCTGCAGAGGCAAACCAAGGTTGCTTCCTATTCAAACATGGCACTGTTGTCCATCCACTGCAAGAACAGTATAGCAGAGTGTTAGTTGTGCAGCCACCTCATGTGAATGCATTATTTTATATATTTATTCCACAAAATTCAAATACTGTTGGGTTGTAACATGAAATAAGAAACCTTTCAAAGTGGTTTACAATAAAATTATCGGTTTTAAAAAAAAAGCAGCAGAAACAACCGTCTAAAAAATAGTTTAAACCAATAAGAAGCTGAAAACCAGATGAAGACACTTGTCAGCATTTTACATGTATGGATAGGCTTGCCTAACAAAAATGCTTTGAGTAGATACTGAAAAAAGAACAAGGAAGGCACCAGCCTGATGCCAATAAGCAAGGAGTTCCAAAATGTGGGTGCTGCTACACTAAAAGATTGGTTTATCCCAGGAAAAGGGCATTATGTGGCACCTGTAACAGTGCCAGTTTTGCAGACAAAGCATATACGTGGTAAGATGATAAGGGTGGTTTAACCATCAAGCCCACTTCCCAGGGAACTCTGGGAATTGTAGCACTGTGAAGGGAATAAGGGGTCTCCTATCAGCTCACAGCACCCACAAGCTATAGTTCCCAGTATTCTTTAGGGGAAGTTGTGAATGTTTAAGGTGGTACCATACTGCTTTAAGTTTATAGTCCAGGTGAGGACTTAGTCATGCTGATAGACCCATTTAAACCAATGGTGCTCAAGTTGGTCATGGTTAAACCTCATTTATTTCAATGGCCTAGTGATATGTATGACTAATGGTGCAATAACCATGTCAACTCAGAGGTAAGTTTTGCTGAATTCAATGGGGCTGACTCCCCAATAACTGGGATTAGGACTGTAGCATAAGTATGGATCCAATCCATATTCTTTGATCAGGCTTCCTCCTGTATGTTGTGGTAAGAGAGAATGCCTATATCTCATGTCACCACCAATTATGCCTCAGATGTTGATGGGACCAAGAAAAGATGCTCACCGAAGGATCGTAGCAGGTTTGTATAAGGAGATATAATCTTTCAGGTAGCCTGCGGCCAAGCCATATAGGGTTTTAGGGGTCATAAAGGTAAACCCCTGACCATTAGGTCCAGTTGTGGTCGACTCTGGGGTTGTGGTGCTCATCTCGCTTTATTGGCTGACTAAGCCACTTCTGGTGAATCAGAGCAGCGCACGAAAATGCCATTTACCTTTCCACTGGAGTGGTACCTACTTATCTACTTGCACTTTTACATGCTTTCGAACTGCTAGGTTGGCAGGAGCAGGGACCGAGCAACAGGAGCTCACCCCGTCGTGGGGATTCGAACCACCAACCTTCTGATCGGCAAGTCCTAGGCTCTGTGGTTTAACCCACAGTGCCACCCGTGTCATAACCAGCATTTATTACAACTGTGTGGGTACTATCCTATCCACATTTGCCCCACTGCCCCATCTCAGTGGGGTTTACTTTCAAGTAAACATGCATAACATCATGGCCTGTTGGCACACATGGCCTATTTTTAAAAAGCTGAAAGAACTTAGTATATGTAGTTTAGAGAAAAGAGTGATTAAAGGATGGAGGATACTGTAACAGTTTGCAGATTTGGATAAAACAGGTTAAAACGGCACTTTTTTGCAACCAAGTTGCTCTAGATCAGGGTGATCCAACTTTTCATACTAAGTGGACTGCAGAGTACTTTGACACAGATCCCATGAGCCACACACTGAAATATATTTCCACAGCATAAATTAAAGTGTTGGCAATATATTTAACATGATTTAATATACACAATATAGTTAATTAAATATATGCATAATTAACTACACATTTAATATAGTTAAATGATATTTCAAGTAATCAGACTTAATGTTTTAAGGCTTTAAGATGTAATTTCTTGAATGTTGCCAAGGTCTGCCAAAAGCAGCCTGCAAGCTGCAGATTGGACCACCCTGTTCTAGATTGTCTTGATAATCCTGTCAAGACGCTATAAGAACAGTCAGGCAGTGGAATAAATTGTCAAAGGAGGAAGTGATCATGCAACGTCTCTGAAAGTTTCTAAAGAAAGGAACAGAGGAGGTTCTGCACCTTTTAGCCATGCACAAGACTCTATGTGCAACAGCTCTGAATGAACATCACATGGGCCTCCTTAAACAGGGATTTCTGAGGGTTCTGTGAAAGAGAGACTTGCTCCCTATGTTCACACATTCAAAGGGCAATCCTATGGCAAGATCTGCTGGAATGAGCAGTTTAGGATTTCCAGCTCAGCTGGGATCAGCCAGCATTAACTGCCCAACCCTCAGTAGTTCAGAAGCATGCCAGTGCAAGTAAATAAATAGGTACCGCTGCATGGGAAGGTGTGCCAGTAGCGGTTTAGTCATACTGACCCCATGACCCGGAAAGCTGTCTGTGGACAAACACCGCACCACAGCCTATAGTTGCCTTTGGCTGGACATAATCGTCCAGGGGTCCTTTGCCTTTTTTTACCTTTATGCTGGTGTAATTTGCTTACCAGCCAAAGGGGGCAGGGTTGAGGCTAATATAAATTCCCCAAAAGGGCATTCTGGGAGAGTGGCAGAGGCAAACCACAAACGGGGTACTTCAGCTGGATCCTAAATCATAGAATCATAGAATCATAGAATCATAGAGTTGGAAGAGACCACAAGGGCCATCGAATCCAACCCCCTGCCAAGCAGGAAACACCATCAGAGCACTCCTGACATATGGTTGTCAAGCCTCTGCTTATGGTTGTCAAGCCTCTGCTTAAAGACCTCCATTCTCCTCAGTTCACATCATGACCTGACAACCTGGTATGACACACTATTTTAAAAGCTTGTTACCCTCTGCCAGGCTTATGCAGAACAGCAGCAGCATCTGCTGAATGAGTCCTAGATCTGTTGCAACTTTAAACCAGATTCTGGTGTATGGGATTGCTCCCTGAAGAGTGCAGTCCTATCTATACACATCTGTTCAAAAGGAAGTACAGTGGTACCTTGGGTTAAGTACTTAAATCGTTCCGGAGGTCTGTTCTTAACCTGAAGCACCACTTTACCTAATGGGGCGTCCCGCTGCTGCCGTGCCGCCATAGCACAATTTGTACAGTGGTACCTCGGGTTACATAAGCTTCAGGTTACAGACTCCACTAACCCAGAAATATTACCTCGGGTTAAGAACTTTGCTTCAGGATGAGAACAGAAATCGTGCTCTGGAGGTGCGGCAGCAGCAGGAGGCCCCATTAGGTAAGTGGTGCTTCAGGTTAAGAACAGTTTTAGTTTAAGAACGGACCTCCAGAACGAATTAAGTTCTTAACCACTGTATCATTGTGTTCAATGGTGCTTATTCCCAGGTAAGTGGATTTAGGATTGCACCTTTAGAGTCAGCTTAGTTTATACAATCAATAGAAAAATGGTGAAGCCCAGTGTCTTTTGTAACATCTACTCTCGTGTGTTCTTCTTCCTAGTTCATAATAATAACCATTATCAAAATATATACCATCCTCTTACATATCATAAATCATATTATTATACGGGTATGTAAAACTATTCAGTATGGTTATGAAATATGGTTAAGAATGACCGTCCACCTGCTGTTTTGTTTTGTTTTTTATATTCTATAAGCTGCCCAGAGTGGCTGGGGAAACCCAGCCAGGTGGGTGGGGTATAAATAAAAATAATATTATTATTATTGCCTGCTGTTATATTCTACAGCAAAATACAAATGCTTTAAACGAAAACAATTCATCAACACAAACTGTATCACTACAAATGTGCAAAACAAGTTTCAAAGCAACAAACTATCTCCATGTGCTGCTTCAGTGTTACTCTTTTGTATCTAATGCTTGTGCGTATTTCTTTGCAATACATGTTTCAATTGTACAACGTCTGCCATGTTATCCTGCATTTCCATTCGGTGGAATTTAAGCCTATGGATTGCAATAGGTTTACTCCGAGTATGGTTTAGGAAGATATTGTTCTATATCCATCCTTTTTATTTGTGACCACACATTGACGACATTCCAAAAATGATCCAGTGGTTTGGATTAACTTTTCTCTCTTTCCTCCTTTTTCCTTTTTCTTTTTAAGTGCAACAAAAGGCAGTCTGTTCTCGTTTTACAACTTCTTAAAAACAAAACGCAGGGTGGTTTTTCAATGAATATGCTGCAACATGCAGTCCAGTTGAACATGCCCGGACCCATTGATCCCACAGGACTGGGCTGATCCCCTCATGACTCTCTCTGAGCCAACGGATTCTTCTGTCTGCAGCAAAACACAAACCACCAAAGAGTGCCGACCTTGATCGGTGCCATCCACGTGCTGCTCCCCGTGCGCTCACATGCCCGGCGTAAACAGGAGGCGGGACAGGAGGAGGCGAGAGAAACCCCGCGGACTTTGGAGAACTTGGGCGCAGCAACCCTTTAAAAAGCACGGCCGAGCCCGCGCTTCCAGCCAATGGCGCCCGAGCGAGCGCTGAATATGCAAATCGCGGGGCGGGGCCTGCGCCCGAGCCGAAGTTCGCTTTGCCAAGCAAGCAAGCAAGCCATTGTCGGAGAAACAGCCTCTTGCTGCTTAAAGGGCCCGGGAGTGGGATGCGCGCGTGCGCTCGAGCACGCGCTCTCCCTCCCTAACCAGGAAACAACATCTGTTAAGAATGACAGCTCCTTGTTTTGAGTCCTTTGTCTGCAACTGTGTCACATTATCGGGGCTGCAGTGCAGCAGCAAGGAAAAGGGCGGATGGGGGGGGGGCTGGGAAAACACACAAAAAACACGCGACTGCTTTTTGGCATTTCCTGCCCTTCTGGTTTAGAGCCGAAAAAGTGATAAAAAAATAATTAAAAAATCCATCAAACACCCCCCCCCCCCGCCGCCGCCACGCGCGTTACAACACCACCCTTTCCTATCCGGCTCCCCTGTTAGAACAACCCAATAGAGCTATCCCAGTAAAAAGTCTCCCACGCCTTTGTGTGGGAAAACCCCCAAAGGGGGAGAGGCTGGCGTCTCTGCCAGTAGCCAGTAGCCCGAGCCCGCTCGCTCGCCCGCCCTGGCGCTGTTGGGGAGACAGCGAAGCAGCAGCAGCAGCCTCCCCCTCTCCCGCCCTCGTTCGGATGGCAGTCACGTCCGCCGCTGGGAGCGACGCTGGGGCTCCGCCGAGCGAGGAGGGAGCAGACGTCAAAACGGCCTTATGAATATTGATGCGGAGGCTAGGCTGCTTTCGTAAAGGAGCAGAAGGAAGCAAGATGGCTGCCCTTTAGGATTGGTTAGCAGGGAGAGCAGATTGCTTCGGCTGGATTCGGCGAGGCGGAGGGGACTGCTGGAAAGAGGTCAGAGGCGTGCTTCTCTCTCTCTCCTTCTTCCCTCTCTCTCTCTCTGTCTCTCTTTCCCTTTCCCCCTGTTCCGAAACGCTCTCCTTTCCTGACCTCCTTTAGTAGCCCGTGGGGCTCCTTGGTGTGACTTTTAGGGAAAGAAACACACACACACACACAACTCTCCGCGGGTCCAAATGGAAAAGAAAATTACAGCAGCTTCGCCAACATGGCTGACAAATAGAAAAAAATCGAAGCTATTTTGGGGGTTCCTTCCCCCTTCTATTTCCCCCTGTATGTGTGTAGCTTTCGCCTTGTGAACTTTGCTGTTTTAGCTACTTGGGTTTGGGGTGGGTGAGCCTTCCCCCCCACCTTTGTGTTTGTTGGACAGAGAAGTCGATCTGCTTTAAGTTTTGTTTTTTTTCCTGTCTTATAAAATTGCACTTCTTTTTCCTCCTCTTCGCTTCCACGCTACACCCCTCACCCCCAGTTGCAGCCGCCCTTTAAACGTGTGTTCTCGCTTACACACGTGCTGAGTTCTTAATCGCGTCCGGGCTTTATTCTGGAAAGAGACTCCCAAGTGGCCTTGGGGACAGCAAGTTTGCGGAGGGTCGCTTTACGAAAATAATAATAATCGATGGTTGGGTTATGTGACCAAAACTTTAAGAGTATATGCCCTTATTAAAAAAAAAAGAATAGCAATAAAGTGGAAGAGGGTTTGTGATCTCTGGGCAAAAGCAAACTCTTTCTTGAGAGGTGCCTAGCGTTAGAGGGCAGGGACGTTCTGGCTGGACGCAGCGGGTTAGAGAGGCGTGCGTGCGAGATTTTTAATGTGTGAAAGTGTCCCCCCCCCTGGCTTTGTGCTTTTCATGAATCAGCTCTCATTTGGTTTACCGGTGAGTGACAAGCAGACACAAAGGCAGGCGCAGTCCAAGAGAGAGGGCGGGAGGGGGGAAGAGAGAGGGGGGCTGTGGAGTTTTCAGGACGGCAAGGTCAGGGGCGCAGAAGGAAAGTGAAGCCCCCCCCCCCCAAGCTGGGGAAGGAAGAGAGAACTGGAGAGGACATTTGCTCCACGGCTTCTTTTCTCTACCTTTGCAATTCTCTGCGCTTGCTATTTTGGCTTCGTAATTGCTGGATCCCGTGATGAGAGCCAGTTACTCAATGTGGGTGGTGGGCGGGGGGTGGGAGGACGACGAGGGAAGCTTCTTATGCCCTTTTAAAATAATTGCCATTTAACGAGATCAAGGCTACTAAACCATAATCTACCAGGAATGCGCCAGTCAAATGCAAAACGTTGTGCCTTCTTGTATTTATTATTTAGCATTAAACCTAATTCCAATCACTCCCATAGGTCATATGTTAGATCTGTAATGGGAGCTTTAATCGAATTGGAAGTGTTTCTTTTTTGCCACTTAGCAGGCTTTCTGCAACAGTACTTGGGTGTACGTTATATAAAATTTGCCTTTGTGAACTGATTGTGGTGGGGATGGAAGGAGCTGATGTGATCTTAGCAGCTTTCCACTGAAACGTTCACTCTGATGATCTCATTTTGAGATATGTTTTTCCCCTCCATGGTGAGTATGCAAATACAAAACCTGATACCATGAGATGGTAAACAATGGTAGAATAGGACTTGTCTGGCTGTTACATATTCACAAATGCATTTTTAAAACAATGAAGGAAAAGATGCCTTCCCTCTGTAGAAGAAGGTCGGTGGGTGGTTGTTTGCTAGCTAATAAGGCCATTGTATTTGCATTTTAATGGCAGGCTGACACTCCAGGAAGAGGGGTGGAGAGGAGGAGTAGCAATAGCCTTACAGTCATTTGTGGAATTGCATGTGTATTCCATGATGGCACTTTCAGTTGAGATCTAAAGCCAATAGAACAGAGCTTATTTGTAAAACAAATTCAGCAGATGGGTGTTAATGGTCAAGCATAATGAGCAGGCTTCAGTTATTGGGGTGGGGGGTTGATCAGAAGGCAGAAACAACCCCATACCCAATGCATGCCTGGTCTTAAACAAAAACTAAAAAACACCAAACCTCCCTAACACAAACCTGTTGAAACTCCCTTGTGAGTTCTTGCTACTCTTATCTCTGTTAACAAATTCACTCAATTAGCTTGTGTCCAAGCTGCAGTCTGCTTTGAAAAGTAAAAGGGATGTTAGCAACAACTCCCACATTACTCCTCAAAGGTTAATGTGCTTTGTTGACTTTTTCTGGTTACATCAGCGGAGGGTTGATTTTTTTCGTATAAGCTTAAGAAGTTCATATTTCCTCACATTGTTCTATTATTTTTCAGTAATAATAAAAATAGCAGTATGCATTGTTCTCATGCGCTGCTTGATATGTTCCCAGATAATAATTGTTGTTTTATTTAAGTTAGTGACACACGTATGAAGTACAGTGGAAAATAGCTGTTTTCTTTAAACAAAACGGTATCCACCTACCAGACCTCTCTCTCTGCAATGGGAAAACTTTCCTCCATAATCATGAACTGAGCCGTTGGTGTTTTGTCAAGAATATTCAATATTCTGAAAAGCTTAAACAAAAAAATTAAATCCTTAAGTACTGCTGATGGGATTAACCTTTGAAAGCAGCTTCTGCACACAGATTCTCTTTCTCAGCTGGGAACTCCACACACAGATTGGTTGGGGATCCAGTACAGCTTCCATTCACAATATGGAAGTAGGCTCATCCTTCTCTTTCAGTGAAACTGGTCTCTATCCCAAATTACAGTCTTGGGCTGCATGCATATTGGTGCACACAAATGTATCTCGAGCACTGAGCATCAGCATGACACTGGTTTCTAGGAAAGCAGGTAGCAAGTTAGCACAGTTCATAAAGTTCATTTGCCACATGTAGTCCATAAATATGGTAAAGGATGCAGGTGGCGCTGTGGTCTAAACCACTGAGCCTCTTGGGCCTGCTGATCAGAAGGCCGGCGGTTCGAATCTCTGTGATGGAGTGAGCTCCCATTGCTCTGTCCCAGCTCCTGCCAACCTAGCAGTTCAAAAGCACGCCAGTGCAAGTAGATAAATAGGTACCACTGCAGCAGGAGGGTACATGGCGTTTCCGTGTGCTCTGGTTTCCATCATGGTGTTCCATTGTGCCAGAAGCAGTTTAGGCCACACAACCTGGAAAGCTGTCTGTGGACAAACGCCGACTCCCTCGGCCTGAAAGCGAGATGAGCACTGCAACCCTATAGTCGCCTTTGACTGGACTTAACCATCCAGGGGTCATTTATCTTTACCATAAATATATTACCAATGTTCTGTGACAGATTCTGTAGCATCTTGTACTTAGTACGGGTAAGGGCATCTAGATCCTGCCTCAAAAGTACTTAAATCTTTACTTGTGTAACTTGTAGGATAAAACCTTTAGCTTAGCAACATTATACATAATATATACTGTAGAGTTGAATGACTTTTACTCTTTAAAAGCTCCATTGTTGAACATCCTAGTGGATGCGATAAGAGTTCTAGGTTACTGCATATCATCAGAATAAACAGTGACAACTTTATCAGAATGTTGCCCTTCTAGAGATAAAGCATGTTATTGTTATTATTTCTGGGACCTTTCACTTATTGTATTGTTCTGCATACGCAAACCACATTTTTGAAATGAGGTTCCTAGTCTTAGACTTTGTTATGCCAAAAGTATTGTGCCCTGATAAATTGTTATGGTTGTTCAATTGTTACTCAATTTTGAATGGCAAAAGGGCAATGTGAAGTGACTGTGGCTGCAATTCTAATCTCAGTGGGGCTTGCTTCTAAGCAAACATGTTTAGAGTCATGGTGATTGTCTTGATTTCCAAAATAATGTGTAGCACTGAAATTGCCATTTGAAATCAGTACATTGTATTCCTGCAGGACCAACTAAAACTGGTTGCCCTTCTCAAAAGCATCTCTGTCCTCAAGGTTTCATAAATGTACATGTGGCAAACTGCACTATTTTGTTGCAGCTTGCCTAAGTGCTTTTTCTGCTGGGGTTGCTATTTTACTTAGGATGCTACTTGATTGGCACAGTGCAGTTATAAACTTATGGGCTGGATCAACCCATAAGTTAGCTGTGCTTTATTTCTGTTAAACTTGCTGAGGTTTAACTATGGCTAACTTTTCAGACTGATTTCAGTGGAACTCAAGTTCAGCTAACAGACTGTGTTCCTAAACACAATTACCCTCAGAGTAAGTCTCATTGAACTAACTAAAGGTTACTCATGAATAGACTTCACTGCTAGTCTGGATCAAACCCACTGACTACTTAAAAAAACAAGACAACTTTCCCCAACATCCATGGGATGTTCACTGTCCATGCCAACTCTAGAGTATTCACATTGCTAATGAAAGATTGAGAAATAATTTCTTTCTTGATAATAAATGGGCAAAGGGGAAATGGAATCCTTAAAATGATGGGGAGTACAGTCACTTTTTAATTCCCTGCAAGGGCAATATTGCTGATTTTGAAGAGATCAAAGAGATCTTTTTCATGTTCCATTGGACAAATGTAAATAAGTTTTTTTGTTCTACAATTCTGTGATTCTATGATTTACCAGAGCCTCAATTTTTTGTGTATGCTGCTGTCAGTGGATCTGTGGGCTAGTCGATTGTTTAAGGGCAGGTAAACATATATGAGACTCAAACAGATATTTCCCACACTCCCCAACAGCTAGATAAAGAAAAACTGTGACTTTGCTGAGCAACTTCTGAGAAGCAGTTGCTAAAAATTCCTCTCTGTGTGAGATGCTAAACTTGGTTGCTAAACTTGGTTTTCCCCATTATAGTCGAGGATCATGATAATTTGCAGGCCTAATTCTCCCAAGCCATACATGAGACTAGGTCAAAACTATCACCTTGACTTGGGCCTGCAATCAATAGGAAGCTCATGCAGATGATGCAACATGGATGTAATATACTGCTAGTGACTTTCCACCATGTAGATGTGGGCTGTATGCATGTTGTATTCACTGTACAGTCGTACATTGGATCTCAGACATCTTGGCTCCCGAAAAAATCGGCTCCTGAATGATCAAAATCCGGAAGTGAGTCTTCTGGTTTTCAAATGTTCTTTCGGAAGCCAAATGTCCGACGGGACTTCTGATTGGCTTCAGGAGCTTCCTGCAGCCAATTGGAAGCCACACTTTGGTTTCTGAACATTTTGGAAGTTGAAACAGATTCCGTTCGACTTCCAAGGTACGACTGTACTTCCTAAGAGATTGTCAATGGCATTATAGTAAAGAACACTTTGGTTACAAAATTGTTTGGTTACATGCAAGAAGCAGAGTGGCTACTCTGTTTCAGTCTTCTTGAAAGAGATTGTTATGGCCATGTCACCAAGTAGAAGAAGAAGAAGTGTTTGGATTTGATATCCTGCTTTATCACTACCCTAAGGAGTCTCAAAGCGGCTAACCTCCCCCACAACAAACACTCTGTGAGGCTGAGAGACTTCAGAGAAGTGTGACGAGGTCACCCAGCAGCTGCATGTGGAGGAGCGGAGACGCGAACCCAGTTCACCAAATTACGAGTCCACCGCTCTTGACCACTACACCACACTAGAGCCATTGCAACTTAAACTTCTAGGAACTGGAAATCTGTAAGGCCTGATTGGTTCGTAGCTGCTCTGGGATGAAGATTCTCCATGTTTATTTCACTTATAACCGGCTGTTTTCTCCAGGGCACTTTTGAGCTTGGATATGTAACTAGAAAGCTTCTCCATGGAATTCAAGCACCCGGAGGTATTTTTGAAAGCCTCTGTGTGTGGCAAGGTGGGCCCTGGTGTTAGATTAATTCATGGAAGGTAAATGTGTCATCAGCTATTGCACATAACAACTAAATATGCATATTGTGCCATGCCCAGTGGTAAAATATCGCTGACTACTAGATACTGGGGCCAAATTATAAGGAACGGCTAATGGCTGTTCCCAGAACACCATGCTTGTGAACTTCCCCAGGACATCTGCTTGAGAGCTCTAGCAGTCAGAAGTGGATTAGATTAGATAGACATTTAATCCAATACAGAAAGTTAGCACTTATGTCTTTATGAGCAGAGGCAGTCTAGATTTACTGTGTCTGTCACCACACAGAAGAATTCTATGTGATGGCATTTTGGAGTTTCCAAAGCATTCTTCACAATTGGCATTGCTGCAGCATAGCCTTTTAACAATGACCAGTGCCACAACTGGGTCAGCTTTGGTACAAGATCAATGCTAGCTCCATCTGTGCTGTTTTTCTCCTTTGTTTTCTTTCTCACTCTTTCCCCCCTTTGTCCACTTTTGAGCCCATGCTAAGGTTCGAAAAGAATTGGTGGTTCTTTTGAACAATGCTGGAAAACACCATCTCAAATTATTTTGCCGAACAAGATGAACTATTGATTTGTCTTGTTCTCTCTGGCTGCTGTGAAGGCATTTTGCCAATTCTTAATGTTATGACATCATCTAGAAAGGCTATTTGTTTTATCTAGTTCTGAAACGCAGTGGGATGCATTATGAATCATAAAAAACTGACTGCAGTGTGAATCAGAGATGGATAGAAGCTGAAGAGAGATTTGAACATACCTATTATAGCTCTGTTGTCATTTTAATCTGAACTGCAGGTAACAACAAATCCACTTCAGTGGACCTCTGGAAACTTAGAAGTCTTTTAAATTTATTTGAAAAATCACTAACTGAAGATGCTACAGAAATACAAAGCATGTCACAGATACAGGTGTAGTTGTGAAGATTCTAATAATCAGTGTAAGATTTAAGAAGCCTAAATTGTAAGGGCTGGTGACTGATTTAACCCATGTCTAGTTTACCGATGAAGATACTGTGCTATGAATTGGGACCCCCTCCCCTTTAGCCGTGCTGTTGTCCTAAAGCAGGGTTTCCCAAACTTGGGTCTCCAGCTGTTTTTGGACTACAGCTCCGATCATCCCTAGCTAGCAGGATCAGTGGTCAGGAATGATGGGAATTATAGTTCAAAAACAGCTGGAGACTTATATTTGGGAAACCCTGCCCTAAAGTCATGAATTGGCTTCTGACAAACTACTCCCTTGGCCTCAACCCCAGCCCAAGTGCATAGGATAGCTGCCTTAACCAAGTCAGACCACTGCTCCATCTAGGTTAGCATTCAACACTGACTGGTGGTGGCTCTCCAGAGTTTAAGGCAATAATATTTCCCAGCCCTGCCCAGAATTCCTAGGGACTGAACGTGGGATTTCTGCCTGCAAAGCATGTACTATACCACTGATGTACCGGTAAGTCTTTCTTCCTACTCCCCTGTCTTCTGGATTCTTGTAAGGATTGCAATAGTATAGAGTGCAAGAAGAGCTTTGATCTGAACACTCTGGGTTTCAAACAGGAGTCTTTCCCAGCCCTACCTGAAGATAGTAGAGATTGAATCATGGAGCTTCAGCAAGCAAAGCACATTTCCGGTGTCCGCTGTCCTGTGATTTACCATGGCGTGTGAATGCAGCCAATATTGTAGATATATTCTAGAACAGCTGAGAACTGTCCTTGTTCTTAATCGTTGGCATTTGAAATTGTTTTCTTCTGTACAAGGAAAATGGGACTTGAAGCAGATCTGCAAGGAAATCCAGTTTTGCTGAAACTCCAGATAATATGCAACACTGGAGGTTGTGGCTGCAATAGCCCTGAATACATAAGCAGCCACACCATATACATCATGTAAATGTGGAAGGCACAGCTCCACACATTTTGCAGAGTTCCACCACCTGCCATTGCCAGGCATGAAAAATACTTACATGAGCGGGAGACTTTGAATTATAGTTTGTAGTTCTTCTGTCAAGAAGGGTGTATCACCTGCCGTTCTTGCGCCCAAGCAAACTAAACAGATTTGCTTGGGGTTCCTCTATAGCCGTAATGGTGATAATGTCTGGACAGCTGTGACTGCTTATTCACAGAAGGAATAGAGGACATGCAGTGTGGAGATCTATGGGCATGGACTCTTAGGTCTAGTTCACATGTTCAGGAGTGGTCTGACTAGCATGTGTGAATCAACCACTGATGTGTGTATCTATAGCAGTTACATACGTGTTTCTAAATGGAGTCCGTTCATACTTTCATTGGCATCCCATAACCAAGTGATGTCCTTGACTATATGAACCTGCCCTTAGAAATGTTTCGTATTGTTTTAATTTCTCTTTCAATTTGTACCCCAGCCTTCATTGTGTAATGATTCCAGTGTATGTAACATACACCGCAGATCAGGATCATAAAACCACTACAATGGAAAATTTCCTGAAATGCTAAATAAAATTCCCTATGCAGTTCTAATCCTACAGCAGGCAAGACCCTATTAGTGTCTGGCCTCACTACATTAATGTGCTCCAAATGAGATGGGCTGGTTCTTAATGCATCAGGGGCCAGCCATTATCACAGAGGGGAGGGCATTCCATAAAACTGGTGCCACCACTGAGAAGGCAGTATTCCACATCACAGTGAATTTCAGCCAGTAATGGGATGCCAAGAAGGGGTTCTCCCACAGATCCTGAAGCAGAGTTTTTAAGAGGTTTAAAGCACAAAAGCAGGAGTTGGGTCAACAGCTTTGCTCCTTTTTAAAAAAAGGGTTTGTGTGTGTATCCCTCCTCTATTTGAAATGATTAATTAATTCATATTATTGAAATTATCTCTGTAATGTAGAAGGGTGAGGAAGAGTACTGGCCTGGAGAGGGCTTATTACTTAACTGGATATACTGATACCCATGCATTTATTATTGTGATAGTGTACACTTGCACATTTTCTGTTCTCTGCTCTAGCATAAGAAACTCTGTGTAGAGCTTGATATTTGTTCATCTGAAAGAACTGTGCCATTAGTCTATTAAAAACGAGGTGATTGCTTTGTTGACTTGCCTGGTGAGGAACCTACAATAAATATACATCTCTTGGCTGGAATTGCCCCAAATGACAGTTTAGTTCAGGTCTTGCACAATGTATTACAGAGAATAAGTTGCCAAGCAGGCAGCAGGATATGGGAGAAAGGCATTTTGGCTGCAGCCACAGATAATTAATTCTCTTGTCTGAAATTCTGGAATGATTCCTTTACCCTGCACATATTGTCAGCTAGAGGTCTAGATAGACTTTTAGTCTTGAGTTTCTGATTGAATTGTGATGCTTTTGCTAGAGTCTTGTGCAGAAAGCGTGCTTTGTAAAATGAGCCTAAATGCATTGGGGGGGGGGTGATCACACTGAGAGAATAGTTAATGGTCTATACAACCAGGGAGGGGGGAATCTATGGCTTTCCAGATGTTCCAGATGCAATACCGAATAGCCACAGCTAACATGGCCAGTGGTAAGGGATTATGCGTTTCAACAACATCTGGAGGAATATAGATTACTCACTCCTGTTACATCACTTCCTTTTCACTAAGCTAGTATATAGAATGGGAAGTGGTGAATAGAGTAAATGGAGATGCTGAGATAAAAAGAGAGAGTTGTAATCCAATAAAGTAATAGTTGTGCTAGAGAAGATTGGATAGCAATGCTAGATTGTGCATATTTCTGCTCCTATAATTAACCCCTCATTTGTTTACTTATTTATGGCAACTCTTGTGCCATCACAGAACCAGAGTTCTTTGGGTGACTTACAATGCTATACTGTTCCACAAAATCCTTGTGTTTGAAGGGACCCACTGGAAAGTTAGCTGTAGAGGCTGCATGAGCTATGTCTCAAGATGAAAGGCAATCTGGGCTCGAATGCAGTGCTAACAGGGAATAATTATTGTTTGGGTTATATTTTTACCCTGTGGTTTGCACATGGGAGCTAGGGCCTGCTCCAAAGTGCTGAACTTGAAATGGAAGGAAACAGCTCTAGTTCTTGGGCACCTCTCATTATCCACTTCCCCACTGTTGACGGGTGCAAGCCTGAGTAAAATAGGAAGTGGGTAACAGAAGAGAGACCTGGTACCATGCTGGTTTGGAGCTACCATTGCTGGCATTGCACAAAGGCTGCTGGTCCCCATGAGCTAAACTTGTCTGTACATTTGGACTAACTGGCATTGACAAAGTATTTGTCTAGCTTATGAATATATGACGTGCTGGCTTGCCTTGCACAAGAATGCTATTATCATGGTAAAAAACTTAGCATGTGGAAGTACCATAATATATGAGTCCATAGCTGGTCCACTGAGGTGTAAAGGGGTTTCCCTTGAAAAGTAATATGTCCACAACTCAGCTTGAAAAATGTGTTGTGTTTATCTCTCTCTCTCTCTCTTTCTCTCTCTCTCTTATGTATCTATCTATAGTTCTACTGCAGATTTCTAATAAGGTTAACACTCATTGCTTACTGAAATAAGTTGATTTAGAGGCAGAAACTGAAAGCCCAATAACTTTATACAGGAAAATAAATATTATCTGGTGACTTCCTACCCATACATGAAATCCAAATCTGTGATGCCAGGTAAACTGGCCTTAGTTCTTGAAATTAGATTTCCCTTTTAGTTCTTGCACTACAGCTTTAATTTTCATTTGTGTCTGCTATAGTTCAGTGAATAATCCCAAATATTTAACTTATTTCAGTGGGAAGGCTGCCCCAGGCCATGGCTTTTTAATGGCAGATGAATGAATGCAAGAATTGAAGCCAAAAGACTACCAAACAGATTGGGGGGGGGACCCTCAGTCCAGCCTGTCTTTTTCTTGAAGTGCATGCTTCTGTCAAAAATAATTGTACTATGAAGTAATAACCACAATTAAAAGTAGCAGTTAGGAGATAAGGCTGTGGCATGCCACTTCAATAAACAAGGGGCTCTGGTTTCTTTTATTAAACCTACCGTATATGCTCTTTGACTTGTATACATCACCTACCACATACAATGATGCCATTAATTAGTTCAGACTTAGCATCTGTAGGTTGCTTACCAGTTCAAAGATAGGACGAGTTCAAAGACACAATGACTTCTTGCATTGTTCAAACCATATTGACAAGTATTGCCCTGTTGGACTGAAGTTACTTTCAAGTTTGTAGTTTGAGATTGCAATCTTCCAGGTGTCTGGGTATAGTGGATAGAGAAACAAAATATATTCAAGCAGAGCTTCATACGCGCTGTGCCCAAATGCTGCAACCATCAAGTCTATATATGTGGAAGTAAATACTCATGAACCCACAAGGGACTTCATTAGAAATTAATGCAGATAGGACCAGGTATCCTATTGGAAACCACTGAACAGTGTCTTCTGTGTGAAAGCTGAAACTTTTAAAATAAATTTCAGTATCTTCATTACAGCAATCAGTATATCAGTTCTTTATTTTCATGAGGATGCTTGTTTTAAATTTATTGCTAATGTTCCTTTGCCTGTACTTGAGTTACAGAAAGTTACATCGTAGCTTGTTCACTCCTCATACAGTTCCTTCTGATTTCTTTCCTCAATAGTTTGCACACGTTTTTGTCTTGCTTTGGAGAAAGCAGCTAAGCGTTCTAGGAAATGTCTGCCACTGTGATGGGATGCACACTCTTTGCAACATTTTGCTCTCCAGGAAGGCCCCGAGATGCATGGCTCCAACTTGCTTTCCCTTCAATGCTGCAGACCGAGCTGCTCTTTCCATTCAGAGTTTCTTCCGATCCAGCCTCAGTCAGCACCACGTGGACTTTGCGCACATGTCTGACTGTTTACAAACACCCTCCCAGAATTCCCAAGAGCTGTTGCATAACAGTCTGGCGGGTGCAACAGTTCGCGAGTCAGCAGCGTTCACCCGCAATGGTCTACTCTCCCCTCCATTTTTACTATCGCCCACAGCCATCATAACCTTGTTATAGGCTGGTTGGAGTATTCCACAATACTCAGGGTTCTTTTCCCTTCCTGCTTCCCCCCCCCCCCTTAATAATCTCCTTTTGTTTTGGCGACATTCAGCTCTGTAGCTTACAGCAAGGTCATCTGCGGTGAGCCAAAAATAGAAGCTTCACCGCTTGACAAAGAACTGGAACCGGCCAGTGCAAACCGTGTGTGCCATGGGGAGTAGACGTAGTTTCTGCTTTCCGAAAGGACTAATAGTCTGCAGACAACTGCAAACATATGAAAGTAATGCTGGGTGAGTCCTTGCTATTTGGATCTATGGGGGGAAATGCTAAACACTCCAATCAGCAGTCTTTAACCCAGGCTGCAGTCATGCACACACAAAGTAGGGCTGCATAAATCGCACAGAAGAGCATGCTGTAGCAGATTAGCTTTCCAGAATTCTAGTCAAAACATTTAAACTCTTCCAACCAAAAAAGCAGGCAAACATTTTGCTACTGCAGTGATTTTCTTGTTACAGTTGAAGGTAAGCATGGGGTTTTAAAGTGCTTTACAGGTGTGAGGTGTGGTAAGGTGGGATGTGGGTGGTGGTGTGGTCTAAACCACTGAGGTTACCAATAAGAAAGTCACGGTTCAAATCCCCGCAACAGGGTGAGCTCCCGTTGCTTGGTCCCTGCTGCTGCCAACCGAGCAGTTTGAAAGCACACCAGTGCAAGTAGATAGATAGGTACCACTGTGGTGGGAAGGTAAATGGTGTTTCTGTGCGCTGCTCTGGTTTCGCCAGAAGCCGCTTAGTCATGCTGGCCACATGACCCGGAAAAACTGTCTGCAGACAAACGTCGGCTCCCTCGGCCAGTAAAGCGAGATGAGCGCTGCAACCCCAGAGTTGTTCACGACTGCACTTAACTGTCAGGGGTCCTTTACCTTTTTGTTTAAGGTGAGCAGGCTGCTACACATTCATAGTTGTTTGAGCAGGGTATGCTGTCACATATGGCGGCACCAACTTTCAAACACCCATTTCATGCACCCATCTCAGAACATATTCATTTTAGCCAGCCACTAGCAAATGCTTTTCACAAGTGCAAAGACTATCATGCAGCTATCCTAAGCATGCTTACTCAGAAGAGAGGTGGCTGCAGTTCTCTTTAATTTCTTGGAGGTCTGTGGGACTGTTCTCCTGAAGCAATACCCGGTACTGTTTGGGAAGGTGATTCTCCTTTTCTCCAATAACTGCTTGGATCTCATGAGTGATCCATATCTCAAGGATGGAAGCAACTGTGAATGCTGGAGACATAGGCTCACTCATAGGATCCAAGCAGTTCTTGGATAAATGTTTGCAGTAGAAAGAAATTCTGTTACCAAAGGTGGTTTGTTGTTGTTGGGTGGTGGTGGCGGTTGTTTGCCAACCTCCTCCTGGCACCCCCTGCTTTCGCTTTCCTAGAATCTCCAAGAATTTGTGGGCAAATGAGAGTTATAATTTTGAAGTGAGTGGGATTTTTAAAAATCTGTTTCCTTCCACTGGTTTTGATGCATCTGTGTGTGCGGGGGTTGTTTTTGTCTGGTTGATTGGTTATAGTCACTTTGGATTGCCTTGGACAAGATAAAACAACTAACAAATTAATTAAGTAATTAGAACACCCTTATTCAATGGGTCTTGCTTCCAGGTAAGTGTACGCTGAGGTTGTGTCACATTATGGTTAAACCCCACACTTCTTATATCTCTTCTATTGAAAATTTATTTCTTGATTGATGAGAGTTCTAGAACTCTTTTCTCTTTCCAAATGACATTTTACCTTACTACAAAAGAAAAAAAAATATTGTTGTCTTTTCTAAGGTTCTCCCTTTGTTTTAGTTTGGGGCGGGCCTCGCCTATTTTCCTTCTTATTCCTGGCTTAAACGGTCTGAAGAAATGCAAACTCAGCAGGGCTTAGCAACGTTTTAACTCCATCCTTTTCTCTCCTCTTGCAGTAAAGGTCAAAAGCAAATGGGATTCGCAGCTGCATTTAAAATAGCTTGGCAGAGGCAAATCTATTCACTCCCCCCCCACACACACACCTTTTTCCATTTGCCTGGATACATTAGTAGAACATTTAATGTACATGATTATGAATAACATTTTCAGTGAACCCCTTCAGCTGTTTTTCAAAAGGAAAGCTTCTCTAAGAAAGAGGGGAAGTGATAGAGCTTTGTTTGTGTGTTTTCCATACAACTGTAATGAGTGGAAATAGTTAAATGTCTCCTCTTTTAAACACTGAAAGCCTGGTTCTGTGCTGCTGCATTTATACTGTTAAATGTCTGTGTATCCTTGTGGTACTCATATCATTTCTTTGCCTAGTGTATATATCAAATTCACCAATGCTGGAAGTAGAAAGCACAGCTCTTGGTCCCTGAACTGAAGAGACTTTGTCTTGAAGTTCTCTTTGGGAGAAAAATGCCTGGCAGCATGAATTGATTGACATTTGTGGGCCATTTGTGGGCACCGGTGATGAAACTTGCTAGGGCAAAATAGACTGGAACACGCTGGTCTTAGCCCTGCAGCGCAGCTCGGATGTACAAACACTGTAGTGTCAGGGTTTACCTCGAAAGCAGGCGTTCCAGGTCATTCTGATGTCTCGCAACGTGGCTTCGCGCACATGGCTGTAGTGTTTACAAACACGATCCCAGAATTCCTGAGGGCAGTTATGTAACAGCCAGCAAGTGCTGTATCAGGCTCACTAAAATGACCTGGATCACGGATGTTGGCGTAGACTCAACAGAGCAGTTGGGCGGGAGGTGGGGAAACACACATGCTAGGAAAATGCACGTTGGGTATGTGAGCACGTAACTTTACTCATGCAGCCGCTAACTAGCCTGAATAAGCGTTTCAGGCAAGTCAGAATACATTTGATGGCGCTTTCTTCATCGTCGTAAGCTTCCGTTTCTTCAAGTGTGTAGTGACTTGGAACATTTTATAAAAGTATAAAAGGAGCTCGTGTTGTGACATATTCTTCTGAAAGGACTTGTCTCAGATTCTTTATTAGAATCCGTTTGCCACTTTTACAATTCCATTTTGGAAAGAATGGGGATTGGTAGAAAATAAAAAAGACATTCATTCCACAGTTCCACATATGGATTTCATATGCAGAAGACTTTGTATGCATGGAGCCGTGTAATTACCTTTGTGCAATATCAGTTGTGGATATCAGGGTTTTGCACACTTCCATTTTTAATTATGAGGACTGTGGGATCTGCTCAGGCTAATCAACCACTCAGTATGCCATACATTAAGTTTGTAAATGTGCCATGAATATCTTAGAAAAGGAAGTGGTGTGCGTAGGGGGAGGGGGACAAATCCTACCACCCCACTTAAAGGGGCGAGTAAAAAAAAAAAGGACACAGACTTAGCCAGTTACTCTTCCAATTAAGGATCAAAAGCCTGGGTAAATAGAAGTGGTTTTGCCGGGCCTAAAAACAAACAGTGGGGGCATCTGTGTAAGATAATGATGAAACTGTTGGCCAAAATGGGTCCTTAATTAGACAAACAGTAGTTATTGAGCTTTCTCAGTGCATGCAGGATGACAATGAAGAGTGTGTGCTGAGCTATTCATGAGACTACATTTTGCCTGAAGTGATTGCAGAATTTTACTTTGCAGCTCTGTTAAGAATGTGATACATATAGAATCCTTAAATTGATGATGCCCATGATCGAACTTCTCATGTCCCTTGATGAATGAACGGATTTTATTGCTTTGTTATCTACTACATTTTTATCCCATTTTTTTCTCCAAGGAGCTTAAGGTGGCCTACATAATTCTCCCCCTCCTCATTTCATCAATGATGATCACTCACTGAGCACAAGGGAGGCTGGGAGGCTTCCCATTGGGTGATTACATGAATCACCAGAAGGTTGCATGTCCAATGCAAGACACTCCCAGAGACACTCTTGAGAGTGGGCAATTGTTAATTATACCACATCTTGACAGTCTTTACTCTTAACAAGCCATAAAAGTAAGACTCTGGGATGTAAGCAAAGCATGATTATTTTTTTTAATTTGGGAACAACTGTGGCTCTGTTGTCAGAAATTGCTTCTCGTTACCTATCTTTTCTTTTTTCCAGATTTGTTTTGTTCAGATTCTCTAGATTTATACAGGCATTGGAACTGCCAGTCAAATCTGTGCTGCATCTTTTTAGTTCACCTCCTGAAACTGAGTTGGCTGCTAATGTGCTTCAGTTCTTGTTTCAAAGATATCAGATAACAAGTGGCAGTTTAATTATTGCCACCCCATGGCATTTAGCTAATTTTAAATGCTGTACTCTGCTCACTACACTCTTTTTAAAAATACACTCTGACTAAAACCAGAGCCAAACCCTTATAAAAATACACTGTTTTGAAGTTTTCTTAAGAAAGAGACTGGAGGAATAAAACCATCAACAAGCCATTGCACAGAATTGAAATTCCATGGCTGCAGTTCCCTGCACACTTAACTGAGAGCAAGCCCCATTGAACTGAATGAGTCTTACTTCTGAGGAGACACATACAGCTTTACATTTTGGCATTAACTGGCATACAGAATTCAGTTCTGTGAAAGAATGGCATCCTTCTCAAAGTGTTTTCCACATACAGTGGTACCTCAGGTTAAGAACTTAATTCGTTCTGGAGGTCCGTTCTTAACCTAAAACTGTTCTTAACCTGAGGTACCACATTAGCTAATGGGGCCTCCCACTGCTGCCCTGTCGCTGCTGTGCAATTTCTGTTCTCATCCTGTTCTTAACCCGAGGTACTACTTCCAGGTCTATAACCTGAAGGGTTTGTAATCTGAAGTGTCTGTAACCCAAGGTACCACTGTAATCCAGTCACGTGTGTGAAGAAACTCCTGAAGTACTTCTCCCAGGGTATGGATCTCTAAATCTTTTTTTTAAAAAAACAAAAACCCAAACCTTTAGCTTTAACTTTGACTCAAACAACCTGAAAACAACATCTTCATGTAAATGACAGATTTCAGTTCAAGACATATGAATGTACCCAATTACCATTCTATCCCCCACCCCATCCCTGTCTTATGTTAGGTACTACAGTTCTGACTGCCATGGTCAGACAACATGATTGCCTGAAGGGGCACCATATTCTTTTCTTTTCTTTTTCTTTATTAAAATTATTTATTTATTAAATTTATATACTGCTTACTCGAGGGAGAAAAACTCCAAGCACTTTACAAAAGCCATATAAAAACAAACATTAAAAGCAAGTTACATTAAAAAAAAAACCACACACACACCATAAAACCAGTAATTTTAAAACAATTTAGCAGTGGGACAGTGGGTCTGGCCGTTAACCAGAAGGTATGTGTTTCGAGCTGTGGGCAGGATTTGTGCACTTTAGGGAGTTGGATTTCCAACAGGTGTCCCTTCCAACCCTGCTATTGCATTATTCTGTCAAAAACATGTATTAACATTGCATGCTAAAATTACATATAATGTCCAGAATCTCAATGGTTTCCACAAGTTTTTGGAATGGTAAGGCTGCAGTCCTAACCCCACTTAACTGGGTGTAAACCTAATTGAATTCAATAGGACCTACTCCTGAATAGAAATGGTTAGGATTGTGCTGTGAATCTACTAAGACAGCAGTCCCCAATGGTGGGTCTGTGGACCCCGGGGGGGGGGTCTGTAACCCACCCAGGGGGTCTGTGACACATACCCATCAACTGTCTGTCACACCCCATTTTTCAGAGAGCATGCTCTCACGTGAGAGCACAGTGCCCAGAAATGTGTGAGGTTGTGGCCAGATGCGCATCTCATGGGAGATCATGGCGCCCAAAAATATGTGTTTAGGGACCACTGTGCTCTCACATGGCTCTCATGGCTCTGGAAGACATACAACCCAGTTTTGTGCTGGGACATGCAGCATTCACATAACCAAAACTGCCACCAAGATATCAACATTTTCGAAAGTAGAGGGTCCATGGCTTGACTTTTGAAAAAACAGGAAGTCTACAATAGTTTGCCAATTGGGAAACACTGTGGTTAACAAGATATAGTTCCTGACAGTTCTTATCGCAAAAGTACTGCAAAAGAAATGCATGCTGTTTTGAGATGAGACGGTAAACATATTTCTGTGAGTAAATATATGTCTGTGTGTTGTGACTTGAGATACAATCTGCAGGTTGACTGGATGGCTGTTTCTGCATAGGGAAGGATATTCTCTACATGTAGAAGAGTAGCATTTTTCAGGGAGAAGGCTAGGTATGGCAACTTGTTTTCTCTGTGCGGTGCTTTAGAACAGAGAATCAAGGAAGCATGGGAGTCCTTGCTTGAAGTGTTACAGGCCACTTGTTATTATTTCACCAGTATTATCATTATTGCAAAGCCTGATTAACAATGTGAGGCGGCTATAATAATAATAATAATAAGTATAAATGAATGCTCATGAAGACTTTGGCCCTTGCACTTAGCTGCCAGAGTGCTTTGGAGATTGTTGGGGATTCTGCAGAGCTTAATTTTTAGAGAATAGGATTGATAGATGTGCAGGACATTGGGAAAGAGGTTTCTGCCGGAAGGCAAGCACGATGTGTCAGTTTAGATTAATATCTCAGAATAAATACAGACGCTGTCATGGGTTTGTCATCTAAACAGTAGAAGAAAGAGAAATCCTGAATAGCTGGTTTAGCAGAAGCCGCACCTAAGAGCTGAATTATTCTTCCGCCTTTGCTTTTGAAGAAGTGGATCTTAGGTATTTGAGGGCAGAACTGAGAGACTACTTTGTAATTTTGTATCTGTGGAAGAATGTTGCTTGAAAGTGCATCAAGGCATGGCAGGACACAGCAGTGGCCCATAGGCCTCTGAGTTGCTTGACTGATGCGAGCAAAAGTTCCTGTGCTTCAAACAGAGATTGAGTTCAAGAGGAAGAGAGGATTCCTTTTTGGAATACAGCAGTCTTGAGTTGCAAACCTCTTATTTCTGAAGTTCTTCACTGCTGAATGACTCCGGAGTAGTCCTCAAGAAGTGGTGCATCTGACTATCTGAAAAGAATGTATTGCCTTAGATAACCTTACTTCAAAAGAAAAAAAGGGGGAGAACAGCAATGGAGCAGAAAAGAAGGAAAACTGAAAAAGGAACCCTTTTGCTGGACTTTGATAAACACTGTGTGTAGGACACGTCCCGTTGCTTATGCCATTACTTCCTGGGGGCTAGGGCAGAAATCACTCACTGCTTCTTGCTGTTGTTGTTTAGTCGTTTAGTCATGTCCGACTCTTCGTGACCCCATGGACCAGAGCACGCCAGGCACTCCTGTCTTCCACTGCCTCCCGCAGTTTGGTCAAACTCATGCTGGTGGCTTCAAGAACACTGTCCAACCATCTCGTCCTCTGTCGTCCCCTTCTCCATCTTTCTCAACATCAGGGTCTTTTCCAAGGAGTCTTCTCTTCTCATGAGGTGGCCAAAGTATTGGAGCCTCAGCTTCACGAGCTGTCCTTCCGGTGAGCACTCAGGGCTGATTTCCTTCAGAATGGAGAGGTTTGATCTTCTTGCAGTCCATGGGACTCTCAAGAGTCTCCTCCAGCACCATAATTCAAAAGCATCAATTCTTCGACGATCAGCCTTCTTTATGGTCCAGCTTTCACTTCCATACATCACTACCGGGAAAACCCTAGCTTTTACTATATGGACCTTTGTTGCTTCTATGGGTATTTAAAAAACAAAACAAAACTTGGTAGTACTCCTCCAATAACTAAACAGTATGAAATGTCACTGAACAAAATGACTGCATTTAAATAGAGAAGACAAAATGCAGTGAAATAAAACTGCTCAGGACTGCAATACCTCAAGGACCGCCTCTTCCCATATGAACCTGTCCAGACCCTGAGGTCATCTTCTGAGGCCCTTCTTCATGTACCTCCTCCTGAAGAGGTCAGGAGGGTGGCAACAGGAGAACAGGCCTTCTCTGCGGTGGTCCCGTGTTTGTGGAATACTCTCCCCAGGGAAGTTCACCTGGCAACTTCATTATACACCTTTAGGTGCCAGGCAAAAAACGTTCCTTTTTAACCAGACCTTTGGTTGATCTGATAGACATCCTATGCCCCTTTAAAATGTGGCTCTTTTGATTATATATATTGTGGTTTTTATGTTGATCTTTTCTGTGAACCGTCCTGAGACCTCCAAGTATAGGATGGTATATAAATTCAATAAATGATAATAAAATCTAAACTTGAAGTCACCATTAAGTAAAGCAGGTTGCTATTTGAATTTGAATTGCTGCTGATAAAGTATTTAAAGGTTCCAGACCTCATACTTTATTTGGAAAGAAGACTTGACATTGTGTTGTAATTCTATCCTTCACAGATGATCTCCTAGTACTGTAAATTGATTGTGCACAATATGAGACCTTTAAAATTATTCATTATGTAACAGTGCAGGAGAGGAACACCTATCTTGTTCCCCATTGTCTCAAACACTTCTTTTGCAATGCTCACGAGATCTGGTACTTAAAAAGTGATAAAGAATGAATGATTATTAAAATGAAATATGTTTAAATTTGCTTTAAAAAAAAACATCTCGGAAAGTCCCTACTTATGTAGTTTTTGTTTGCTTGCTCTGTGAATATGCTAAAATAATAGTCAGAGAGAGAGAGAGAGAGAGAGAGAGAGAGAGAGAGAGAGAGAGAGAGACTGCTTTTGCAGTAGGTATATTTATGGATTTGTTACACATTTACACATTTATGTTTCTAAAGAGTCAGAACAAACTCCAGGATAATCCATCAGACTTTAAAATAAAATAAAATCAGGAGAAGTTCTTCTTTGCAGCCCTTTGTTCCCCGTTTTAATATTTCATGAACATGTGATATTGTTTTAAAGCCATGATGGTCTTATGAAGTTTAATATTTAAAGCAGATGGCTGCTTTAATAAGATGGTTACTATGGAAACTGTGCTGTGAATGCTGTGGTTTGTGCAATGTGTGGTCTCCTTACTAAACAGCTGAAAGGCTCTTGAAGCAGATGCTCAGAGAGGTGGTATAAGAGAGAATAAAAAGATAACATGCCCACCTGAATGGAAGCTTTTATTTTAAGTGCGTTCTGCTTGAGCTGGACAGTTGATTTTTCTGTGGTTTGCTAAGGATTTCCTTGAAGCTACATGGAGTATGCATGGAGGTAAGATTGATATTCTAAAGAAAGCTCTGTTCTGCTGCTGATGCATTACTGTATAATAGCTGGACAAATTCTTCACATGCATACACATTCCTACATCCGAGAGATGAAGGAAAGAGCAGTATATCCATTCTTCCTGTTGTTGTCATGCCCTACAAACACAGCAAAGGGGCTGGCTGGAAGAACATATGTTTTGCATGCAGAAGATCTCCGGTTTAATCCTTGGCTCCTCTTGCTGCTCAAATGCCAAGACTAGGAAAGACCTCTCCAGGAAACCTTAGGACTGCAAGTCAAACAATTCAGTGCTGGTGTATATATACTCTCTGGGTTCTAGGGATTATGTTAGAAGATGTGGGGGCACTTCCGTAGCAAGTAGTACTGCCTATTAACGGGCCACAAATCATGTTGGCAATCCTTGCAGTAAATATGAGTGTTCAGGTTTAGTTTATGTGCACCCATAACTTCTCGTGTTTAAGTATGACAAACAGCACGTCCAATAACTGTATTCCATTTAATCTTGTATACAGTAGTCCTGTTTGGGGGTTCAGTTCATATTTTACATGAAGACAACCGCATGAAGCAGCATGCTGACAATTCCCGTCTCCCCCAGTTTGTGTTTTTCTCCTTCGACTCAGCTACGTTAGTCAAAATACAGCATTATCAATGTGTTATAACACTGTGGCACCAAATGGCGCTGTAGAGATGAAATCGCAACTCAGTGATATTTTCAATTGTGAGCTTTACAATGTTTTTTTGCAGAGCATATTCAGAGCGTTTATTTATTTTTTAGTCTTTGACAGCCTTCTGTGAGTTGCAGGGCAGCATTCTGAAGCAAGGAGATTTCTGTACTTTTGGAGGTTCCTAAAGTGATTTAGGTGGAATTTACATATATATGAAAAATGCTGTGAAAATACATTTTTAAAAAATGCACTTGTGTGTGTGTGTCATTCGTTCACCATCACCATCTAGTGTCACATTTGTATAATGCACTTAAAACACAGTTAAAACGTTATATTTGCAGCTCTATAGTTAAGTCCTTAGAACCTGGAGGCCACCATGTCCTCGCTGTCATTCATGTTTTAGTCTTCACCCAAGTGAACTGAACACCCAGTCAGGGCTAACATGAAGAGGGGGACATTTGACATCTTATACTTTTTTTGGAAGGTTATGGAACACGGTCTTCTGCATAGAAACTTACTATAGCACGGGTGCAAATTATTACTATGGTAGGGAAGGGACAGGGATTGCTGACTTGCCTCTGCTGTTGCTTGCTACTAGTCTGACTGTTGCATTCAATTTGACCTGATTACTCTGTCTGCAGCCTTGTATCTGCTGACAGACACCAGCTTACTTCAGATCCATGATCAAGATGCACACATTTGCAGAATTAATTGCTGTCTTACAGACTGAGATCACTGGAGGTGTGAGATAGGTGTATATGAAACGGCTCATCTGTTGTTATTGTGTGGGAAATCCATGACTCTTAGTATGAAGAAACCTCAAACCATTATATGGTATGTTGGTGGTACATGCATTATGGGCTGTATAATTGAATCTTCAGTAGGGGCAGGAGAACATTGGTAATGTAGATACTGCAGTTGACCATGGCTACTGTTTTCTGGGGAAAGAGAGAAACTACTGTACTTGCAGGTTTGTTTCAAGATTTGGATCTGGAACACAATATCCCATTGTTTCCCAAAAGATGGGTCACAGACAGAACTTCCTAGCAAATTCAGTCTTCAGGAACTAGGATTGGTGGCTAGGATACAAGGGCATCTGCTAGCATTTACTATCCTACCAACTCCCTGGAAAAGACCCTGATGTTGGGAAAGATGGAGGGCACAAGGAGAAGGGGACGACAGAGGACAAGATGGTTGGACAGTGTTCTCGAAGCTACCAGCATGAATTTGACCAAACTGCGGGAGGCAGTGGAAGACAGGAGTGCCTGGCGTGCTCTGGTCCATGGGGTCACGAAGAGTCGGACATGACTAAATGACTAAACAACAACAATGAAATCCTGAGAAACTGGAGGAAGGGATAATAATCATTGCTTTTTAAGACACCAGTCATTCTTACACATGTACTGGAAGAAGCAGTATAGATCTAATTCACAGCTCTCATGACTTTACAGCACATCTTTGAATGAAGACTAAGCAAAAGGAGGTTTGCCTTTCACTTAAGAATTTACATGCTTGCTCCCAGGCCTTGCATATTTTCATTGGCACAATTATCTTTACGCGACACAGGGTGTGAACGAAGTGGGAAAGCAGGTAATTAAACAAAGCCCATGCAGTGCTGCACATATTGGTTGGTTTTTTTTTATAAAAAAAAAGACTATGACATTTTAGTGCCAGCACCAAAGAAATCATTACACTCATTGTATATCTACAGGATGCTGTCTGGCACAACTGTCTGACACAACTGCACCGGGGGCAAACGGCTTCATGAACAGTTTGTGCTTTCCTGGAGATTACCTTAAAACTTGCTTGCTGTGATCTTGATGAATGAAGGTGATTATATTGGGCTAGGCAGCACATGTTTGAAAGCAGTTTCAGACTCTGAGACTTCGGGAAATCAGTTGTGGCTTGTTTGTTTCATTTGGTGTCACTAACGTGGCTTGGAAGACATGTCCGGGGTTTGCAAGAGACCACTTGTGAACTGGATCCGTGCTTATCTGCACCAGTGAGAGACTGTGGTGGGGAGAGTAGGCTAACAATAGCACCCCTTGTGACCACAGGGTCATGCAGTGTAGATGGTGTGTATAAAGAGCTCCTTGGCTAAGGTGGCTTTCTCACTTCTATATACTTGTGGCTTTCTGGCTGTGCTTGGAGCTTCAGGCCACATCAATCACCAGCCCTGCTTTTGACCAACTCCATCTTGTCAGAAGAATAGTAGGCTTCCCCACCCCTAGATTCTGTGCTAACCACCAATTTATCCCACCTTAACCTCACCACAATGCTGCAATCAAGGCTGAACTGTGGTCAAGTTCACTGTACTGCAGAAGCATCAATGTTAGATTTTCATGTGGATTGAGAGCAGTGGCATGGGGTGAAATTTTTGGCAGGAGAACAGTTAGGGCCACAGGCACCAGCTTGTAAGGGTGATGGGGGGGGGGCGGGATGATGTTGTACTTGTGACATCTTGATCTTGCATGTGTACGCATCACGTCTCCCTAAGTCAGACAGAAGCTTCCTGAGCTTTGGGAAGGAGGTGCCCAGGCTCTGACAGAATGCTGGAGCCCTCCTGCCTCCTCTCCATTTGGGAAGGTGGAGGGAGGGCTCTTGGGGCTGTCGGCAGATGCACCGAGTTGCTCCCAACATTGGGGGAGCCTTTGTGCATGCATGACATCCCACATGTGCTGCCTCCCAACCCGATTTAACTGCAGCTAGCAGGGAAACTTAGTCTGGATGTTCACACATTAGAATTGGAGCATTTGCTATAGGAATTCCATTGAATCAGCTTACAGAGGAACAGGCTTGCAGAATCTACTTTATTTCTAGAACTCCTTGATCTACCAGGAGGACGGTGTAGAAATTTTAATTATTATTATTTTCAATGAAGCATATGGATTTGAATTTTCTTGCACCTTTTTACACTGGTACATTGAATTACAGTGGTACCTCAGGTTAAGAACTTAATTCGTTCTGGAGGTCTGTTCTTAACCTGAAACTGTTCTTAATCTGAAACACCATTTTAGCTAATGGGGCCTCCTGCCGCCACCGCGCCGCCGGAGCACGATTTCTGTTCTTATCCTGAAGCAAAGTTCTTAACCTGAGGTACTGTTTCTGGGTTAGTGGAGCCTGTACCCTGAAGCGTCTGTAGCCCGAGGTACCACTGTATACACTGATGCAAGTCATAATTGTTTTTATTATTTATTAGTATTTTTATTTTAAGATGTCATAGATTTGGTCTTTTTCTCTCAAAAAGCCATTGAAGATAGTGAGAATCAACGTATTTTGTGGCAATGAATGCTAGAAGTGTGAATTGCGTTAAGAAACATTTTTTTTAAATTTGCTATAAACCTTCTTCCAGTCAGGTTTACTGAATTACTTGACAATCGTAGCTCCACCTTAATGACTTTATCTAGCTTTCTGAATTGCTTTGAGTCCTGCTCATTGTTAGAAACACAGTTGTTGTTGCACAAGATAGCTTAATCCAAAATCCACTGGGTGCAGAAAGGCAAGAACACCTAGTTTCAGTGGGAATGGCTTGTTAGTCTCAAGTCATGCTTGAAGGAAGAATATCAACAAGACACACACACACACACACACACACACACACACATATACACACGGGGGGGGGGCAGGGCGGATATGTTCTTATTGCTTAAGGCCAGTGAAGATTTTTTACAGATGACTTGAGCTAAATGCCAGAATCTAAATTATTTGGGACAAATTCAAAAAAGGTAGTCGTGGTTGTTGTTTTCACTGCAACAGATGAGGAATCCGATGGAGTATTATTTGGGACTCTTAATATTTCCTGCACTCATTTTCTGGCAGTGTTTTTTCATGAAATAATAAAACAACTTACATGATGTGAGTGCCCTATCTAGAAGTTTGTTCGTAAGTCACAGTTAAAAAGCTTTTTCTGACTCCTTTTGCATCACTTATCACTTCAGGGAACAACTAATATGAGGCAAGAATATTCACAGATATCCTAAGAATACCAATTTTGTCCTCAATGGAAAGTTGGCTCATGAATCTCAATTACCAATTAAAAAGAGTAAAATGTCCACCTTTTGGAATGAAAAGAAAAATCACATTAATATTTGTGATGTGCTGCTTAGAAAAGCAGAACTATTCAATTAAAGCAACTTTAAAGGAAATATCCAAACCACTGAAAGCACAGCTGAATCTGTTAAAATTGTACTCAGAGATGAGTAAGACTCGCCTTTACTGAGCTCTGTATGGGGGCTCAATAATCAAGTGAATTGTGACTGAAGAGTCTTTCCCACACTTCCAGGCTGACTTGTGATGTTAACTCCACCAGTTCGATCGGCATAGCTGTCAACTTTTCCCTCTTCTTGCGTGGAATCCTATTCGGAATAAGGGAATTTCCCTTAAAAAAGGGGAAACGTTGACAGCTATGTAGATCGGGGATCCGCAAAGCATCGTGTTTTTATGAACTTAATAGCTCTATGTTTTCCCTATGTTTCTCTAGGTCCATGAGCTTTGCAAAAAGTGAGAATTTCAAAAAAATGTTGCCCCCAGGGCACTGAAGCATTCTAATTCTTTTTGTTAAAAAGCATTATCAGGTGGTTGTTTTTTTTCAAAAGTTAAAAGTTTCATTATTATTATTTTATTTTTAATCCTATGATGCTCTGCTTTTACTACTACAACAGCAGCAGCAGCAGCAGCAACAGTATTCATCACAACTTCATAGGCAACATTTAAGACAGCCACAAGTTTTAAAGCCTATTGGAGGACAAAAACAAGCATTGGAAATGCCAGTGTGAAACTGTAGAGTTTAAGAAAATAAACAAGCAGAAATGTTCTCCCTCCTCTTCTGCCTGTGTGTGGAAGGGAGATGGTGGTGTATTTTATTTCACTTACTTCAAATTATGGTAAGCCAGTTCTGCTGCAGAGCCCTGGACCTCTTCCCCAAACAGCACTCTGGTGGCATCACTGAATGGATACTGAAATGAGAGCATTAATCTTAACTTTTAATTTCAATATAAACTTCATATAGTGTACTGTTTGGGCAAAAACATGTTGAGCCACCCCTGGTTTTTTTTGTAAATGTGCAGGAGACTAATAGTTTCCGAAATATGTTTTAGGGCAAGGAGCCATAGCTCAGTGGCAAGCTTTTCGTGCTTGTCATGGTCACTTGTGACATCTTCAGCTAAAGGTAGCAGGTTATGGGGAAACATGAGCCTCTGCCAGTCACAACAATTAATACTGGGCTAGACGGGCAGATAAACTGACCTGCTTTCGGGCAGCTTGGAACGCCTGCGTTTCCTTTTGCAGGAATTGGAGACTTGCAACAAAAAAGATACTTCATGAGTCGATGCTTCCAAGGATTGATTTATGCAACTGCTGACCTCCCTCTTGATAACACATGACCTCATTTATCATTTTAGTCACGACACATACTTTTCTCTGTCCTTACTTGAACCTGGCAGGCTTCTTTGTCCAAGCCACTGTTTAATAAATTAGCCTGCTGTCAGGCTTATCTGATTTTGAAGAAACTTGTGCATCAATTACAAACGGAATTGTGTTTCAACGGCTGGTCCAAGTCAGGCAAATCTAGATCTGTACCTGATGCACTTCCAATTGAGCGTTCATAGGGTGGTTTCATTGGCCAACATTCCTCTCACGGTAATGAATTATTATCCACGTTTTTACTAAAGCAACTGCCAAAATATCTTCTATGATCGGAATACTTTCGTGTGTGTTTTTTTTGGGGGGGAACCTGTGAATATTACCATTTACCTTGAAGGTAACTAATCTCTAAAGGTTGTTACTGAACTCTCATCAGTCCATAGTAGTCCAACAGTACTTGCAGGACAGCAAATTAATCACTCCAAACATTTATATTCTGTGTTGTGTCCTTTATTAAAACACACACTTCTGTGTATCCTGTACATCAAGACAAAAGAGCAAGCATCTATTTTCAGATACCCCAATATTGCCAAACTATGAGTAGGTTTGGGCGAATCTGTTGATTTCAGTTTCCCTTGATTTTTCATTTTTCCAAACTTAAGTTCAGTTCTCCACATCTTCACAATACTTTGAGATTTTATATTTTAAAAAGTCTGTGTGAAAGTCCTCCTTCACAAGTGGCCAGGCGGGCTGTGAATGCAGCTGTACCTCAACTGCTTTACAGAGTCCTGGTGGCAGAAGTGGGGAGTTATAATTATTCTATTAGATAAATTTGGTGATGATGATACATTTATTTATACTCTGCTTTTTTCCCTGCGGAACTCAAAGTAGCTTACGTATAAAAACAAGAATGGCTAAAAACATAGAAGATACAATAAATTAAAAACCGTTAAACACTGATATAATGAAAACTATACGCATATATAAAATCTTGTTTAAAATATACAAATACAAATGTCATTCATTCCAGAGGTCCGTATGTACCCCCAAAAATCTGCAAGTAGAGGTGCCGCTTCTGCGTACGTGCGCGGCGCGATAGAGCGTTTCTGCGCATGAGGCGTACAGAGCACTTCTGCACACGCACGCAAGGCAAAGCCCAGAAGAATACACTTCTGGGTTTGCCGCATTCACAACTCGAAAGGTAACGTAACCCGAGGGTCCACTGTAAATACAATAAAAACAGCATGGCACCAGTGCTTTCATTGAAAGCAGTCAGTTCCCCTAAGCCTGTCAGAGCAAGAACATCTTCACCAGGACAACAAAGAAGATGCTTCTCCAGGGAAAGAGTTCCAGAATCTGGGAGCAGCTCCCAAGACAGCCGTTTCCCGCATCCCCACCAAATGTGCTTGTGAGGGTGTGATTGACAGAAGCGCCTCCCTTGATAATCCCAGGTTTGTCTCCTAGATGACCTTTTAGAAATGACACCACATTCAGATTCTGCTTGTTCAGGTGAAGCTGTGCTAGTCCACTTTTTTTTTTTAATAACGAAAAGCAGAGAAAAGGACCCATGCTAAGCTGACCAGAGTCAGGGCAGATCCAGACGGCTGAGGATAGGATGGCACCTCTGTTGGTTTCTGTATGCAGAGAACACTGAGTCTAAGGACTCAGCTATGCAGCTGCAAATAAAATGTTTAAAGTGTGTTTTAAGTGCAATATGCAATGTGACACTAGATGGCGGTGATGAGCCTTATAGAAAATTCGATGTATTTTCAGAGCGGTTTTTATGTGTCTGTTGTTGTTGTTGTTTAGTCATTTAGTCATGTCCGACTCTTCATGACCCCATGGACCAGAGCACGCCAGGCACTCCTGTCTTCCACTGCCTCCCACAGTTTGGTCAAACTCATGCTGGTAGCTTCGAGAACACTGTCCAACCATCTCGTCCTCTGTCGTTTCCTTCTCCTTGTGCCCTCAATCTTTCACAACATCAGGGTCTTTTCCAGGGAGTATTCTCTTCTCATGAGTTGGCCAAAGTATTAGAGCCTCAGCTTCAGGATCTGTCCTTCCAGTGAGCACTGATTTCCTTTAGAATGGAAACGGTTTGATCTTCTTGCAGTCCAAGGGACTCTCAAGAGTCTCCTCCAGCACCAGAATTCAAAAGCATCAATTCTTCAGCGATCAGCCTTCTTTATGGTCCAGCTCTCACTTCCATATGTATCTAGATTCCACCTAGGTTTAGCCAAAGAACACTTTGGAGAATTCTCTGTCTGGGAGAAACACAGCAGTGTGCTACGGCTGCTGCCTCTGTGGTCTGCTTCCCCGCCCTTCCCATTTCTGTCTTCAACAGTGAGAGAGAAAAATGAAAGTGCCAGAACTGAGGTAGCCACAGAGTTCTCCCATATTTGATTGTCAGGTGAGCACACACTGTGAGCGGACAGAGAGGGAAAGCAGCCATTCGTACTGAATGATGGTGATAGGTGCAGGTGACACAAGAAGTGATGGGCAAGCCATTCTTATGATATTTATTTTCCAGCCTCCTTGCTGTATCCACATGCTTTTTAGAGCATTAACGACCACAGCACTCACTGCCTCTTGATTTAGATCTTGCTCAGAAAGCAAACCACAGGAAATGCAAAACCACATTCTCACTTTGTCATGCAGTTGGTTGAAAGTTAGCTCAGAGAAGGAAGATGATCACACAGACGTGAGTCAAACAAAACACTGTTTCTTTACTCCCACCCCCACAGTATTATGGTTGAATTCCCCCTCCATTTTCAACTGTCTGGTTCATTTACACAGGATTTGGTGCTGAGTAAGATAAATAGGGATGCGGGTGACGCTGTGGGTTAAACCACAGAGCCTAGGACTTGCTGATCAGAAGGTCAGCGGTTCAATTCCCTGCAACAGGTCCCTGCTCCTGCCAACCTAGCAGTTCGAAAGCACATCAAAGTGCAAGTAGATAAATAGGTACCACTCCGGCGGGAAGGTAAATGGCATTTCCGTGCGCTGCTCTGGTTCGCCAGAAGCAGCTTAGTCATGCTGGCCACATGACCTGGAAGCTGTACACCGGCTCCCTCGGCCAATAAAGCCAGATGAACTCCACAACCCCAGAGTCGGCCACGAGTGGACCTAATGGTCAGGGGTCCCTTTACCTTTAAGATAAATACTTACAGGCTGTTTTTAAACCAACAATTATTATCTGGTGATTTCTGCATTTAAAAAAAAAAAGTTCAGAAACGACTTTCTCTGATAATAGTGGGCACATAAATGCACAGCATGTATACACCAACATTTTCAAGAACACATTTCACTTGCACATGCAAATTGCAGTACATGTATGCCTTATCTTTCTCAGTAATGTATCCACTTGTAGGTGGCCCTAAGTAACACTCCTAGGGATATTTTCTCTTAAATTAATCCCATTGGATTCAGTAGGGATTACTGTCAAGTTTATAAGAACGTAAAAAGAGCCTGCTGGATCAGGCCAGTGGCACATCTAGTCCAGTATCCTGTTCTCACAGTGGCCAACCTGTGGAAGCCCCAAAGGAGGACGTGGGCACAGCAGCACATGTCCCTCTTGTGATTCCCAACACCTGGTATTCAGAAGCATACTGCCTCAGGCATGGAGCCAGAGCACAGCATTCAGGTTTCATAGGCTTTACCTCCATGAATTTGTCTAATCTACTTCTAATCCAAATTGGTGCCCATCGCTGCGTCATAATTTTAACTATGTCCTGAGGTGTTTTTGTCTTTCCTGAATCCCTCAACATTCTACAGTGGTACCTCAGGTTAAGTACTTAATTCGTTCCGGAGGTCCGTTCTTAACCTGAAACTGTTCTTAACCTGAAGCACCACTTTAGCTAATGGGGCCTCCTGCTGCCGCTGCACGGTCGGAACACGATTTCTGTTCTCATCCTGAAGCAAAATTCTTAACCCAAGGTACTATTTCTGGGTTAGCGGAGTCTCTAACCTGAAGCGTCTGTAACCCGAGGTACCACTGTACTTCATTGCATCTCCACAAGTTCTAGAGTTATGAAGGAGAATAACTTTTTTCTGTGCACTTTTTCTGTGTCCTGAATAACTGCATGCACTTCTGTCATGTCGCCTTCTCTCAAGTACTTGGGCACACGATAGCTTCCAGACTGGCAGCTCCTAGCACTGCTAACAATTCCTATGCTGCTGTTGCTGTGTGTGGAATTGCAACTGACTCTTCGCTCTTTGGGGATAGAGTGCTCTTTTCAGTTTGTATATCCCTCTGTCTCCTGTCCATATAAGCAGTTATGGTATGGCCATGCAGTCTGGGAAGGGACACTTCACCTGAATATGCCGTTGCTTTCATCTATTTTCCTCCAGTCAATTGATATATATACCGTCATACCTCATGTTATGTCCGCTTCATGTTACGTTCTTTCAGGTTATGTCCCGCGGCGACCCGGAAGTACCGGAAAGGGTTACTTCCGGGTTTTGCTGCTTGCACATGTGCACACGTGCAAAATGACACGTGCATGCACAGAAGCGACGAGTTGCAATCTGCGTGTGTGCAGATGCACAGCTGCGGGTTGCGTTCCTTTCATGTTGTGAACGGGCCTCCAGAATGTGCGTGTGTGTGTGTGTGTTCAATTTCTTCTAGAGCACTTTCTAATTTGTGGTAAAGCACTTTTTATTTAGGCCATGCTCCATGATTACAATAACTTCTTTAAGAAGTGGGCTAAGTGTTGGCACTAATTAACAGATTGCCAGGCAGGGGGAATATGTGGTGCTAAAAGGTGCTGACTGAAAATTACCTAATTCTCAGACTTGGGAATACCATCCAAAGGACTTACATCTTCTTGTCACTTGGTTTCAATATTGCCTAACAACCAGTCCGTCACTGCATCCAGACACTGCTTTGCGGGCCTGCATGCTCTCATCTGTCTCAGGTGACCTGGAGAAATAGATCTGGGATTTATCTGCATATTGACACTGAATAGCTGCTCTCTATTTGCTCAGCTTTAAGGGGTGCTTGCCTGATGTCACACACCTTGCAGATTTTCCATGTTCAGCTTCCTTCACCCACATCCTCAGATAATCTAACTTTTTAGTGAAATTTAACATCTGTACCATTTCCCCAGGTATAGGCAGCCTTTCACACAGCTATTCTGTTCTATGGATTCCTGGAGAGAAACCATTTGTCAATTTCACCTCATTCCCCCCCTCCAACAAGCAGCTGGACTTGCTGCAGTAATGGTGGGGGGAAGTCTTCTCGGTTTCACTTTGCAAAAATGTGCCCTGCTTCTGTCTAATATATCTGCCCTTTGGGAGAGGAAAAAAAATCCCATCTTCTCCTGCACCTGGAGCAATGATGGTAGCCAGGGCTCAAGCAGGAAGGCAGCTGGAATTCCACAGTGACAGCAGGAGAACAGGAGAAGGGAGGATAAAGTTTTCTAAGAAGCCGCAGTAGCAGGCCTTGCAGTTAAGGGGTTGGGGTAGGGCTATTTGTCCAATGTAACAGTCGCTCTGTGAAGAAAGCACAAGGGCTGGAAATGGTACAGTTATCACCTATCAGAGCTGATAGTAGACTATTCAGAGTTAGCTGCTTTTTTAAGTTTCCTGATTCATAGGTCTTCATCATAAGGGTTGGCTGGCGAAAACTTACAGGCGGGTGAAATAAATGTTTCAATTCCCTAAACATGAGAGTTTCTTTCTTTTAACTCCTTCATGTGACTGATAGTCATCGGGTTCCACAAGGGAAAGTTGAAAGGGACTTTGAAGAGAGATTTCAAGAGAGAGTGAAAGCTTTGAGAGGCAAACGGGTGGGGTCCACGCAGTCCACCCAGTGAGAGCTGCTTGACATTGGAAGACTCCCAAGAGAGGTGGTAGACTCTACTTCCTTGGAGGTTTATAAGCAGAGATTGGATGACCATCTGTCATATATTATCTCGTTTAGATTCCTGCAATGCAGGGAGTTGAACTAAATGCCCCTCAGGGGTCCTTCCAACTCTACAATGCGATGATTCTGCGATTCCCCACTCCCTTTCCTGAGTGGTGAAAGAACAAGCAAACAAACCAGAGGAAGTGTAAACTATTTCCTTTCACGAAAGCCATAAAGCTGACTCAGGGCAATCGTTTTTCTTCTTAAAATTTGAGTTCAGCAGCAGCCTGGACAACAATACCCTCCATTTTAATGTCTTCCATATCCGGTTCACATCTCTGGTGTATTATGTACAAGGGTTTATTTTCTTCTAGGGATGGAGGTTTGCCTGTGAGATGCAACAACAGCAGAAGTGCTGGAAGCATCTCTGACAGCTGAGTTATGGGAGTGAGAGGATGATTGGAAACGGGAGCAAAACAGGGGAGGTTTGAGATGGTGGGCAACCGATTAATGTATCTTAATGCAGCCCAATCAAAATGGCAGGCAATTTCTGCCAGTCGCTGATGCTTCTGCACAAAAGCTAATAGATTCTCCGAAGCGCATTGAGAAAGGAGGAAGCGCTTTTCTCTCCTTTTGTTCCTTTAACAAGAGAGCCTTGGGAAGAATAGTCCCTCACTGAAAACAGATTCAGTGTTTCCAGACTTCAAAGAGCACAGGTTTCTTTAACATTAACAAGCTTCAGCTTTTGTATCTCACAGTGAAAGGACATTTTGCATCACTCAAAATCCTTTGGGGATGCGGCTGCATTTACTCAGCATGTTAATTGCAAAACAATGCAAAATTTAGATTTTTTTGTGGGTGTCTTCTGTCAAAAAAAAGAGCGCGGAGCAAAAAAGCAGGAGGGTGATTATTCATTCTGTGGGGAGCGAATGAGAATGTGTAAAGAACCAGGGACTTCCTTGGAATAATCTCAATCTTCCCCACCAAGAAGACCCTAATTAAAATTAGAAGAGACCAATGAAACAATCTGTATCTTTGTTCTTTTCCTGAGTGCACACTTTCTTGTTTCTGTCTTCATTACGGGCAGTGCTTTAGTTTCACATCAGCCCTCTTGTAAGGGGTACCACCTGCCTGCTTTTATGAAACTGTTGAGCAACTGAAAAATATTAGGTTCACTAGGTCAGCCTGGAGGCATAATAAAAATACTGAAAGTCATCCCCCCCTCATTTTTGGAAAAAGCTATCTGTAAATTAGAGCTGCACTAACTGTTCATCCATTACCTTGTTCAATGGGTGGGGAAATGGTGCTTTTGGGTGCTTTCAGTCACTATTCTCACTGCTGTGTCTGTGGGTTTGTTTGTTTGTTAAGGACTGCTTCCTAGGGTGATCCCATCCAAAACCGATTGCCCTCATTCTGATTTTTGTTTTTAACTTGTTTTTCACCTTTTTTTGTCTTTACTGATTGGTTTTATGTTCTAATTGTCGTAAGCCACTTTTGATATCTTTTTGTGGTACAGTGGTGTGTGTGTGTGTGTGTGTGTGTGTGTGTGTGTGTATGTGAATATATATAAAATCCTGAATATCCCCCCTCCAGTGTTGCCAGCAATAGCCCAGTTCATATGTTCAACCTTTCTGTGCACACTGCAGATTCAGCCAGAGTTTGCGCACTTCTTCCAAAATAGCAGATTTTTACCCCATAGCGGTCTCTTGCTGCAAGAGCATTTTGGTCCAGCTCCAGGTGACTTCATCTCAGTAGGTAACCCATTTGGTACCTGATAAAGCCAACAGGTGCAATGTTATGCAGTCAACTCTAATACTAATAGTAAGGTTGTGTACAATGGAGACTTTCTATGTAGTCCGCACACAAAATAGATCTATTGCATATTTTTTTGCCCCTGAAACGTGCTTAAGAGACTGGTTTCATTACAGAAATTAAAATGTGTTGTAGATTGATTACTTCAGTGTGTCCATTTGAAAATAGATGTAGGTGGTCTCAGCTACTAGCATCACAATCTTCTCTTCCTTCTTTGTGTACGTCTGGGCATGAACAGAGAGGAGAAAACATGTATCGCCTAATCAAGGGGAGGGTTGTCAAATGCATATCTTGCAACTGCACCTACCCTTCTTGGTAGCAGGCGCTGGAAACTAGATTGAAAGCAGCAGGCTGTGGAAGAGCGTGAATTATTCCAGATTGGGGGGGAACGACTGTATTTTTGTGTTATAAATTGATTAGTGTGTTTGCAGCCTAAAGTACAGCAGTTGTTGTTGTATCTGAAATATGTCCTTATTTTATTTTATTTTATTTATTTATTTCATCAGAATATTGATAAGTGCCATCTTCTTTTTCTTTTTTTAACATTTTTCATTAAAGATTTCTTGGTTTACAAAAGTATGTGCTTTTTTTCAAGTTACATTTTCTACAGATCAGTTTCATTTGTTGAGACATTAGTCATTAGTGTTACATTAGGAAGAAAAGGGGGGAAAGAGGTGGAGGGGGCTGTGGTGAGTGGGGGTAGGGTGGGGTGGCAATGCTTCTGTTCTACTTAATGTATGTGTGGGGTTTTGTGTGTCAGCGTCGCTTGTGCGGGTTCTCTTTACTATTCTCTTGTATTCCTTTGGAGACAGGTTGGGGTTGGCCTAGGGCAGCCTTTCTCAGGAATGATGGGAGTTGTAGTCCAACAACATCTGGGAACCCACAAGTTGAGAACCGCTGGCCTAGGGTATGGTTGGTTGTTTGTGATTAGCTGTGGTGAACTTTGTTTTCATGTGTGAGTGGGTTGTTTTTTTTTATCAAGTTAGCCAGATTGATTCGTATGCTGTTAGTGGATTCTTGTCGTTGTCTTGTTGGGCTGTGTATGTGATAAAGGGGAGCCATACTGGGGTGAAGGCGTCTTCTTTTATTTGTCCCCGTGTCAGTTACAGTTTATTGGTTAGTTTTTCTAATAAGGCTGTTTTCCATACTATTTGATACCATTAGTCCATGCTTACTCCTGAAAGGTCTCTCCAGTGTTTGGCTAAGATGTTTCTGGCTGCTGAGAGTAGGTGGGTTATAAGCTCTTGAATGGGCATTATTATCTTGGAAAGTGCCATCTCCTTTCTTGATAAACTTCCTTTTCTTCTACAGCTAAATGATACTCTTTGTCTGCTTTAAAAAAACCTACAGCAGCATACTTGTTTATGACCACAGTATAACCTCTTCACAGTTGTACAATTTTCTGTCGTCCACTGACATGTGGTAAGCAGACCGTGTGCTTGTCATGTGTTGGTCTGGGTTTCATGGCAAGTTTTATTATCATTATTAATAATAATGTGTATGCTGCCTTTCATCCGATGATCTCAGGATGGTTCACAACAGAAAAATACAAAATTACAGCACAAAATATACAATAACATAAGCACAAACCAATAACTCCCCTCCCCCCCCCTTAAAAGCCATAGAATGTTAATCACCCAAAGGTCTAGCTAATGAGAAAAATTTTCACCTGGTTCCTAAATACATGTAATGAAGGCACTAGGCAAGCCTCCCTGGGGAGAGCATTTCACAAATGGGGAGCCAACGCAGAAAAGGCCCATTCTCATATGGACACCCCCCCAGACCTCTCATAGAAGAGGCCCACGAAGAATAGCCTCAGATGATTATTGCAGCATTCTGGTTGGTTCATATGGCGAGAGATAGTCCTTGAGGTATTGCAGTCCTGAGCTACTTAAGGCTTTATAGGTCCAAACATAGCACTTTGCATTGGGCCCAGAAACTAATGGCAGCCAGTGCAGTCAGGCCAGAATTGGTGTAATGTGCTCAAACCGTCTTGCCCTGGTGAGCAACTTGGCCACCAAATTCTACACAAGCTCAAGTTTCCAAACCATCTTCAGAGGCAGTCCTATGTATAATAGGTTGTGGTAATCTAACCTAGAGGTTACCAGAGAATAGAGAACACTAGTTAGGTTACCGCTGTCCAGATAGGGATGCAGCTGGGCCACCAACCAAGGCTGATGGAAGGCACTCTGTACCTCAAGAGACAGCAAAGTATCCACAAGTACCTGTAAGCTATGTACCTGCGCCTTCAGAGGGAGTGCTTTGCAAACAAGTCACAGTGAGCTACTGTTGGTTCTACCACCTCCTCTGGACCAGACAATGGAGGCAGCATAGTGTACCTTCTATGCTGCCTTCACTGTCACCAGGTAGTCTCAGTCATGAGTCTCCACCAGTGTTTGTTTTATTGCTGAGTTCATCTGCAGCATAATGTAGAACGTTAAAAACTAGGGCCAGAGTTAAAATCAGAGTGCCATACTTATGATGCAAACCTGCTCAGCATGTCTGTACCACTGCTCACAGCAACCTCTGCTTAACACCTCTAGAAGAAAAGAGTTGGTCATATTCCAGGGATAGATACATCTCTCTCTTTTTGCCTGTAATTCCAATGGATTGATTATAACTGAAGCCCTTTATCATTATGATGTGTTTACTTCTACTTTGCGCTTTCCTAATGCAGCCTGGATGTGATCAGTCTCATTTAATGTTTTGTCCAAATACCTGCTCAGTCCAGCAGCTTCCGATGCCTGCGGCATGGTTGAATTACTGCACATTAAAGCATTAATTTAGAAGTGGAGATAGCCTCTGTGGGTGTTTCTTATCATAAGAACACCACTGTTTTGAAGGTACATACATCTTCATGCAGTGGGCAGTTTAAAGTAAATTGGGAGAACTTAATAATTGAGTTGAACAACACAAAGCAATGAATCTCTGAGCATTTTGTAATGTGGCAGGGGAAAGGTTCTCAGATGCTTCTGTAACAAAATATTAAGAGCCCTGCTGGATCAGTCCAAAGTACCAGCATCCTGTTCTCACAATGGCCAACCAAATGCCAACGAAAAGTCCACAACCAGGATATGGGTATAACAGTTCTCTCCACTTGTGATTCCCAGCCACTTACCTTATTTTTTGCTCTATAGGATGCACATTTTCCCCTCCAAAAATTAAGGGGAAATGTGTGTGCGTCCTATGGAGTGAATGCAGGCTCCTTGGCTTCAGCGATAGCAACGCAAAGCGTCCAAAGCACAGAGGGAGTGCTCCCTCTGCGCACCGACCCTCTCACTCTCCAGGCTTCAGGGATAGCTGCGCTCCAGAGGCTTCAGGTTCCTTTCGCTGAAGCCAGGAGAGTCTTGCTCTCTCGGCTTCAGCAAAAGGAACCCGAAGCCTGTAGAGCACAGCGGGGACCCGCGCTGCGCTCTGAAGGCTTCAGGGATAGCCGCCGGGTTCCTTTTGCTGAAGGCTTCAGGGATAGGAAGCCTCCGGAGTGCAGCGGGAGGTCCCACTGCACTCTGGAGACTCTCCCCGCTTCAGCAGAGAGGGAGAGCTGCGCAGCACCCCTTCAGCCAAGCGGGAGGAGAAATGGAAGGGGCTCCATTTCTCCTGCCGCTTTGCTGAAGGGGTGCTGAGCAGAGAGGGAGAGATTTTTTTTTCTCTTGTTCTCCCCCTCTAAAACAAGGTGTGTCCTATGGTTGGGTGCATCCTATAGAGCGAAAAATATGGTATATTCAGAGACATACTTCCTCCAGAGACAAAGCATAGCTATTGTGGCTAGTTGCTGCTGATAGCTTTATCCTTCATGAAATGGTCTAATCTTCTTTTAAACCCATCCAAGCTGGTGCCCATCACTACATCCTGTGGGAACAAATTCCATTGTTTTACTATACACTGTGGAGAAATATTTTGCCTTTTCTGAACCTTCCACAGGATGACACTCAGGTATATTATTATGAGATACATAACATACACCTCTATCATGTTCTCCATTATTCACCATTTCCCAAACTAAGGAAGGCCCCAGTGTTTCTTCATAGGGAGCTGCCTCATAGGGGAGAATTGAGGGATGCCAGTTGGACCAACACACAAAATGGGAGCATGAAAATTCCCTTTGATAGGGAAATCAGACATTAAGAAGGAAATAATGGAAATTATTGGGGTGCAGGGGCCAATTGGTGGAAGGTCACAGGAGGCACTACAAGGTGTTTTAGTAACCTTTTTTTAAAAAAAAATACCATTCACTTTGTAAGTCTGCTTTATAATGTGCACGAATGGTGTTTCTTTTCTCTTCCTCCCCACCTAAAAAAAGAAGAAGGAAAAAAAGATTACTTGTGAACACTGCTGTAATGAGTTGGGCCTTAGGAAACCCAGCTTCAAATCCCTACATGCTTTTGAAAGCAATGCATTTCAATTTAAAGGAGTGGCTTTTTAGATTTAATTAATAAATCTAATTTATTTAATTAATAAATTAATTAATAAATTAAGTGTTCAGATTATTGGGTAAAAGGTAGTGTGGTGGAGTCTCCTTCTTTGGAGGTCTTTAAGCAGAGGCTTGACAACCATATGTCAGGAGTGCTCTGATGGTGTTTCCTGCTTGGCAGGGGGTTAGACTCGATGGCCCTTGTGGTCTCTTCCAACTCTATGATTCTATGATTCTATGAATAATTGGTCTCTGTGGCTATCTCATGTTTTTCCATCCACAGCTGTTCATTTTTCCAAAGGCTCTTCGCTACCAAATGCAGCTTAGGAGTCATTTATTTATTTATTTATTTATTTATTTTGTAACAGCTGCTGCTACATTTCTTTCAGGGCTGCAGCCTTAAAAGATTTCAAACTGAACATACACCTGTGGAACTTGACCAAGATTTCTTAATCTTGACATATTTCCTCGGCTTCATCAGACTCATGAAATCCCACACTAGTACATTCTTAGGCTATAGCTACCACCACATTCTATGGTAGCATTTCATTGATTTTCATACAAGTACTCCAGAGTAGGGGTGAAGCAGCCATTTGTTTGCTTTTGATATTAGGAGACATATTCACGTTTCTCTGAATTTTGCAATACAGGGTTTTTCCCCCAGCCAAACAATGCACCCAAAAATGTGTATGTTAGCGTAAAGTGCATGCTAAAATACGTTCTGTTATGGGTAACTTGCCTGCACAAATGCATATACTAGGCAACACTGCATACAAAAATGTGTCTATTGGAAGAGATTGCATGAAAGTGCATTCAAATATTCATGTAGACTTTAGAAAAAGAATTGTAGATGTATGTGGAAATGGGATGTACTGAAAACAGGATTGGAAAAATGAGAAACCAAGGTAGACTTATTCGCCTAACCCTACCCTAGGTTAGAGGGATGCGGGTGGCGCTGTGGGTTAAACCACAGAGCCTAGGACTTGCTTATCAGAAGGTCGGCGGTTCGAATCCCTGCGACGGGGGAGCTCCCGTTGCTCGGCCCCTGCTCCTGCCAACCTAGCAGTTCGAAAGCACGTCAAAGTGCAAGTAGATAAATAGGGACCACTCCGGCGGGAAGGTAAATGGCGTTTCCGTGCGCTGCTCTGGTTCGCCAGAAGCGGCTTAGTTATGCTGGCCACATGACCCGGAAGCTGTCTGCGGACAAACGCCGGCTCCCTCGGCCTATAGAGCAAGATGAGCACGCAACCCCAGAGTTGGTCACAACTGGACCTAATGGTCAGGGGTCCCTTTACCTTTACCTTTACCCCAGGTTAAGTAAATGGTATGTTTAAAAGGTGCTATTCCTAGAAATGCCTGTTGATTGTGAACTATAAACTGGAAGTATCCAAAGCAGTGTTCAGATTATTGAGTGAAAGGTACAGAGTTCCTTGATGAACTCTACCTCCTGAGTCCCCTTAGTTTTTAGCCAAATCATAGCCTATCTACCAATATTCTATAAATGCGTCACCACAGAGGTCTGACCCCTTATAATTCAGATATTTATCTGCAGGGTCTCAAAGCATCAAGAGTACTTCACTGCTTTCAGAGAAGCAACATCTTTTCCTCACTCCCATGGTTGAGCAAAGGTATAAGATTAATGCTTCTATTCATCCTAACATCCTTTATGAAGCTCCTTGGTGACCTGCTAAAAATTGTGGGGAGGAGCATTGCAATCAGGATAGACCATAAAAGCTTCATTCAGCACCCAAACCGAAGTCAGGAAAACCCTCCTGTTTTAGAAATAATCCATTTTAGCCACACTGATGCTTTTGTGAACCAATGGTTACATCCATGCTTTGGGGAGACAATTACCAATCTGTGAAATAACATCTTGTGACTGGCTTTTGGCAGACTATGAAGGGGAACTCTGTGGAAAAATCGACAGAGGGTCATTTTTTCATTAACCTTTCGTATGTCTCCCTTAATATCTGAAAATATAGGAAGTAACTCAGTACTCCTTCAGCCATCTAAAATTATACTGAATCTAATTGGGTTTCTAGGTACTTTGGAAGATTAGGAGCTGAAACTGAATTGGCAGTAGATGGCAAACTGCCAGAACAAAGTCAAACGTGCCATTCTCAAAGCTTTGAAAACATTTTAAAAGGAAAGTGAGGGAGAGGGGTACAAAAGGCCCCTGTGGAACTGCTTGGAATTGTAGTTCCAAGCCTTAGCTGGTGAAGACTAGAACTAACCAGTAGTGAAATGTGGGCGACTGATTTCTTTCAGATGAATGCATATTGGGGGGGGGGGTGCTCCCACCCTGGATGAATAATAATTTCCAGCTTTCATTTCTTTAAAGAAAAAGTTTCTAGCATATGTTGAATGTGAGAGAAGAGTCAAAATGTACAGGTACTGTTCTTCTCATTTGTGTGTGTGAAGGAATATAGCCTGTTCCATCCTTTTCAGTGCTTTACCCACTCCGACAAAAAACTTCACATGGATGCCCATGTACAGATGTAGGCAGGGTTCCTTGCCCCCCATACCATTTTAATATAATGAGACCTTAAAGAGAGTGGACTAATAAAATGGAAAGTATAATATTTTAATCAATTGTTTTTATACCTGGTGTTAGCCGCCCTGAGCCTGGTCTTGACTGGGGAGGGCGGGGTATAAATAAAAATTATTATTATTATTATTATTATTATTATTATTATTATTATTACTACAACAATATTTATTACGGTCCAGAGACCCAACAAAACATTACAAATCAATACACAGTTCATACAGCCTACCTCCAGGTAAATTAATCATTTTGTTTAGAATATAGGGCTCATTTGTTCTTGCAACCACCGATAGAAACTTTGCCACTGCCAACGTTCTAGCTTTTGTCCAGTCTTCCAGTAGGAACCTGACATAGTGAGCCTCTGATTTTCCCGGGAAAGGCACCAGCAGAGGTAGTATCAGTTCATTATTATTATTATCATCATCATCATCATTGTGATAAGCACTGAAAGTGTATGCATTTGCAGATACAGGCCTTTTGGAAGGAAAGGGGAGACAGACTAGAACATCAACTGGCTATGGTATTCTGGTTCATTGCTTCTTTCATACAGTGTTGAGTTTCTATGCAGCTCTGTGCATCTGTTGCTGGACTTAGTTTTAAGATCACACTTTTGAATGGTTTCTCTATCTGCGGAAGCCATGCTTGGTATGCTGCTGTGACAATGTTTCCATAAAAAGATTAGGCACCTGTTCCCTCCGATATGTATTCCCAAGTGTGTTTTGAGCAAGCAGCTTATGCCATTCAATGCTGTCTTGGTTTCGCCAACCTTTCTGGAATGTTCCTGAGGAGAAGAGAGTTCCGTATATTTCCAGGGAGACCTTTTTCTCCCTGTGGCCATTGCAGGCCTTCAGGTAACCACTTCACCAAAACCCACCGATACCACCTTCCCAACTGCACCTACATGGTGTAAGGAGTATCCAGTTTTTTAAAAGAGAGAGAGAAAAAATTGTAGTGAAGGATCATACAGTTAAGATGTTCTAGGGTATGGACCAATTTTGCTATGCAGTCCTCTTGTAAAACCATCTGTTGAATGGCAGTATATAAATATAGCAAACGAATAATGTGTAAGAAACTCCAGACAAATAAACACACTAGTCCGTAACAGTAGGAAAACCAAAAGGCCCCCTGTCACCATAGCAACTTCATGACATACCATGCTATACACTTTGACAGGCAACAGCCTACTTCATTAGATGAGCAGCTGGACTGAGATTTGTGGTAGATGCATAGAAGTAAAATGTCAGGGTTGTTGGCATCTGTCTGTCTTGGGCAAGCTTGCCCCCATGATTTAGCAAGTGTATGAGTGAGGACAGCAGGCACATAATTTTGAGGGGTCCTGGGCCCCTCCTTGAAAAGTAGTGTCTCGCATTTTTCTCAATGTGGTGCACTTGAAGGCACATTAAAAGAGATGTTGGGCATCTTTTAAAAATCAACAGTAGCAGCATACGTCTAAATTGGCAATAGTTTATGCCCCATATGAGAAAAGTAATATATCAACATTTCCATGTTTCACAAAGTGTCAATTGGTGTGGGTGGAATTATTTAAAATTCATATTGGACAAATACGATCCCTATCCCTTTTGCACGCTAATGTGCTGTTCTAAGTCATGCATCGTGACATCTTCAAAGAGGCCAGTCATAATTATGATGGATTAGACTGCAGAATTGGTCCTAGATGTAATCATTGTTTCGCAGATGCTACTGATGTGCCATGAATTTCTAATAGACTATGGCTGGTCGTGTGTGTGTGTAAGTAAAGCTGATAAGTATATTGGCTGGAGTTCAGTAACTGAAGGGGGCAGGAAATACAAATTATTATACTTGGGGAAAGCCTCTGCTTTGGAAGAGGTACAATTTACTTCACACAAAAGGGGAAGGGATTTGTCCAGCTATTTGCAGATTGCTAATTCCCCATTTTGGAAAGAAAATAAATATATTGAGCAGTGACACAACTACTCAATATATTGGTAGTGACACAACTCCAACAGAAATCCCTAGATGACCTTCAAGTTGGCTGTGATTTCTTCCTTGCTAAAGGACATATTATCCATGTCCCAAACTCAGTTGAATAAGCCAATTGACTTTCGCATTGGCTAATTTCTCTCTCAGTTGTTCTACCATGAATGGTGGGCAGATGCTGATATAGAACTGGCACAATCCTTCCCCTTCTCAATTCCTGAATTTTATTATTTACTTGTGTGTGTGCACATGCACACATGTGTTGAAACACACACACACACATATGCATGCTCTATAAGTAGTTTATAGACAACAAAGACATGAGACAACTTAAATACTACAAAAATACAGTTGCATTAATAAAAATATGAAACTATTAATAAATATGAACCAAAATCAATTTTACATCCTTCTGACATGCCTTCCTTCTCGGCTGCTTGGTTTCTACTCACCCACCCAGGGCCCAAACAAACCCATAGTTCACCCACAAAAATCTCACAAAAGGTGCCTGGAAACTGTTAACATCACCCCTAGTCTCTAACGCTAGCCATGGTGTTTGGGGTGGATGGGACTTCCTACAGCTGTGTCCTATTCAGCAGTCAGCTACACTTTCCATACCTGGGTCCTGCAGGTCCAGTGAGTTTCCCAGGGGATCCCAAGGATGCGAAAATAACATCCCTCCATTCACTGTTCTTTCTCTGGCCTCTGCCCACTTCTCTTCCTCCAGCTGCTTTCCTGTCCCATGAAGGACAGTAAAGCGGGGATCTATTTAGGATTATTTTGGATCACCATGCTTACCATACCATACAGATGTGCACTGTATGATTGCAATTCAGAATTTTGAACTTGTGTGGGAATTGTTGGAATGAAAGCTTGCACTTGCAGAGGGACATACTTTGATATTTACAGTTCCACCTCCACCTATGGTTTGTCTTTATGGCCCAATATTAGATAAGGGCACAAATGAAAAAAAACTAATGGGATTTTTTTGGGGTGTGGAATGCCTCACCCCAGCTCACTTATTAAAAGCAGAGGTCTTATACAGAGGACTTTCTAAGACGTTTTGGTTTTTTCTTCACATGTGGTCATTCTAGATAACTGCAAAAATTTGAATTTCTGTTTTCTTTTACTTTTTACATTACAAGGCAGAAATAACCATGGAAAGTGGAGCACAGCATTCAAACATCACACAGAAAAGGGAGCAAGCAATCTTGTTCTACTGCTGCAGTCTGTGTAATAGGTGACATTTTCAAAGAGTAGCTTTGCTGCAGCAATCATTGCATGCAAATATCCTGTTTTAATAATTCAAGCAGGTGTTAATTAATCATGTTGAAGCGTTCACATCCCATTTCACTAGCAGCAGTGTTTTTAATGACAAACTTCACATGATTTGAAACTCGGCTTGTCCCAAGATGGAGCTCACAGACCTCCAAATAGAAGAAGAGCTCTGCAGGATCAGGCCAAAGGTCCACTCGTCCAGCATCCTGTTCTCACAGTGGCCAGTCCAATGCCTATGGGAAGCCCACACACAGGACCTGAGTGTAGCAGTGCTCCACCTCAACATCAACTGTGATTCCCAGTCACTTGTATTCAGAGACATACTTGGGACTTTGAATTCTCTGTGGGTGCTCTTGTAAGCTTTGATGTTGGAACCTCAGAATGCTCAAAGCTGTTTAGTGCTGTCTTCTCCCCTGATGAAAGAGTGAACATCTGTCCAGCTGTGTTCACTGCTTTTGAGAGTGTATATTTTTTTAAAAAAAAAACCATCATCTGTTCAGTCTCCGAGCTGCTGAGTTCCATTATAGCATTGATTGTAATATATCTCTTTTGGAAAGAGAGCTTGCGATTCTTAGACTGCTACTAGAGTCTTCCCATACATGTTGCTATTCTCCAAAAAAGATGCAGCGCTGTATATTTTTTGACATAATATACTGTATTTTTCGCTCCATATGACACACCCTTTTCTTCCTAAAAAGTAATGGGAAATGTCTGTGCGTCTTATGGAGCAAATGTGTGGGCCCTGGATTTTTGCATTGGGTCACCCCAAATTCACCATCAGATCACATAGCATGTCCATGGCTATAGCCTGCACCAAAAAAATCACGCATCCACTGTTTCGGTGGACCTCAATGGCGCAAAAACTTGGTTACAAAGCATGGATCCACATGGATCCTCAGGATTTTTGCATTGGGACACCCCAAATTCACCATCAGATCACACAGCCTGCACCACAAAAATCATGCATCCACTGTTTCGTTCAGAATATTATTTTTCTTGTTTTCCTCCTCTAAAAACGCGTCTTATGGCTCGAAAAATACAGTATATCCCAGCACTTTTAGACACTGTCACAATTTCTATGAGGCTTTTGATCTAGGAAGGGGAAGTGCATTAGATGAAGTGCATAATTGCCATGTGGGGTTGTGTAGCGTGCATCAAATAAACATGGATTTCCCCCCTCCCCCATTCTCTCTTTCAGATACAATAGGAGGGCAGCCTTGTGGATGGCCCCAGAGTAGGCCAGATGGAACAGGATAGAACCAGCCATGTTGAAGGCAGTAGTTTGAGCCCATTTCTAATACCACATCCTTCTCATGTTTGCCAGGGAGAGCCTTTGTCAGTGAAGCTACAGAATGGGAGCCCACCAGCAGAGAAGGGCCAGGTTGAAGTCAATGGCGACCACACGTGGCTGCATTTCAAGGCCAACTATGGAATGAAGCACACTGTCAGAGGAAATGCAAATAACAGAATAAGCCCAGACCTTCTGCAAGAAAAGAGAGAGTGTGCCAGGTATATGCAAAATGGTGGGATAAAACGCACTTTCAGCGAGCCTTCTCTGTACGGGCTTCACCAGAACAAAAAGCTTAGACAAGATGAAGAAGCAAAAGGAGGGAAAGAAACCTCTTTGGATGGCAGTGATCAACCAAGTGTTCCCAATTCATACAGCGAGGAAGACTTGGTGGGTTTTAGAATGGAAGAAGATGCAGCTTCAGTTCTCATACAGTCCTCCAAAAACAACCGTGGTGCTTCAGAAACTCCTCCTGCTCCCCAGGTTCAGAATGAACAGGAGAGTGAAAACATGAATTGCCACAACAGGGACATTGCTTTGCTCTACAAGAGCAAGGCAGTGTCAATGTCTAATGGTGCTATAGTTTCTGCCTCTTCTATGGAAAACATGCACGATGAACTCCTTGAGAAAACGCTCTCTCAGTATAATCCAGATCATGTGTCCATTGCAATGCAGAAAACCACATCTCTTACAAATGCCATAAACACACAGGCTACTAATGAATCGACTTGTGGCACACCACATTCATCCCATACCTCAGGGCAGATCAACTCCCCACAAACCTCAAACTCTGAGCTGCCTCAGGTGCTAGATTCTGTGGCCACTGAAGTCCACAGCACAGAAGACGGCAGTAAGATATCCACATTGCCAGCCTGCTACACTTTTCAGAAACCAGAACTGCAATTGGAGCAGCAAAAATCTGAAAATGCATGCCAGTCCCCTACAGAGAATACTGATGTTCCAGGAAACATGGGGCAGGTTCCCAGTCAAGATTTCTCACTACCCAGTCAAGATTTCTCACTAAATCCCAACAGCAATATGAAAGCTCATAACAATAGCTCAGAGAGACCAGCAGAGCCAGCAGAGGAAAACGGTGCTTTGTTCCAACAAGACCCCATGTTCAAGAAGAGTTATTTCAGCCCACCTCCTGTTGCAGCTTCTTCTCCTCTTCCAGAAATAAACAGCATTCTTTCCATGAGTGTTTCAGAAGTGCATAACCATTATGAGACCCAAAGTCAAGAGACTCATTTGAAGAAAGAGAAGAATGGAGAGCAGCAGCAGCAGCAGCAGGGGGAGCTTGCAGCACAAATTCCTGGCCTTTGCCAGCAAGCACTTAGTTCTGAACAGGGTCTTCAACAAGAGGTTCAGGTTTCACAACAGACTGGCAATGAAACAAGAGATCTGATGCTTTCTGCAATGGCATCAGGCATCAGGCAACAATATCCTGATGAACTGCAGTCAAAACTGGAGCCGCAGGTTCAAGACACAGAAATAGTAGGGAGCAGTAAAGAGTTGCAACAACATTATCAACATTTCCTGGGCCAAATTAACCAGGAGACTGTAACTAGCAATGAAAAAGACTTGGTGAAAAATCAGATGCATCAGTCACACCCTCACTTGCAGACATCTTGGACAGGAATATCTTCCCCTCACTTTCGCCCCAGTGAGTCTCCCCAAAAATCAAATGAGGTGCTCTTAAGGACAATGCTTCAGCTTCAGTCAAATTCAGCTGATCAGACCCATCCAAAACAATATCCCGGGAGCCCCAATGCATCAAAGGAGGCTACAGGGCAAACTTGCTTCCAGAACATCACACAATGTGAGCAGATACCAGCACTGTACAAGGGTGAGGCAACACAGCTGCCACCTCATCTTACAGGTGAGAAGCAAATGCAATTCCAAAAGCACTCACCACAGCCTACAAAGATGGATACTATGCTCAAATCCCACGAACAGCAGCAAAATGCAAAGCACTTCCACTTTCAGCCACAAGCTGAGCACCACACTGAACAGTCCCTGGAATCGCAGATAAAGCCACAGCACTTAAATCTTCCACCATTGGAAAATGAACAGTTCCTCCGTTCACATATATTGCAACAGATGCTCCAGACCCAGCCAACACAGTTGCCACACAGTCCACAGCTAACCATGGGCTCCCAGCAGCAATCAATGCACATGAAGAGTAGAGAACTTCCTCAGACCTTTCCTCATTCCCAAAGCAGACAAGAGCAGCAGCTAGAAGGGGCATCTTTCAGTCATCTTAAATTGGAAGAAAGTTTTGAAACTGCAAACAATTACTTCAAATCAACTGACTTCCCAATGCAAAACTCCCAGGTCAGGCCAGGTCCTGTGTCCGATATGAACAGTAAAGATTCCCTTTACAATCATGCTTTCAAAGCAAATACTGTTATGAAGCATTCCTACTTGAACAACATGCACTTAGTCTCTGAGAAAAAAGAAAACCCTATGAACACTGAGCTCTTTGCAGAAAATGCAACTCATGACTTACAGCATATGCAATATTACACACATAGTATGGCCCCCAAACAAGATGTGCCCCATTGCTTTCAGGAAGAAGCTTCCCAGTCTCCACCAACTTCAGCTGGACCCTTCCAGCAAACACAGGGGTATTCTAATTTGACCAGCAACATGTGTAGCCCACAACCTGCCCAGATTCAGCAAAGGTACGTACCCTACAGTCAGCAATCAGCGTCCCATGATCAGAGAGGCTGCCATCTTCCAACTCAACCTCAAAGGGATTTTCAGAAGCATGCTGCTCTCAGGTGTCACATCTTAAACAGGCAAGAACAACAAAACAAATCTGACACCTGTCACGGTGTGGGACACAAGCCTATTAAAGCTGAAGCTGGCTCCAAGTTGAATGTCTGCACCCCTCCATCAGCTGGGCAGCTGGAGAACAAAGCGTGGAAAAAAACAATTAAACAAGAGATTCAGCACTTTGGTTGTGAGAACATGCAACAAAAGAGTATAATCGAAACCATGGAGCAGCAGCTGAAACAGTTTCAGGTCAGAACGCCCTTTGATCACAAGTCCCTTACTATCAAATCACCGAAACATGTGAAAGTTGAAACTGTGGGACCCATCACTATTCTATCAAGGAATTCCACCGCTGCAGATTTCAACAGCCACACAGCCTCTTTAGATCAACAGCCCATTCATTCCAGTGAAAAAACACCAACCAAAAGAACGGCTGCTGGAACAGCTCTCAATCATTTTTTAGAGTCACCTTCCAAGTTATTAGATACCCCTGTGAAAAACCTACTGGACACACCTGTCAAAACTCAGTACGATTTCCCATCATGTAGCTGCGTTGGTGAGTTGAGTTTGATGTTTCAGAGTTTGTTTTTAAATGAATATGATAATACCATTCTGCTATAATTTTCCAAGCCCAACCAGCTCCCTTCCTCAAGTCACCCTCCTCCCCTTTCTACTATAGGGAAGACTTCCCTTGTCTTCTCAAATAAATGTCCCAAACTGCATTTCTCAGTTCGCAGGTTGGAATTTCTTATCCATAAAATTATAAGTATCTCAGGCTCTTGCAGTTCCAGCCACACTGTCCTTCAGTTTCCTTCATTGAAAATACTATGAGTTGAATGATGCTATACAACATGTGGTTGGCTATGGAATCATCGTGACTCCATGATCCACTCTCCACTTTTCTTTGGGAGTGGTTTATGGTGTCAAATTTCCCACAATCAAATATGGGCATAAAAAGATGGCTGGTTTGTTACATTCTGAGCACATTATATGGATGTGATTGGACAAGGTGAAGGCACATGTAGAGTTGAGACTCTTGCAGGTATGATTTCTCTTCTGCAGGTATTGCCTGAGCAAGATGATTTCCTAGGCGAACAGAATGGAAAACTGTCTCTTTGAAATAACCCGTGCAAGTAAAATGAGGAAATTGCATCTAGTTTTGTCATGGTGAATTAGGACACTGGAAAAGTGTTGTTGCAGAATGACTTAAGACCAAACTGCACATAATAGAAGATAAGGTCTTCATAAAAGACCTTTGGCCTAGCGCCACAAAGGGATAGAGGTGTGATTTAATGTATTAAATAAGTGCATGGTCTGAGGGTTCTGAATCCTCCATTTGTGGTCCTTCCCTCTACAGCCGCTGCCCTTTTCTCAAGGTGGGCTCTCTCTGTACTGGCATCTGGCTATGGGGTACAGAAGAGCAGCAGTACATTTAGCACCCTCTTCTACTGTACGCCCCTTTGGTATATCCCCATGCCCCATTTTATTTGAAACATTTCAAGATGCATGCAATTTGGGCCTGAACAGTCGTCCTCCCGTGTATGCACCACACTAAGAATAATGGACACTGATGCATAAGAATCTTTCAATGCATAGTACAAAACTTTGTTCTGCCTTTATAGAACCGGTCACACTGAGACTTTTGTATTTTCAACACATGGTTTTAAAGGAATTTATCTGAACCCCAATTTACCTTTTTTAAAAAATTAATAACTGAGCCTTGGGGTGCATATATAGATAGCAGGAACTGCTGCAAAGCTAAAAGGCTAATACTATCAATGAAAATCTAGACTCATTTCCAACCTTTATTTATGGTCGAACCAGATGTAATAAAGCAGGAATGGGGAACTTGTGGCTCTCCAGATGTTCTTCTTGGACTTGAGCTCCCATTAGCCCAAGGCGGTGTGGCCAGTGGTCAGGGAAAATGGGAGTTGTAGTTCAGCAACATATGGAGGGTCATAGGTTTCTTGCCTCTGTAATAAAGGGATTTTACCTTCCAATATTTCTGCACCATAAAAACCAATAAGCAGAGGTGCTGACATACCAAAAGTCGAGAATATGCCCTATCTGATTTTCTTCCATTAGCCATTCTACAGCAATAACTTTCATTGATTCCTGATGGTAACGGGAACAGAGAAAATCCTAATTGACCCCTATTACAGTAACTGTATTAACCATGCCTTATATATACATAAAAAATCGTTCATCTGGCATTATGCATTAGAACTGCCCCAAATATTGCTCACTCTCTTGTTTGGTACAATAATTCCCTATTTGCATTTTTAATTATTTTTTTTTAAAAAAAAAAAACAATTCCCAAATGAAAATAGTAATGCTTTCCCTAGCCCTTCTATCAGTCCATGAATGATTTGGTGCACAGATGACCTACCAAGAGTCTTTGGGGTTGGTTTTACTCATATGTATAGTGCAAACAGGTCTTGTTACAGATTTCATTTAGTAAAATATGTATATAAGGTGAAACTATGCTTTAGTATGTAATATCTTTTAAAGACATTGTCAAAAGCATACTGCGTTAACCTTTTGTTTGTTTGTTTCTGTCTTCTTTTAAACAGAACAGATTATCGAAAAAGACGAAGGCCCTTTCTACACCCATCTAGGTGCCGGCCCTAATGTGGCTGCTATTAGAGAAATAATGGAAGAACGGTAATGAATTTGCTATGGCACACGGCAGATTAAAAATTATCCATTGTGCATGTCAGGATTTACACACACACACACACACACAGACAGACAGACAGACAGACACACACACACACACACACACCCTTGGTCTTTGCACACAAAGAAGACCACAACTGCAGACTCCCAAGTAATTATTTCGTAGGCTGGCTATTCCTGCTTTGCCAACACAGGGCACTGTGCTGCTCACTGGAGGACGACAACATTTGACAGGTCGGCTGGCTTGCTGTCCTGATCTGCCCACTCTGAGGCAGATGCCAGCAACAGGGCCAGCCTGCCAAATTAGCGAATTGGCATTGACTGTAAAAGCAAGAAAAGACCTAGAATTCCCAGTCGGGCCACCACACATGCCAAGGTACATAGGGGAGATGGCAAAAGGCATATGCAGCTCAAGGAAAGAAAACCTCAAGCAGGCTACTCCACCAAAACCAAACAAAAACCACAACACAATTAAGAGTTCATCTTCCTTCTGTTTATTTACACTAAGGAATCTAGTACCATCCATTGAATTCCATAAAGCAGGGATCCCCAGCCTGCAGCCCTCCAGATGTTTTGGCCTACAACTCCCATGATCCCTAGCTAACAGGACCAGTGGTCAGGGATGATGGGAATTGTAGTCCAAAGCATCTGGAGGGCTGAAGCTTGGAGATGCCTGCTAAAAAGGAATAAATGATCAGTTTTGGCTTGAAAACAGCATAGAAAGTACAGTACCTTTTTTTTTACAGCACATTAATCTGATATGCTGGGGTGAAGTTTCCCCCCCTATTCTGTGTTGTTAGAATCAAGTGGCAGCCAAACAAAAGCTATATGCAGATGAGATTTCATTGTATGTAAGGCACATATAATTGAAATTAGCTAATTTCTGGACTCTAGGTCTTGTTTCTCTTCAACACAAATTTAAGGGGGCCTTTGTTCACCTAGCGGCAAATTTAAAGCACAGTCCACCTTTTTTCAAGACGTTGCCTCCTTTTCCTCTGCACACTTACATTTCCATATATGTTTGATATGATAAAACAGTAGATTATCAGATGTAAATAACGAGCAGAATCCTTTTTCAGGTAATTAGGTCAATGTTTAAGCTCATTCTTTCTTAGAGCTGCTGTGCTAAAAATGCGATACTAATAGCTTTAGCCCTGTAGGGCAGGTGTTAATATTCTTCTAAGGACACTTCACACCTTTATTCTTTTGAGCAAGGGGATCAGATAGATATATCATAGAGTCATAGAGTTGGAAGGGACCCTGATGGTCATCTAGTCCAACCCCCTGTACAGTGGTGCCTCGCAAGACGAAATTAATTCATTCCGCAAGTCTTTTCGTCTTGCGAGTTTTTCGTCTTGCGAAGCACGGTTTCCCATGTGAATGCATTAAAAATCAATTAATGCGTTCCTATGGAAACCGCCTTCAGACCAGGTCCGGGGACAGTCTGTCCCCCGACCTCTTCTGAAGGCTGGCGGGGGACGAAAGTCTTTGCTTCCCCCCCGCCTGCCTTCCTGGGACAGCGGAGACTTTTCCGCTGTCCCGGGGCGATCTTAAAATGCTGGCGGGCGGCAGCGAAGGCTTCGCTGCCGCCCGCCAGCATTTTAAGATCGCCCCGGACAGCGGAGAAGTCCTCCGCTGTCCCGGGTTTTTTAAAATGCTGGGGGACGGCAGCGAACCCTTCAGGACCTCTTCTGAAGGCTGGCGGGGGGCAAAAGTCTTTGCTCCCCCCTGCCTGCCTTCCCGGGAGAGCAGAGAAACGCAGCGTAACGCAGCGTAACGCAGAGAAACTTAACCATCCAGGGGTCCTTTACCTTTTACCTATACTTCATGTGAATCTCTGTTGCTCAGTTCAAATGTTAATACTTACTTTTATTCATTTGTTTGGATTTTTAAAGGTATGGACAGAAAGGCAAAGCCATAAGGATAGAGCGGATTGTCTATACGGGGAAAGAAGGCAAAAGTGCCCAAGGATGTCCTATAGCTAAATGGGTAAGCCTTTTTTCCACTTGATCATATAAAAGATATTTTTTTTAAGTTTAACAAAGAATACTAGTATTTGTTAGCTGTAAATATTCAGATCATTTTAAAAGAGAATATTACTATTTTGATTTTTTTTTAAGCCTCTGACCTAGGATAGATGTCAAAAGAGGTATTATAACTATGAAATGAGTTTATATATATATATAAAAATACCTAAACACAGACCGTATCTCAAAGTTCATGGCTGCCCAATCATGCAAAATTTGCAAAACAAAATGTATGCAAAGATGAAATGTAACCTAGTCAAAGTATTGGACTGAGCTAAGGAAAGTATAGTATTTTGAAAATGTACTTCCAATTAAAGGCCTCCCGAAGTTGGGAAATGCCTTGTATTTATTTAGGGTGCTGGTCCCTCTAACCCAGTCTTGTCTGTTCTGATTGACATCTGTCTAATATCTCAGGCAGGGGTCTTTCCCAGCCCTACTTTGAGATCACAGGGATTGAACCTAAAACCTTCTGCTCACAGCACTGCAGTAAACTGCTACAGGCAGACTGGATATGAGCATAAATGTCTTCCTTGAACAGACATTCTATCATATTAAGCATCTCACTAAAAACCAGAAAACCTCGTTTGGGGGGTTGTATTTGCAGGTGATTCGTAGAAGTAGCACTGAAGAAAAACTCCTTTGTTTGGTACGGGAACGTGCAGGCCACAGCTGTGAAACAGCAGTGATAGTAGTGCTTATCTTGGTGTGGGAAGGAATTTCTCGAAGCCTAGCAGACAAGCTGTATTCCGAACTCTCCGAAACTTTAAGGAAGTATGGCACGCTAACAAACCGTCGCTGTGCTCTAAATGAAGAGTAAGTGAAGTATGTACTTGTTTCTCTCAAAAGGTGATCTTGCTATAGCTTGAATGCCTAGATTTAAGGAACAATAATTCCTACTGAAGTCATGTATCCTATGTTCTCCTTTTCATGTTCTTAGCTGACATTGGTCATTGGTCTCACTTAAGTTATTGTCTTTATGTTGTCAGTAACCAAGAAAGTCATCTTTGTTTAACAGAGAGAGCCCATTTCACCTCCCTTCTATCATTGCCACAATTCCCATCACATTCAGTTCTGCAGCACACATGGAGTCTAGTTCCATGTCTACCATGATGCTGTTAATGTTCCTTGCTGCATCAAACTTCTTGCAACAAATTCTGCCCAGTACACGGAGTACCATATAGGGAGCAAGCTTCATTTGTGGTGCCTAGCTCAGTGAAGTTACCCAGTCTGCATACATGCCATACATTTAAAACACATTTCCCCCTCTACACAAAAAAGGATATTGGGAACTGTAGTTTGTTGGGGGTGCTGGGAACTGCAGCTCTGGGAAGGGTAAACTACACTTCCCAGGATTCTTTGTGGGAGGGTGTATGTTAGTGTATTGTGTCTTTGCAGCCCCAGTCATATTATGAAGACAACTTCCTGTTGGGTGTTCCCCTACCAATTTTCCTAAGGAACTCATATGGTTTCATGGAAATGTATTCCAATAATAATAATAATAATAATAATAATAATAATAATAATAATAATTTATTATTTATACCCCACCCATCTGGCTGGGTTTCCCCAGCCACTCTGGGTGGCTTCCAACATAATATTAAAATACAATAATCTATTAAACATTAAAAGCTTCCCTAAGACATAAATTGTCTTTCCAAATTAGCCCTTACTATGTATTTATTATACATCTTCAATGCCCTGAATAGCTACACAGTTTTAGTGAGACAGGTGGGATTATTGTATGGCTCATCTGGCCATGTGCTTTGATGGCTTTTAACAAGACCTATTGCAATACCAACAAAGACAGGACCATAGAAGACCAATAAGAATACCCTATAGCAAGGTACCTCTTTCCAAGGCATGGTAAAAATGGTGTACTGGGTTTACACAACTGTGCCAGGTGTGTTGGAATTTTGTGAATACATAGGATTGGCTCCAGCATAGCCTTTCCACAAACAGGTGAGGTCCTTCTGTTTGCAGAAGGGTCTTTTGATCTGCAGATAGAAAGAGATGGAGGTGATTTTTGGCCATTCTTTCCCTCTGCAGCCCCCCAGCAGGCTTGTGCCCAGAATGTTCTGGGTGTCTCTCAAAACCACTGGCAATAAATTTGGGAAGTGGAGGTGTTGCAGGAAGGAAAGTCAGTGGACATCACACCTTACCTCCGCCTATCAGCTGGAGCATTTTATGAGTGTCCCCCCACTCATGGGATCTCTGGACCTATTCAATATAATTGAGAGCTAGGGTGCCTTCCTTTGGTTTTCATTTTTTAATAAAGTAATTGTTTACAGTGCAATACTATGTATGAATACACAGAAACAAGTCCTATTGAGTTGAGTGGTTCTTCTTCACAATATGTATGGAATTGCAACCTTAATATGAACTGCTGGTTTTCAGAAGCTTGTAAGGAAACCACTTTCATACGTGCACACACACCCCTACACATGTAGAAGGTTGTTGTTTTGCTTCTGTATCAAATATCTATAGATGAAGGTAAAACACAAGCAATTGACTTCACTTACAACCACTCTTGGTACTATTAAAGGCTTTTCATAGAAGATGATCAGTTGTCTGCAGTTTGCTCTGGTTGCAACAACATCATGGCCAAGACTTCCTTAGACACATGGCCAAAGGGTGGCTCTCCTTTCCTACAAACTTTTATTAGAGGCCTGTTGAAGGGTTCTTCAGGGAGTGCAGAAGTTGGGCGTAGTGCATATAGCTGCAAAAACATTATGATGTGTAAAAAAAAATTCCAGGCAGGGATTCTTTGCAGGTGTCCACACTATGCTTTTAGGTTGCTACAAATGCAGTTCTTTCCTTTCTTAGGCGAACTTGCGCATGCCAAGGCCTGGACCCCGAGAGTTGTGGCGCATCGTTTTCCTTCGGCTGCTCGTGGAGTATGTACTACAATGGGTGCAAGTTTGCCAGAAGCAAGATCCCAAGGAAGTTTAAACTATTGGGGGATGATCCAAGAGAGGTAGGGACTAAATAGATGGCATGTGTGGCACTCTCCAAAGCATTTCTATTCTAGTTGTGGTAGCTGCTCCCAGATTTGGAACCCCCACCCTAGAGGTGTTAAGACTGGCTCCCTCTTTGTTGTCCTTCTGCCTGCAAGTGCAGGTGTTCTTGTTGGAACTGACTGCTTTGACTATAAAGGCTGGTGCTTTCTTATTGTAATCCTTTGCATGGTTTTAATAGATTATATATAGTTTTAATCCTATCCATGTTTAATGGTTTTTAAATTATAGGTTTCCCCGCCCCCTATAATTTTAGCAGTTCTTGTTTTAATCAGTAAGCTGCCTTGAGTATTTGTCAGGGAAAAGGGTTGGGAATGAATGAATGAATGAATAAGACAAAACTCATTTTTTAAAAAATGACTCACAGTGTCAGATGATGGTCTTAAGTTTTGTCAAAGTACAACATTCCGCCCTAGAATGGTATTTATTTCTAAGTGTTTCCATCTACCTCTTCTGTCTGACACAGGAAGGTGAGGAACCTTTCTGAAATCAGGGGCTGCATTCCTTTAGGGGGAAGTGGGCAGGGCCTGAATGCAGGTAATGGGTGGAATCAAGGTCAGAAGTGAGCAGGATACCCTTTCCCTCCCTCCTTCCCCTTCTCACACACATGCACAGAAACACACTTTTCATCTTTTCTCCATTCCCCCTTCATTCATTTTTTAGCTGCCAAGCCAGCAGTTTCCCTGGTTTATTTGCAAATTTAAAATTCCTCTGTTTTGTAACCTTAACTTTCCTCTGTGTTTGCTGATTTACTAGCATTGCATATTGTAACTGCAGTAACTTAATCTATTGCAATATCTCCCTTCCATCTCCCCCCTTTTTGGGCTTGTAATGGATAATTAGGGCTACAATGTAAACTTAATACAGTTGAATGCTAACACGCAAAATCACTCCTTTACTGAAAATTAGGAAGAAAAGCTGGAGTCCAATTTGCAAAATCTCTCGACTCTGATGGCCCCCACTTACAAGAAACTGGCACCTGATGCGTATAACAACCAGGTAGGCTAAAAAATGGGTGGGGTGCTAGTTATCAACACTAAAACAACCTGATTTATTTTGCAATCACATTAAGTTTCATTATAATAATAAGTCTTTGGCAGAGACCTTGGGAATCTGAAGTTTTAAAAAAGCTTGAATAACATCTTTAGAGTACATTTAAACACCACATGCTTCTTATTTTAGAGTAATTAGTTGGAAATAGCTACCACTCCTAAGATCACTCTGTGCTGTGACTAATGCAAATTAGAATTGTTGTAAATGTACTTATGATAATGGAGGAAAGTGGGATAAAAATTACTTCTAATTATGTGAAGCCGAACAATGGATGAAACATGTTAAGGAGTTATTTGGGACCTCTTATGATCTTGTATTGAAAGTAATGGCCAAATCCCCAAGAAAGACTTCCCCAGGACTTCCCAAGGTTCAGATCTTTCCCACACCAGAATTCCTCAGCTTTTAGCAGCAGTTGATCTTGCATGTTCTTCATGGCACTGATTGCAGTGGTCCAAAAAATTAACTCTGCTAGTAAACTTAGGTTGGGATTTTTTCATTTCACACAGTATAATGTCACTCCATGAGATGCTCCTTATATACTTTGAATTGCCCCAATACATTTGATTACAACACACATCTAATACTATCCCATAATCTCTATTTTTTATATATATATATATATATATATATATATATATATATATATATATATGCAGGTTTTGGTGTCCTCGGGTGTCTTCCCGTGTAAAAGTTGGGGTGTCTAGGCGACGTTTCGACGAGGTCTCACTCGTCATCTTCAGGCTGGTGCTTTCGGCTTCTTGTTACTGGAACAGAGCAGGATCTCAGTGTTTGAGTTCCTATAAATACTGTTGAGGGGGTGTGGTGTATAGCCTCCAATGTTCTGGGCAGAGAGGAAGTTCCCAGGCTAGTGTGCCTTTTCTTCTTTTGTTCCTTAATTACTTGAGGGATATCTTGAGTGATTTCTTGAGTGATATCCTGAGTACCACTTAGGTGGGTCATTAGGTGTGGATTAGTTGCTAAAGTCTTTGTGTCTTGACCTCTTGAACTTTGTGAAGAGTTTTTCTGAGAAGATGGCTGTACTGCACTTAGTTGTGCTCTGGCTTGGCTTCGTGTATAGGGGCGAGCTGTGGTTTTGTGGCCTGTGTCAGCCAGATCTGTGTAGGGATTGCAGGGGGGTGCAGCATCCGGAGGTGCCACCATGGTTTGGCTACTGGATGGTGTCTGTAATTTATCTGTGGAGAGGGTCTGGGTTTGGGTCTGGTGTGGTTGATTGGTGATAGCGTTCTGTGTGCCTCTGGATCTGGTGTCAGTTTTTGTGGGGAGGGCTAATTTCCAGATGTCTGGCAAGCGGGATGTGTCGTCACGCTTGTTCATGTTGTGAGGGTGTTTCTCTATCTCGATGGCTTCCATGATTATTCTCTTGTGGTGATGTTCCATGTTAAAGAGCAATTTGGAATCTGCAAAATTAATTTCGTGTCCTGTTTCTTTCATGTGTTGGAAAAGAGAGGAAGTTTTTTCTTCTTTTTTGACGGCATTCTTGTGTTCTGCGATACGTGCATTTATTCGTCTGTTTGTTTGTCCAATGTACGTGGCTGGGCAGACTTTGCAGGGTATTTCATAGACCCCTTGGTTTTCCAACTGGATTTTATCCTTGGGGTTTCTGAGGATATTGGCTATTTTTTGGTTGGTGCAAAAGGCTGTTTTGATATTGTGTTTATGGAGGATTTTGCTAATTTTATCTGTAGTGCCCTTGATATAAGGAAGGAGGGCCATGCCATTGTTTTCTTCTGTGTCTTGGTTTTTGGGGGGTGTTTCTTTTTGGATTAGCTTCGTAACCCTGTTTTGCTGGTATCCATTGGCAATTAACACATTTGAGAGATTCTGTAACTCAGTTGTCAAGTGGTCTTTGTCAGCCAGGCGTTTGGTTCTGGAGATGAGAGTCTTGGCTACGGAGTTTATTTGTGCAGGGTGGTGGTGTGATTGTGCATGTAAGTAGCGGTTGGTGTGTGTTTTTTTCCGGTAGATAGTGTGTCCTAGGGAGCCATCAGGTTTTTTGTAGATTAGGACGTCAAGGAAGGGAAGTTGGTTGTTGGCTTCTATTTCCATAGTGAATTGTATTTTGGGGTGTAGGCTGTTGAGATGTGTGAGGAAGCTATCCAGTTTTTCCTTCCCGTGTGGCCAAATTACAAAGGTGTCGTCAACATATCTGAACACAAGAATGCCGTCAAAAAAGAAGAAAAAACTTCCTCTCTTTTCCAACACATGAAAGAAACAGGACACGAAATTAATTTTGCAGATTCCAAATTGCTCTTTAACATGGAACATCACCACAAGAGAATAATCATGGAAGCCATCGAGATAGAGAAACACCCTCACAACATGAACAAGCGTGACGACACATCCCGCTTGCCAGACATCTGGAAATTAGCCCTCCCCACAAAAACTGACACCAGATCCAGAGGCACACAGAACGCTATCACCAATCAACCACACCAGACCCAAACCCAGACCCTCTCCACAGATAAATTACAGACACCATCCAGTAGCCAAACCATGGTGGCACCTCCGGATGCTGCACCCCCCTGCAATCCCTACACAGATCTGGCTGACACAGGCCACAAAACCACAGCTCGCCCCTATACACGAAGCCAAGCCAGAGCACAACTAAGTGCAGTACAGCCATCTTCTCAGAAAAACTCTTCACAAAGTTCAAGAGGTCAAGACACAAAGACTTTAGCAACTAATCCACACCTAATGACCCACCTAAGTGGTACTCAGGATATCACTCAAGAAATCACTCAAGATATCCCTCAAGTAATTAAGGAACAAAAGAAGAAAAGGCACACTAGCCTGGGAACTTCCTCTCTGCCCAGAACATTGGAGGCTATACACCACACCCCCTCAACAGTATTTATAGGAACTCAAACACTGAGATCCTGCTCTGTTCCAGTAACAAGAAGCCGAAAGCACCAGCCTGAAGATGACGAGTGAGACCTCGTCGAAACGTCGCCTAGACACCCCAACTTTTACACGGGAAGACACCCGAGGACACCAAAACCTGCATTCCTGTACCCGTGAAAATCTACGAAAGCATATATATATATATATATATATATATATATATATATATATATCCACCAAATTCTGCGCAAAAGTGGCATAGGAGCCACCTCCTAGAGGCCAAGGTCCCTTCGCCCCTCCCTAAAATATTTGAGGGGACCGAGACCCCTGCCCCAGAGTTGACGTACATTGCCATTCAAGTGGTGTGTGTGCACCACATCCCGTGTTCAATTACCTGGGCCCCTCAATATTTTATTCAAGTTGGCACCCCTGCAATGTGGGAACCCAAAGACTGGGACTCTTTAATCCTGCTGATTCTTTCCTCCTGTACAGTCATACCTCAAGTTGAATGTGCTTCGAGTTGAGCGCGTTTGAGTTGTGCTCCGCAGCAACCCGGAAGTAACGGAGTGCGTTACTTCCGGGTTTCGCTGCTCACGCATGTGCAGATGCTCAAAATGATGTCACGTGCATGCGCGGTAGCGGCGAAACGCGGCACGCGCCATCGCGTCTTGCATTCTGTTCGGGATGCGAACGGGGAATTCTTTGTCTGTTACCACAGTAACCAAATAAATCGTACTTAAAAGCTTTCTTGTTTTCTCCTGGCTCCTTGAACCACCGGGAGGGGAGGGAGAGATTCCTCAGGCTTGACATAGCATGTAGAAAGCCCACTAACAAAATTACAGTTTCTTGTAAGCTGCAACAAGCACCTTTTTAAAAAAAAGTTTGAGCAGGCTTCCTAGCTGCTACAGAAAGCAGTGCCACTGGCATTCTCCAGGTCACCTCACCCAGAATGCATTGCCAAGCCTACCTGCCCAGTAATGAGTTAAGGAGCAGGTCCAAGGGAGCCAGTTTGCCACTTCCATATGCCTGACATCATTGTCTCATTCTGCCTCCTCATTGGGCCATCCCTGAGGTCTTATACTTGGTAGCTTATTAGCAGTGCTGACTTCAGGGAGTCTGGTGGTCTTCCGTCACTGTCTTTGCCCTACAAAGTTTTGACTTCAACGCTGTAATGGATATACCCCCAGAGAGGTTTCTTGGCTCCTGTACTCCACATGACAAATCAAAATAATCCAGCTGGGTCAAAAAAACCTCAACATAGCTAAGACTATGATTTCCTCTGGGATAATACAGCATTTTTAAATTAGACTATTTCAGTAATGCGTGTGTGCGCTTGTTTTGTTTCAGATTGAATATGAACACAGAGCACCCGAGTGCCGTCTGGGTTTAAAAGAAGGCCGTCCGTTCTCAGGGGTCACTGCCTGCCTGGATTTCTGTGCTCATGCTCACAGAGACTTGCATAATATGCAGAATGGCAGCACACTGGTAAGTCAGTGATGCATGCAGCCGTACTCATGCAGAACTAATTTCCTCTATTAAGTTCATTATTTTTTCATAATCTGTATTTCTATTAAATTGGCACATGATGGCTGTTGGGGGGTGGGGGTGGGGAGAGAGAACGGCAAAATGCTTATATGAAGAGGAATGTGAAATCCTCCAGACTTTTAATTAAAAGATGATGGAGATTCCCATGGTTCATTCTTAAAATCCTTGCTCCTAGCCTTGCTTTTATTACACAGCGAAACAATATAAGACTAGGAGAGCTCAAGAGCTATGTGGTTATAATCAGCTCCTGAATGGGAAGTTTAACTTGCAAAAAGTGCAGAATCTGACATCTTCATTTGAATCCTGAGACTCTTAAAGTTCCCAGCTGGAGGCAGAGGGAAGCACATTCCCTTTAAAGCTGAGAAAACCAAAGGACTTTCTCAGAAAGTCGTGTGCTTCAACTCCCAACAGCATGTTTTGGGTATGCCAACTAATCCAGTGTCCCTTCTCTCCCTTTATCACGATGGGTCCTAAGTAAACCTTCTAAAGACAGCCAGGGTGGCGGAGTGGTTAGAGTGTTGGACTAAGACCCAAGAGACCAGGGTTCAAATCCCCACTGGGTGACTTTGGGCCAGTCACACATTCTCAGCCTGTCCTATCTCACAGGGTTGTTGTGTGGTTAAAATGAAGAGGGGGAGAACCATGAATGCCATCTTCAGCTCCTTGGAGGAAAGGTGGGATATAAATGTAATAAATAAATCCATCAATAGTTCTTGAGTGGACATTCGAATGGCACTAGGTGGGTGTTGCTATGCTTCAGTCATTTGAAGAGGCACCCTTAACTGGATGTGAGCTCTTCCCCTTTCTTGGACGTCACTTTGCTTTCTGACTCACCTGAAGATCAGTCATATTTCATGACTGCTATTGTGGCCCCCACTCTCTCAGTCTAACCTGCTTCACAGAGCTGTTGAGAGAATGCCACCTTGCCCTTGTTGCAGAAAAGATGGGATAATAAAGCAAATAAGCCCATTAGAGACACATGCCATGCGACAGACCTTTGTGTTCTTGTCATGCTAAGAGGGCATTCCTTGTTTTAACAGGTTTGTACGCTCACCAGAGAAGACAATCGTGAAATTGGCCAGACGCCCGAAGATGAGCAATTGCATGTGCTCCCTTTGTACAAAATCTCCAACGTGGACGAGTTTGGAAGTGCAGAAGGTCAGGAAGAGAAAAAACGGAACGGCAGCATTCAGGTCCTTAGCTCCTTCCGGAGAAAAGTAAGGATGCTTTCGGAGCCAGTTAAGACTTGCCGGCAAAAAAAGTTGGAAGCTAAGAAAGCAGCCACAGAGAAGCTTGCTGCTATGGATAATGGGTCTAGCAAACACGAGAGAGAGAAGTCAAACGCAGCACGCCAAAAGCAGGCCATCTCAGAAGCATCGGGTCATGCAAAGCAGTTAGCAGGTATGGTTTGTAATGAGTACGCACCATGGGTCATGGTTCTGTTTCCTGTGCTGTTTGTATTATTTATACTCAAGATAAGGGTGAGGCAGGTTAGGTGGCAGGCAGTGCATGTGTTCAGCTTTTAGTGTCTTCTATAGGTCAGTGAACAACTTCAGAATATATGTAGATGACGTTTCAGTTACTTAAGGTATTCGTATACAGCCTTTCCTTACACCAAAGCGGTGTTTGGTTCAAGCTATAGACCTCAACCCATAGTTTTTTGAACATACTTGATTATACCAATTCAGGCAATGTGTCCCTCTCCATCGCCCAATAATGCCTGCTTTGACTGGCCGCAGCTTTTCTGAAGCATTCACCTGATGTGCAGATGGAGGCAGCCAATGGCCACCCAGCAATTCCATTGCCTTTTCCTTGATAAAGCACATGAAAAGTATGTTAGAAGTAAATAATTCAAGACTTTATTTAGGGCCAATCTTACTGTGATATTATATATATGTGTGTGTGTGTGTGTATATATACACACACACACACACACACACACACACACACATCTAATGGGAGCTTTCATTCCTATGTAAGTAGCGTCATTTGAGAGGGAAGCTTTTAAGGTTTATGTTGTCCATCCCCACCTATTACAGCTACCCTGGGTGCCATTTACAAATATCTAATGTGCACAGAAGGAGGGAGAATAGCAATAAGGCATTTAACATATCTGGGTTGGCCCTTAGGCTTCTATCCGAATGGTTCTCTTGAATAAGTATGAAGACTGAACAACCTCTTAGTGCGCAGAAATGCCCTTACAGCCTTCAGGGTTCCTATTTTTTTTCTGTGGGCAAACAAGACATAAGCTGCAAAAAGCTGTGTGTATACAATCTCCTAAGGATGTTCTTTCCCTAGTCATGTCAAGCACGGAGAAATACAAACAGTGCGTTCTTGTTGTTTAACTTTTCCTTGCTTACTTTCTTACTCTCACAAGACAAACTGTACTTAACAACTTGTTAGGCAAGAGGGTTTGGGGTGGTTGTGTTGCACTTACATTGTGGAGGTCACAGACAGTTCATTCCAGAGGAAAGCAAGCAGTGGGGCTTTCTTTCTGTCCTGCAGCCTCCTTGAGTCCTTGAAAACCACCTCTGAGAACTGGGAGATGGAGGGCCCAAGCACTACCTGCAGGCTTTATATAAGCATCCAGTTGGCCATTGTGGGAACAGGATGTTGGGATAGATCAGGGGTAGGCAGCCTAAGGTCCGCGGGCCAGATGCGGCCCAATCGCCTTCTAAATCCAGCCCATGGATGGTCCAGGAATCAGCATGTTTTTACATGAATAGAATGTGTCCTTATAATTAAAATGCATCTCTGGGTTATTTGTAGGGCCTGCCTGGTGTTTTTACATGAGTAGAATGTGTGTTTTTATTTAAAATGCATCTCTGGGTTATTTGTGGGGCATAGGAATGTGTTCATTCCCCCCACCACCACCACATGGTCTGAGGGATGGTGGACCGGCCCATGGCTGAAAAAGGTTGCTGACCCCTGGGATAGATGGCGTGACCTGGCAAGGGGTGATCTTATGTTACATTCTTATGGCTGTGCAGGGAAGAGGCAGCATCCCTGTTTTCTCTTCAATAGATGGAAAAGGCACAGAAAAGGGTAGCCAAAATTATCAAGGGTCTGGAACAACTTACCTATGAGAAAAGGTTGCTCATTTAGGGAAAGTTTGGGCTTAGAAAGAAAGCAAGGAAAGAAAGAAAGTCAAGATTATAAGTGGTGTAGAGAAAATGACTAGGGAGATCTTTTCCCACTCTCATAATGCTAGAATCCAGGGTGAGAGCAGCCTAGCTGGCAATGCGTGCACAGCCTTAGATACACTGATAAGGCTATCAGTTGCTCCTGGTCACAATGGTGAAATGTTATCTCCAGTATCCGAGACAGCATGCGCCTCTAGAATAACAGGCACCGAAGAGCACAAGTAGGAGAATGCTTTTGTCTCCTTATTCTGCTTGTGCGATTTCCATGGGCATCTCATTGGCCACCGTGAGAACAAAATATTGGAGCAGATGGGCCTTTGGACTGACCCGTGGTGGTATTACTTATGTTCTTAATAGCAGGGGAGAACTCTCCTGTGCTGAGCTGCACCAACCTCTTTGAGGGGTTGGAGTAGCAGTGCCTCTCCTAATGCACAAGAAGGCAGAAAACGATTCCCGTACCTGTGATAATTGGTGTTCTTACCTCCTAAAGCTATTTCTTCCTCTATCTCTCTTTCCCCTTCCACAGATCTGTTACGTCTTTCAGGACCAGCCATGACACAGCAGAAGCTCTACCAACATCCGCACCATGCCCTCCCTACTAAACCTCAGTCAAACCACATCAACTCATACACTGCTTCAGGTCCCGCAAACCTCTACATGGGTTTGCCAAATCCAGCCAATCCCTATCCAAACTCTTCACATGCCTCAGATCCTTATGGTGGGTCCAGCTCCATGAATATCTACCCAACGTCTTCGCAACCTGCAGGAGCCTATTTGAATTCTCCTGGTCTCATGAATCCCTATTCTGTACACTTGGGTCAAAATAACCAATATCCCCATTATCAATGCAATGGAAACTTGCCTCTGGAGAACTGTTCCTCCTACTACAACTCCTATTCGTCTCAGCCTCAGCATATGGACTTGTTTAGGTATCAGAGCCAAGACTCTCTATCTAAGCTAAGTCTACCTCCAATTCATACATTATATCAGCATAGGTTTGGAAACAACCAGAACTTTGGGCCCAGGTACTTGAATTATGGAAACCAAAATGTGCAGGTAGATGCTCTCAACAGTTGCACAATTAGACCAAATATTCAGCATGCAGGTTCCTTCCCTCCTTACCCCACACATGAGGCTGATGGTCCTTTTATGGACATCGCCTCTAGACTGAAATCAAATCTAAATAATCCAAGTGTGGACTACATGAATAAAAATGGCGACCATCTCTACCCCCCTCCACACTTAACACATGACTACCACCCTGCTGCGGGTATGTTCAGTGGCCCTGCTCATCCACTCCACCTCCAGAACAAGAATAACCAAAATGGGTTGTCAAACATGCTTCCAGGTCTTAACCACAATCGGACTGCTTCCCAAGAAGGCGCAAATAAAACTGAGGTGCTCCCGCCAGAAGATCCCGATGGCGTCTGGTCAGACAACGAGCAGAGCTTTCTGGATCCAGATATAGGTGGCGTGGCGGTCGCCCCCTCGCACGGGTCAATTCTCATAGAATGCGCAAAACGTGAGCTCCACGCGACGACCCCGCTGAAGAACCCTAACAGGAACCACCCCACAAGGATATCGCTCGTCTTCTACCAGCACAAAAGCATGAACGAGCCAAAGCACGGCCTAGCTTTGTGGGAGGCCAAGATGGCGGAGAAGGCGAGGGAGAAAGAGGAGGACTGCGAAAAGTACGGTCCGGATTATGTGCCTCAGAAAGTGCATGGCAAGAAAGTGAAGCGGGAGCCGGCTGAACTGAATGAGAATTTGGAGCCAACCTACATGCGTTTCATCAGGTCTCTTGCACAAAGGACTATGTCTCTCACCACAAACTCCACGGTTACCACATCTCCATATGCCTTTACACGGGTTACAGGGCCTTACAACAGATATATATAAACATCAGATCTTCGTTCATTACCTCATCTGTTTTTTGTTTTTGTTTATGTTGGTAGGTAGTCGTTCTTTTTAGGCTGGAGACAAGGGAAAAGGGCAAGAGACAGTATTTTTTTTTTCCTTTTCTTTTTAACTTGTCAATGGGAAAACCTCCTTGTACCAGCAAAAGAGGTAACATTGCCAACACATCCATTTGGTAACTGGTCACAGGTAACACGTTAACAACTAAAAACCAAAGCACCCTATGCAAATTTAACGTTGAAATACTGGCTTGACTACTTACTGGAAGACAGAGAATCTGTATGCATAACCTTTAAAATTTTTACATCTGTGACCATTTAAATGAAAGCAAGTTAGTTAAGAGAAGTTTGTTTTTAAAGTAAAAAATACTGTAGTATTTCAGTAGCAAAAATTTTAAATTACCAACTGGTGCTGAATCTATGATGTGCTGAAATACTGGAAATGCAGCTTCTTAACATGCAGGGGTTTGTTTGTTGCTGTAATCTTAATCTTGACTTGATTTTTATTAATCAGGATAGCGACATATATTACATAAAGAATACGAAGCAAAACACTGAATTTGTTTGGCTATTCTAAAACATGGTGCTATGTATAAGAATGGTGTCTAATGCAGCAGCTGAACAGTTTTAATGCCTTTTATAACCATGAAAACGTTAAAAAGTATGCTGTGCTCTCCTTAAACAGCAAACAGGACCTTTTTATTTTTGTGTTTGTATCCAAATTGTATTTGTTTGTAATCTGGTGCTTCAAAGAAAAAACACCCAGTTTTTAAAATATGGGAAATTGTGCTCAGGCAGGACCAAGATCCAGCAAAGCTTATATATGAGCAGTAGGGTGACTTTGTGTGAAGCTCTCTGGAGCTTTTCATTATGGTTGGTTGCATGGGCAAAGAAGCAAAAGCAATATTTTAAACTGAACAGCAGTCTTCCTTTTCAGCAATGGAAGTTTCAAAGACAGCATCCAAACAGCAGCCTGTTTGGGACATAACACTAAGACATTGTTTACTGTACATGAATGAGCAGAATCAAGCCTTGGGTTTGCATGCTCTTCTCCTCCATGGGTATAGCCAGTGGGGCCCCTGCTCACCCCACCCCCAAATCAAGTACAGTGGTACCTTGGTTGTCAAACTTAATCTGTTCTGGGAGTTCCTTCGACTCCCAGAATGGTTCAAAAACCAAGGCATAGCTTCCGATCAGCTGAAGAAACTTCCTGCACTCAGTCTGAAGCTGTGGAAGCCCCATCAAACGTTCAGCTTCCAAAAAATGTTTGCAAACCGCAACACTCACTTCCGGGTTTGCGGTATCCGGGAGCCAAAATATCTGAGTACCAAGGCGTTTGACAACCAAGGTACGACTGTAAATAATACTTAACTCAAAGTAGAAAGAATCAGAATATTTGAAATTGAAATGCTCACTGAGGTGCCACTATCTCCCTCCTTAGCGAGCGTTTCCCTAGAAAAAGTTAGTGCCGGCTTTTGTTACAGTTATGCATGTAGCATATCATTTCAGCCATTCTCTACAAAACATCAGAATTTAGAATACTACTGGAGTGTGTCTAACTGGCTATCTCTCTTGCTTAGCTATACACCACTTGTATCATAGAGCGGTCATTCAGTACCTTGCAGAAAATAAAGACCTGGCTAATGTCAGGGAAGCATCTCAATGGGCTAGTTTACTGAGTGAAAAAGGAGGAATTTGAGAAGGGAGTGCTGAACAGATTTTCAGCAAATCCAATAAAACTTGTTTGAGTTTAGATTTTTTAAAAATAAATTAAGATGAAGAAAGGCATTTTTTTTGTAATTTTGCTAAATATACTTGTTAACTGCATGGAAGGTACTCCCTGGTGTTAATATTTTATTTAACTTCCTCGTTTTCAAATGACCGTGAAGATTTTGACAGATTTTTCTGAGCACTCAGGGTCAAAAGAAATTTAATCCTCAGTGGTAACAATCCTAGACTTCCCTGTTTGAACCCTGTGGGGAAACGGCAGTAAAAAAATTCCAGAAAGCCTCTGGTTGGGTGCAAATTTATTTCCCATGAGCTTTATGGTTGTTTGGGACTGCAGTCAGAATTGCTACCTGTGAGCAGTTCACTAAGGCTACTTTAGATGCTATATGGGTAGGGTTATGTTATCAGTGCAGTACCACAGCACTGGAACATGCCATGTTGCTCCCTCAGACACTGTGAGAATGGGATGCTGAAAAATGTGGCCCATTGACTTGATTTCACAGGCTCTTATGTTTCTGTGTTCTTAGTTCTCACTTTTAATACCTAGCCCATCCCTTCCTCTGGCTTGCTATATTTCTGCTGGAAATATTGGATTTTAAAAATATTTTCTTGGTGGTGCTATGCTTCAGCAAGGAGACTTACAATCTATTGTGCAGAGACAGAATAGCATACTGCTGACTAAAGTAAATAGTGTGATAAAGGCAAAAATCAAGGGTTTGGGTCATCTAGAAAGACCCCTCAGCCCAAAAGCCCTTAGGCTGCCTGCCCATATAAGCTCTGTTGGATCTCATTTGAATGCATCCATCAAGTTAAGGCCTGATTAAGGAGAAAAAATGTGTGGGGTTGTTTTGTTTAATTTAATGGTGCTTGAAAAGTACTTTGTCTGCCTGAAGCATTGGCAAACACCACTGGGGTACTAAAACATGTTAGAAGCTTATTTTATCTTTGGGGCAAATCCATGTAAAAGAGCCCCAATACTATGCTTTTTCAAAAATAAAAATGGGAGGGGCAATTTCAATCTTGAGAAGTAGCAGGGGAGAGTGATTATCCCTTTCCCTGCAGCATCCTTTTCCTCCCCCCCTCCTAAAAATAGGGGTTGAGACTATGTAGATAAACCTCTTACTTAAACATCTACTGGTGTACAAGAGGAACATCTGCTTTTAAAGGCAGAATCACACTTGGGTTGAATGGATGCAAGGCATTGCCTTTACAACACACTCTGCCCCCCCCCCCAATCTTCCAATTCCTTGGTGCTCATCTTACACAGCTGTACTGTGAACATGTTTTTCCTTACCATTATGATGACGAGTGTATCCCTCAAATCGTATATACATTTTGTTTTTGTTTAATATTAGCTTCGGATAATTAACAGCATGGGTTAGACTTGATAATTGTGTAGTTTAGTCTACTTTTTTTTTTTAAAGGATCCATAAAAGTTCTCCAAATAGCTGGGCAGACTGAGGTGTTCAATGGATTATTTATGTTACAGTATACATCACACTGCTCAGTGTAAGGTGCCCATCTTCGCTAGGAAGGTTTGAGTAGAACCAAGACACGAGATACAGGGTTATTCTGTGCGATTCTGTCGTGGGGGGGGGAAAGGATACAGAACAGGCAGCTGGCTTGCTGTGGCGGGTTTTTAAATTGGTAATTTGTATTAAACAAAATGCAAGCAAAAGAGATGTATAGTAAGTAACTTAACTTGTAAACAATTTTTTTTAATGCTTTAGTATTTTAATACTGTACAAATATATAAATATAAATCTATTATATATCTAGATATATATATACATAGATATATATATATGGGTTTGGAGCTGAATTCACATCACGGTGCTACTCAGCCTGCTATTAAAATATAATGTGATCTAAAAATACATTAAAATGTTTGAATGATGTTCCTACTTGTCATATACCTCAACACTAGTTGGCAATAGGATGTTAAACTGGGAGCGGAAGCTTATAACGTTATATCACCTTCCCCTCCCTCTCTTCCCCCCTGATTCTTTGAAAAACAAGATTTTTTTTCTCTCTCATTCGCTACTTGATATTATAGCAAGTATAACTTGAACTTCGACTTTTTAATGTTTTTGTTCTAAAAATTCAGGGATATATCAGCTCATGATCTCCTTTGTAAGCCAACATATCATCTAAGTGTGTGAGAGAGTAGGGGTGAGAATGAGTGTGCGAGAGAGAGAATATTGTGCGAGGGTGTGTGAAAGTGTTGTGAATGTTGATCAAAATATTATCCTTGAGGGTTTTTATTTTATTCTATTCTATTCTATTGTTTGAGGATTCAATCTTTATCTTTCTCTAATACTTGTAAATGTACTGACGGCGATTAAAGCTATATTTTGTGTAAATTCATCCGCTCCTTTATACAGTGATGAGAGTGTTTTAACGATTTAAACTCTGCTTTCTTCTGGGAGGGGTTGTATGGCCCAGTCACAAAATGGAAAGCAGAATGCACTGAGCGGTCAAAAGGGAAACTGTAAAGCAGGGGAGGGGGAAGTTGGTTCCCCACCTGTCGCAGGACTACAACTCCCATGTGAGCTAGGGAAGATAGGAGCTGGCCACAGACTCCTCGTTCCTGTTGTGAAGGCAAGGATTTGGCAACTGACCATTTGCTAGAGGGTTGTGTGTTTCCAAGGAGATTAAAAGTTAATTGGCGGGAGCGGGAGCTGCGAGTAGGGAGATTAGACAATTTTATGAAGAATAAGCGGCTACTTCTAGTCAAGGTGACTCTATGTTGCCTCCAGGCAGAAAGGGCTTTTGCAGTCATCTCCTGCTTTTAGGATTCCCAGAGGCATCCGATTGGCTAATGTTGGTCTGATCAAGCAATGTTCTTCTTAGGACGTCTTGCTTTTGAAAAATGCAGACCTAATGCCTCAATGTTTGGCTGGGCAATATATTATGAGGCAAAGACCCTGACCCATGAAACAAGTTGCTGCTTCACTCTATACATTGAATTGTCCCACCGATAGCACTGTGTGTATTTGGGCAACGTAAATATTGACCATTACAGGACCAGTGCCTGAATTTGGCCTTTTAAAAGCAGCATTATAATCACCGTTGAATGTTGGAGAACTGCAGTTTGAGACATCCCCTCCTCAGTCTACTGCCAACACCACACTGTAAATACAAGTCCTTTGAATATTTAACTTGGAAACAAATCTTTAACCTTTGCAACTTTAATTAATGAGAATCCCTGGAATCACCCAAAGCTGGGTGAATCTCAGAGACCTCAGTACAAGCCAATGCTGCTCTGCTTTGCTGCATGTTGAGAAAAACCTCATCAGTGATGATTCTCAACATTGCATTGAACCCAAACCAAACAGCCTCTGCTTGTGTGGAGCTCCACATGGGAGCTGCTGAATCCATGTAATCAAACCATCTTCCAGTAATATTATGTTTTTCCATTTACCATTTCTTTGCTGACTTAAGGCGAGAAGTGCCGATTTAAAAACAGGTTCTAGGTTGGATTCCAAAGAACAATGTCGGATTTATGTATAAGCTAAACAAGCTATAGCTTAGGGCCTCACTCTCTTGGGGGGCCCCCAAAAAATTAAAATAAAAAACTGGATGTGCATTTCCAAAATGTAAGGTAAAAAAACAAATAAAATAAAATCTACATACAGCAGCAGTGTTTTGTGTTGTGTAGGCTCCTATGATGTACATAATGGGCCCCGCCTGCTAGCCTGCTCCCTAAAATATCACAGGTTTGCTCATTTCTATATCAATTACTTTGATAAAATACATGTTTATTATGTGCAAATGGCTTTAGATGCCTATTAGGTCCATAAATTACCATATATCAACACAAAAACCAGCAACAATTTGTTGTTGACAAAGGACAGCCGGACATATAAAGGGCCCCATTACCTTCAGTAGCTTAGGGCCTCATCAAACCTAAATCCAGCCCTGCCAAAGAACCATGAGCAACATGCACATTTTTGGTAGAGCTGTTCTGCACATGTTTGTGCATGAGAGTTCAGCACTGTGCCATGCTCGGTTCTAGAGCAGCTAGGATGCTGCTAATTCTGCAAAAAGTTGCAGGAACATTGCTCAGTTCCCTTTTTGTCTTGTGGTACTTCAGACGCAAAGTGTCAGGCATCCCTTCTGTGAGTGGAAGACCCCATCCACATGCCGAAGGGGGGGCTTGTATCCAACCCCCGTCATTTGCCAAATTGCTTGCAGGCAGAAGAAAACTTAGTTTGGGAATTTGGGAAGGGGGAGTGGGACCGGGAGGAGAAATATGTATTGTAAATAAAAGTTGTAATTTTGATGTACAGAACCCTGCCTCAGTGAACTGGGGGGGAGGGGGGAGCAGACATAACATTGCTTGTATAGGATTATCAGGTTGACTATAGCCATACTTGAAGATACTTCTGAGTGGTGTCAACTTTACTTGAATGATTTGTTCCCTTCATCTTGATTGACGCACAGTGGCGTTGAAAGTTCACTTTTAAAGCTAGTGGTTAACTTTTGTGTAGGAAACTTTAACAGTTTGACACTAAGATAATGACCTTTTTTAAAAAAAAAATGTGCATTTTCTAAGCTTATGTTCTACTGTTTGAGTTGTTTTTGTTTTTATTTTTAAAGAAACTTTTCCTCATTTTTCAAAGGGGCTTTTTTTTTTGGTCCATTAAAATCTGAGAATGGTTATAAATACTGTAAGTATTGTAATGTAATGAATGCAGGTTATTTGAAAAGCTGTTTTATTATATCATTCCTGATAATGCTGAAATGTGGGTGTTTTTAATAAAATTTATATTTATTTAATGCACTCTGTGCTTGTCTTGTGGAATCATGTGTTGTTCGCAGAATCATAGAGTTGGAAGAGACCACGAGGGTCATCTATTCCAACCCCTTGCAATGCAGGAATCATTCACCCAATGTGCGACTTGAACCCACAATCATGAGATTAAGAGTGTCATGCTCTGCTGACTGAGTTGTCCACCTATAGGAGGAGCTTTTTCAGCCTGGAGGGCCACTTTCCCTTCCAAGTAACTTCCTGGGGGCCACCGGCCTGTGATTGGTGAGATCAAAGCCAAAAGTGGGCAAAGCCAGAAATTTGTCCATTAGGCTAGTTTCTACGCATGCTCTCACACCCATCTTCATTATCAGAGTTGAAGGGGCTGGTGAGGAATCTGGCCTTGGGAAAGAGGTTGTGGCTGGGGAGGGGTTGGCCTAGGGAGAACCCTGAGAGTCAGCAACCACATTTGGCCTCCAGGCCTGAGACTCCCTATCTTTAAGCTAGCGATCCAAGAACTTAAGACTCTTGGCTCAAGGCCACTAAAGAGCAAAAAGAGTTGTACAGTCATACCCTACCTGCCTGCGGACAGTCTCCATGGAGGCACAGGTCCATGGCAGCTGTTTATCAGCTCCATCTGGTACGCAGGCTGAGACCCTATCTGCTCGCGGACTGTCTCACCAGAGTGGTGCATGCTCTAGTTATCTCCCGCTTGGACTACTGCAATGCGCTCTACGTGGGGCTACCTTTGAAGGTGACACGGGAACTGCAATTAATCCAGAATGCGGCAGCTAGACTGGTGACTGGGAGTGGCCGCCAGGACCACATAACACCGGTCCTGAGAGATCTGCATTGGCTCCCAGTACATTTCCGAGCACAATTCAAAGTGTTGGTGCTGATTAGACCTCGAGGGGTTCGACAATAGGTTCAGCTGGCATGCCTACTTATGGCAAAATAAAGAAAAAGTACATAAAGGGTTTTCAAGTCACATTATTAGGGGGCCTCTTTATGAAGTCTGGGAGAAAAATAAAAAGCTCCTAGAAGGGAAAACACCCTGGTGGTTATCACCAATCGATATCTCAGCGATTAAAAAAACAAATATGGAAGGAAAAAGACTCACCTATGAAGACCTACTAATAAGATCAGAAAATGGATGGAAGATGAGAACATATGAGGAGTTGAAAGGTAAATTAGCAAGCTGGCCACAATTCCACCAAATAAACGCAATATGGACAGAACACAAAAAAGTAGGGATGAATGAGAAGAAATCCAAATTCCAGATAGAAATAATTGAGGGCAAATCTAAATTATTATCCAAAATGTATGATATATTATTGGAATGGGACACCAAAGATGAAGAAATAAAGGAGGTTATGACAAGATGGGCAATGGATCTGGGATATAATATAGAGTATGATAAGTGGCGGAATTTATGGACTAGTGGAATGAAATTCACAGCATGTGTAACACTGAGGGAAAATTTAGAAAAGATGATGTATAGGTGGTACATAACCCCGGCAAAACTGGGGAAAATGTATAAAACAGGTAATAAGTTTTGCTGGAAGTGTAAAATTAAAGAGGGTAACTTTTTCCACATGTGGTGGACATGCGATGTAATGAAGAAATACTGGGAACATATTTATAATGAGTTAAAAAAAATATTCAAATATACATTCCCCAAAAGACCAGAGGCCTTCCTACTAGGAATAATTGGGGATGAAATTAAAAAAGAAGATAAAACACTATTTCAGTATGCCACAGCTGCCGCTAGATTATTAATTGCCCAAAATTGGAAAAGTCAAAGTACCCCAGAAATTAGAGATTGGCAAACAAAGTTATTTGAATTTGCAGAACTTGCAAAAATGACACAAAAAAATAGAAACCAAAAAAATACAAAGTTTATTAACGATTGGAACAAATTTATGACTTACATTGAAGGGAACTATAAGAACATAAAAACTACAGCAGGACTGATATAGATCTTACGATGTGTAAACCATTATAATTATTAACTGCAAGAGAAATAAAATACTCATATTAAGAAGCCTGAAACCGGGAGGGATGGAAGTCAATAGGTGTACAAAGGAACGATTTAAGTATCTAAAGATATAAAGATATAATAATAAGATATAAAGATATATAATAAGATTTAAGTATCTAAAGATATAAAGAGACAAATGAGAAGACAAAGAATTGTAATGGGAAATGGTTGCTATTTTTCTGTTATGCTCAGAAATTTTCTTTTTGTGTTTTTGGGGTTTTATGTAATGGTTGTAACTGTTTTTTCGTTTTTTGTTTTTCTTTTTGGTTATTTAAGCGAAAATTAATAAAAAGAATTTGAAAAAAAAAGTGTTGGTGCTGACCTTTAAAGCCCTAAACAGCCTCAGTCCTATATACCTGAAGGAGCATCTCCACCCCCATCGTTCAGCCCGGACACTGAGATCCAGCACCGAGGGCCTTCTGGCGGTTCCCTCATTGTGAGAAGTGAGGTTACAGGGAACCAGGCAGAGGGCATTCTCGGTAGTGGCACCCGCCCTGTGGAACATCCTCCCTTCAGATGTGAAAGAAATAAGCAGCTATCTTCTCTTTAAAAGACATCTGAAGGCAGCCCTGTTTAGGGAAGTTTTCAATATTTAATGCCGTATTGTTTTTAACACTTGATTGGAAGCCGCCCAGAGTGGCTGGGAAACTCAGCCAGATGGGCGGGATATAAATAATAAATTATTATTATTATCATCTTGGTTCTCAAACGTAATCTGTTCCGGAAGTCCATTCAAGGGAGTTAGAATGTTGTAGCCACTGTTTCTAAAACAACTACAAATTAGCCAAGAATCAAGTTATTCTGACCAAATGATACTTTTTCCACAAGTAAAGACAATGCAAAACCAACTGAGCTGCCTGCACCCCAGAGTTAAACCACCCCATGGGACACTGCACAGAGCGTTTCCTTAGAAACATAACCAAACCTTGAGCAAACTTAAAAGTAGAAAAATATTTCAGAAATTCAAATATTCCAAAGGGTGGGTGTGTGCACACGCGTGCTAAATCAAACAGGATATGTGTATTTATTTATTTGATTTTTATACTGCTTCTCCACCCAACTGAGAGCCCAGAGAGGTACACATTCATAATTAAAACTTTCAACATAAATTCCCATGACTTTTGAAACCTAAAAACGCAACCTTCTAAAAGTACAGTGCCAAAGTATAAATAAATAAATCATGGCAAATAAAACATGTTCCTCCATAATTCAACTCTGAAGGAAATACTGTAATTAACAATTAAACTTGAGCTCCCTCTACTGGGCAGCTATATAGTAAGTGGTTGTGTTGACTTGTGGAGGGTTTTTTAAAATATATATATATAAGGAAGTCCTCCTATATATACATCTCTCCCCACCCCCGTTTTGCATTTTGGGATCTGCCCAAGTGGGTTGTAAATGCAATCAAAAAATGTATGTCAATGTCACGGAGTACAAAATGTGGTAATTTCAAATTTCCAAAAGCCCTGAATTTTAAAACATTCCGACCTGAAATACTATTTTTGCTCCTTAAAGACAAGAGCATGGACAGAGATCAGCATATCAACACCAAAAAAATGGGGTGGGTGGCATTCAATGCTAGTCCTACTAGGGGAGAATCATTGGAGTTAATGGATATGACTGAGGATTAGCAATTTCAATGGGTCTACTCTGAGTAGGGCTTCATCTCTTGTCAAAGAAAGATATCAAGGATATGTAGATGATTGATGGACAGAAGAACTTCAGACATCAAGAGACTGGGACGAAAGTTGGCTTTCCTCTAAGACTGGCCAAGAGAGGGCTAAGACAGACAGACAGACAGACAGACAGACAGACAGACAGACAGACAGACAGAAACACACGTAAAACAAGCAAACCCTGAAGTTCTGATCAAGGCTAATTGATAAAGGAAAGGGAGATGTCCATCTCTAGGACTCAGCCCCTGACTGCAGCATCTAGCTTGCTACGCCTTGAGAGCAGAACAATGATTGAGAAACCTGTGGCTTTGTTGCACTACAATTTCCATCATCCCTGGCCATTTAGCCATGCTGGCTGGGGCTGATGGGAGCTGGAGTCTAACAACATCTGAAGGGCCACAGTTTCCCCCATCTCTGGAGCAGAGCTTTTCTGTGGAAACATAAGCTGAGCAGAGCACTATTGTGTGAAGAGAGTCAGAGGTGAGGTTGAGAGTGGAGGGGCTGCAGCTGGAACAGTCTGCCATTCTTCAGCTCCTCTGCAGAAGGATGCATTCTTATTTCACTTTGAATCCTTTTGGAATTTAATAATGATAATGATTGGAACCCACCACCTTCAAAACACCTCTAGATTTTCACGTCATATGTCAGGTTAAAATAAATAAATAAATAATAAATAAATAAATTGTGGCATGGCATGATGTCTATGGGAAATACTGTTCTCTGCGTCGTTGGAAAATAGACTGCTTGGGTCCGACTTCTGACTGGCAGAACTTCTGAAGGTTTGGTGAAGGCTTCCTCAACCTCGGCCCTCCAGATGTTTTTGGGCTACAACTCCCATGATCCCTAGCTAGCAGGACCAGTGGTCAGGGATAATGGGAATTGTAGTCTCAAAACATCTGGAAGAGAGAGTTTGAGGAAGCCTGATTTGGAGGGATAAACAAGGTTATCCTTTATATTACGACATGCAAAATTGCCACATGTACATTATTGTGCCATGAGTCAGCCAATACGGACCAGCAGGCACAAAATTGGTTCATAATCAACCTATTATTATTATTATTATTATTATTATTATTATTATTATTATTATTCCCAGAGGTCTCAGGGTGGATCACAGAATATAACCAAAGTATAAAACCACAAAAATTATGGGTGTATGAAATAGCTGCAAGGGACTCTCACCAATCTCTGAATGGATGGATCTCATGTTGTAAAGATCCCAGAAAACTTGGCTGAAAATTTTCCAAGAAGGAAATACTGATTTTCTGGGAAATGGAATAACCTGCCATATGAATGCAGCCCCTTGACCTGATTCAAACTTCATAATTCCTGCTACAGTCTCCCTTTGAAGTTCTATATTTGAGACCCCCATGTTGCTGCTAAACGTCAAGCCCTCTTTAAAGTAGGTGCCTGCTCCTGCTTGAGTTTTTCCCCTGCTTCCCCCCCCTTTTGTTCCCATTGTGCATTACCCACAAAGTCTACTTTATTGGGGGGGGGGGCATGAAGAGAAACACTCATATATAAAACTATTGCAGTTTTGTCTCTTGCCATTTTGGAGCAGGTATAGACGGGAACAGCCTGCACAGCATGGATGGTAAATTTGTTTTAGTCGAAGCGAGGGGAAAGAAGCATTGATTCTCGACCTCCTGAACATGAGAATCCAAAATTGCTCAGCGTTGCCATTAATGCTCTTTCCACTGTGAAACCTGAAAGGAGCGGAGTAGCTGCTCATTCGGGGGCCAACATAAAGGAAGCTAAAATGACTTTTCTGAATTTCCTCTCTCCGCAGTTATAATTGGACACCCCGAGGTATTCAGTTCTCAGTCACAATGATCACCGCTCACCACTGTCATTTCAGATCACCGAACTGACAGCCCAGGCAAATTTTGAATTGATTTGTTATGAGGTGGTCAATAAAGAAAATGTAATTGCGGCCTGCAAAGTCCTATCCGCATCAATAAGAAATGGGGAATGCGCTTCCAAAAAGAGAGAGCAAAAGTGGCCTTGCTGACTTGGCAGTGGCAAAAGTGAGATGGCAAATTAGTTCGTCCCGACTTCTAATGATGCCACCTATCGTCGCGCTTTGGCTTGCGTGGAAGTCGAGCTCACCAGAATTACGTTCTTGCTGGCAAAGCACTAACTCAGTAAAAACAGTACTGATTCTCATCTGGGATGAGGTTTAATGCAAAGAGAGTTGCCTACAGCACAGAATAGCCATTCATTTGCTGCCTAGTCATTTGAAGCTAACTGTAAAAAGAAAGATAGAACAAAACATCCCACTGTGCGCGCGCACACACACACACACACACACACACCTACCCGCAATCCCTGGGTCTTCTTTCTGAATGAAGTGCCTTGATTGATGACTTCCAGATACCAAAAAGGAAAGCTGTTTAAGATCTCTTTGGCAGCTCAACGGGACAACTCAACCAGGGGATTTCAACAACAGATATCCAACTCAAGCTGCTTCTTAGACTGTAAGCACATGTGCACTCGAAGGATCTTGGAAACCACAGGTTTAAGTGTGGTCAAAGCAATTTATGAGGAGGACTTTAAGCTTGGTTTGTGGAAGAATAATGAATTATCCCAAAAGTCACAAGAGAAAGTGTAAGGAACGGTAACAATGAAAAACTTGACCACAACATCTTATTTCTATGCTGCCCATCTGACTGGGTTAGCCCAGCTGGTCTGGGCGGCTTCCTACAAATTATAAAACCACAGTAAAACAACAAACATTAAAAACTTCCATATACATATATATATTCAATAGAGATATTGAAGTGTATGTATTTTCTGAGGTATACATCACTCTTTGAAGGATGTGGGATTCTGTACTCACATTGGGCGGTATCTAGGGTTAGTAATACTGAGTAAATCCATTGAAAGTCCATAGATTGCAAAGGGTCACTTGAAATGTGACTCCCATTAGATTATCACTCATTGTGAGTTGATTCCATAGAAAGTATCTGGCTGGCCATTCAAAATCTGCACAAGTAGCAAGTGGTACAGTCCGCCCTGGACTGTACAATCTCAAATTGCCATGCCAATGGGAAACCACATTAGTTCAGTCAAGATAGCTCTAAGCCACCCTTCCTACAGGAGAGTGTATAGCCCAGGGTAGGTCACAATAAGAAGCTACAATAATATGCAATGGCATTATCCCAACCTCAAAACAAAACCAACCCTCCTGGCAAACTGGGAATATCCCCTCACTAGTGCAGTTTAGGGTATTCCACACCTTTCCTCAGCAGTTTCTTTTTCTTTGAGGAAAAATAAGTGGCTCATGCAAATGCCAACCCCTGTAAGCTTTAATAATTAAGACAACTGTAGCAAAAATAGCGTAATGAGAGGAACTCAATACAACAATATGAGGAAAATCTGAGGCAAGAAGCAAGGAGAGACAAGTTTCTTAACTGAAACTTAATGGAACACCCTAAAAGGAGGAGCTAATTCCAGAGCATAACACACAAGCCCCGCCCACTGGATACCAAACATTCCACTGACCAAATCAGGCCCCAGTGTTTTTCTTACAAGGTCCAGCAGTCAGGATACAGTCCAGAGTCAAACCTGAAGCACAGTTCCATGGAGGTCCACCAGCCTCCAAGCCAAGGTCCATCAACATGGGCAGTAGAGCAGACACAGCACCTCAGTTCTGCTTCCCTTTGTGCTTTGCCTGCTGATTGCAGCATCTGGGCTTAACGAGACATGTGACTCTCACCTTTCCTGAGCCTAATCCATCTGAGGAATCGCACCCCTCCTCTCAGAGCTAGCATGCCCCATCTGGCCAGCTTGGGAGCTGGGCTGTGGGCCCTTGCCTGCCTCAGCCTCCTGGAGCTCCCTACACCTCAAGAGCCTGCCATGTTCCTGGAGACAGGGGCCCCTCTGGCTCTGGGTCCTGCTGGCAATTCTTCCTGGGATGTAAATTGGATTGATGTAATGTATCAGGAATTGAGACGCGGGTGGCGCAGTGGGTTAAACCACAGAGCCTAGGACTGGCCGATCGGAAGGTCGGTGGTTCAAATACCCACGACGGGGTGAGCTCCCATTGCTCGGTCCCTGCTCCTGCCAACCTAGCAGTTTGAAAGCACATCAAAGTGCAAGTAGATAAATAGGCACCGCTCCAGCAGGAAGGTAAACGGCATTTCTGTGCGCTGCTCTGGTTCGCCAGAAGCGGCTTAGTCATGCTGGCCACATGACCCGGAAGCTGTACGCCAGCTCCTTTGGCCAATAAAGCGAGATGAGCGCCACAACCCCAGAGTCGGTCACAACTGGACCTAATGGTCAGGGGTCCCTTTACCTTTAATGTATCAGGAGTAAATAGGGCGGGTGCTAGTGAGTGTCTATCTCTCCACTTCTACTTTGCACTTCTATGAACCTTTGAACTATCATCTAGTTTATTTACACAAATCCTGTGGATGGAAGGGAAATGTCATTAACACACAGGCTGACAGTAATTCCTGGTCTCGTTGAAAACTGTGCATTTCCTGAGTTCAGGTCATTCTTTAGTTACTTATGGGCAGGGCTTGGGGAGAGAGATGTTCTTACACAGGGAAAAGTCAAGGGCATAGCTGGCACCAGCAGCTTGTAGCCCAGGAACAAGCCAATCTCCCCAAGTGAGTGGTTTCCTGCATGCATGTTCAGACTCAAAAACCAGAAGCAAGACTCTGCTGAATTCAGACTGCCAGTCAGTGTAGACCAGCCTTCCCAATTTTGGGTCTCTAAACATTGCTGGACTACAGTTCCCATCATCCCTGACGGGGCTGATGGGAGTTGTAGTTTGGGAAACTCTGGTGTGGAGAAAACTGAGCCAGATAGATCAACTCAGCAGACGGCAGCTTCATTTGTGCACTAAAGCAAACACTCCCATAGTTGCATGCAGATAAGACATAACTGAACTCTGAGTCCAGTGTAACCTCCGGTTATTCTAGTTAAACAGTGGCCATTGACAGATGTTCAGAACTCCAGGTCAACGCACACATCACAAGGCGTCTTACGGTTCTCCTCAGTTCTTCCTCAGGCAATTCCTCAAGTCTACTTCATTTCATTACTCACCGTTCTACAGAGAAATGCCAGCAAGTTGTTCTTTCCACCCTTTTCTGTCTTGTTTAGATGTTTGAGCCTGTAAATAACTGGCACGTACAGAACACTGGCTGCAGAGGCGTCCGGCTGACTTTATTGTTGATTTAATGTAGAACACATTCCATTCACTTCGGTCAGGACCACCCAAGCACTGGTGGTCAATGAAGCCCTTCTTAGAGCAAGTATTTATTAGGTGCATACTCTGACCTAAACTGAGCCACAAATCTTTAGAACTTACTTTTCAACTCCAGGCTACGTAAACAAAATCAAAGTCAATTGTGCAGTCAGGAACGCACAATTGTTTTAATTGTTTGCATTAACTAAGAAAAGGTATCTGATAGGCCATATGTAGCTCTGAAGGCACATCAGTTCCAATGGAAATATTTAAGAACATGTCCAACACTTCCTTTCAAATCAGTGGTTTTAAAATGCTTTTGACTGGAGAGTGCGCTTTACTTCGAACATGTTTATATATTAGCTCCCCCCCCAAAGCTCAAGGTGGGGTACATGGCTCCCCATTTTTACCCTCAGAACAATCCTGCAATTTAGGGTCAGGCTGAGAGACAGTGACTGGCTCAAACTGACCCAGTGAGCATCAGGGTTCGATTCCTTACTCAACCATGGCCTCTCAGGGCCAAGTCCAACACTCTTTATTACACCACACTCGTTCTTTTTCACCTTCGTAGCTAAAAATTCACAAGGAATAAAAACACATTTTTATGCCACATTTGAAATGAAACTAAAATTTTAATTGCAGACAACTCCCCGTTTGCGTGTGGGGAGGGGTACGTTCCGGGTCACTGCGCACTTGCGTGAAATCGGAAACCCATCGAAAAAGACTGAAAACACCCCGTTCTGCCCTGCCCCCATCCCACTCCTTTAGGGACATCTTTATGACATTTTCAGGTCACTTCTGGGTTCGGCTCTGGGTTCGTAATTGCGCACAAATCGGTCGCACCTAAAACAGGAGTTGCCTGCACTAAAGTGCAAAAATTGTGACAGGGCTGTTTCAGAGTTATTTACGCCAGCTCATTTGGGTACAACTGCTTTGTGCGGGGGCATGGATGTTGAACGAAGGCTCAGAGAAGGCGATGTTTGTCGATAGTCCGAACTGCTCTGTCTAAAAAATAAAATAAAAGTGGGGCGAGGCGGAAAAGGCAATCTGCTTTGTAAAGCACACGTAGGGAGGTTGCAGTTATTACCTAATGGTAGACTTGGTGTAAAAGTGTATCTTAGGTAACAATCTAAAATTTTACGCACACGCACACACAATACCACAAAGAGAATGTAAAATCACTGCTTTTATTTACATGATAGAAATTTGCACAGCACATGTAGACCTGTATCTTTAGAATCCATTTGGTGACATATTCTCTTGCATATTTTCAAAAAAATGTGTGTGTGAAAGAGAGAGTAAATGAATGTGTATAAAGAAGATAGATAGATGTAGATAGATGGCACAGACTGACTTCAGGGAACGCTCATGGTCACTGCCTGAGAAAATGCCACTTATCAACTAAAAGAAAAAACAGAACAAATATTATTCATTACTAGACTGTTCCTTAAAAGGACAGAATAGTCAAACACAGACCACTGCTGTCTGTGCACGAATCAATACATAATCATTCGTTCAGTTTATAAATTGCTTGCTGCAGAAAGTTTCCCTGAGCAACTTAGAAAATGTTAAGAACGTAAAGCATAACATCAGGAACAAGCATAAAGGGGCAGGGAAACAGACATGTTTTTAATTTCTAGCAGAAGCCACACCCCCCCCAAGTTTGTGCCAACCTGATCTCACAGATCTGCTAAATATTTATGCTTAACAGATGTCCAGCAGTTAGCAATGCTTACAAGTAGCAAGAAGGAGCAAAGACGCTGATATAATAATATATGTTAAGTTGCATAAAACCTACTACAGGATATTTTGAATTTCCTTTAAGAAGAATGCCAGTTCTAGAGGTGGTGTGCAAATATCTCATGCCATCATTCCAGTGTTTGGGGGATGGGGGGGGGTATCCTACTTGCTCAAGAATGGTCACAGAAAATAGGACCACAGGACACCATTTCACAATCATATTGTTTTCAACTAGAACAAAACTGTATGTGACACTGAACAAGGAGTGTAAATTATCACATGTATGGCTGATAGGCAGGCTTCAGCTGTGGGATGAAGACACCTGGAAAAATGGGTCTTACCTTCTTTCGAAACAGGATAGTCTTCTGCGGGGGATGGAATCTACAGAAAGAACAGTCTGTTGTATTTACTTTGCATCACCAACATGCAAAGCGATCCAACAAGCTTATAAATCAAAAATTTGACACTAGGGGAAACTAGGGAAGGGGAGGCAGCGGTCAACAAAAGGAGAACTTGCAATTAATTCAGTTGCATACACTTAGGGTTAATTGAAGAAGGGTGTAGCAATTTGGAGGCTGAGCCGAAGAGCTCATGCACACACAAAAAGGGGCTGACTTTGCGTAGGGATTTAAAAACAAAACAAAACAAAAACAAACAAGCATACATTTCATTTAATAAAAAGGTTGCACTGAAAGGCACCATACTTTTACAGCACATTTAAACCATGCGCTGTACATTCTGAACATGCACTATGCATTCTGCTGTAATCAAAAGTGGGGGAAGAAGCGTCTCTGAAAGCTTGGATTAGATTCTTCATAGAAAACAGAAGCTTCCTTGTACGGGCTGCATCTGTGCAACTGCCATGACTCAGTTTACAAAATGGGCACTTCAGGGCATTAATAGTTAAAAATCAGCTGGCTAAATAGCTGGGAACACTCCTGGGGGCGGCGGAAAACTCTCGATGTAACTGATGCAATCATTGCAGCTGGCAAAGCCCATTTATAAACAGATCAGAATGCAAGGCTTCATTTTTAGGATAAAAGCAGGCTCTGATATTTTTAGCTCCTTTGCTTAAGTTTTTGTGTTCTTAAAAAAGAAATTGGAAACATGTGGATGGACTGAAAATAATATTTTAAATAATTCTCTCTTTCTAACACACACACACACACGCACACACACTTTATCTTTTCCTGCAAGATACATTGAATTACACAAGGCAATAAAGTATGCTCTTTGTGATTAAGAGTATACTGCTGCTACTCAATGAGCTTTAAGTGCTAGTAGCACATGACAACAGGGCAAATCAAAGCCAGCACACTGAGTAGGCGAGATACAAATGGTCCACCTTGCTATTATTCAGTATTAGTGAGATAGAAAATCCAGCATTATGGAGCTTTCAGAGAAATAAGTAAAGAGAGAAATGCATTCACTGCATTGAGAAGACCGGTAATGGAATTACTCCGATTGAGAAATGGTAAATAAAACAGTACTTAAAGCTGCGAAATATTTTTACCCCTTGCCACCTAGATTCCCAGTCCCCGGTTCCCTCCATCACACCCAAACACCCTACCTGTGTTCTCCATTTAATTTTCAAGTCAGGTCTTTCCTTTGTTTTACACCTCGCTGCACATTTGGAAATTTTATGCTTCAATTAATGACATACATTTAAGAATCGGGATGTAAAAAAATTCTCTTACAGACTGCACAATAGCTTGCACTTCCTCTTCGTTGCAGCAATATGGACTGGTATCCAGCTGCGTGTTGGTGCTGAAAACAGAACAAAATTACCAACAATTGGGGCATTACTGTCAAGTGCTATGACGGAAAACGTGAACAGGAAGGAACATAAGAAGCTGGTGTTACCCAGAGTAGTTTATAACAACAACAACAACAACAATTTATTATTTATACCCTGCCCATCTGGATGGGTTTCCCCAGCCACTCTGGGCAGCTTCCAACAGAATATTAAAATACAATACCTATTAAACATTAAAAGCTTCCCTAAACAGGGCTGCCTTCAGGTGTCTTCTAAAAGTCTGATAGTTATTTTTCTCTTTGACATCTGGTGGGAGGGCGTTTCACAGGGCGGATGCCACTACCGAGAAGGCCCTCTGCCTGGTTCCCTGTAACTTGGCTTCTTGCAGCGAGGGAACCGCCAAAGGGCCCTCGGCGCTGGACCTCAGTGTCTGGGCAGAACAATGTGGGTGGAGACACTCCTTCAGGTATACTGGACCGAGGCAGTTTAGGGCTTTAAAGGTCAGCACCAACACTTTGAATTGTGCTCGGAAATGTACTGGGAGCCAGTGTAGGTCTTTCAAGACCAGTTTTATATGGTCTCAGCAGCCACTCCCAGTCACCAGTCTAGCTGCCACATTCTGGATTAGTTGTAGTTTCCGGGTCACCTTCAAATGTAGCCCCACGTAGAGCGCATTGCAGTAGTCCAAGCAGGAGATAACTAGAGCATGCACCACTCTGGTGAGACAGTCCACGGGCAGATAGGGTCTCAGCCTGTGTACCAGATGGAGCTGATAAACAGCTGCCCTGGACACAGAATTGACCTGTGCCTCCATGGACAGCTGTGAGTCTAGAATGACTCCCAGGCTGCGCACCTGGTCCTTCAGAGGCACAGTTACCCCATTCAGGACCAGGGAGTCCTCCACACCTGCCTGCCTCCTGTCCCCACAAAACAGTACTTCTGTCTTGTCAGGATTCAACTTGGATTTAACTATTAACCCCACTTCCCAGGGAACTCTGGGAATTGTGAGGGGAATAGGAGCCTTCTAACAACTCTCAGCACTCTTAAAAAACTACAGTTCCCAGCATTCTTTGGGAAAAGCCATGACTATTTAAAGCAGCATCATAGTGCTTTAAACCTCTGGTGCAGATGAGGCCCTAGAATGAGCAAAGTCAAGAAACTCAATATATCCTCAAGTAAAAGCCAAGGTTTTCCTCTCTCTTTTTTTGTGAGCAAAATTACAAGTGGGAGATTACAGGCCAATTTATTTTTGAGCCGTTACTACGGTTTAATTACTGAATAATCTGCGGGGCTCATGCGGTTGTGACTTAATTATTTTATTTAAGTGAAATTGCCAACAAAGGCAGTACGCAGAAGTGATCTTCAGGAACAGAAAGGGAACCACTGTAATAAAAGCCATCCATGTCAATTTTGCATTAATTCACACTGGATTTCAATAGATCCGGGTGCCAAGTGAATGCTTACCATTTTATGGCGCCTCCATCAGCCTTTTTGTGAAGCAAAGCCTTCCAGTACTCATGGGTGGATTGAATGATTTCAAAAGCAAATGCCTGTTTTTTTAAAAAAAATGACAATAAGGTGTGATTCCACCCCCTCTTTAAAATCAATGTTACACTGTATGATTTGCAAAACAAAACAGGAACTCAAAGAACACTTTAAGACTACAGGCTGAACAAGAGCTTGGAAGGTCCCAATACATTTGCTAAGCCACTTCCATTCTAAAAATAAGAAGATGTAACCTTCCCCAATTCAGACCAAACATTGTGGAAACTTCCAAAAAAACACTGATCTGCTCCCAAAAAAGTAGAAGGGGGGTGAGACACATCAGGAATGGGAATGCGCATTTCATAAGAATGGAATGGCCTGAGCACAGCCATGCTTCATGCAGGCCATGGGAACTAAGCCATATTTGGGGAAAGACTAACCCCTCTTCGCATTCCCAGAACCGTTTTGTGAAGCCTCTCCAAGTCAGTTCAAATAGAGAGTGAAATAATTCAGCTCATGCCTTGGCTCTGCTCTAGGCAAAGCTTTTCAACAGATGCTTAATTTTTTAAACGCCAGCTGTTTTGGCAACGGCCCTCCCTGGACCTCAGTGAAACAGTTGGAAAGTGTCTAATTAAGGTCAGTCTGAGAATATAACTGAGACTTGGGAGCTTCCCTCAACCTCAAAGAGGGAGAACATTGCAGACCATCAACGAGTTTACAACAATATACTTCAGGAAAGGGAAACTTTCAAACGACCATGCAATTATTTGGAAGTCGCAGGCACTGGGAAGACAAGGTGGGTTTTCTTCCAAAACTTCCTAAGTTACAGCAGCAGAATTGTCTACAAGACTAACTGGATCTCTTTCTTATTGCTGTTGTCACAATCTTTCAAAATCTGCTGTCAGGTGGCTGTTGCAGTTGCTTGAGAGTAACCAGGCAGGACTCCAAACCTGTCTTTTACAGGTTTTATTTTGGTGCAAACTATTTACAGTGAAGAGCTCCAAAGCTCATGTCTGGCTCAATCGCTAGCAGAATCAGGGAATGGTCTTTTTTTGGACCTCCCCCAACATAAGAGTTTCGTTACCCCCAATCTTCTCCTTCCCTCTTTGGGCCTTAAGCTACTGTGCAGTATGGCCGATGGCAAGGGCGTGTTTCCCTCCTGTCTGGCTTGCCCAGGAGTGGTGTTAAGGCTCCCACCAGCATCTTCTGGTCCTTGCACCTCTGCCCCACTAGAGGTGGGGCTTTCCTCCTCCCCAGAAGGGAACTGCTTCACAAGATTTTTGTGGGCTCCCTGTAATACAACTGCCCTTCTATTCCTCACCTCTGAGCCGATGGCAGTTCCCTGACATCTGCTTATAACCCTGAGAACTGCTGACCACAAGGGCCGGCTGCATCAAGCCAATGGCCCATTTATTTCAGCACCCTGTTCTCACAGTGGCCACCCAGGGGCTTGTGGGAAAGCTACATGCAGGACACCTGTGGCTTCCAGCAACTGGTACTCAGAAGCACTGCTTCCTCCAACTGTGGAGGCACAGCATGGCCATCATGGGTAGAGGCCATCTTCTCCAAGAATTTGTGTCCTCCTCTAAGATAGCAGCCATCACTGTCTCCTGTGAGAGCAAGTTCAATAGTTTAAAGAAGTCCTTTCTTTTTATCTGTCCCAAATCTTCCAGCTTTCAGCTTCACTGAATGTCCCCAAGCTCAAGGATTATGAAAGAGGCGGGAAAACCTTCTCCACGTTCTCCATGCTATCTCTATTATGTTCCTCGCCTTGCTTGCCTTTTCCCCTAAACTAAAACGTATCAAGTAATCTCCTCAAAGGTGAGTTGTTCAATCCTTTTGACCTCTACGCCTGGGTATGAACACAAATACAAAGACATTTGCGCACATGCACATAGTCAAAGTCAGCATAGGTAGCCTTCCCATCACCATCAATGGATCTGTTGAAAAAGGCAGGGTTTGAACCCTCCCCACACGCCAGCACTGGAGAGGAAGAAAACACTGTCTTGTACTCTTACAGAAGATGTAGAGGGGCTTATCTCAGATCTCAGCACTTGTGACGATGAGTGCTGAGATCAGAGACGAAAGATCACTCAGAACGTTCTTCAGAGATCCTCCATAGGGAGATAAAGAGCTCTTTTATATATAAAAAAAATAACCCTCAACAAGACAGACAGGGAGATTTATTATCTGGCAAAATGGAGTGATAAAACTGGAGAGAGGGAAAGGGCTGGAGGGTCACTTCTTGTGGCTTGGCCAGCCAGATTTGGCCCGCAGCCTGTGTGTTAATTAGTTCTGCTTTAGTCCTACATGGTGAGGCTCAATACTTCTTGTTCCATAGCCGAGCATGGAACTATAAAGGTGAACTATCTGGTGTACATTTTTAACACAAATAAAAGTTTACTCTATTTGGAGATTCCCACCCCTTTTTTGCATGAGATTCCAGAACTCTTCTGAAAGTTTTATTCCACAGAGTACAATTTCAATGAGAACCATTAGCAAATCTGTCATCTTTCAAAAGGAAGTACCTCACCTTGTCTTTAAAAGTGCCATTAAAAGCAAACTGATTTTCTGGTTTCCTGTCGGGAACTTTATATAATCTGAACCAGTCAACCGTAGCTTCAAGATAACCTGGCTTGAACTTCCGGACATCATCAATATCTGCAAAGGGTTAGAAAAACAGGTATCTATACCTATGCACAAAATAGCGCTATATCCCAATTTGCCCCAACTCCATAGGGTCTAAATGTACATGCAAGTACATGTAAGTAGACCACTGGTCTACAAGGTGACACCTGCAAGGTCTCCAATAAAACACACCCCACAAATAGAAACAATTTGATTCATTTCAGTGAGTGAGTGAATGGAGGTTTCTGTAAAACTAAAGTCAATGGGTTATGGGTTAGTCCCTGCTTGCAAAGAGTTCTGGATGTACAACAGATACTGTGCATTGTATATAATTTCAGTTACTGTGCCATATATGTACACATTGATTCTGAAAACCAACACTGGAAGTCTATGTAATTTATTACACTGGGATGGGATTACATCAGGGATGGGGAACACCCTCCAGATGTTGCTTGACTCCAACTTCCATCAGTCCCAGACATCATAGTTGATGGCCAGGGGAGATGGGAGTTGTAGTCCAACAGCATTTGGAGAGCCACAGGTTCTCCTGCCACAACCTGGTGCCTGCCAGTTGTTTTGGACTACAACTCCCATCATCCTTGACTATTGACCATGCTGACTGGGGCTGATGGGAACTGGAGTCCAGAAGACTTGGAAAGGCTGAGCTCGAGACTGCTGCTTTTTGGTAGCTCAGGAGGCAGTTCCACCAATTTGCAGAGGTACAGTTGAGAGACTGTTGAGAGACAGAAGCTCCGTATTTTTCCTTGATTTGGCATGGTGGCTCACTAGAACACAACAGGAAGAATCTTGCAGCAAACTTTCACAGCAACTACTGCTCCACTGTTGTCAAAAGAATAAGGCATGCTTTGTACATGATGGCTCAATTCTGCCTGAGGCAGCAGTGGCATGGGCATAGTGTGGGCAGGCCCAAAGGGGCGGTTGCCCTGGGTGCAAAATTCATGGGGAAGTAAAATTTCAAGAGGAAAAAATAAAAAATAGCGCTCTTTCCTCCTCACACAGATCTTCCAGTGTTCGCATGGGTAGACTGAGGAGCAGATTTGGGCACCCTCTGCATGGGTTTCTGAAAGATACCCACTCCTGACCAATCCCCCATCCTGCCGTGCCCAACGCTCATAAGGTGCTGTGAGCTATTGACCCTTTGTTCCAGCTTATCAGCAAGCAGTGCTGAGGATACTTGCCTTGCCCTGGGCACTAGTAACCCATGCTATGCCACCGAGCAGCAGGGAGCTATGACTGACACACACACACACAAAACTCCCTGGCCAGCCTAAAAGTGCCTCCAAGGTGAATAATGGACTCTCTTCCTCCATAATGAGGAAGTACCGTCACTCAGCGGCAGACCACACAGGAGAGTCAAGGTTTGTGTGGACGTAAGCAGCTGCCTGATACAGAGTCAAACCACTGGCTCATCTTGCTCAGTATTGTCTACAATGGATGGTAGCTGCTCTCCAGGCTTCCAGACCAGGATCTCTCCCAACCCTATCTGGAGATAGCAGGGCCTTTTGCATGCACAGCATGTCCTCTACCACTGAGCCACTCCTCTTCTCTTGTCCGGAGTTTTGGGCTGGGCTGTCATCAGTATGCTGATGACACCCAACTCTATTTGTTGATGGATGGCCATCCTGACTTGGTCCCAGACACACTGATCAGATGTTTGGAAGCTGTGGCTGGATGGTTACGTGGGAGCCGGTTGAAGTTAAATCCTTCGAAGACAGAGGTCCTTTGGCTGGGATGGGATGATATGGGATTGGGGGGGGGGGGCAATTCCCATCTCTTGTGGGGGTGCAATTAGTGCCAGCACTGTCCGTTAAGAGTTTGGGTGTAATCTTTGACACCTCCCTTTCCATGGAGGCGCAGATTGCAGCTATAACAAAGGCGGCATTTTTCCATCTCCACCAAGCTAAGCAGTTGGCTCCTTACCTCTCTCACCCTGACCTAGCCACTGTGATCCACACGACGGTCACCTCCAGACTGGATTACTGTAACTCGCTCTACGTGGGGCTGCCCTTGAGACTGACCCAGAGGGTCCTCACTGCGAGATCACATTCACCCGGTGCTATACCAGCTGCACTGGCTCCCGGTGGGGTATAGGATCAGGTTTAAGGTGCTGGTTTTAACCTTTAAAGCCTATACGGCCTAGGACCCTCGTACCTATGGGACCGCCTCTCCTGGTATGTCCCACAGAGGAACTTACAGTCTTAAAACAAAAACATCCTGAAGGTCCCAGGCCACAGAGAGGTTAGGCTGGCCTCAACTAGAGCCAGGGCTTTTACGGTTATGGCTCCGATCTGGTGGAAAATTCTGTTACAAGAGACTATGGCCCTGAGGGACTTGACATCTTTCCGCAGGGCCTGCAAGACAGAGCTGTTCCACCAGGCCTTTGGTCAAGGCACAGCCTGACTCCCTCCTCTGGCAATCTTCACAGAACTTTGGCCCAATGGTTGCCATCAATTTGATTTGAATTACTTTTATAATGAAATGTTTTTAGAATGTTGTACTATTTTATTGTTGTTAGCTGCCCTGAGCCCGGCTTCAGCTGGGGGTGGGTGGGATATAAATAAAATTTATTATTATTATTATTATTATTATTATTATTATTATTATTAACAGTTAAAGGAGCGTGAAGGATTGGGGAGGGGTGTTCTGGATGTTTTGGGGCTCCTTCCCCACCCCGCTCAGACCCAGCGAGATCTTGGAGAGCTGGTGCCAGTCAAAACAGACAACGCCGGGCTAGTTGGATCACTAATGTGAATTGGCGCATGTTTCTGATGAACGCATGAAAGCAGCCTTGAGCAACTGAATGCCAATTCCCAACTCTACTGGAACTGGCACCATGAGAAACAATTTGTACATAACTACTTTGTGTGCATGTGTGTGTCTCCACATGCACGTGTGGCCATTTCCCCTCTCCCTCTCCCTTTTTCTTTTTCTAGCAAAGCTAACACACCCAATTTGCAGCATGCATTCAGGGGGAGAAAGCCTGTGGGAAGAGGACATATGTTTTTAATGACATCTTCTAAACATTTACAGGAAGCACTACTTCAGACCATATAAAGGCATTTGCAATGTTTTGAAGCGGGGGGAAGGGAGCTCACACACGTTTCAAGCTGCTTAATATTGAATGTTTATTCTAATTCACTCCAATGCATTCATAAATCTTCCTTGCTGCTCAACATATTTAAATGCTATCTGTGGAGAACCAATACAGTACGTTAATGGTTCTAGTTTCACACCTGAAAAAAAACCCTGAGAACTGAACACTAATAGCAATAAAATAGGTCCCAGAGCAGCTTACAAAGCACAGTTCAAAACAACTTGTGAACACAAAACCAGGTGGGTCCTAACAATATACACACCTCAAGTGTCAAAAAGCCAGGGTAAAGCGGTGTGTCTTCAGCATTCACCAGAAGATGTACAGTGAAGATGCCAGACACACCTCTGAGGGAGTTCCACAATTTGGGGCTGCCATTCAGAAGGCCCTCTCCTAAGCCACCCATCCCCAGGCCTCAGAAGGTACAGGAACTATCAAGATGGTCCCTCAAGAGGGCTTTTCAGACAGACCTGAGTCATTTAGGGCTTTAAACACTAACAAGAGCATCTTGAATTGGGCCCAAAATGAACTGGCAATAAGTGTAGCTGTTTTTAAAATAAGGGTTATGTGAGATCTAGAGAGAAACCCATCCAAAATCTTCCTGCTGCATTCTGGACCCATTGACATTCCCGAATCATCTTCAAGGGAAGCCCCAAATTGACCACATTGCAATAATCCAGAGCATGAAGTTCAGGGGCCAAGTTATCCCTGTCCATAAAATGTCGTAACTGGTGGACCAACCGGAGTCCCTTAAAAATTTGGAGGAAGTTGCTTTCAGGTTGAAAAGAATAAAGATACGTTTTCCAAATAAAAACGGCAGCTGTTAATTTTGCAATTATCACTGTGCTTACTTTAAACGTGTCATTTCCCTCCGATTTACAATTCTGTTTACAATTCTCACCTGCGTCCACATGTAACTCAGGCTAATGCTTCGTGCATCTGAAAAAGTGGACCAGTCCATGAAAACTTATGCCATAATAAATTATCTTACTCTTTTAAGGTACCAAACGTCAACAAAGTAACAATAACGATGGGTATTATATATACTGGAAAGTCATGCCATTAAAAGATTGGTTAGGAATTCTATGTTACAAATTCAAATGCCTTCATACGTCACAAAGCAACTCAGATCTAATAAATACAAACTCAAGCCAATTTTTAACCTCTTTAGCTACTATGGCTTTGACCCCAAACACTACAAATTGTAGCTTGGTGGGCAAGCTGAGAAAGTTCTGCTTGCAATCTTCAATGATCCATAGAGCCTCACAACTCTCAAGGTTCCTAACAATGACAGTGAAAACACAGGATGTTTGTAGATTAGGTGCAATGGGTGATTTAACAGGGAGGTTAAAAATACTTACTATGAATCTTCTGTGATTCTGGGTCATCCACACTGAGAGCAAGGACCTTCCAGTCAGTTTCTCCTTCATCAATAAGACCAAGAACTCCAAGGACCTTCACCGGAACCACCTCACCGAGAGTTCGAACCTTAAAAGCATAGAAAACAAGCTTCTGAATTAGAAAAGTACTGCAAAGAAGAAAGACTCAACAATTGTTTTTTTCAGCTATGTCCTAGTTTCTTTCCTAGGCGTGTTAATTTTCCAGCCTGCTTCTACCGCATCAGTGGTATTGTTTCATCTCCCAAGGTCTGAGCATCGCTCCCTCTAATAGCAAACCCAAGTGGTGAGTACCAACAATACTAGAGCTAAAATGGGGTTGAGAGAGGTATTAGGGTGCTGAGGGAACCCCAAGGTTTGCAGAAGTGCAAAAAAACAAACACCACCTATTGATGCTTAGTGGAAACAGAGCATGAAGCATCATCCGGAATGGAAAAATGGAAAACAGGATGGATGAAGGAATGACTTGCCGGACTTCAAGCTTTTATAGCTAGCTTATAGCTAGCTGGCTAGAACTCTGTATAGGTAAAATGAAACGCTGCAATATTTGGTTGCAGGTACCACGGGTGGCGCTGTGGGTAAAACCTCAGCGCCTAGGACTTGCCGATCACATGGTCGGCGGTTCGAATCCCCGCAGCGGGGTGCGCTCCCGTCGTTCGGTCCCAGCGCCTGCCAACCTAGCAGTTCGAAAGCACCACCGGGTGCAAGTAGATAAATAGGGACCGCTTACCAGCGAGAAAGTAAACGGCGTTCCGTGTGCTGCGCTGGCTCGCCAGATGCAGCTTGTCACGCTGGCCACGTGACCCGGAAGTGTCTGCAGACAGCGCTGGCTCCCGGCCTATAGAATGAGATGAGCGCACAACCCTAGAGTCTGTCAAGACTGGCCCGTACAGGCAGGGGTACCTTTACCTTTACCTTTACCACGGGTCTAAACTAAAGTTTTGAACCCTATCTCCCAGTTGGACTGCTGCGGCCTACTCTCCTACTTCATAATAGAAAATAAATGTCTGAAACATTAGATTAAAATCTAAAGCAAGTAGTTAACACAGACCTGGGAACCAATTTCGCAGACGTCAATGGGATCATTGTCACCACAGCATCCTGTGCTATCATCTTTGTGATTGGGATCTTCCCAAGTCTGTTGAAAGCAAGGAAAGATCTCAGATTACCAGTCTGTATGGGTTACAAAGATTCCAAAAATAAAGAGCCATGCTTCTTGCGTGGACTAGGTTTAATAGTGACTCTCATTTCCCTTGAGACCATGGCACACGGGTGTCACCAACAAATAATACAGGGGAACCTGTGGCCCTCCAGATGATGTGTGGCTCCAAGTGTCAGGTATGGTAGGAGTTCAAGTCCAACAATTTCTGGGGGTGAGGGTCACATGTTACAGGGTGTTTGGCTAGGGTAGAGATCTGGGTCAAATCTTCACTCTGCTGTAGAAAAGTAACAGCCCTCTTTTATAAGGTATTGTGAAGCTATAATCAGGATGGGGGTGTGTGTTTTGACATATAGTCCTGGACAAAAATATAATGAATGACATATCAGTGCTAAGGAACAGATTCATAATAGGCACAATAGGCCAGCAGTTGTCCCACCTCCACTTTGATGCTATTCACCATCTGCCCAAAGTTTTGAATATAACATAAATGCATTATGCAGAAAAACCCCTGGACATTAGCCTGGTTCACACATAACATTAAGCCATGGTTCATGTTAACCATTATTAAGGATAACCATAGTTAATAGAGTATAATTAAAACTGAAATTTCTGGCAGACAATGACTTAAATCTTGGTTTATTAGGTTCACCCATTAAAGGAGGAAAAGCCAGGAAAATTGCTCTTTGTTGTGGATCTATAATTTTGGGGACATGACAACTCCTTAACCATAATTGAGGAGGAGGTCCAGTCTCACACAAAATGCCAAGATGAGGATAATGTAACCTAAGTTTTATAAATCGGCTACAAACGTTGGTTAATGGGCAACCTTTAACCATAGTTGATAAACCATAGTTAAGCTACTTGACCGGGTTCACACATGATGCTAAGCCATGGTTTAGTAAACCATAGTTTAATAAACCATGGTTTAGTAGTATGATAGTCTCTTAATCTGAAGAGTTGTGAGTTTAAGGCCCATGTTGGGCAAAAGACTCCTTCACTGATGGCTTTTGTGGCTCCTTCCAACTCTATAATTCTGCATGACTCAGACCACTATGAGCCTGCATGACTATTTTCCCAGAAACACATACATTCTGCTTTTAAATACTCCTCAAAACTAATGGGCAAATATTGTTACATAATGTCTCCCCAGCCCTTTAGCCAATGCACAAGGCTTCTGAACACCTTTGTTTTCCATGCAACCACTTTGCATTCATAAAAAATTACAAGAATTATGACTAGACTTTACTGAGACGACAGAAAACTTTCACATAGAGAGAGGGGGGGAAACCACATTACCTGAGGGAAGGCCCCGTAATTCCAAATATAGCCCTTATGGGGAAAGATATTTGCCACGTATCGCAGCTTGCCCTGCTTTACATCTTGCTTAATGGGATTCAATGGCTCCTTTGTGGCAATCTGGAACATGTTGCAAAATGGAGAGGAGAGATTTGGGAAGGAAGGGGAAAGGAGGATTACTGTAAAACGATTCAACTGTTTATCCCCATAGCGTACAACACAACAAAGCATCAAGCTTTATATATTTGCCCCATCTCCCAAAGTGAGGGAAACAGTACATTGAACATATTTGTTTATGGTGATAAAAATATTTGGGTGGGTTAGGGAATTCCCTTGGCATGCCAGTCCAAGTGATATTAAATGCATCTTTCCATTTAAAGGAGGCTTTATTTAAAATGCTGTTTGTGGTGTGTTCAAGCCATTGACAACTTATATATCTTATACTCTCATCAAAAGAATAGTTTTCGGGCCTGAAGATGCACTTTTGCCAAGCTCCACTTGTATTACGTTTTTGCAAGCTGCTGTCCATGGTTACCTCCATTTTAGCATTCGTCCAGCGAGGCACTTCTACAACCATGTTAAGTACAACCTGAACAGAAGAAGAAAAAGCGGGTGGAAAGGAACAACTAAGAAATTAATGGGAAACACACAAATCTACAGAGAATGAGCACAGAGCAACCATGGTTATTATCATACTCTTCAGGGTCAAAGGAAACACAGTGCTAGCTCTCTGCTGGCAATGGCTGGCCAGCTGGGAGCCAGCCTCAAGACTTCATGCTTGCTCATCGCAGTCCCTCCCCTTCCTAAACACGGTTAGAGCAGCCCATTGGCAAATATGGCCCACCTCCAAAGAAAGACCACATTCACACCATACAATATTACGATACAGTGGTACCTCGGGTTACATATGCTTCAGGTTACAGACGCTTCAGGTTACAGACGCTTCAGGTTACAGACGCTTCAGGTTACAGACTCCGTTAACCCAGAAATAGTACCTCGGGTTAAGAACTTTGCTTCAGGATGAGAACACAAATCGTGTTCCGGCGGAGCGGCGGCAGGCCGCATTAGCTAAAGTGGTGCTTCAGGTTAAGAACAGTTTCAGGTTAAGAACGGACCTCCGGAACAAATTAAGTACTTAACCCAAGGTACCACTGTAGTTTTAGGTAGAACCTTGGTTATCAGTATTTCCATGGGCTCTGTGAAACATCTATAGACATCTATAGACAAAGTGTGGTGTAAACTAATAAATTGTTTAATTTTAGGGGGTGTTTACATCTGGCAAACATCAGCCATAGACCATGAAGACTGCCTTATAGGATGAAAGTGACAGACAGATCTGAGTTGTTTGCATGGGGCATCAGTGGAAGAAACTGCTTGGTCAAATACAGCAATTCTGATGATTGCATAGATTTATACCTCTGGTTGGTAGTGTCATGGCTGTTTATGGAGAGGTAGAGGGGAAGAGGCAGCTGTGAGGGTCATGTGGTGCAGACATACTGGGAAAGCTAGTCTGGTGCGCCTGCTGGTATGTTTGCACCACACCAACATCTCACAACACTTTCCCCCTCCCTCTCTACGTACCATTAACATCAGTGATGAGACCAGCCAGAGTTCATGTGAGCATCTCTGCCCACGCCTGTGATGATAAACTAGATGAACCAGCATGGCAAATTAATCCACAAAGTTCTTGATAGCAGAATGAAGTTCCAGAAAAAAAGTCATCAATTCATGGGCAGTCCTACTTAACACTGGGGAATCTGAAACTTTGAATGGTCCTTCATGATTGCTGTAGGCAAAATGGCTGATGCAAGGCTGTCCCACAAAACTACATCATAGCTATTTTTACAGATTTGACAGAGTGGGCCTGGTAAACTTCTTTAGGAAGCACATTTCAGAATGAAGAAGAACCATCTTTCTCCCATGTGTGCAGAGTTTTTAGGTGGAAGAGCGTTCAAAAACAGCACACGTGACCACAGCCACACGCACCCCGGCCTGTAGTGGCACAGTCAACTTGAAGCATCTTCCAGAAAAATATTGCTATAGGCCATGGATGTCCCGGTCGATCGCCATCTATTGGTTGATCCCCGGGAGGTTTTGGTAGATTGCAGTCAATCGCTAGCTCTTCCATCCAGCCAGCCCCTTCCCCCCGCCCCCCCCCCCGTCCTCCAGATCACTAGAACAGAAGTCAGAGCTCCTGCTGCGAGGCTGACTGTTTCATTAGTGAACTCTTGTTGAGCGGCTTTTTCCATGTATTCCTTAGGCTTGTTCTCCCCCCCCCCTCAAAAAAACATGATTTTTCTCCCTAAGAGAAGCTCAACAACTTTGACCTGAACCCCAAAAAAGGGGTAGATCACTGCCAGTTTTTAATTGTGTGAGTAGACCACAGTCTCTTGGAAGTTGGGTGTCTCTGCTATAGGCAGACGGATTTACTATTTTAAAAAAGTTGCCCAGTTAAAAGAGACACAAAAAGGGTATCTGAGAACTTTCAAGTGATGACATTTGTATCTTGAAACATTTGTCTACTGAAATACGAATTAAATTCCATCTGGAGTAGTGGCAATGACAAATACAGGCTTTGCTGAAATGTATGAATATTTAGTTGAGACCATACAGTGGATATGAGACAAAATCCTCTTACTGATGCCCAGAATTATTGCACCCTAATTTTCCTCAACCCTGGCTTGAAGGTAAGGAACTGAACACATCAGAGATCCATCAGACAGCTGCCTCCCCCACATTTCTCCTTCCCCTGCAAAACTAGGTATAGCAAATAATCTCAATAAAGGGCTCCGTGATCATACCTCACTTTCACTGTTCTTCGACCTCTTTGCAGGAATCTCCTTATCCTGTACAGGAAAAAAGAAAAATCAGTGAATACACAAGGCTAACTCGTAAAGAGACAAGTCTAAAAAATGGGGCCAAGTGATAAAGTGACTATTGAATGCAGGTATCAAGCGCAGCACCAGAGCGTTCAAAAATATTATGAGTTTGCTGGCTAATTACTGTGAATAGGTGTGACTTTGCTAACTAGACTCAACACCTTCCTCCCCCAAAAAAGTTATTTAAAGGTTGTGGATATTTGTTGAATGAGCAACTCAACTGCAGTAGGAATGGGGAACCTGCACCCCAAATGCATCCCTCCAGGTCTCTCTATCTGGTGACCTTTAGGCCACTCCTGCTTGCACAAACCTTGAGAGATTTTGCCTGACTGGAATGCATCCTGAGGTTCTCCATCCCTGAGATGTGTTGATCTTTGAATTCGTAATGATTTGTAATCACGAGGATTGCTATAGAATGCACTATCCTGGTCTCTTGTAAAAATAAAATGCTACATAAAAAAAATAAAGAATGGTGCTCGCTTCGGCAGCACATATGACATACAAGCTACGGGACAAGGATAATTGTGACTTTAAAGATGAATGGGAAACCTCTACAAAGTATTTGAAGACACAGCAAAGCGAACTGGACTCCTCGGCTGGTTTTGAATAAACATTCACAAACTTTTTATTGATAATAATCAGCTAAATAGTTTGAGGATCTATACAACTGTGTTACATGCAGAAAATAGCATTTTTAGAGAAATCAAAGACTGGAACTGAGGGATGTTGGGGGGGTGGGGGGGTTCTGTGGGGGGACGGAGGAAAAATGGGGGGGAATAAGGATGATATGTTTCTGGATAATATGTTTTGTCTTAATTTTGAATAAAAAGTTATTTAAAATAATAATAATAAAGAATGGATCGGCAGACTGTCCTATCTTCCAGAATAGGATATCCTCATTACTGTATTGCAATTCTTGCAAATAATTCTAGACTTGGTGCTTCTTTGACTGCTTCTGCCCCAAAACAAAAAATACATTCTCAAAAACACACAACAGTTAAGGTGTAACGAATTTGTGTATTGAATATTCACTTTTGCTTCTCACATTTAAAATACATCAGATGACCATGAGGATGAGGATTTTAGTAACAAGTGGACCACACAAGTCAGCCCAAATAATGTCAAAAGAACCCAGAATGCAAAAAAGGATGGTACCCTTTTTTGTGTGAATTTTGCTTTAGGAAGCAGGCCATTGCAATTAACGAGGTCTCCTGACCTCCACCAGTGCAAGATCACAGCTCAAATGTCACTGATAATTTCAGAATTGATGAGATGTGGATGAAATGAAACTTTGGCTGAAATGATTTTTTCCCCTGACAATAAAAAGTTATGACTATAGAACTAGTTAGGTTAAAAGTGAAAGACTCATTCTTACCTTAAAAGATCTCAACTTCCAGCAATTTCAACAAATAAAGAGTGTTACATGTGTTAATTACCTCATTTGATCCAGCAAACAGAGGAATGTCATGGAATGGGGAAATGTATTTTCCCTTTGAATTCTCTACAAGATTAAACAAAACGTTATAAGCACAAACACACATGCAGTGTATACAATTGCTTGTATCTCTACTGGTACAAAAAACTAGTTTGCAGTTATTCAGCTATAAACTCTGCTTGCTCAGCTAAAATACTGGCAATACAGTTTTAATCACCTCCTCTTCAAAGCACAAACAATTCACGTTATCGTGGCAGAGAACTAGTTTTCAGCTTGCTTTAAAAGCTGGGTTGCTTTCCTGCTCTACAATCAGTAAGCAATAATATACATTCAAGAATACCTAGAAGCTTGTCTCCTCTCCCACCTCAACACTATGATTTTCAGATCTAAGAAACCAATGATAAAAAAACTCAATTAATTCAATTAACTTTCTAGGTAATAGGGTAGCGCAAGGTTTCCTGGGGATAGTCCCCAGATTTACAAATCAGTCTCCATATAAAATCAATTGAAGTTGAAAAGTGTCTCCAGATTCATTGAAAAAAATCTGGTAACCTTAGGGTAGCAGGTCCTATGTTGTATGACTAGCAACCAGTGTTAGAACTTGCCCACATTTCACCATTTGATGGACCATTCCTTACAAACAGTGAGTAAATCACAAAGAACTGTACCACTAACATGCTGTAGGAAAGTGTTGCTGCCGTGGTTAACCTGCTGTGTGTGCTTATGCAGATTCATTTCATCAGATGGTAGAGGAGATTTACATATAACTGTATGAAGCTACCTTCATGGGAGGCTAGTCACTAGGTCAACACTGGGACAGTACTTGCGGGTCTATAGTACATTGCTTGCGAGTCTATAGTACCTCTACAAGGAAGGAGATACTATAATGGAGATGTTGGTGGTTGAATGTGGGACTCTCTGCACACAACTCATGCACTCCATCCCTAAGCTATGGCTCCCCCAGTCTTCTCATGGGACTTTTTAACCACGAGGGCTGCTGTACATCTGCTCTGCAAATGCAGCAACACTTACTGGGCACGCTTTGCAACGATGAGAAAAGTAAGCATTCATGGTGTGCCTTCCTAGGAACTCAGTTCTATGTCTACTCAGCAGCGGGGCACACTGAATTGATTTCTGAATAAACATGCAGAGGGCTGACCTGCATAACAAGCATTCGCCAGGGGATTTTGCCCACAAAGCCAAGATAAGAGCTTGATTGGTGAGAACTTGTTGTTCTCAGTGGCCCCAAGCTACAAGCAGGGCCTATTATTCTCATTGCATAGTGGAAATTGTTATTAGCTGTGGCCAAGACTTCCTAGCACAGGTATACTCAGCAAAACCCGTGCAAACGTCATGCACAGCAATCCACATACATCATACATGGGCAAACTAATATAAGTGTACTGGAAGAAGCAAAGATCACCAGTGTTGAAGCAATGATTCTTCAACATCAACTTTGTTGGACTGGTCATGTTGTGCGGATGCCTGATGATCGTCTTCCAAAGCAACTACTCTATTCTGAACTTAAAAATGGAAAGGGTAATGCTGGTAAACAAAAGAGGTTTAAAGTCTGTCTCAAGGTAAATCTAAAAAAATGTAGTATAAACACTGACAACTGGGAAACACTGGCCTGTGAGTGCTCCAGTTGGAGAACAGCCTTTACCAAAGGTGTCATGGGCTTGGCAAACCCACACTTTGTCAAATCCCGCCCGGAAACCTATGTCCCCACTGTGGAAGGACATGTGGATCCACAATCACTTACAGACTCATTGTTAAAACCTTGTTTATGGAAGACAATCTTACTCGGCTATGAGAGATCGCCAAAGAAGAAAAAGACATGGGCAGTCCACATATGGTGTCCAGACTGGAAAAGCTGGTCCCATCTGAAGATCTCCAGTACTGTACATACTGTTGCTTCACCCCACTGCTACAGGCTGCTTCAGAATTAAGCTATCATGGAAGAATCTGCCTGATGTGTATGTGTGATTATTGCATGCACATAAGCATACAGTTGGATCAGGCCAATGGTCCATCTAGTAGAGCATCCTATTCTCAGTGACCAACCAGACACCTGTGAGGAACCAGTAAGCCGGACCAGAGCACCTGAGCGCACCCTCGTCCTGCAGTTCCCAACAACTGATACTCAGAAGTGTACTGTCTCCAACTGCAGAAGCAGAGCAGGGCCAACATGGCTAGTAGCCAGATGGCCTTATTCTCCAATACACACTCCAGGATGCTTACAAGTGGCCTTGGCTCTACACTACAGTGGTGCCTCGCAAGACGAAATTAATTCGTTCCGCAAGTCTCTTCGTCTTGCGAGTTTTTCGTCTTGCGATGCACGGTTTTCCATAGGAATGCATTGAAAATCAATTAATGCGTTCCTATGGAAAAAGCCTTCCCCCGACCTCTTCTGGCGGGCGGCATTTTAAAATCGCCCGGAACAGCGGAGGACTTCTCCGCTGTCCGGGGCGATTTAAAAGCCCCTGGGAAGGCAGGCAGGGGGGACAAAGGCTTTCCCGCCCGGCCGCCCGGCTTCGGGACATCGTTCCGATGCCGGGCGGCTGGGGGAGGCTTTCCTGCCCCACCGCCCGGCATCGGGACGATGCCCCGATGCCGGGCGGCTGGGGGAGGCGTTCCTGCCCCACCGCCCGGCATCGGGACGATGCCCCGAAGCCGGGCGGGGGGGGGGAGGCTTTCCCGCCCGGCCGCCCGGCTTCGGGACAACGTTCCGATGCCGGGCGGCTGGGGGAGGCTTTCCTGCCCCACCGCCCGGCATCGGGACGATGCCCCGAAGCCGGGCGGCTGGGGGAGGCGTTCCTGCCCCACCGCCCGGCATCGGGATGATGCCCCGAAGCCGGGCGGGGGGGGAGGCTTTCCCGCCCGGCCGCCCGGCTTCGGGACATCGTTCCGATGCCGGGCGGCTGGGGGAGGCTTTCCTGCCCCACCGCCCGGCATCGGGACGATGCCCCGAAGCCGGGCGGCTGGGGGAGGCGTTCCTGCCCCACCGCCCGGCATCGGGATGATGCCCCGAAGCCGGGCGGGGGGGGGAGGCTTTCCCGCCCGGCCGCCTGGCTTCGGGACATCGTTCCGATGCCGGGCGGCTGGGGGAGGCTTTCCTGCCCCACCGCCCGGCATCGGGACGATGCCCCGAAGCCGGGCGGGGGGGGAGGCTTTCCCGCCCGGCCGCCCGGCTTCGGGACATCGTTCCGATGCCGGGCGGCTGGGGGAGGCTTTCCTGCCCCACCGCCCGGCATCGGGACGATGCCCCGATGCCGGGCGGCTGGGGGAGGCGTTCCTGCCCCACCACCCGGCATCGGGACGATTCCCCGATGCCGGGCGGCTGGGGGAGGCGTTCCTGCCCCACCGCCCGGCATCGGGATGATTCCCCGAAGCCGGGCGGGGGGGGAGGCTTCAAAAGCCGTCCGGGGGCTTTTAAATCGCCCCGGACAGTCCCGGGGCGATTTAAAAGCCCCCGGTTAGGCAGGCAGGGGGGGCAAAAGTCTTTGCCCCCCCTGCCTGCCTTCAAAAGCCGTCCGGGATAGCGGGAAGCGCTTCCCTGCTATCCCGGACCGCTTTTAAAATGCTGGCGGTGGGGAGCAAAGCCTTTCGCCCCCGCCGGCCTTCCTGGACCTCTTCTGAAGTCCGGTGGGGGGGGGGAGGCTTTGCTCCCCACCGCCAGCATTTAAAAAACGGTCCCCGAGATTTCCCTATGGGCTTTCGTCTTGCGATGCAAGCCCATAGGGAAAATCGTCTAGCGAAGCGTCGCAAAAACCGAAAAACCCTTTCGTCTTGCGGGTTTTTCGTCTTGCGAGGCATTCGTCTAGCGGGGCACCACTGTACTTGCACTCCTGTATGTGATATGTTTGCTATTTGCACTTTGTGGGCTTATCAGTTATTCAGATCCACACATTAGAGTTACAAACCGAGTCTCCTGTCACTGCGGCATGCGAAAAGTGATTGTAAGTGCAAGGCAGGCCACGCACCAAAATTCTGAATCAGGCTTTGATTTTTGTAATTTAATTACAATTACAATTTGAGCCTCGCCAGGGCAGATTCCAGTTGGCACCCGAAAATGAATCACTGCCCCCTCCCCCACTAGGAAACGCCAACAGCGGACTAGATTAACCTCTGATCTGATCCAGCAAAGGATCTTAAATTACTGTATAAACAGTCGACACCGGGAAAGGATTCTTTCCCTAAACGCCACTCTAGGACGCCCGGTAATTCATTACGCGTTTAGAACGACAGTACAATCAGAAGGGAAGGGGGCGGAACAACCCCGAGTCCTGCCCTAGAACCCTGTATTATTATTATTATTATTTAATTGCTCTTAAATTCCACCCATCAGAGAAGAGAGGGGGGGCGGGTCTTCGCTGGGCGCTGAAGCCCCGCCCTAGAACGCCATGTAACAAAGATGAAAGCAAGCGAATGTGCCAGCAGCGTTCTATAGAACGCCGGCGCGTTCGAAGGAAGCGTCGCCGCTGCCGCTGCCCACGCGGGTCCTGCCGAGCGGCTACTTACTAAAGTAAAGGCGGAAATCGGGCGAGTGGAGCTGCCCCCGCTGCTCCGTGCCGTACTGAGCCATGAGGCCGCCGTGCGAGCGGCAGATCAGCACCCACGGCTGCAGAAGCCGCGCCGGCGTCCCTCTCGTGCACGAAGAGCGGTGGCACTGAAGCGCCCAAGGCAGCCACAGCAGCCGACCCAAGCCAGCCCCCGCACGCATGCTTCGTGCTTTCCGCTTCTCCGCGCAGTTCCTCTGGCGGCGCAGCGGGTGGAGCTCGGAGCATGCTCAGCAAACGGCCTTGAAGTCGCAGCCCGGCCGCTTTTGCCAGCAGCCTGGTTTCTCCTCTCGGTTAATCAGTAGGAAACGGGCATCTAGCCAGAAACCGGGCAATGGGGCTTGTGGGTAGTCCCGCGGGGGCGAGAAACCCGCAAGGAGGGGATCTGGTTTATCAGCCTAGCCCGAGGCAAAACCCGTCCATTCGCCGTAGCTCCGCACTTCCAGTACTTTTCAATGGCAGTATTTGCCACGGAGCTCGGAGGGAATTTACTTCCGAGTAAACATGCAGAGAGACGGGCTGCCGCCGTCCTGAGCACGTTTACCTACGAGGAAGTCCCCGGTACCTGAGTACGATTTAATTTGTGCAAAACTTAACGTTAGATCGGGTTGCACTCTGCTATTTTCCTGCATTTCCCGAGTATGAGAAACCTCAGTAAATAGCGAAATGAGTTGAAAAGCAAAAAAACCTATTCGCAGATACAGCCGCGGGCAGATTAAAACGGAGCGTTGTATCCACTTCCGGTACATTAATACTTTCCGAATGTAAGTTGTTTTCAGTGGGCTTCCTCCGAAGAAAGTGTGCAAAGGATTGAAACCCCAGCAGGCTGGTGCGCTGAGAAGAAAGCACGTGGAGGGATTTTAGAATTTACACATGGGATCCTTGTCTCTACTTTCATGATCGTAAATGGAATATAATGGATTCTAGTCAGCCTTATTGAAAGGGCTGAAGTTTGACAGACTTGTGGGCAAGTTCCCAGTCTTCCTGTGTTTATTCCCTAATACATATATTGCTGTATAGTTTTGTTTTTAATTACAACATAAGCTATTTTGATCACTATGGAAAGGTGGGATAAAAATATGTCAGATAACACAAGGTCAATAGGATTTACTTTTGTTTTCTAAGATTTTTCTAGCACTTAACATTTCATTTAACAAAATGTATACACTGCTTGACTCTCAGTGGTTTTTTTCTGGAGAGACGCAGGGGTATGCATACCCCTAAACATTTTGTGAATCTTTGTAATTTTGTCCATTTACTATTTATTTTTCCCGATTTGAACTATAAAATGGTGATTTTATTGAGCCAAAATGAGAGAATCCCTAAATATTTTTTTTAAAAGAAAAAAAGCACTGGTAAAACCTCTAGGCAGTTTACAAGAAATATTACAGTTGTCAACAAAAACAGTTAGAAACAACATTTAAAGATAATTAAAAGGTTAGCAAGTTTTTAAAGAAAGATTAAAACATGTCAACATCTATGGTCAGATCCTGAAATGGGCTGTGGGATGCCACAAATGCACCGTCAACTTACAACAATGGTATAAGCAGTAATAGTTGCAGGAAATTAAGTCTGGTTCTGAACTCCATAGAAATGGCAGCTTTCCAACCGTCTTCTGTGGTTGTCTCTTTAATAGCAGCCTTGATCTGCAGAAATTGCAAATGAAGCTTTTCAGAGAAAAATGTTGCCACCTCCTAATTACTGCAGGCTAAACACATAGATCAGTGTGCAGAGGGGCAGCTGAAAAATGGACAGCATAATATCTAACAGAAAGCATGCAATTGTGCCGATTACAAATGGGTTTAATGTCTTTCCAGGGGAAGAGGAGGGAATTCCTTTTGTTCATTTGTGCATGTTAATTAGCTTATATTCACAAATATTTAATCCTGTTAACTTAAAAGCCAAGTGAGGGTAGCCAGGAGGCGAAAAGAGAACTGGTTGTGCCAGTTCAAATCTAGCCCATTGACCTCAAATCAGGATTCACATCTTCCAAAAAAACTTGTAAAAGTACAGCAACTCCTCCCTTTGGCCTATATATCTGCTCTAATATGTGTGAGAGAGATAGGCCTGTTTGCAGAGAAAATAACCCACACAGCATTTTAAATTCAAACATAGACCCTATAACAAATCAATGAAGCAAAAAATTGCTGGGAAGCAAAGGTGCGGAGATACTAGACCAGGTGGGCCAGTGATTTAATCCATAAAGCTCAATCCATCAATTCCCTGCACGGACTGAAAGTGTGAGCTTTCAGGTTGCATGCTAGGATTTAAGTCTGGATGTTTTTATTTTGTGGCTGGCCATTAAAGGTAAAGGGACCCCTGACCGTTAGGTCCAGTTGTGGCCGACTCTGGGGTTGCGGCGCTCATCTCGCTTTATTGACCGAGGGAGCCAGCGTACAGCTTCCGGGTCATGTGGCCAGCATGACTAAGCCGCTTCTGGCGAACCAGAGCAGCGCACGGAAACACCGTTTACCTTCCCGGCGGAGGGGTACCTATTTATCTACTTGCACTTTGATGTGCTTTCGAACTTCTAGGTTGTCAGGAGCAGGGACCAAGCAATGGGAGCTCACCCTGTCGCGGGGATTCGAACTGCTGACCTTCTGATCGGCAAGTCCTAGGCTCTGTGGTTTAACCCACAGCACCACCCGTGTCCATGGTTTAAAAACAAAAAGTGTCATTTAATTCACACAGAAGCCCTATCCTAGCCCAGAAGATTGCATGTACATATTCTTCCAGGTGCAGTTACACAGTATTTCTGAAACATAAAGTTGCATGTATGATATTTCCTAGTTGGCTTCTCTGTGACCCCCCTCCTCCCCCAGCATTAAATCAAATTTCAAAAATGTGTGTCCGCAAGCTCTGCTGATGAAATGCCCCATTAATTTATTGAGGTCATTTGGCTCCGCGAAACATAGAAATCTGTCCCTTTCCTTTTCTGACTGCTTATTTTGGAAATATGCTCACCTGCGTATATACTGTTGTAGCAATACACTTGCTTTTTGTATATGTATAAACTTTAGACTCCTTGGGGCGGGGGGGGGGGGTTCTGAAGCAAGAAGAATGTGCCTTCCTTTTCCCTGCTATTGTGGACCCTCATTTGGATTATCTCCTCTGCAAAGTCTTATAAAGATCATTAAAGGGAATAAAACTTTGTTAAACCAACGTTTTGCATAAACCTTTCAGCCATAAAATGCAATCGCAGTGGCTTCGAGAGATCAGGCCCCCTAGTAGATTTGCATTTTAAATTCCTTGCTCTTTCTTTACGCAACATGCCATAGCATCAGATCAAGGGCATTGTGTCAAATGATACAAACCACACTAAAGCCAAAGAGTTACTGATTTTCATGCCCTTTCTTTACCCCCCCTTTTTTTTGGCCAACGATGTGCCAAGACTCATGTAGCCCAAACCCATAAACTGGAGGGAGATGTTAGCTGGTTAGAAGGAATCCCAGGGTTTGTAGAAGATGGGGGGGGGACCTAAAGAGGAATGGCCTCCCAAAAACGGCCAGGGAGGACTGAGCATGCTTAGTGACCATGAAATGCTCTCTAGGTAGGGGTGGGTAATGGGGTGATGAAGATGAATGGATAGGAGCAGCTGGAATCTTGAATGCTACACTGCAAGTTAAATTCCCAGTGCATTTACTGAGCCTGTGGTTTGGCGTAATCTCTGTCTGTACATATTGAGCAGATGTGAGGTCCAGAGGGTGGCAACACAAGAACAGGCCTTCTCTGTAGTGGCTCCCTGTTTGTGGAATGCTCTCCCCAGTGAGTTGAGCCTGGTGCCTTCATTAAATATATTTTAGGCACCAGGCAAAAATGTTCCTCTTCAACCAGGCCTTGGGCTGATTAAGAGTCTACATCCTTTTAAACCTATCTGAGAAGGGAACTGTTTGCCTTGTTTTGTTTCACTTATTTACTTGTTTTTATCCTGTATTTTATTCTATGAACCGCCCTGAGATCTTATGATGAAGGGTGGAATATCAATCAAATAAATAAATAAATAAATAACCAATGTTCTCTAAATAGGCATGGCAAGCACAGAAACTGTATAAAGGCTGCTAACTCGCTACCCACTATGAGAAACTACTCTTGTCTTAACACTGGAGCTTTGATTTATTATTAATAAACAGCCAGTAGGTGCCATATTTATTCCTTTGACTACCTACATTTCTTGTTGTTGATTTCATCATGGGTCTGTTCTTATCTTGCCACTGTTAACTGAGGAGAAATTACATAAAAGTTCATAGGTGCAATGTTCAAAGTCCTCTGATTTGGTGGTGGTTGTTTTTTTTTAATCACTCATTTCCACCTCTGTGATTTCTTCCATGGGAGCTTTCCTGCAGCCAAGGGCTCATTAGAAAGGGTTCACTGATAAATGCTATCTCGAATGTGTGCTTTCTGCAGAGCTCTAAAAGTTTGGGGAAAAAGCAGTTGAAATGTTTACTTTTTTACCCGTAGATTACTTCCATTGACAATGGTCTTCCGTTCACATTGACTTCGGTCTTCTTGTAAAAGCCTGAATGGCCATGTAATTAAATTGTGTGACACAAAAAGGGCTCATTTCACAGTGATGGTGGGCAGAGAGCACAGCCTTTTTATGTGTTAGGATTCCAGATTCAATCTCTTGCATCTCTCATCAGAGGATCTCAAGTAGCCTGGCTGGGAGAGATTTTCCTCCTGAGACTCTGGCGATAAGAACATGAGAAGTCTGCTCCCCTTCCCTGGGAGGGGGGAGCTGTGTTGCAGACTGGCATCCGGGACCCCCAGTGACTCGGATTGGGGGCGAAGGGATGCTGCCCATGTCACCGAGACTCCCAGCTGTGTCACGCTGCTGGCCGACCAATCTGTGCAGCCAGGGTGTGTGGCCACAAGATGTTTAAACTGTGGTGCAGCCGGGGGGCTGCCTCCTTTTGCCTCCTCACCAGATCTCCCAGCCCACCCGCCCTCTTTTTAAGCTTTGGTATGACATGACCTTGCTATGGACATATGTCGGCCACCACATTGATGGGGCCACATAGGAAGTTTTCCCACATGGCAAATTGGCACCAGCCATTTGGTTTTCACCTACCTTGTAGCAATCGTCATAACTTTGTGAGGTTAGGCATTGGGTAAGCCTTTGTTATGGGAGGGGAGGTTGTTGCCTCTGCCTGCCCCGCCTCGATAAGGGTATCCCGTTAAAGGGGTCTGGGGGTGTGGATTCTGTCCAAAGCCTGCGTGTGGGCTAGGGCCATGCCACAACCCCATTGGGGACCCTGGGGCTACTCCCCGTACCGGTGGTTGACCCTTAAGAGATTTAAGAGTGCAGGAGCCAGGATATAGTTGGTTTCCTCCAATGCCTAAGCCAAACCACTCACTATCCGTGTCCTTGTGTGTTTATTATACAGTGGACGCTCGGTTTGTGAATGTGATCCGTGCGGGAGGCACGTTCGCAACCCGCAGCCTGTCTGCGGGTTGCAATTCGGCACTCATGTGCAAAGTGCTGAAACCCGGAAATAACCTGTTCTAGTGCTTCCAGGTTCAGTGTGGTGCACAACCCGAAAATGTGCAACCCGAAGCACCTGTAACTCGAGGTATGACTGTATAAGGGAACTATGGGGCCCGGGGCTTTGTCATGCAAGAGCCTGTTTCTCACAGCAGATCCACCCAATGCCTCTGAGAAGCTCACAAATAGGAACATGAGTTCAATAGCCCTCTCCTAATGTGGAGGCGCCGCCACTCCCCACTTTCTCCCCCAGGATAGCCTTTGTACCCATGGATAGTTTTATCTCAGTTTTATTATACCACCCTCCATCTGAAGTTCACTGGGCAGTTCACAACATGCAAAATGAAAACACAAATTACATAATAAAAACAAAAACAACCCCCTCCACAAAACCCCCCACATAGAATGTTAATCAGCCAAAGGACTCATTAAAGAGAAACATTTTCATCTGAAATCTAAAAATATGTTATAATAAAGACACCAAGAGAGACTCCTCGGGGAGAGAATTCCAGAAACGGGGAGTCACTGCAGAAAAGGTCCGTTGGACCTGTTGTGGCATACGAAGAAGAGCCTCAGATGATGGTTATATTGTTGGTTTCTGCTTTCTTCTCTGTGCAGCGAAGTGCTTGTCACGAGACAGGTTGTTTACATTCCACAGAGTCTGTACTGTTGGAGGTTTTCCCACGGGAAAGGAGACTGGATATGACGTACACTGGTTTCCTGTTTTTCACTGTTTCTTTACAGTTTCAGTTTGTGATTCTCTCCGTGCTTCAGAGGAGAGATGACGCTTTCTCTGCTCCGGCAGAGGGAAGATGTTTTTCTGTAACTTACCAGCTTTGAACTGTAAATAAAGTAGTATAGAGCATGTTGGCACGTATTTTTCATCATTCCGCTGTGCACTGGACACTGCTTATCCCCAACATTTGGTTCCGGGCCCAGAAAAACGCAGTGTTTTGAGAATGGACTTCAGAAGTCTGGCTCCTGGCAAAGGAACAAAGGAGCACAGAGACGAAGTGCCGGCAAAGCATCGGAACAGCGGCAGAGAGACGGAACGCAAGGTATCTGCTCTGCGCGTCAAAATGATTGATGAAGGTATGTGCTACTGCTCCGGGCAGCCTGCCAGCTTCTAATTAATGGCTTTATGGCTGGACTTTGAACTGTTTATAGCCGGTTTTTGCCATGGCACAGGCAAATGGCTAAAAGCAACACTTTCCTATGCTGGGGAAATCGAAAGTAACTTTTAAAAATGCTGTTGTTTCAAAGCAGCTGCAGATGTGACGCAGCAAGAATTAAAGGGCAACATAGAGAAAGCACTTGGGGACTTTCGCTTTTGAACTTGCTTTTGGGAATGAGGTTTCAAGCAGCTGCAGATAAGCAAGTGGCTCAGACGCAGCTTGTTTAAAGCAGCAGAGATGGCTAGCTGCAGAAGGCTGGATGAAGCAAGTGGGGAATTTGATACCACTGATCAGCCAAATGCTCAACTCACAGTAGCCTGTGATACTGCCATGATTCAGACTGAAGCAGATCGCCGAGGTGCTGGCTGCATGGGAAATGGGGAGACTTCACAGACGTCATCCCATAGTGCAGTGGAACCACCAGATGGCGCCAAAGCTTTGAAGGCAGTGAAATGCTACTCGTGTGGACGTCTAGGCCATATGAAGAGGGAATGCAAATATCCCAAGGCCAAGACAGAGCAGCGCAGCGGAAGCTCATCGCGTGGAAAAGGCCAGAGCAAAGGCAAAGGTCCGGTGTCCAGGACAACGCAGCACAAGGCAATGGTCTCACGCTACGCTCCAAAGGTTACAAAGGTTGCAGAGGTTGCAGAGGTCCAGAAGACGTCTAGATCTTTCTTCGTTGTTGATTCGGCTGCAACGCATCACATGTGCAACGATAAGCGACTGTTCGTGTCTTTTACACCGCAGGAAGGTGCGATTCACCAGGCGGATGACCACACTATCCCCAGTAAAGGCTACGGAACTGTTGTTCTTCACAGTTTGGACTTATCGATACAGGATGTTCTTTATGTGCCGGATGCGAAACATAATCTGCTCAGCGTTGGACAGCTGATTGAGAAGAAGATTGACGTTTCCTTTAAGAACAATAGATGCATCATCACCAAGAAAAATGATTATCAATTGTATGCTGAATTTGTTGGTCGTTTGTTTGTTTTGTATTATGATGGTGTTGTGCAGGATGACACTTGTTGCATTGCAGGTTCTAACAAAAGTTTGCATGCAGAATGTATTCATGATTTTCACAGGAGATATGGTCATTTGCATTTTGAGGCAGTATCTAAAATGCCTGCCTTGGTTGAAGGTATGACTATTAAACCCTGCAGGTACCACATGAAGTGCAAGGCATGCGCAGCAAACAAGGTGAAAATGGCTGCGAAAGGTAAGGTGTCTAGTAGGCAAGCTACAGAACCATACCAAATTATTCATGCTGATTTGGTTGGACCACTAGCGCCCTCTTTGGGTGGGAATAGGTACTTCATGGTTCTTATTGATGCATTTTCCAGGTATATTTTTGTGTATAATCTCAAGCAGAAATCAGAGGCTTTTCCTAGGTTCAAGGAATTCTGTGCTTGGTTGGGAAATGTGCATGGTAAGAAGATAAAGATTCTTTTCACTGACCGGGGGGGAGAATTCACTTCTCAGCAGTTTGAAGCTTTTCTGGCTGAGAAAGGAATTCAACACGATTTGTCTAGTCCTCGCTCGCCATGGCAGAATGGACTTGCGGAACGAGCAAATCAAACATTGCTTCAAGGGTTAAAAACCTTGCTGCATGATGCAAATCTTAAAGAGAGTTATTGGGCCGAAGCTCTCTCATGTTTCACTTACAGTTACAATCGCAGGTTATCTTCAGCGATTGGTTGTACCCCCTATGAGAAGATGTTTGGCAAGAAGCCATACATCAAACACATGAAAATTTTTGGTTCGGACATGTGGGTTCACTCACCACAACACTCCAAGTTAGACAAGCGTGGATTGCATGGTATCTTTCTAGGTTATCAGAAAGGGTCTTACAGAATAATGATGACTGACTCTAAGGAAATTAAGCTCACAAGAAGTGTTGAGTACAATGCCAAGTGGGGGGAGAATGTGGGAATTTTCCAATGTTATCCTGATGACAGTGATGAGACTGAGGATAGTCAAAAGCAACCGCAACAACCCACACCCACTGATGAAGGTTCTGATTCTGAGTCTGAAACTGAAACTGAATCGGATGATTCAGAGGATTTCAAGAGTGCGAAAGCCTCTATGCGACCCTCTGAAAGCTCTGATCAAGAATTGGAGGAACCATTGTTCACAATAGGTCACTTTTCTCCTAAGAAGGAAGAGGAGAGTGTTGAAGACTTAAGGCTAATTCGCAGGTCACAGAGAGCCACAAAAGGCAGACCTCCAAAGAGATTTGCTGATGAGTTTGCTAAGATAGCAGTAACAGCTGTTAAAAGCTCCAAGAAGGTTTTTGAACCTTCAAGTTTCCAAGAAATCCAGGATTTGGATTCAAAGGAAGCTGAGCCATGGTTAAATGCCATGAAGGCTGAGCTTGATTCCTTGGAAAGGAACAAAACATGGGAACTTGTTCCAGTAGTTCCAGGAATGAAATTGCTTGGAAGCAAATGGGTCTTCAAAGCGAAGACTGATCAAAATGGCAAGATAGTCAGACACAAAGCCAGGTTGGTAGCCAGAGGTTTTGCACAGGTACCAGGTGAAGACTATCACGAGACCTACTCACCCACAGTGAGGTATGAGAGCATTAGGCTTATGCTCAAGCTAGCTGCAGAAGAAAATCTACACATTAGTCACCATGATGTGAATACAGCTTTTCTGTACGGATCTCTAGGTGAATCACTTTATATGCTTCCACCTGATGGCGTACAGGTAAAACAGGGATTTGTTTGTGCTCTGAAAAAATCCCTTTATGGTCTCAAACAAAGTGCACGGTGTTGGCACACAAAACTCACTGAAGTGTTGTTTTCTCTAGGTTTTAAACAAGGGAAATCTGATCCATGTGTATTTGTCAAAGAGGAGGGGCAAAAGAAACTGTATTGTTTGTTTTATGTTGATGATCTTTTATTCTTTTGGAAAGATGTCACAATGTACAATAACGCCCTAGCTCAACTGAAAGAGCACTTTGACATGAAAGATCTTGGTGAGGTAAACAACTACCTATCTCTGGAAATAGAGAGAGATCAAGATGGTAACATTCTAGTACACCAGTCACGGAAAATTGCTGATGTGTTAAGCAAGCTAAACCTGATGGATGCTAACCCTGTGGACACACCGATGATAACAGGTTATCAGGTAGATGACACTGAAGAAGCATTTTCTGACACTACACTGTACAGAAGTGTGCTAGGCAAACTAAACTTCATTGCCAGATGTTCAAGACCTGACATTGCTGTAAGCTGTAATTTGCTAAGCAGACAAGTCAACAATCCTACTGTTAAGGATTGGAAAGCTCTGAAACGCATAGCGCGGTATTTGAAAGGCACTATGCATTACAGACTGAGATTTAACAATCAGAAGTCTGGTGGTCTTGAGATATTTGCAGATGCAAGTTTTGGAAGTGACACTACAGACAGGAAAAGTACGTCTGGAGTTTGCTATAAGTACAATCAGGGTCTATTTGATTGGTCATGCAAGAAGCAAACAACTGTTAGCTTAAGTACTTGTGAAGCTGAACTGAATGCACTGTCTTATTCACTTAAAGATTGTGAATGGTTGTTACAATTGTGCAAAGACATGAAAATTCCTGTCAAATGTCCAATCCAGGTTTACCAGGACAACAAAGCATGTTTGGCTTTGCTGAATTCTGAAGGTTGTAAGCAAAGCACGAAGCACTTGCAATTGAAATTGCAACATGCTAGGGAACGTATTCAGAAGGGACTCGTAACGGTGTCCTATATGCCAGGTAATGAAATTCCTGCTGATGTATTGTCCAAGATTGTATCAAGGGATCAACACTGTACCTATGTGCAGAAGTTGGGTTTGTACTGATATTGTACGAACACGCTGCCCAGAGATGTTCACAGAAAGGGGGAGGATGTTGGTTTCTGCTTTCTTCTCTGTGCAGCGAAGTGCTTGTCACGAGACAGGTTGTTTACATTCCACAGAGTCTGTACTGTTGGAGGTTTTCCCACGGGAAAGGAGACTGGATATGACGTACACTGGTTTCCTGTTTTTCACTGTTTCTTTACAGTTTCAGTTTGTGATTCTCTCCGTGCTTCAGAGGAGAGATGACGCTTTCTCTGCTCCGGCAGAGGGAAGATGTTTTTCTGTAACTTACCAGCTTTGAACTGTAAATAAAGTAGTATAGAGCATGTTGGCACGTATTTTTCATCATTCCGCTGTGCACTGGACACTGCTTATCCCCAACATATATATGGAGAGAGGTGGTCCTTCAGGTATTGCAGTCCTGAGTCATTTAAGCCTTTGTAGGTCGAAACCAGCAATTTGAATTGGGCCCGGAAATTAATTGGCACCAGTGCAGTTGGGCCAGGTTCAGTGTAGCTGATGGTTCCACTTTTGATTGGAAGCCAAGGTCAACTGTTGCACTGCCCCTTCATATTGGGGCCCATCAGAAACACCATTCTGAGAGCCCACTGAAGTCTTCCAATGGTTCTTTAACAGTGAAATGTACTGTCTGGTTAGAGGTCTTTGAGCAGCAGCTAGATGAACACCTATGAAGGATAAGGTTATCAGTGGATTTCCTGCACTTGCAGGGAATTGGGCAAGATGACCTTGAAGCTCTTCCAAGTTTATGGCTCTGCTGTTGTATTTTTTTAAAGTCATATTTGCATCAGAACTGAGCCTCGGTTTGCAAAATTGCAATCATTGTTAATAATGACCCAGATGTTATTTTCACTAGATTACAAAGAAATGCCCTATACCAATGAGAAGGAGTTGGCTGCAAAGGAAAAGGAACATTTGGTTTACCTAGCAGCTATCAGAGGCATGATAAAGGCACATTCACCACTGGAGATGGGGACAAGGATTAGCAGTGAGCATAGAACAATAACTACTGATACACTTGTAATGATGTTGCCTGGGAACACAGCACCAATGTTTTCTGCTTGGAGACCAGCACCTGTTTCCCCACTTAAGAAAAAGCTATCTTATAAAAAGGAAATTCATATGAACATTAACATTGGCAAGGCTATAGCTAACATGAGGACAGTGTGTGCTTCCATTGTGCGCAGGGAAATAAATGGTTTATGCTCTTCCTTGTACATATAAGTGCTTTTTGTTGAAACTAGTTGCTACATATTTCAGTGTATCTTAGTATGCATCTTCCATCTGAAACCTGATTAGCTAAACAGTAACGGCCATTTTACTATCATTGATCGGATTATTTTTAGCATCCTACCAGTAAATTCTCCATTTGCATCCACCCAAACGCTCATTCTCTCTGCAAATGAAAGATTTAATATTCTGGGCAGGAATATTCGTGCTTTAGGCACTTTGCATATGGGCAATGCTATTAAAAGAGCGACTTCCACTTGCTCTCTGTCTGTTATTGCCAGACCTAGTTTGTCCCTGTGGTGCTTCCATAGAGGCTTGTTATGTGAGCCAGAGAGATCCGCAAGAAAGCTCTGCCTTCAATGAGATAATAAAGCATGTTCCTGTTACAAACTGACTGAATAGACTGTGTTTCTATGATACCACATTGGCCATATTTGCTCCTCCCTGAGGTCCTCTTCCCTAAGATCATTCTTTCAAGTAGGAAATGGTTACTGAAGAAGTACTTCTAGCAGCAGCTGAAGCAACATCTTTTGTTGTGTCAGGGTGGCAAAACATGGGTGGGAAGATGACTCCCCCACCTACATTTCACTTCCCTTCCCTGCCACTTTATTCACCTTATTCTGCAGCCAAGACTCCAGAACTGTCCAGGTGTGCTAGCATACGAAGAGTTCAAATTCCACTAAGCTAGCTCGCTGGTAGGCTTTGGGCCACCAGTTGCTATCTCTCAACCTCACCTACCTCACAGGTATCTGAAGAAGTGTGCATGCCCACGAAAGCTTATACCCAGAACAAACTTAGTTGGTCTCTAAGGTGCTACTGGACATTTTTTAAATTTTATTTATTTATTTTAACTGCATCAGACCAACACGGCTACCTACCTGAATCTTATCTCACGGGGTTCTTGTGCCTTAAGATCCTCATAGATGGCTCTTCCCTGCATCCCATCCTGAGGACACTTGCCTTTTGTGGTGATGCTTGGAGAGGATCCTCTCTGTGGTGGTGCCCCTTCTGCAGAATGCCCCCCCCTTTAGATGTGCAACTGGTGCCAGCCTTGTTAACATTTTGGAACCATGTCAAGACTTAAGTTTATCCACCTGGGCAATTTAAGGGTTTTACTGTTTGACCTGCTCTGCCACTGTTGTCCTCTCTGTTGTTTATTTAGAATTGTATTGTGTGGGTTTTTTAAAAAATATATAGATTGCACTCCAATCTACTATCTGTATAAACAGAAAGGCAGGTTTTATTTTTTTTAAAAAATAAAATAAACAGTAATTGTGAGGATAATCGGGCAGGGTAGCCTTGTATGCTACTCTCAGCGATTTGGAGGAAGGTCAAGTTTTGGTTTTTAAAAAGCATTTTAAAAACAAAAACAAAAAAACACCTTATTTTGCTCCTTGCAGTGCACAGAACTTAGATGTTACAGTTGCTGCTTAACAGAATACAAAGTGTTTCAATTGAGTGAAGGGAATATATGTATAATTTTGTTCCAACCATAAAATAAATAAATGCAACCTTGTAATCACAAACAGGCCTTGCAACTGAGCATTGGATTGAGCTATAAAAAACATTGACCTCTATCTGAGTTAGTTAATCATGCCCTGTAGCATGAGAATAGAGATGTTCTCACCTTGCCTTGCATGACAATGACTCAGGTGTCCACTGCCTGTCAAGTGTAAAGATATGCAAAGTCTCCACCTACTTCACCTAAAGGACAGGATATGCCGAGGGTGGAGAAGCAGAGTTAAACCCATGCATTAGTTTGTTTTCACATAGATAAAAAGGTGATAAAAAGAAGAGGTGTAAAAATGAGGGAAAGATATGCAAGTGAGCCTGCATGCTCCCGAAAGGGCCTTGCCAGCTGATCAGTCCCTGCTGCTATGCCATGCCCTGTGCTGCAAGTCTCTCAGGTAACAGGTGTCTGGTTCCCCAGTCAGTGTAACTAAAGGATGACTTCATAGGGGTGGAGCCCTGCTAGGCTGCAGAGGTGGCAGTCAGGTGAGCCAGGTAAGAAGTGGAACTTTGAGCAAGACAGCTGATCCATTGGAGAAGCTGCTCCATTCACCCAAGCAACAAGCCGGCAAACACACCTCCTGCAAGGGAGAACCAGCTTAGCTTTTCTACTCAATCAGGTTTCTTCCTTTTCCATCTCCTTTCTTTTCCTGCTCTGGTGTGGAAATGGACACCAAAGAGCCACCTGGGAAAGAAAGTGTGGGGGCCAGGAAAAAAAACTTGACCTTCATAAGGCACAGGCTGTACATGCTGGAGAGGAGGAAGACAGACACGGTGGTGGAGAGTCATATTTCTGGAGACCACAACAGCTCTGGGACTTTGAGGAGGAGTCAGTCCGACAGGAGTGAATACAACCAGAAATTACAAGGTAATAAAAATGAGGAGAGGAAGGGCTTGAGGCTGCAGACCTAACCCTATTAACCTGGGAGCCAGCCTCGTGGAATTCAGTGAATCTTTACTTCTGAGTAGACCTGGCTAGGACTGCATTGTGACCCACATTTCTGAAGTACTGGTCTAACTATTGGAAAACAATTCCATACCAGAGAAGCTTGCATGATGGTGTTAGCTGTGATGGAAGGTGGTGAGCAGGTTAGATGTGGTGTGAGCTGGTGGAAAACATTTTTGTGAAATAGATCTTATTAAGCATTTGCCGGTATTATTGTTGTTGCTGTTGTAAGAAATAGGTTCTTCACTGTAGCACCACTAACCTGGGAAATACTTTGAAGGGAACCTAGTTCATCTCACGTTGAGGGGAAGTGCGTGATTAAATGCAATTTTGCAGCATTATAACTGTCATACTGCTCCTGCTGTAACACTTTGTAAGTTACACAAGGGGCAATTTTAATGCATTGAAGCCACGCATTGAAATATACAGACAGGGTGAGATATTTTGTAGGCAGCCTTAAATAGTAAGAAGTCACCTGGTGAACGTTTGTATTGCGGGGCGGGGGGGAGATGCTTTGATTTGGTTATTTTCTTGTTTAGATTAGGAACGGGTGATCTGAGACAACATACATTTTCCACCCCTGCACACCCCTGAGGCCGCACATAAGTACAATGACATTTTATTTTACACATATCTATTCCCTTTGGGCAGAAGGGTGTGTTTTCTCTTCTGCAAACTGCAATCCCCAGTGCTATTTATTGCACAGCTGTCTCCGTGAATTCAGCAGAACTCTGATCTCCCAGAGTGCAGGGAGAAAAAACATGGTTCCTAGGACTTGTAGCAGATTTGAAATAATGAAAATAAAGTGCCATTTCTGAGCAGGGAAAATAAAAATGCAGAACCATCTGTGCAGCATTAAAATGACTTCCTAGACAACTATCCTCTAAAAGAGGGCTAGGCTATACGATCAACATGCCAGTTCTACGTATGTTTACCTGTAAGTGTGCATAGGATTATCAGCAAAATGGTTTAAATAACTACAGTGAAATTTCTTTTCGCCTCACTGGAGGAATGCAGTCTGTAAAACTACACTGGTAATACGGAACAGGTTTGGTTATGCTGCCCTAAGGCCATGTCCCCATAGGCTTTCAACCCCCCCCCCTTTCCAGGGAGAACTAGATCTCTGTGATGAACAATAGTCCATGTTGTTCTTAGTCCCAACTCCCTCCAGCCCTTTTAAAGGGTACTGCAGACACGGCATTTCCTTATATGCAAAAGCTACCAGGCAGAACACTTCAGCTACACAGAACATTCTTCTTAACACACAAGGAAACAGAATGTGTGCATTTGCTTGGTGTGTCAAGAGAAGGCTATGTTGCTCTGCTATATATACAAACCCAGTGCCGGCAGTGTTCTGCTCACCCCACCTTCCACAATACCTATTCAGTAATTCCAGGACGTACTTTCATGTCATATGATCTAGTTCCTGGTGAGCACTAAATATGCCCCGGAGCTTACGTGCCCGTTGGACCTGGCCCAATTTGCATGGGAACTAGATTTCACAACTTTGCCTAGCCTGTTAGCGGCATTTTGTAATTTTCTCTCGTTTGATGTCGGGTGCTGAATACGGTTGACCTTGCCATTGAAACATTAGACTTTACACTGCAACGCTATGGTTCTATGATTCACAGTCAGCTTGTTTTATTGTTCAAAGAGCATTTCCTATCAGGGCTGTCATTCCATAAAAGAGAGTCCAGTCATTCATTTGATCCCATGAAAAATCAAATAGCCCCATAGTGTGGGTTCCCTTGATCAAGATGCTCCCAGTGGATAGTTCCATGGGAAAGGAAGCCTCCCTTGCTTCCCTCACTTCTGGCTTCAGTTGCTGGATACCAAGAGAGGACAAGGAATGTGGATGTTATTGCTCCTTCTCCGTGCTCCTCTCACTTATCACCTAAAGAGGGCCTGCAAAGACAAGCCAGGAGGGGGAATAGCAGGGCCAGGAGACCCCATGAATTGGTATTGCTCCCCCTACTGGGGTGTGAGCATTAGCCCAATGATGCCAATCCCCAATGGCCGACTTGAAGTCTCAAACATATAAGGGCTCCATGAATATGCATATAGGTCAAGGGGCGGAGTCTGTTGCTGTATCCTGCTCTGCCATGCATATCCAATTGTGTCCACTGGTGCTTTAAATACTTGCATTTTAAAAGTAATGCAAAACAACGTTTTTAAACCTGTGGCTTGATTAACCGAAGTACCGGTACCTGTTTTAGTCAATCAAGATGGTTTCAGGCTACAATCCTACACATGCTTCCTTTTCACTTAAGTAACTCAATAAGGGCTTGCTTTTGAGTTTCTGTAGTATATACCCGCGTAAGATTGCACTGCAAATCCAGTGAACAAGTGGGACTTTCAGCAAAATGCTGCGATGTCTTGTTCAGTGTCTGAGTCAGCCAGCAATGCCCTCTTCAAGTAAACTCCATTCCATCCCCTCCCTCCAACAGACACTTAGCCCTCAGTGCCCACTGAGCATGCTCAGATTTGTTGCTGGGTCCCTGCCTCTTTAGATGGTACTTGGTGTGTGTGTGTGTGTGTGTGTGTGTTGCTGCAGAGCTTTGGGATTCCCCTCTCCAAGTCAGCTGATATCTCCCTGTTGTTTGCAATGGGGGAAGAACCATTTTGGTAATATAAGGATTGGCACCTGCAGAATGAGCTGGCTGTTAGTATATAGGAAGTTGCAGTTCTATTGTTGTTGTTTAGTCGTGTCCGACTCTTCGTGACCCCATGGACCAGAGCACGCCATGCACTTCTGTCTTCCACTGCCTCCCGCAGTTTGGCCAAACTCATGTTGGTAGCTTCAAGAACACTGTCCAACCATCTCGTCCTCTGTTGTCCCCTTCTCCTTGTGCCCTCAATCTTTCCCAACATCAGGGTCTTTTCCAGGGAGTCTTCTCTTCTCATGAGGTGGCCAAAGTATTGGAGCCTCAGCTTCACGATCTGTCCTTCCAGTGAGCGCTCAGGGCTGATTTCCTTCAGAATGGAGAGGTTTGATCTTCTTGCAGTCCATGGGACTCTCAAGAGTCTCCTCCAGCACCATAATTCAAAAGCATCAATTCTTCGGCGATCAGCCTTCTTGATGGTCCAGCTTTCACTTCCATACATCACTACTGGGAAAACCATAGCTTTAACTATACGGACCTTTGTCGGCAAGGTGATGTGTCTGCTTTTTAAGATGCTGTCTAGGTTTGTCAGTTCTATTGTATATGTTATAATATACTTTGTTGCCTGGGTCATCTCTCCAAGATATAGATAGAAACACACACTCATACCTGGATAAAAGTCAGATCCAGTAAAACTAAATGCAAATTTGCATGATTTTACACGAGGTCTCAAAAACAAACAAACAAACAAACAAACAAAAACACCACAATGCTGGTCATTGCAATACTAACTTCTTTGCATAGGTGGCTGTAGGATTTTTTTCCCAGAAGGAAGGGGTGGACTGGCAGATAAGTAAAACGCTGGGGGATGGGGGGAAACAGGCTAGTTTCTCACCAGAAAAATAAGACAAATAGTGCTTGTATATTTTGCCTCATATCTCAGGGTCTACAAATGATAGAAACTTGCTCTGGATCCCCACGATTCTTTGTACTGCATCTCCTCCTTCACCCATGCATCTCTGAAAAGTGGTGTTGTTATCTGTGAAACATTCCTTATTAAAATTTATAAAGTTGGTCCTCCAAGAATGTTTCTGAAATCTCTTTCAGTGGTTTACCAATACTACTGTTGGACACATCTCAAACTTCCTCTTTTCTACTTACTTTGACAGGTTAGTGTAATTTAAGTGGACAATCACCATCTTTAAGCAGGCAGTGCACTACAGAGGTTAGAAAAAAAATACCATTGGTCTGTGGGGAGTGGGGTATATGCAACCCATCAAGGCAGCGACTTTCTTTCCTAAGCTAAAGTTTATATAGGGCAGGGCCTCCCCCCCATCTCTCAGCCCTTAGGGATGCTGATTCTTTCTTACTGGCTGCCAAATTTCCTTTAACTCTGGAGGTTGTCCATGCAGGTCAGTCGCACTTTCTCTTCAATGGATTTGTTTCCATTATTGATGTCCTGCTGCATGTGTATATATAGCCCTTTTTCCTCAATAGAATCAAGTTACAAATAGGAATACAACAGTCTATAATGTTGAGGCTATAATTACATGGGGGGGGGGAGGGACCAGCAGGTAGGTAAAAAATATTTTCTATGGGCCTTGATTTCTTCCCTTTTCATATTGAACTCTTTATTAACAAGACACGGCATTGTTCTTTTGGGCAAAAAAAAAAAATGAAGGTAAATTTAACTGAGGTTACAGTGACTACTGAGGAAGCAGAATTTCCAAGCAGGCTCAGAAACATACTTGTGGAATCATAGCATAGCTGTCAACTTTTCCCTTTTCTTGCGAGGAATCCTATTCCCTTTAAAAAAGGGGGGAAATGTCGACAGCTATGAATCATAGCATTGTTGGACAAGGGTCATATATTCCAACCCAACTTTTTGCCCAGCATGGGACTCGAATCCACGACCTTGAGTTTAAGAGTCACATGCTCTACCGACTGAGCTATCCTATGGCCAATAGAATTTTTTCGACACAGGTGAGAAGAGCTCCTTGGATGAAGGGCAGGATATCAATGTAATATGTAAATGTAAAGAGCCAGTGTGGTGTAGTGGTTAAGAGCGGTAGTCTCGTAATCTGGGGAACCGGGTTCGCGTCTCCGCTCCTCCACATGCAGCTGCTGGGTGACCTTGGGCTAGTCACACTTCTCTGAAGTCTCTCAAGCCCCACTCACCTCACAGAGTGTTTGTTGTGGGGGAGGAAGGGAAAGGAGAACGTTAGCCGCTTTGAGACTCCTTCGGGTAGTGATAAAGCGGGATATCAAATCCAAACTCTTCTTCTTCTAATAAATAAATTCTGTGACCACTATTCTTTGGAGATGCTGCAAACCCATCCCGAATTCCACCCCTGTAACTTTCAGAAATGACTATTGCAGAATCCATACAGGGATCCTTTTATGCATTGACTTCAGAAATTATCACCCAGTGAGAAGAGAAAATGGTCACCTGAATCAACCAGGAAAAAAAATCACAGTGAGGATATTATTTCATATGCGCAATTCTTCTTTCTTTCATTGAGCTCTTTCAACACTCCAGAGAGCACTCGGTTAGCAATTAAAAGACTCTATGGTCAGGAAATTGAAACCAGATATTTCCTGGAAGGGATGCCTTTTTCATATCTATTGCCAAAAAAATAATTCATTGGAAAACAAAACCCGGTGTCTGGAGTTTGGATTACCTAATCAATAATCTGTCACTGGACCTGATAGTATCAGAGCACTCTCAAATTTGGTGGCGGTTCATGCAAGGTCACAGAGACTATAATGTTTCCTCTGTTCAAATACCCTGGAAATCTAGATACACACGTATTTTTAGAACTTCTTTATGCCGAGCAAAACATGCACAGGCGCTATCTACGCTATGAATCAGTATCATACCGCTATAAATGCTTCTCCCAAAGCTTCATGGGAAATGTAGTTTGATAAGAGTACTGAGAGTTGTTAAGGATACTCCTATTCCACTCACCGAGCCAGAATTCCCAGAGTTCAGTGGGAATAGCAAATCAACAGTTAAACTACTCTGAGAATTGTAGCTCTGTAAGGCGAATAGGGGGATGTGGGTGATGCGGTGGGTTAAACCACAGAGCCTAGGACTTGCTGATCAGAAGGTCGGCAGTTTGAATCCCTGCGACGGGGTGAGCACCCATTGCTCGGTCCCTGCTCCTGCCAACCTAGCAGTTCCAAAGCACGAAGTGCAAGTAGATAAATAGGTACCACACCAGCGGGAAGGTAAATGGCATTTCTGCGTGCTGCTCTGGTTCACCAGAAGTGGCTTAGTCATGCTGGCCACATGACCTGGAAGCTGTACACCGTCTCTCTCGGCTAGTAAAGCGAGATGAGCGCTGCAAACCCAGAGTTGTCCACGACTGGACCTAATGGTCAGGGGTCCCTTTACCCTTTACCTTTACCTAAGGGCAATAGGGGTCTGCTAGCAGCTCTCAGCACCCTTACCTAACATGCTACCAAGGTCATTGTGGCAGATTTGACCTCTGACCCCTCCCTGACCCTGCTGCCAGCACCACTGTGGCACTGGCAGCCACATTCCTATCTGCCACACCCCTGATGGCATAATTTGGGGGGAAACAGCTTTGTGGGCCAAATTTTATCCCTGGTGGGTCACGTTTGGCCTGCTGGCCTGGATGCTGGACTAAATGGGCCATTGGACTGGCACATCTTCTTATGTTCTCATGTCCAGCATCATTGCTCCTCTGCCCTCCCAGAATTCCAAGTAGCCATGGGGTGGGGCAACATGGGGGTTGCCTGTGTGGCTACAGAAGACTAAATGCGGCATGGCTCCAAGGCACCAAATGGCAATCTTTCAGCTGGCAAGCACATAAGCCAGTAAGCTTCGGCAAACCAGGTGGTTCCATGCCTTTCCCCCCACAAAGGAAATATTCAAATAATGGCCATGTGTGTCTGTGTCTTTTTAAGTGGCATGTCACACAGCTGGGTGTGCTTTCTGAAAGTTTGCACACTTAAAAGGGCTTATTTAAATCCTTGAATGGAAGAATCCATGCAGTGGAAAGACTGGAATATCCACACTCCTGGCGGCAGACCCTCCCTCAGCCCATCCCAACACTGCCCCCAACACACCTCTTGCAAGCTGATGCATAGAGAGTTGCTGCAGAGTTTAGAGTTGCACAGCTTGCCAAGGGCTTTGCAAACACACACACACATTCTCCTGCCACTCTCTCACTCAGAGAATCACACCCACCCACCCCATTACACCTGTGGAGGTAAGTGCAGAGATTTACCTTGCATGACATGGGAAATGGTTTGCTTTTTACTATTGCTATTATTATTCTAATTTTTCCAATATACTTTTTTTTTGTTTGCAAAGGACACAGGTAGCTTATTTGGCAATGTCATCCCCTCAGGGAGAGCCTTGCAGGCATGTAACCCGACACCACCAAGGACAAGCAAACCAGGAGCTCCTATTGTATTGCGTAATGGCAAGGAGCCAAAAGCAAGGCTTCCCTTCCCCCACATCCACCCTGCTGTGGATGCAAATATCTAATTGAGAGAGGTGGGTGTCTGGTGCTTGGAATACGTGCTTTTGGGTACATTACTCCAACTTCCATGCCATTACTATCAAATCAAGAGTAGGATGCACAAGCTCTTGACTTGGAATGCAGAAGCCCTTGACTGAGCTAGTTAGAAAACAAATCACATTATCTGTAAAACACAGGGGATCGAAAGGAAGGATGGTCTCTTATAGGGAACAAAAATGACTGCTGATTGGTGTGTTTTTATTGTTCTGAGTTTTACAAAGGTATTTTTAAAAGTTATTGTTGTATACATGTTTATATTTTGTTGTGGGCTGCCTAGGGAGGAAGGATGATCTAGAAATGTGACTAATGCGTACATAAACAAATAAATAAGAAATACTTAGTGCCTGCATCTGTCACACTGATTTTATGTTACCTCTGAAGTTTTTTTTTTTATTCATAGAAGGTGGATCAAATTCTATGGATTTTTCAACACTGCCCTCAAAAGTTAGTAATATTATAAAAGAATGCAATTAGACAGAGATCTGATTTCCAAGGCCACACTAGCCCCCTTTCAGTCTCAATGGCAGCACAGTGCATCCAAAGAAGAGGGAACTGGTTTAATTTCATATTTTTATTTTTATTTTTTTTAATATAATTTTTATTAAGATTTTCCAAATTAAAAACAAATTAGATCCAATTCATACACTTTCTTCCAAAACCAAAGCCAGGACTTCCCCTTCCCGCCCCCAATTGCGTTCCAAATCTTCCGAATAAGCAATTAAATTCAACAAGTTTTTATCCCATGACTCACTTAACATCAATAACCCAATTTTTCCAAATTCCCATCCCCTAAGATCGATTTTTTCCCTTCCACGAGTTCCCCCTTTCAAAATTTTATAAAAAAAGAAAAAAAGATAATAATTTTACAACCTTTGGATTCCAAATTTCCCTCCCCCCTTTCTCTGTTGTGTTCCTTCTATCCCTTCATCCTAATGTCTTCCTGAAGTTCCTACCCGCTTAATCCATATCCCTCTAGTAGTTTGCCAGTCATATTTAATTACAAATGTCCAATCTTGGAAGGAGTCTGTCTCAAAAAGGGGCCCATTTTTTCTATCCAGATTTTTATATCCAGGAGTAAGAAACTCCCATTTAATTTCCATAAGCTTGTCAAATCTGGATGTCCCAAATGTTCCCAATTCTGTCCAGTTCATGATGTTTCCATATCATTCTCTCTCCTCCTTCTGTTTCCCTGTTTTCCCGCAAAAATGTTCTTTTTCCATGACCTTCTTATTTTCTGCAGAGGCTTGTTATTCAGAAGCAAAACATTATGTCATGTCCCTTTCGTTTTCCAACTAAAGAATCCATTGTTTCCTGTAGTTTGTAGCCCTCTGTAGACAAAACAATGTTCCATTTCTGCAGTTCCCAAGAGATTAAAAGTTACAACTGTTCAGGTTTCCTGAGAAAAACACATGCAATGTCGCTCAGCTCCTCTAGGTGGATCGCAGTAACTAAGTTCCCTTCCAGATCAAATCCATTAGTCCAAATAGTTTGTAAATCCTTATTTGAAACAATTTGTATACAATTTAAAACAAATGTAACCGGCAAAGTCTTCAAAGCAAAGTCCCTGCTTTATTCTTCCGTTTTGACAGCCTTTGACAGCTGTCAAAACTCCCGATGCTCTTCCCCAGGTAGTTTCGCGGATCACTCCAGGGATTCCGGGGGGGGGGGGGGGTTGTTTTTTTTAATACAAATTCCACTTTTCTCCTCCAGCACAGTCTTATAGTTTTCCCTCGCAAAGTTGCTAATTCATGAAGATAGAGATACGCTCGATCTTAGTCGTTAAGTCCTTTGTTTTGGCTCTTCTACAATTAAGGGGTAGGCTGACTTCCTTTTTTCCACCTCCCCCGTTCGCTCCAGATTTTAAAAATTTATCCCTCTTTTTTAATCCATAATCCAATTACTCACGGGTTCTTCTTTTAGATCCAGATTTTCAATAGAAGAAGTCAGCGCTCTCCGCCGGATGGCATGCGGCTGCGCTCGGCAGGGATAGCAGAGAACTCAAAGCACCACGCTTCTCCCCGGTGCCCGATCCGTAGCCTTTAAAAAGGCTCCTTCACGAGCCGGGAGGGCGCTAACGGTGCCAGCCGAGTCTCCATGTCCACGGCCTCACTCTGGCCGTGGTTTTTGAGGGTCCCCGCATCGCCGGTGCGGTAGGACCCAGCCCCTGCCGAGCAGGCTCCCTCCGGAGCTCTGAGGGAGCCCGCCATTCGGCGATGGCGCCGACCCGGAAGTTAATTTCATATTTTTAATTCATGCAGTATAACATTGGGAACGTTACTTGTGAAAACAGTCCTTGTATCATTTATTTCTGTAGTACAAAAGACGTGTATGGTGCTTTATAAATATACCAGGCAGGTCCCTGCTCCAAGAAGCTTACAATCTAAACTCAGATTGTGAAGGGAGGGAAGAAGCAAGGAGATGAAAATGTGCAAATGAAGTTAGACCTTCTTAGGATTCATTTCATTCGGAGGATGAATCAGAATTGTAGAGTTGTAGTGGATCATCTAGTTCAGCCTTCTGCAATGCATTCACCAAAAGATAGAGAGGGTCGGGTGTTTTTTTAAAATACCATTTTTTTGCTCTATAAGACTCACTTTTTCTCTCCTAAAAAGTAAGGGGAAATGTGTGTGCAACTTATGGAGAGAATGCAGGCTGCACAGCTATCCCAGAAGCCAGAACAGCAAGAGGGGCTGCTGCTTTCTCTGCACAGTGATCCCTCTTGCTGTTCTGGCTTCTGGGATTCAGATTTTTTTTTCTTATTTTCCTCCTCCAAAAACTAGGTGCATCTTATGTTCTGGTGCGTCTTATAGAGCGAAAAATACGGTACTTTTGTTGCTCTGGCAGGGCAGAGGCATTAAAGCAGTCTCCTCTTGTGCTGCTGGACCTCCTTAAAAACCCAAACCAACCGTGGCCGACCCCTTCTCCAGTCCTGCCCTATTTGGGGGGCTTACATTGGCCTCCACCAATGGGAATGCAGCAGTGGTAGCCCATTCATAGCCTACACCATTGGCAGACCCAGCCAATCTCTATGTGCACAGAGATGCTGGCACAGCCAGGTGGAAGGAAATTGCTGCATCCTAATCCCCTCCATCAGCTCAAATCAAAGGTTAGGATTGTTCTATAATGCAGCATATATGAGCTGAAAGTAAACTCAGAGTTGTCCTAATGGGTTTTTTCTGCTGTTCTGCATTGGTGTGGTTGTGTGTGTTTTTCTTAGGAAAACAAAACCCTATAGAAAAGGTGGGTATCCTTCCTACCACTCTCATATATATCAAAATGATGTGAGTGGCTGTATTTAAAAGGCAAGGCAAGCCATGGTTTACTGTGTTGGAAACAGGCTGAGGTGATCCTCAGGCTCTTATGCTTCTTCATACTTTCCTTTGGCACAGCTGTGAGAAGTTCATAAGCTTTTGCTTATGGCAAACTACGATTGAACTTCACCTTGGTTTGTTTGAAAGCAGCAAAAGTTGCTAGCCCTTACTGATATTTTTTTAAAAATAAAGAAAGAAACAGAAGTGGTGTTTGTTTCTTACAGAAAAAATGGCACCACAAGCAGGGTCCTTGGGGCCAGTTGGCTCACCCCTGGAAAGTGAAGAACAGCTGAACAGGCGTCTGATGGCTAGAAGGCAGAAGATAATTACAGAAATGGTCCAGACCGAAAAAGACTATCTCAATGATCTGGAACTGTGCATCAGAATAGTGGTCGAACCCTTGAGAAGAAGGCAGGTAAGGAAGTCCTGGGTTATCACAGCTGTGTTTTGGCAGGGACAGGTTTCTGATAAAGATATTGATTCAGTATTACTCTGCTCAACAGCAATGAATAGCGACTGAATTCACATTAAGAATTTCCTTTGCTTTTCTCCATGTTCTTCTGACCTATTTGTATTTTTTATTTTATGTTACCTGAAATATGCTTAATACCAGGCTTTTGGGACAGTGCGATGGTTATTTCTTTATATAAATGTTTTTATTGGTTCATTGTAGTTTTAACTGTTTGCTATACAGGTATTGAATTTTGCATTTTTGTGTGTGGAGGGTGGGTAACAAATATGTTTAATACATAATTGATAAACAAATGTATTCACCATCTAGCGTACTCTGAGAGAGATGAACCAAGAGAGAAATCTCACCCTACTGTCATAGGATGCTTGGCCCTCCAGATGGTGTGGGACTCGAGCTCCAATCAGCCCCAGCCAGCATGGTTAATCGTCAGCCATGATGGGAGTTGTAGTCCAGCAACATCTGGGGGACCACAGTCAGGATATGGTGGACGTGTTCCCCATTGTTTTGTTTTTTGTTTTTTGCTATGGGGGGGAATACTCCACCATTGTGGAGACCTTGATGGGTGGAGAGCTCTTGCCAGTGATGCTTTGGTTGGCTCTAGCCAGTGCTGGGCTCTGAAATGGAGCATGTCAGCTGTGGACCTCCTAAATGCATTCCCCTGAGAGGGACCTGAATCAGAGCTGTTGTAGCTAATCTTCCCATCACTTTTCTCTCAAAGGCGGACATTTGTAAAAGATCTGCTAGGCTGAAATGTTTGGTGAATCTGCTGTCTTCTGATCTGCCAAGCTTCAGATGTGTTGGCAGATCTGCCATATCATAGACACATCCTACCTGAACTACCTGACATCCTACCTTAGGATTGCTCTAGCTTTTTCTGAATTAGACACCTTCTGAGGGTTAGGCTACTTTCTTCTCTTGGCTATGAGCAGCAAAGGCAGAGTTGAGTTTGAATGGATGGTGGACAGGCGAGTTAGGGGCGGTGGTATCTAGAAAGGGGTAGCCATTCACTGTATGCTGCACCCGGGGGAGGTTACCGAGAGGCGTGGTCAGAGTCTGGTCCTGGGTCGAGGGTCTGGAGACTGTCCACCAAGGGCGAAGTGGGGTCCAAAGCAGGAAGCTGGGCGTGGTCAGGAACTCCGGAAGAACAGGTCTGGGTGCTGGCAGAAACAGGTTTCCAACAACGTTGCTCCCGCAACCTGGGACCGGGCTGACTGGCCTTTATCTTCTCGGAGGCCAGGGGCAGTCCCGGCCCACAGGTGACCCGCCTCTCCTGGCCTTAAGGCGAGCATTCCTCCTGAGAGAACCCAGTTCCCTCCGCCTCTCTGCCCTGAGCCTCTGCAGCTCAGGAGAGGCTGGAGGGTTACCGGACCCAGGGGGAGGCCCACCTTCCCCTGACAGGGCTGGGAGAGGCGCATCTGTAGGCAATGGGTCCTCAATCACCTCTGGAGTAGATTCATCTGGTGTCTGCTCCTGAGGATCTGGCACAGGTGCAGGCGCTTCAGATTCAAGGCCCTGCCCCGGCTCAGCCGGCCCTGGAGGTGGGGACTCCTGTGCAGGCTGGGATTCCTCTGGTTCAGCCTCTGAATCAGACTCCCAGGCCATCACACACTGTCTGGAGTGAAAACCACGGTATGTACTCAAAGGTAGTGCCGCAGCCTTGACTGAGTTCCATTGCTGAGCAAGCACGGGTTAGGAGCCTCTGAGGAACACTTGCCTGAGAGCAGAATCCACATACAAAGCCTCACAGCCCAGAGGTCAGGCATCCAGATGATCCTGAGCCAAGGGTCAAGATGGAGACCAAGGTAGAGCTGGGGACCAAAGGCGTTGTTTCCAGCATCTGACTACTGCTGAGAGTTCTGTTTAAGAAGTCCAGGGCCAGCGGTTCTCATCAGTGCCTCTTTTTCTGTGAAGGCTCATCAGCTACAAGTGGAGTCGCTCTGACTTCATCCACTTCAGGCTGCTGTTCAGTAGGCGAAGCTGACTCCTGGCCGATGAAGGGTCATGACAAACAGGTAGGAAAGCAGAAGTAGGAGGCCATTTTCAGCCAAAGGAATGCATTCCCTTCCAGGCCCCCATGGGCCAGAAGCAAAAGGAGAAGGAGAAGAACATGTACATTATACAGTTGTACAGTAGGCTAGTTAGTATCTACATACACACAGACAGACCCCTTTCTGCCCTCAATCCAAGCAAGCAAGGGGCATGACCCAGAGTCCAAGGACACGTCATTGCCAGGCAAGAGCACTCAAGGAGAGTAAGAAGCAGGGCTCGTGAAGGGCTGAGGAGAGGATGTGATGTGGAAAGAGTCCTGATCTCCCACCTCTGGGCTTGAAGGGAAGGCCAAGGAAGACCTAAACTAGAAGAAGAAGAGGAGGAGGAGTTTGGATTTGATACCCCACTTTATCACTACCCGAAGGAGTCTCAAAGCGGCTAATATTCTCCTTTCCCTTCCTCCCCCACAACAAACACTCTGTGAGGTGAGTGGGGCTGAGAGACTTCAGAGAAGAGTGACTAGCCCAAGGTCACCCAACAGCTGCATGTGGAGGAGCGGGGACTACTGCTCTTAACCACTACACCACAATGGCTCTATCCCAGACCCCATCCCAGGCCCAGCCTGCAAACATTTCTAGGCCAGAGGCGAGGGGAGGCAATGGACTATCACTGTTATGCTTTCCCCATGTCTCTGCAGTCTTGAGCAGATCCCCGAAAGCCCACCAACCATCAAGTTCCTTCTTCAAGCCCTAGCTGGTCCTACCAGTTTTGCGGAAAATGCGATCCTTCAGCAACATTCTTTCTAAAGCACTGCACTGTTCAGATAAAGTCACCACGGCTCTGTGGACAGCAACTGTGGGAAAATACTTTGCCGAGAAGCAGAACAAGTCCCAAGGGACTGTGGTTTAGACAGCGAAGCTAATGGAAGTGCTTACTACAATTATATCTCTCCATGCAGATTTTACTCCGCCGTTCTGTTGTTCAGCAGGGGCTTCAAAGCTGTCTAGCTACCATTTAGACGGCAACATGCTGTTGTTTTCCCAGAGCTATCAAGGCAAAGCCCTGTTGGGAATCCCAGCATGCTCTGCGGGCAGGAGCTGTTTTCACCTGCTGGAATACAGCAGGAGAGATGGACAAATTGCAACTTGTCAATGATCTGCACCACAATTGCACTCTTATAGCCCACCTTGAAGCCTTGGCACAGAGCATCCACAACTGTGTCACGTTACAATACCTCTTCCTTGACACAACTTTTTTGGGGAGGGGGTGTCGGTCCAGTATAACTTTGAAACATATTTTTGCTGATCAGAGAAAGCTCTATTTTAAACGCCGACACCTAACATGCTGACTTTTCTTTCTGTCTCTGGGTCAATGGAATTCCCGTGGATGGCTTTAAAATAATCATAACATTGGAATTGACATCCCAATGGGAGTAAGACCCATTGAATTCAGTGGTATTTATTTCTGAATTAACTTCCTACACACTGCATGGGATTGTGCTGTTAGGGGGACTACGGCCAAACCTACAATTTGACAGTTGTACCCTCTGTTCGTTTCTTTTTAATAAAGTAGCTACCAACTTATTCTTCTCAGGACAAATCTCAGGAAATCTGTTATTCTTGAATGAAGAACAGAATTGAGCTGAGACTGCTTTGAAGTTTCTTATGCACTGAAAATGTTACTGGGCTCTGTAATCAAACATTACTCCCACTGGCAATTACTGTGGTGTATGATTGTTCCCATTACTACAACGTGCAATTTGATTCTTTAGGGCTGTATTCTGAAAGCGGCTGGGTAAATACACAGTTCTGTTACTAATGAATACTAATGGGCAGGCATGTTTGAAGGTGCTCACCTATCTGCCAAAATCAACACTATTGTTCGCGTCATGCATTGCTCCTTGCTGTATGTTCCACGGTTTTTTCAGGCCGAGTCATTCTCCCTTCATCTTAAAAGGCAAAAACAGATGTGGGCAAAGGAAAGCTGGATTGTTGTTTTCGAATGATTCCAAAGGAACTGTTTTTGATGGGCAGCAGCTGAGAGCATCAGAGAAGCATGCTGGATCAGGCCTGGTCTTACAGGGCCCACCAGAGGCCTGTGAGAAACCTACAAGCAGGATTTCAGCACAATGCACACTCCATGCTCCTGTGGTTTCTAGCAACTGGTATTCAGAAGCTTTGCTGCCTCCAGCCATAGAGGCAGAGAATGGCCATCATGGATGGCAGCCATCAATAGCTCCTCTCTTCTGCCATGAATTTGTCCAGTTCTCTTTTATTTATTTTTAATTTTTATTGGATATTTTTTTACAACATAACACAACCCCCCACCCCCAGTACACAAATCCACCCTCATCAAATGTGAACATGACGTACAGTGAGCATAACGTACAACAATACAAACAACCAAATAAAAGACTTCCTTTATCCTGTATCTGGCCTCCTTATTCACTTCTTATAAACTGTTTCCTTCATGAACAATTTTGAAGATTTTTCTAATTATAAGTTAAATATCCACAAAGTCTCCTGCAGACATTAATCGAAACAAGTCCAGATAGGGCACTGTTTTGTGAAGTGTTCTCTGCATTTCCCCCATGCTTTCTGAAACTCTTGTCTAGTGTGATCTCTAGCCAGTTCAATATACTCTTTATACAGTTTGTCTTGTCATTCCTTTTTTTGTTGGCACAGTTTCTTTTTTCCAGTTTTTAGCAATTAGGATCCTTGCTGCTCCTGTTGCATAGAGGAATATTTTCTGATCTTCTCTTGCTATACCCATGTCCGTTATCCCTAGTAGGAAAGCTTCTGTATTTTTCATAAAGTTATACTTAAACATTTTTTTAAGCTCGTCATATACTGTGTTCCAGAAGCTTTTGATTTTTTTCACAGGTCCACCAAACATGTATAAGTGTCCCCTCTGTTTTTCCACACCTCCAGCACAGATTTGTTTTTGTCTTAAACATTTTAGCTATTATGGTAGGTGTTAAGTACCATCTATAAAACATCTTGATTAGGTTCCCCTCAATACTTCACAGGCTGTAAATTGCTAGTTCTTACTCCATAGTTCTTCCCATGCTGTTAAGTTAATGGTTTTCCCAATATCTAAAGCCCACTTGATCATTACCTCCTTGACCGGTTCGTCTTTGATCTCCCACTCCAATAATGTATCATACATTTTTTATATTGGTTTTGTTGGCTTTGTTTTGTAATAACCTTGGTTTTGTTTTGTAATAACGTTTTTTCTAATAATGAAGGTTCGTTTGAGAAACCATTTTTCTTATCTGTCCTGAACACTTCATGCAATTGATGGTATTGGATCCAACCCGTAAGGTGTTGTTTAATTTCCTCATAATCTTTAATTACCAATTTATTGTCTTTTTCCTTAATCAGATCGTTATATGTGGCCCATTCTAATTCCATATTTTTCTTTTTTTTATTGTAATTGCTTCTAGAGGTGATGCTCACCATGGTGTTTTCCGTTCTAGGAGATCCTTATATTTTGTCCATGTTTTATATAATGATTTCCTTATGACATGATTCATAAATCCCCTGTGTACTTTCCCTTTTTCATAAGCTAAATACGCATACCAACCATAACGCTTATTAAATCCTTCTAGATCTAACAAATCACCATCTTTAATACAATCCACTCTTTTAGCCAATTTAGACAGACAGCATCGTAATATAAATTTAGGTCAGGTAGCGCTAGTCCACCTCTATGTTTTTTATCTGTTAGAAGTTTGTGTTTAATTCTTGGTTTTTTATACTGTCATATGAATTTGGATATCTCTGTCCATGCAGACAGAGATGTCCTCTTCCTGAATTTCCAACCAGGATGCTAGGGTTTTTATTATTACTTCTTTGATATTCTCATCGTGATTTTCTTTTATTCCTCGAAATCTCAATAATAATTATTATTTTTGGTTGCCCAGTCCTCTTTTAAAGCCATTTAGGTTGGCAGCCATCACTGCTTCATGTGGGAACAAGTTCCATAGTTTAACATGTGCTGTGTGCAGAAGGGCTTTCTGTCCTGAATATTCCAACACCTGTCAAATTTGTACCTATTTAGGTTTAGCTTCATTAGATTTCTGATTTAACTTGAAGCAGGGCCAGCAAAGTGGGATGCTTTCCAGATGTTACAGCTCCCATCATCCCTGACCATAGACCGTGCTGCTGAGACTGATGGGACTTGGAGTCCGACAACAGCTGGAGGGCACCACGCTTGCAATCTCTTTATAGATTTTTGTGATTTTTCTCATTACATGTCTTTAATTTTGCCCTTACGCTATTGCTTTGTTTTGTGTGTTTCTAAGGGAGATTCTAGGGATGTGGGTGGTACTGTGGTCTAAACCACTGAGCCTCTTGGGCTTGCCGATCAGAAGGTCATTGGTTCGAATCCCCGCAACGGGGTGAGCTCCCGTTGCTTGGTCGCAGCTCCTGCCAACCTAGCAGTTTGAAAGCACACCAAAAAGTGCAAATAGATAAATAGGTACTGCTCCGGCGGGAAGGTAAACGGTGTTTCCGTGCACTGCCCTGGTTTTGGTGTTCCATTGCGCCAGAACATGCTGGCCACATGAGCCAGAAAAAACTGTCTGAGGACAAATGCCAGCTCCCTCAGCCTGTAAAGCGAGATGAGTGACGCACCCCCAGAGTCGTTCGCGACTGGACTTAACTGTCAGGGATCCTTTACCTTTTTAAGGGAGATTGCCTTTAAGTAATAGAATAAATCAAGTGTATAATTCCTCCTCCTCAATTGTCACCAAGTTGGGTTTTACCATCTTTATGTCTTTGGCATAACGTTTGAACAATAATCATCCCATATCCTGTGGTGTGATGGGTTAGTGTGTCTGGCTATTAGCCAGAAGGTTGGTGGGTTGAGCCCACCCAGGAACAGCTGTGGGCAGGAATCCTGTACTGCTGGGGGTTGAACTAGATGACCCTTCCAATTCTACAATTCTATGATGGACGAGTATCATTGATTTCAGTAGGTCTGCTCTGGATCCAACATATATTCCAATATTTCCTTTCGCAAGGCATCCCCGAAGGAATATCTCAAATAACTGTGTATTTAATCAATGAACTGTGTCAGCCCGAAATGTATTAATTGAAGAAAAACAACCAATGTTGCTCATGCAAGCCATTGTTCCACATGAGAGGATTAATAAGAAGGCTTTGCTGAAACTGCATCTAATGGCAAAAACGGCATAGCAGGGAAGGGTCAGCAATAAACAGCATCCCCTTACTATTTCCCCCCCTGACTGTTGCTGTCCAACATTTGTGTTTCACCAGATTGCTAGGCTCGATGTGGACGGCTTATTTAGCAACATTGAATCCGTCCATCAGATCTCAACCAGGCTGCTGTCATCACTGGAAGAAGCAACGGCGGACGTGGAGCCGGCCAAGCAAGTAATCGGTATGTTTGCTGTCTTCTGTGAGCTCTTCGAGGCTGCACAGAATAATGATAATGCAATAAAACACGCATTTCTCCAGCCCGTGCTTTTTCCCAAGCTGCCATTTCTTTCAATAAATAACTGGAGGGTAAAAAAAGAAACAATTAGCGTTCAGCAAAAGCAGGCCCATAATCATGAGGCCAGCTGTGGATTCATGCGGCGTGGAAAGTAACGATCCTACATGCTAAAGACATGGGGAATAAAAGACGACGTTCGTTGGTCCTCTTAACTGGGATGTCTCTTTACTGACAAACATATAAAGTAGAGATGGGGAACCTGCAAATCTCTAGGTCAGAGCTTTCCAAACTTTTCATGTTGGTGACATACTTTTTAGACATGCATCATTTTGTGACTCAGTAATTCAGGTTTTTTTTGGGACGCGGGTGGCGCTGTGGGTTAAACCAAAGAGCCTAGGACTTGCTGATCAGAAGGTCAGCAGTTCAAATCCCGACAACGGGGTGAGCTCCCATTGCTCAGTCCCTGCTCCTGCCAACCTAGCAGTTCGAAAGCACATCAAAGTGCAAGTAGATAGATAGGTACCGCTCCAGCGGGAAGGTAAACGGCGTTTCCGTGCGCTGCTCTGGTTTGTCAGAAGCGGCTTAGTCATGCTAGCCACATGACCCAGAAGCTGTACGCCGGCTCCCTTGGCCAGTAAAGTTAGATGAGTGCTGCAACCCCAGAGTTGGTCACGACTGGACCTAATGGTCGGGGGTCCCTTTACCTTTACCTTTAATTCAGTTTTGCTAGCAAACCAGAGGTTAAACTAGCCCCTTTCCAGCCCTGGGAGGAGAGCAGGAAGCGTTCACACTATACACCTACACACTGCAGCTAACACATTTGCATGTCATGACACATGGTTTGGAAAGCTCTGCTCTAGATGTTGTTAGGTGCCATCTCTCATGAAGAAGAAGAAGAAGAAGAAGAAGAAGAAGAAGAAGAAGAAGAAGAAGAAGAAGAAGAAGAAGAAGAAGAAGAAGAAGAAGAAGAAGAAGAAATGTATACTCCACCCATCTGGCCAGGAAAACCACAACAGAATATTAAAAACACGATAAAACATCAAACATTAAAATCTTCCCAAAACAGGGCCGCCTTCAGATGTCTTCTAAAAGTTGTGCAGTTCTTTGTCTCCTTGATATCTGAAGGCAGGACGTTCCACAGGGGGATCACCACTACCGAGAAGACCCTCTGTCTGGTAATAATAATAATAATAATAATAATAATAATAATAATAATAATAATAATTTATTTATACCCCGCCCATCTGGCTGGGTTTCCCCAGCCTCTCTGGGCAGCTTCCAACAGAATATTAAAATACAGTAATCCATCAAACATTAAAAGCTTCCCTAAACAGGGCTGCCTTCAGATGTCTTCTAAAAGTCTGGTAGTTGTTTTTCTCTTTGACATCTGGTGGGAGGGCATTCCACAGGGCGGGTGCCACTACCGAGAAGGCCCTCTGCCTGCTTCTCTGTACTTGGCTTCTCTCAGTGAGGGAACCACCAGAAGGCCTTCAGCGCTGGACCTCAGTGTCTGGGCTGAATGATGGGGGTGGAGACGCTCCTTCAGGTATACTGGGCCGAGGCCGTTTAGCCAGTGATCAGGGATGATGAGACCTGTGGTCCAACAACACTTGACGGGCTACAGGTTCTCCCCAGCTGATATAATGCAAGTTTTTAACCCACATGTGTCCGAATAGTGCTAGAGTCAAATGCATCCAAAGTAGCTGTGCCTCACCTAGTCTTCTGTTTTCAGCATGGATGGGGAACCTTCTGCTTGGGCGCTGACTGCATCCCTCCCTCCAGGCCTCCCTTCCTCACCCCAGGCTGCTCCCCTTCCCCCTCCAGACCCCTCTCTTGCCCTGCTTTGCACCCTCCTTGACTGTTTTTGCCTTGACCGTGTCTTTGAACTCAGACATGCTTCCTTCTTGCCTAGAGATGGAGGTTAGAGGGGATGTGTGACTAAATTAGTCTTTGTCATTCCAGCTGCTTCCAGCCAAGCCTTCCAGCTGGTGCATGTGGCCCTTGGAAGGTTCCCTAGAAGGGAAAGTGGCCCTTGACCTGAGAATGGTCCTCCACCCCTTATTTATACCAAGGGCACCATAAAGTTAATGAGCAACATCTCCCTCCCTGCCATCCACCCACCTTCTATTTAAAGACCAGATCATTTTCACCTTGCCCAACAACTGCTTTCTCGCCTCCTTGCCCCCCCTTTTGTTTTTTCAGCTTAACCTCCAGCCTGATTCAGAGTTTCGATGGACTTGAAAGTCTGTTAACTTCTTTGAAGTGATCTTTGAAGTGGTTCCTAAGAAAGATATTACTTTTAGATTGTTTTTGTCTTAACAGAACATGTTGGCTACCTAAATTATTATTTTTGCTTACTTTCAAATGCTTCCTACACCCCTCTTTTTTTTAATTTGTGTAGTTTCATCAAGTTGAATACCCTACCTTGGAAGTTTTTTCAGGGAAAGTGGCTATGATGAGGGGAGAAATGAGGGCCTTTCCCTTTCCAGCTGTCCACCCCCCTCCACCTCCCAGTGTGGGTTGTGCTAAGCGGAGATTTGGGGGGCAGGGAGAAGTGCTCATTTCTCTCCCACAATTGCTACAGCCATCCATCCTGGTTTAACTCCAGAATGCAAGTGGGGAATTCCCCATGTTTAAAAGTTCCTTGTACATAGGAAACCAGCACTGAAAGCACGCCAGTGCAAGTAGATAAATAGGTACCGCTGTGGCGGGAAGGTAAATGGTGCTTTCGTGCACTCTGGCTTCTGTCACGGTGTCCCGTTGCGCCAGAAGCGGTTCAGTCATGCTGGCCACATGACCTGGAAAGCTGCCTGCGGACAAACGGCGGCTCCCTTGGCCTGAAACCCACCCCATCATCGAATTTGACTGGTCCTAACTGTCCAGTTAAGTTTGTTTATGAACACTTATCCTGCAGTCACCCTGATTTGTTTGCAGGGTGTTTATACCTTTTCCCATTAATTATTCCTTCATCCCATACTTTTCAGTTTATTTCCCCATCACTTTCCAAGCCATGAAAAGTTTCTCTCTGTGTGTGTTTTGTTAAGTAGATTTGTCTCACTAGAGCAAAAGAGCCCCTTAATCCGCTTCAAATGAGCTCCCCCTCCCCCATTTTATCCTCACAACAGCCCTGTGAAGTAGACTAGGCTGGAAAGGTGAGGCACAAAGGCAGTCAATAAAATAAATAAATGCACAAACCTAACGTTCTTGAATCCCTCCTCCAAAATACATACAGTCTGGAGGCGCTTTAAAGAATTGCTGTTTGAAGCAACCTTCAGGTTTCTGCAACATCCAAGCGTGAGCTGACTAGGTGAGCCTGGTATGTTGTTGTTGCTTAAAAGAGGAAAGCAAATGATGTGAGTGGTAGAGAGCTCTCTCTTTGTATATCTGAAATATAAAGGACATGGCCCCATTTAGCCAGATTGTGGACGCACACTGTCTTTAATGAAAGCTGCACATTTAACCTCTTGTCGGTTGAATTCACCCCCTCCCCCCTCCCTGGTATCTGCCATTCATCGCAGTCATTAGGCACAAAAGAAAGTCAGAGGATGGCTGGAATTAGCCAGAAGCCTAAAGAAATGTACAATAGGGATGCACTCCTTCTTAGACGAAAGTAATGTTATTTGCAAGCCTTTAAGCAGCTGACATACCAGATGAGGCTGTGTTTTGTTCTGTTATAGTTCAGCATCTCTCTCTCTCTCTCTCTCATTTATGAATCACTTTCTATGACAGATCTTGAGATGTTTCCACAATAAAGAATAAGGACAACAAGAACGTCCACAATGAAACATGCATGCAACAATTTAATTCATAATAAGATATAGACATTTGGATATAAAAAACAACAACAGTTATAACAATTTCATACCCACTGTAGAAATCAACTGGCATCTGCATTATATATCTAATGGGCCTTACTCTTAATAGGATAAGGGTGGGGCTGTGGTCCATGCCATTGAGCCTCTTGGGCTTGCTGATTAGAAGGTCGGTTGTTCGAATCCCCACGACGGAGTGAGCTCCCATTGCTCTGTCCCAGCTCCTGCCAACCTAGCAGTTTGAAAGCACACCAGTGTAAGTAGATAAGAAGGTACCGCTGTGGCGGGAAGGTAAACTTCATTTCCGTGTGCTCTGGTTTCTGTCACGGTGTCCCGTTGCGCCAGAAGTGATTTAGTCATGCTTGCCACGTGACCCGGAAAGCTGTCTGTGGACAAACGTCGACTCCCTCGGCCTAAAAGTGAGATGAGCTCCGCACCCCATAGTCACCTTTTACTGGGCTTAACCATCCAGGGGTCCTTTACCTTTACCTCACCTTACCTTTACTCTTAATTATATCATATACTTAAATGGGAAATAGTTTCATTTTGTTTGCTGTTTTCTCTTACAGCCGAAGAACAGGGCTGCCTTCTCCTCCCCCCTTCTTCTTTCCTTCCTTTCCTCCGTCTTGCTTCTATGACTTTAAGAGCAGTCTTGCATGCAGAAGTTCAGCAGGTGTGTTCTGTGTGTCAGGTGTTGAAGGGCAGGATAAAAAGCACACATTATCTCAGCAGTGCAAAAAGGAAGCACAATTTCCTTACGCTTCCTCTTTTGTACTTCCCTGTAATATTCAAAGATGGAAATGCAGTATGAAAAGTTTCCAAATGTTCAGTTATTGTGGGGAAGGGAAGAGATATAAATCTTTAAGTGTCTGTTGGTGGTTCCTGCCATGGCTGAGCTGCATGGCTCATAAATACTAGAAGCTGTGACTCAAGCCTGTGGAACTCCATCCCACCTGAAATTCGACAGGCACCATCCTTGCTGAACCTCAGATGCATGACCAATACTTTCTTTGTTCCAGCAGGCATTTTAAGGTAGACTTCAGTTTTATGATGAGTTTTTATTGCTTCATCTTCTGTGTGGTTTCCTTTTTGTTTTTGCTTTTAGAGCTTAGAATTGATAATGATTAAGCAGGATATTAATGTCTTAAACAAAGACAATAAAAATAAAACAAATATTTTTGAGTGCAAATATAGCCAAGGGCTGCTAGTCGTGATGGCTGCATCTGCTATCTCCAGAATCGGAGACAGGATGTCTCTGAGTGCCATTTTGGGGCTGTTACCTCATGCCCTGCTTTTGGGCTTCCCGTGGGCAACTGATTGGCCACTATGGGAAACAAAATACAGTGGTACCTTGGTTTTAGAGCAGCTTAGTTTATGAACAATTTGGAAATAGAACGCTTCAAACCCAGAAGTAGGTGTTCCAGTTTGTGAACTTTGCCTTGGAAGCAGAACATGTTCCGCTTCCTATTGAGTGTGTTCCATTTATAAATTAAGTCCCCCTCTGCTAATCAGAGGCTTTCTGTTGAATCTATCGGCTACTGAGCACCCACACAACACAGAGGAGCTTTTGTTTTTGCTAATTTTTTTGCATTTTTGTTTGTGTGGCTTTTTCATTTTTTTGACTGTGATTTGTTCTTCGTTTTATGGGACTGACTTGTGACTGTGGCTTGTGTCTTTGTTTTTGTGACTGTGTGGAACCCAGTTCAGCTACTGATTGATTGTGTGACTGCAGAAATAGATAAAAGCCCCCATCCAAACAATGGCTATCATCACTACACACACACACACAGAGAGAGAGAGAGAGAGAGAGAGAGAGAGAGAGAGAGAGAGAGAGAGAGAGAGAGAGACTACAACTTCCACCATTCTTAGCAACGTAAGAATGTTGGGTCAGACCACTGGCCCATTTTAAAGGTCCCAGCATATAGCAGATAACATTAGAAGAGTTAAAATGCACTTTGAAAGCTGCTTTGGGTTTTAAAATGTATAGATAATGGAGCAAAAAGAGAAAACCAGCAGATCTTGCCCAGGAAGGTATTCATATGCAACATTCTTGGTGACACCACCAAGAAGTCCCTGTCACTTGTACTGCAATATAAGATCTCGTGATGGGACAGAGAGCAGGTCTTCCATCAAGGCCTGGCAGGTTCAAATATTTGAAGCAGACCTTAAATTGTCTGACGTTGTGCTTTTTTCATCTTCTTGGCTTTTTTGTTTGCACTTTAACAGGGCAAGTGTTTTTGCAGATGAAAGACCTACTAGAAGACACGTATAAAATCTACTGTTACCAGCACGATGATGCACACGTCCTGCTGGAATCCTACGAAAAGGACGAAGAACTGAAGCAGCATATACGTGACTGCCTACTGTCCTTAAAGTAAGAACTTTTCAAATGGTTGTTTCCATCCCTTGCTCACTGCCTGTCATGGGAGAGCTTAAATGGATATAAAACAAAATATCTCCTATAAATCCAGAGTTTTATGGCATTTACTAGGAACATACACTTATGCTCCTTTCCTGGAAATATGAATATATTTCACTGTTATTAGAGGGATCCCAAATGGAAAGAATATCCAAGATGCCACCAAAATAGGCTTTAAAAAAAAATAGGTTGCTTCAGGGAAGCACCATCTTAAACTGAAGCATTCCATCTTTTAATGCACTGAACACATCTGTGTCTAAATTAAATTATCACCATAATAAAATCCTTAACCCTCATTTTGTAAAATTGTGCATAAGTATATTGGGGCTTGTCTTTGCTGCCCCCCCCAAGCCTTTTCATTATGGTCCTTCCCGTTACAAACTGCTTTTTCAGGAAGCTGTAGGATCAGATTTATTGGAACTTTTTGGCTTCTGTGTATAACCCCAGAGAATCTAGAAAAGCCTTCCCAGATGCTTTAGACTACAACTCCCGTAATATCTGACCAGGCAGTCCAAAACCTCAGAGCTGCACCAGATTGGGGAAGATTAATTTAGGACATATGTAAAAAAACAAAAACAAAAAAGCCTTAGTAGCAGGCTGCCTTATTATTTTGGTAGTGATTGAAGTGCAATAATGCAGTTGATTTGAGTATTCCTTGAAGTTAACACTGTTTGCTCCCAAATCCTAAACATGTCTACTCAGAAGTAACTCACACTGGTATAGTTTGGACATAACAGCTAGCCATAGTTTAGTGTTGCAACAATAGGCCTAGGCAAGTATCTGGTTCGCTTGCTTCTCCTTCCTCCTGCTGCATGGCTACAAGGAATAGTTTGAAAGCTTTTAATTTTTAGCTTATACCGTTGGCCATATCTCCTGAACTCTAACTTTGTTTAATGTTAACTATGATTGGTTAAATCAGTTTATCTTTTTAAAGTATGGTTTAAGAATCTGGCTTGTTAAAAAATCCGTAGTTAACATTAACCACAGTTTAGGGTACGGATGTTACCCTAAACTATGATTAATCTATAACAGAAATGAAAGCTTTCAGTCTCCTCTTTGCACTGGAGCGGGGTGCTCAGGAATCAATGCTTACTGCACTGTATCCTTGTAAAGAGAATGTTTTAGCATTACATGTGGACTTGGCCATTTAAATCAATATAATGAAGATCAGACTGTTAACAGATCCTTCTGTTTCTCTCTCTCTCTCTCTCTCTCTCTCTCTCTCTTGGCAGAAAGATATATGAAGAAGGGTATGTACCATATTTCTTTTTTGTTATTATTATTATTACATTTTTACCTTGCTAGCCAGGGCTGATGGGAGCTGCAGAGCAAAACATCTGAAGGGAGGTGGGTGAGGGACAGCAGGGGTGAGGAACCTATGGTCCTTCAGATTTTGTTGAGGTACACATCTGGAGATGCTGACTGGGGCTAATGTGAGTGGGAATCCAACAGCACTTGCAGCATGTTTGGGAAATGGGTATGATTCATTCATTTATTCATTCATTCATAAATTACATCCCACTTTCCCCCTTCAAAATGAAGGTGAGCCTAAGTAGTACCAGAACAAAGCATAAAAGCAAGAATTACATTCAAAATAATTTGACTGGTTTTTTTTAAAGGAGATATTTATAGGTGGATTTTATTGTATTTTATGTTGAAAACCACTTTGATATATTTTATGAAACTGCAGAGAATAAAAACTCAAATACATAAATAAATCTGCAGTTCCAAAAACCACTGGTTGGGAAGGGTACAATATTCTTCTGCTGAAGACCCTTGGGACAAGAGGACTTGAGCTGTGGCTTTGCTGCTTCACGTGTCTCAGACATTTCCCCCTGAAATTCCAGATTTCCAGCTGGAATTCTACGAAAGCAGAGACTACTGTTCTCTTCCTCTTAGCCCTGATATTTGTGCCATTGAGCAAGATGCAAAGGAGCAAGGGGACAGTTGACGGGGTTATTTTTAGCTGAATTTAAAGCAATGGAAATGGCTTTTGTGCAGTCTTCATCAGGCTGTCATCTCGGGGGGGGGGGAATATGTTATGCTGCCAGATTGATATCTGACTGATCCATGAAAAGAGTACACTGGGCTGGAGGTTGGGAACGTGAGACCAGGGGTTCCAAAATCAGAGGTGATATTGCGCCCCTGGTAGAGCTGTCCAGATTGCGCCCCCTAGCCACTGACAAATTAGCTCTTCTTTCCGCCTCTCCTCCAACCCCCACCTCAGTTCAATTCACCCTCTATTAAAAACCTTTTCTTATGAGGCAATAATCAACATTTTTATTTATGGACATATTTTAAGCCAATTTTGCTTCCCCCCCTTTCGCCTGCGCCCCTGGCGGGGTCCCACCTCACCACCCCCTAGCTACAGCCCTGTCCAAAATGGTCTTGTAGGCCACTCCATACATTTCTCCCCAGGCCATACCTCCACTCTAGGCCACACCCCTTTATCCTAGCTCATACCCTTCACTGGTCCTACCCACATGCCCGCCTCAAGTGCATTGAACTGTGATAATGCCTCTTTCTTGCTATTCTTCATGCTACTGGCTGCAGTGTAGCTTACTGTACAGAGGTATGTGTCACACCTGTTGTCCTGCCCACTTTTTTTGCCTCAGGCTGAAAATAATCCCCTCCAATGCACTGTGGATGAGTTTTCTGGGGATCTACAGGAAACTGAATGTCTGTGTTGAATGAATGGGTCCATCCAATAGATTCCTCTTGGATGGGATGAGGTAGAAATTAAAAAGTTTCCTCTCCAGATAAAGATCAAGAGATTCTGAGTGAAGATTGTGGAGCTTTACACAAAAGACAAGCCATAGACACCTCAGGTTAAGTACTTAATTCGTTCCAGAGGTCCGTTCTTAACCTGAAAGTGTTCTTAACCTGAAGCACCACTTTAGCTAATGGGGCCTCCTGCTGCTGCCGCGCTGCTGCACCACGATTTCGTTCTCATCCTGAAGCAAAGTTCTTAACCCGAGGTAATATTTCTGGGTTAGCGGAGTCTCTAACCTGAAGCGTATGTAACCTGAAGCGTATGTAACCTGAGGTACCACTGTAAAAGAGAGAGAAAAGCCTGTGTGTGTGTGTGTGTGTGTGTGTAAGAAGAGCACAGACTTGCCACAAATTGCTTGAGCCGCACTTCCACAAATTAATGTGCGCTTATCACCTTCAAAAACAGATGCCATAAACTGTGAGTTGCACATGGGATGTAAATTGGTCAATAATTCATCAGCAATTACCTTTCAGAGGCCAGTTTATGGATGACCCCATGGTGGCTGAATAAGGGGGACCCATGAAACCTTCTGGCTTTCACAATCCAGGCACAATAACAGTCCCTGTTCTTGGAAACCCTAATGAGCATTTTAGCTTGTGGATTCCTGGCCTGGAAACACCTGCCTCCAAGACATTTCAGCTTCACAGTAAACCTTTCTCTTGCCTCTGTGCCGAGCCCCATAACTCACAGCAAAGGCAGCAGATTGGCGATTATAGCAGAATAAATACCTCTGTGAGATCTGTGAATAATTTTTTGACAGTTGCACACAGAAATAATATGTGGCCACGATGAAATCAGAATTCTTCTGAGGATAGATGTTTGCCGCTCAGTTTAAGCAGGGAGAAATATTGTACTTTCTTGCATGGTAGCAGCTCCCCCAAGCTGTCAAGCTAAATTGCCTGGTTCTTTCTCTGCCCATATAACCGTCGCTGAGTTCAATGCAGAGCTGAATTAGCCTTTAGGCTAAGTGCGCAGTGGCGTAGCGTGAGGGGTGCAGGGGGGGGGGGCCAGCCGCACCGGGTGCAACATCTGGGGGTTAGGGTTAGGGGGCGCAAATCCACGGGTTAGGGGGCACAAATTACTTGCCTTGCCCCGGCTGCTGACAACCCACGCTACACCACTGTAAGTGCGCTGTAGTGCGAGATCCCAGCTAGTGTTGTTCCCTAAACTGGGATAATGTACCAGATAACTTCTCTATGAAGAGAGAGAGAGACTGTGCTGTCCCATTTGCTGGACTCCTCTAAAACTATTTGCAGCTTGGAACATATTGGTTCATCACTTATCACATAACAAGGGAGCAACTTCCCCAGTTGTGGGAAAGTTTAAAATACTGGTAGCCTATTTGGAATGAGAAGCAGGACGCCATAGGTAAGGAGATTCATGACTGAATGTTGCTCCTGCCTTAGTTTATTATTATTATTATTATTATTATTATTATTATTATTATTATTATTAACAAAATGCCCTTCATATATAAAATAGAGGAAACATCCCCAAGCAGTGACTAAGAGTCCCTCTAGATTAGCGTTCTTCAACATCAGGTCCCCAGTGTTGTTGGACTACAACGTCCATCCCTAACCAAGGGCTAGCATGGCTGAGGATAATGGGAATTGTAGTCCAACAACATCTGAGAATGAACACTGCTGTATAGATAAACCAATTATTCATCATTCATCGCGATTTGCTTTTATAAAGCTTATGCAGTGGTTAGATTATGCCCAGTCCTTATTGAGCATTCATTTCAAATTGTTTTTGGAGTGATCATACAACAATGAGCGTTCCTCCTAAATTCCTCCTGATTTGCTTGCAGAGTGTTTATAGATTTTCCCATTAATGATTTGTTTATCTCACATATTTCAGTCGCTTTCCAAACTGCAGAAAGTCAAATTAAAAAACAACAACAACTATACTTGTTGCATTAGAACAGGGATTTCCCATCATTTTGACCTCTGGTCCTGCTAACTAGGGATGATGGGAGCTGTAGTCCAAAAAGAGCTGGAGACCCAAGTTTGGGAAACCCTGCATTAGACCAACAGGACTCCTTTAGTCCACTTTAATTGCACAGATGTAAAGTTCTCAGTTCTCAGTGGGATGCAGGTGGTGCTGTGGGTTAAACCACAGAGCCTAGAACTTGCCGATCAGAAGGTCGGCGGTTCGAATCCCTGTGACAGGGTGAGCTCCTGTTGCTCGGTCCCTGCTCCTGCCAACCTAGCAGTTCGAAAGCATGTCAAACTACAAGTAGATAAATAGGTACCGCTCTGGCGGGAAAGTAAACGGCGTTTCCGTGCGCTGCTCTGGTTCGCCAGAAGCGGCTTAGTCATGCTGGCCACATGATCCGGAAGTTGTCTGCGGACAAATGTCGGCTCCCTCGGCCAATAAAGCGAGATGAGCACCACAACCTCAGAGTCGGCCACGACTGGACCTAATGGTCAGGGGTCCTTTTACCTTTAAAGTTCTCAGTATGGGCTTGACTTGTTCCCGCAAAATACTTACAGCCGGGTCGGATCAATATGTTTAGAGGGCCTAAGTAAGGAAATGATCATGGTGCGCTTCCCAGATGTAATTCAAGATAAAAATAATACTAAACTGTAAAATGGAATTTTATTAGACAGGCCACCCACTTCCAATGCCAGGTGATGCTGTGCCTTGAAGGACCAGTTGTTGAGACTTCAAAGCACAGCACAGCACTATTTGAAAGCCTTTTTGCTGCTTGGAAAATGGCTTTCAAGCAGCTCTCTCCCCAACCTCCTGCTTGAGCCTCTGAAAAAAACTATTCATCCTGTTGAGTTTAACCCATCATTTGCTCACTTCTGCTAAGAATCCCCATTTTAGCATTGGAGAGCTAAAGAGTCTTAGTCCACCAAATTCAAAACCTTTTTGCTTCCCTGCCCCAAGTCAATGTTCAAGATCAGTTCCAGTGACTGTCTTTGAGCTCGCTAGTTTCTAAAACAGGATTCTTTTGGAGGAAGGCTTCGCTCTTTAAAGTGGCACAAAAGTGCTTTCAGCGTATGGTGCAGATAGGGCTTTAGGAAAAGAGGATTTCAAACGATGGCCTGATTACCTGGGTTTTTCACGAATCGAGAATATCTGTGATCATCATTCCATTTTGCGCCCCCTGTCCTCCTTTCAAGTTGCTCAGGGCGACAGAACATGAGGTTATTCCATTTTACAACTGCATCAACTTCAAGGGGTTTTTTTGAAGGGGGGAGAGGGGAGAAGCTACATGTTGTTATTCAGCATATGACTTCATTTCATTGCCTGCCATCTGCAGAGGAAGTGGATTCTGTCAGAATTAAGCCAGCTGCGTTAATATGAGTGTAAAGGAGTAGCAGCGATTTGCGATGAGATCAGTGTAGCTACCTATGGTGCTAGAATTTTTTTACTAAATCCGCACGGAGACGGTGTATGGCTGAAGAAGCATCACAAATGAATTATTGGCTTAATTTTCTGCACAATGTATGTCACAAGATGCTACAGGTCTGTTTTAACTTATGCAGGGAGACTGTCTTCCCTTTCTATCTCTCCTTCCTTCCCTCTCCAGGGTTGCGGTGTAATGCGAAAACATGCATGTTAAAAACACAACAAATCTAAGGAGAGTTATCGCTGGGTAATCTGACTCGGTCAAATTAGATGGGCTGAACTGGGTAGCAATTCATGCCCCAGGGAAACATTATCTTTTCGCAAACTTCCTATCTTTCCAACACATATTGCTAGATTTTGGCATGTGCAAATGCAAGCAGAGAGCTGTTTATCACTTGGGAAGCCATCCAAAGACTAACTGTGGAAGCAAAGGCACACTTGAAATCTACCTCATGCCATTCCTGAAGCTGCTTTTAAATATTTGCATTCGTATGGGTTTTCTGAGGAAAACAACAGTAATTTCAAGTTGCTGCTGCTGCTGTTTTAAAATCAGTTGTGCGGCAGAAGCAGAACTCTATATTTGGTGCAGCATCAAGCAGGAAGAGTAAGGTTGCTAATGCTGGATTTTATTTTTTGAAGATCATATCACCCTATGCCATCTTATCAAGAGGTCTATTCCAAACAATGTAGGAACCATGCCATTGATGTTGTGGCATCAACCCTTTGGAATTCACTCCTGTTCAATATTAGACATGTGCTGTCTCTGCTGTCTTTCCAGCATCTACTGAAGACCTTTTTCCAACAAGCCTAGATCTTCCCCAGCTTGCGTCTTTGCTGGAATTTTAAGATTTTTTAGGTGTTTTAGATGAAGGAGAGGAAAGAATGAAACTGTTTAAAATGAAAAGATACGACAGAATGAAAGGCTTTGATGTATGCCTTAAAAACATTATACAATCGTACCTTGGTTTTGGAACAGCTTAGCTCCCGAACGTTTAGGCTCCCGAACGCCGCAAACCCAGAAGTGTCTGTTCTAGTTTGCGAGCTATTTTGGGAAGCGGGGCTTCTGATTGGCTGCAGGAGCTTCCTGAAGCCAATCAGAAGCTGCGTTTTGGTTTCCGAATGTTTTGGAACGGATTCCATTTGACTTCCAAGGTACAACTGTGAACTAATAAAGAATGAATATATCAGAAGCATATATGCTGCAAGCAAGCATTGACTTACTAGGTTGCCAAATACAGAAGCTGAACATGGTGATGCTTCTATATTAGGGTTGCCAACTTTCTAATAACACAAGGTGCATTTAATCTTGACACTATTGCCTCCCTCCTTGCCCTCTGTCCCCTGCCATGCAGCAGCAAAATGACTGACCAGAGGTCAGGCTTTGATGTGAAAATGTAATAAAGAGGTACGCTTAAAGATGTCATCTGTTTGGCAAAGTCAAACTGAGTACCTATGTAGTGGGGACAGACGATAGCCACCATAACTTGCTGTTCACTTAAGATGGAAGCAATCAGTGGCGTAGTGTGGGGGGTGCAGGGGGGGCCGGCCGCACCGGGCGCAACATCTGGGGGTTAGGGTTAGGGGGCGCAAATCCACGGGTTAGGGGGCGCAAATCCATAGGTTAGGGGGCACAAATTACTTGCCTTGCCCCAGGTGCTGACAACCCACGCTACGCCACTGGAAGCAATCATATGATCTCACATGCAGCACCCTAAACACTGTTTTAGCACTCTAGGATCCTGTTTCTTGAAACTTCTGTGTATACTTTTTCCCCCCAGCTATCAAGAAGGCTTAAATGGCAAGTGGAAGAAAACTAAATGGTTGATTGTGACAACTAATCGTAATTTTTACAGGGGTGAAAATGCTCCTAGCATCCAACAGCTGGAAGCATTAGCCACATCAATAAAGAATATAAAGCATTAGCTAGCAGCAGGTATACCTGCAATTAGAATGACTCATGATAACAGTTGTTTGTTTTTCCAAAGTTCATATATTCTTTCATCCACTAGATATTTTACAGTAAAGGGAATAGCTTCACCAGTTATGGATTTGTTGTGAAAGGAGCCACTACAGGGAACTAAGACCTTCCTCTCCCCCACCTTCAGGAACTCATTTGTTGACTTAGCAGGGCTTTGTTTAAATTTCAGGGGGAAACCAAATCTGCTGGACATGGGATCTCTGATGATCAAACCCATCCAACGTGTGATGAAGTATCCCTTGTTGCTATGTGAGCTCTTGAATGCAACTCCCAGGTCCCACCTGGACCACACAGCATTGCAGGATGCCTTGGTTGCTGTGAAAGGCATGAATACAAATATAAATGAACTTAAAAGAAGAAAGGATTTAGGTAAGACAGTGTCAACAATGTGGGGTAATTGCAGGGAAAGGCTATTTCCTTTGAACCCGGCTTGAGGGCTTTTCAGAAGCAGCTCATTGGCTGCTGGAGAATACACATGGACCTTTGGCCTTATCCAGTGGGGTTCTTGTAATTTTTGGCTTGTGCTCACAAAACTACAATAAGTCTTGGCTTCAACCTATGTTTCAACTGCCTTTCCATGTCAGTTTGGGTGCATGCTCTGTGAGAAGCAGTTTGGAAGCTTCCATTTTAGTTTAACCACAGTTTAGGGTGTGTCTAAACACTAAACTGGCTAAACTCAACTATGGTTAGTAGAAACAAGGCAGCTTCATAAACCATGGTTTGAAGTTGTCTGGTTTTTCTGGGTTTGGACAACAACGCAAACTATATTTCGGGGTGGCCAACTCCCAAGAGACTGCGATCTACTCGCAGAGTTAAAAACTGGCAGTGATCTACCCCCTTTTCAGGGGTTCGGGTCAAAGTTGTTGAGCTTCTTTTTATGGGCTGCAGGGCTAAAATGTTTAGCTTTTTTTAGGGGAGCCAAAGTTCTTGGGCTTCTTTGGCGGGAGCCAGTGATCTGCTAGTGATCTACCACAGATGTCCAGTGATCTACCGGTAGATCACGATCTACCTGTTGGCCATGCCTGCTATATTTAATGAAAATAAACTTCCTAATGTGAAAGCCTCTAAACTCCATTGCATTGTGAGAGAGGAGAGGGGTAGGTCAGGATTAGCTAAGTGGGGCAGGATGTAAGTCTTATTCATGGTGTGATAAACCATAATTTATCTGAACACGGCCACTGACCGTGATAATTAAATGGGTCCTTTAAAGATGTTAGTGTGTGCCTTGCAGAATTAAACCAAAGTCCATCTTCTTCAACATTCTGTTTTTCAAGTTACCAGCTAGGTGACCTCGGATGTTTCTGATAAAAACAGCATACAGTATTTGACTTCCAACCTACTAGTCTTAACTAGTGAGGGAGAAAATGAAATATTATATTTGTTTCAGGTCCACCATTGGATTCTTGCATTTGCATAAGGTGTATAAGAAAGTTGGGACATTTTTTTCTTGTTATGTTTCAGCTTCTGTCAAGCAGATTCACTAGGGATTTAAATCGTGAAGGCATGAAAATTATTATAGCACACGGAATTATATGTTCTGCAGTAAATAGCATCAAAGGAGCTACTACAAACAACAGGAACAATTAGAGAGATGGATTTTTAAAAGCTTATATGGCCACAATGATTTTCATTATCCTTGTTATTTCCATAGGTAGTAACCTTCATCTCTCCCTGTCTTTTGTTGGTCTCTTCATGACTTTGAAGGACAGTAGGATCAGCCCCATATAAATGCAGATTTGATGTATTGATGTGTTTTTTTCTAATTGCAGTGCTGAAGTATAAGAAAAATGACGAAGATGAATCTCTAAAAGAGAAATTTTCAAGACTAAACATTCACTCGATTAGTAAAAAATCGAAGAGAGTAACTGGCCACCTGAAAATTCTGACTGGAGGAGAACCTCAGGTATTTAGGTGTCTGACATTTTTCTTTACAGAGTGTTTTAAAGGGTGTAAACTAGGAGTGGAGAAGCTTTTTTGCTCCATTGGCCAGACCCCTAATCAGGGTCGGTCTTGCAGATCAAATTCGACAGGCAGACGGGACTGCCCACTGGGCACTGCAGCACAAGGCTCATTGATAGCCCTGTGCTTGGCATTTTCAGAAGAGGTCCTGGGTTTCTGATGGGGCTGCTTTTCCAATGGGATAAGAAGGGGCAATGCTTGTATTGTGTCTTCTGCTCTGCAATGGGCTTGTTTGTTTTTTTTGTTTTTTGTTTTGGAATGCAACAGCTTTAATGAAACAAAGTGCAGTGAGGTTTACTTGGGTGGTTGTAAGTAGCAAGTTTAAATGCCACCCCTTAAACGCAGCACCAGGTGGAGGGTGGACTCCTTCTGGATGTTGTAGTCAGACAGGGTGCGGCCGTCTTCCAGCTGCTTGCCACAAAAGATCAGCCTCTGCTGGTCAGGGGGAATGCCTTCTTTGTCCTGAATCTTGGCCTTGACGTTCTCAATGGTGTCACTTGGCTCCACCTCCAAAGTGATGGTCTTGCCAGTCAAGGTCTTCACAAAGATCTGCATGAAGACCTTGACTGGCAAGACCATCACTTTGGAGGTGGAGCCAAGTGACACCATTGAGAACGTCAAGGCCAAGATTCAGGACAAAGAAGGCATTCCCCCTGACCAGCAGAGGCTGATCTTTGCTGGCAAGCAGCTGGAAGATGGCCGCACCCTGTCTGACTACAACATCCAGAAGGAGTCCACCCTCCACCTGGTGCTGCGCCTGAGGGGAGGCAATGGGCTTGTTGATGCAGCACAGAGGTTCAGGAGTGTCCAACCATCACTGTCACCCCCTTGGAGCCAGGTAGCTGCAATCACACAGTCTTTGCAGCTGCTCATATGATGGGGCTGTCCATCATTAATAGATTTGTTGTGGAAGGAAGAGGCAGGCAACATTCATTCTGGCTCTGCAGCACAGCATGGCTCCCTGTTTTGCAAAGGAATTCAGGAATCCAAATGGATATGGTATTCATGTTTCTCAAACAAGGGGCGCATTCCCCCACTGGCAACCTTCTGTGAGGCCACGTGTCAGGAGTGGGGAAGGCTGGAAGTCATAGTATGTGACACTAGAGTAAAAAATGGGCACAGCAATGGATGGAATGATTACATTGATATAGTATGCTAAGCCACACAAAGGCCAAAGGTTTCTACACACATGGAGACAAAAATCTCTCCATCCTGGCAAGTAAGAGGCATTATGATGGCTCTTGAGAAGAGTGTGGGCAATGAATGCGGCCTTATCAGCTGTGCAAACTGATGGTGGCCATTGTGAATTAAATCCTATGTTACATCTGGACTATGGAGACTAGGGCCAGGGTTTTTTTTCAGCCAGAACTCAGCAGAACTCTCTGCCAGCATCTCTCAGGTGACCCCCATTGCATTATAAGAGAACAGGGGAGACGTTCATGGTGAATTCCGGTGCCTCTTTTTCTAGAAAAAATAGCACTAAGACTGCTAATGTAGTTCTCCCAGTCCCCAGAGTGAGGCCTGTTTGGATGAGCCATGTGACTCTCCCACATCTTCCAAACTACACAACACACACACACACACACACACACACACACACACACATGCAAGTTATAACTATCTGCTAGCAGCACTCGCAGCCTTCCAATGCCAGCCACCGTGAAATGTCCTTAATTGCGAAGAGAAGCTATTTTTATTCAGACAGTAGATTCTCTCTGGTTTGGTGTTCTTTTTGCAAACACTTTTCAAACTCAAATACTGGAGAAACACTTTGAGTGGGGGGAGGAGATGGTGCTTTTATGAATGACTGAGCATCCTTCCCCCCCCCTTTAATTAGAGGCTCAGAGCACTCACATTTCACATCTCTGACATCTGCAGCAACTCCTACTGCATTAGAAGAGAAGACCAGATTTGACACTTCCAAGGTTGTTGCCGTCATCATCTCTCTCTCTCTTCTATACAAAGAAAGAAAACTAAAGCAAATAAAAATGCCAACCCTCTTTTACAAATCGGGGCAAGTATTGGTCAGCCTCTGAAATAATAGGAGTCTCTCTCAAACTTTGCGCAAGTATTAATTCTGCAGAAGTACAGTAATGAGCAGAGGGACACGATATAAAATGATGCATTGCTCGTATACATTTTTATGCAAGCTAAGAGAGCACCATAAAGATGAAAGTCTAGGCAAGTGTCATAAAATCAACCCCGTGCTTCTCTGATATCTTGCTGACCCTACTTAACAAGCAAAGGGAAATTTCTGTCACTTCTCTTAAGCTTCCCACTCCTTTTCTTTTTGCTGTTAAAACTTTTAACAGTTGCATTTGCAAATGTGTGTTTTCCAAACATGCATGAGGTTAGCAGGCGTTTATGAACTGCAGGGGGATGGCCTTGCAATCCACACTATGTTCAAAATCTTTTATCCTGTAGCGGGCGGCATGTTGGGGTTGTCGTGCTCACCTGATCTCCTGAAAGTCGAGTCACTGCTGCGTACCAGGAGAGATAGGTGGTGGGTAGGTTGGCGTGGTGCAAATTGTACTGGCAGAGCCAATCCAATGCTGCTGCCGATACATTTGCACTGTGTCAACTTCCCTGCTGCCTCAATCCCTCTCCCTGTACCTCCTAAATAAGTAGCAGAAACACAGCTATCAGGAGGTCAGGTGTGACAACTTCATGCCACACACTATGGCTTCTATCTCATGAAAGAGGTTCACATTTCTGCATGAGTGGCCCAGACAGAAGTTTTGCACTGCCCTGATTCTAGGGCAATGCTGTTCCCCTACTTCATATCTGCTTCACTGTCACAGTCATAGATATTTGCATATGCATGTATGCATGCATGAGAATTTCTATTATTATTATTACCGTAAATAATAATAATAATTTATTATTTATATCCCGCCCATCTGGCTGGGTTTCCCCAGCCACTCTGGGCTGCTTCCAACAGAAGATTAAAATACAATAGTCTATTAAACATTAAAAGCTTCCCTCAACAGGGCTGCCTTCAGATGTCTTCTAAAAGTCTGGTAGTTGTTTTTCTCTTTGACATTGGGTGGGAGGGTGTTCCACAGGGTGGGTGCCACTACTGAAAAGGCCCTCTGCCTGGTTCCCTGTAACTTAGCTTCTCACAGCAAGGAAACTGCCAGAAGGCCCTCGGCGCTGGACCTCAGTGTCCAGGCAGAACGATGGGGGTGGAGACGCTCCTTCAGGTATACTGAGCCAAGACCGTTCTGTGAATGAGCTTGTGAGAGCCTTGACTTATGCATTCCTCCCCTCTCTGATGCAGCTGTGAGGAGGAGATTGAAAATTGACACAAAAGCTTCCAGTTAGCCATGTTTTAGCATTTCATTTGATTGAAATAAGCCAAAGTCTGAAGGTGTCTTGCTAGCTAAGACTAACCATGGTTTGTCTGCATCCAGAAGAAACAAAAAACCATAGATAAAAATGACAACAGAATCGTCCAACCTCCTATTCTTGTAGCTTCAGTGGAAGGAATGCAGAAATACTTTATGCAATATCTCTGCTAGTGTTAGGGCTACTCCACCAATTACTAATGAGTGGCCTCTGCTCCTGATCTCGGTGTTGCCCTGTGTTTTAGGTGAAAGATGAAACATTTAATAAAGAGGAGAAGTTATTTAGAAGTCTGGAAAAGACGGTCAAACTCTGCGTGAAGAATATTTCGGTGTCTCTACAGCATCTGAAGGTGAGTGTTAACGCAGCACAACTAAAAAAAGAATCCATTTGCTACTTGCATGTTGCAAGCAAATATTAGCTGCTTCTGAATGAGTGTGAAACTCGAATCCACTGGATGAGACATTTTAAATCAAAAGACCAGGATGAATTCTCAAGTTGCATAATGATATGAAGGTTAGACCTCAATTAGTGTGGCTTCTGGCAAAAGCTTTTAGGGCTATATTAGTCCAAGGCATGAGTGGCTCCATGTCACTCTGTATGCTGCTTAACAACAGCTCCCATTATCACTGACTGTTGGTCATGCTGTTTGGGGTGGATGAGAAGTGGACATCTGCAGGGGCCGCAGGTTCCTCATCCTTGGTCAAAGGCCTGGTGCAGAAGAAGATGGTGGTTTGCAGGGTGGTGTAAGCACAGGAAAAACCGAAAACACTTCCTGGATCAACTAGGAAATATGACAAATCTAAACGAAAGAGATTGTAGCAGAGTCCGGCCTTTGCAGGGATAATTTCCTGCTTGGGTAGAACTTTTCACACGAGATCCTCTGAAACGTGCTATCCATTAGTGCACCTCATTCTGTTTTAAGTGTATATCAAGGGATGACATCCACTGAAACACGTGCTAGCATTGGAGGGGAATGCAGACTGCTTTGCACATGGGTAGGGAACCTCCAGATCTTCCTGGGCTACAATTCCCATCATCTTTGACCATTGGCCACACTGGTCAGTTGCAGTCCATTAGCATCTAGATGGGCCACAAATTGCCCAACCTTGACCTAGCCATTTCAGTTCCTTCATGTGCATCCTCTTCCATTTGCGTTTACACCTGAGCACGGACATTTTTTGCCCATTTCATCGTTTTCATCATTTCCAGGAGTCTACGCTTCTAGCTGCACAGAACGTAACCGAACTTCAAGATTTTCTGCATGAGAAAGAAGATGAGGAAAGTGGCTCTTCAAACACCTTGATTAATGCTGAAAAGCCCAGCGAACGATATGTACGTTCTTGAAAGATATTGGTTTCAAACAAAAGATAAGGGGTAGGGAGTTTAAGGAAGTTTGTTGCTTCTGCAACAAAGCCAGCAGAAGGTGTTTTGTTTTTTTAACCAGCTTCCTGAAGCCCTGATTTCTTGCAAATAAAAATTCTAGCCTTCCACAATGAGGAGGAAGGAATATTTCAGCCCTAGTCAGTCATTACTGGCATGAAGGGGCAAAATGAGTAAAAAAGGGCTGCCACATGGTTCCTTCCAGCTTTCCACATTTTCAAGGAAAATGTCTGCAGCAGAAAGGCCTCTGTACTTGTGTAGGCAAGCAACACAAATCAAGAGCCAAGGGTTCTAAATTCAGGGTAAATGTGTTGATAGCCTTACAACAGTTTTTCTGGAATCACATTGCATCACAAACAGATGTTGCGTGAGTAGTTCTTGTGCTGGATCAGGGCTATACCCTGTGATTAATTCCCTCCTTAATCCTTGGGCACATACTTATTTATAGATTTCTATGCCCCTCCATTCTTTTACTCCAAAATTGGGAGGTTTACAAAAATATGGTAATTTGAAAACATAATACATAGCCAACGGAAACATTAAAAACATTATTGCACGTTATATAATTAGCATCATCATTAAAAAGCGACTTAACCCATCAGTTCCTAAAATGCATTTATTTGTCTTATTGCCCTTATATCCCACCTTTTCCTGCAAGGAGCTCCAGGTACATGGATCTGCCCATCCTCATTTAATCCCCACAATGAAAACCTTTTGAGGTAGGTTAGCCTGAGAAGCCCAAGGTTGCCCAAGAGCTTCGTGGCCGAGTGGGGATTCGAACCGTGCCCTCTTAGGTACAAGTCTGGCACTCTAATCAAACCAAAGGAATGATACCAGGTTGAGGTGAGACGTGCTTCAGAGGGAAGACCATTCTGTAGATACATAACTGGTACAGAAGGAGAAATGTTAGCTTAAAAGGAGGAGAGGTGGGTGGTGAAGATTTATTTGTTGTCTCTTTCCCTACCTGTGCACATCTAGGCAGAGCAAGTAGAGAAGATGGTTTTGGTCCCCCTGTCAGCGTTGCAGGCCCTCTTCCCAGGCCCTCAGAAGCTCATCCAGAAGCGCTATGACAAACTACTGGATTATAATAGCTACCACCAAAAGGCAGCGGGAGAGGAGATGGATTTGGCCAGGAAAGAATATGAGGCTCTCAATGCCCAGCTGGTGGAGGAACTCCAGATGTTCAACCGGGCAGCAAAGCAAATTGTGACCAACTGCCTGTGTTGCCTCGTCACTCTCCTGCGGGGGATGATGTCATCAGCTCTGCAATCCTATTCCACAGGGGAATCCCTCACACCGGTAAGTCAGCTGTAGATATACTCATATTGAGATGGTTACAATTAAGGTTGCCTGTCTGCTATGCACCTTTGAAATCTTATTTAAAAACCCAAAGCCTAGGAGAATTATATTCGACAAATACAGTGGTACTTCGGGTTACAGACACCTCGGGTTACAGACGCTTCAGGTTATAGACTCCACTAACCCAGAAATAGTACCTCAGGTTAAGAACTTTACCTCAGGATGAGAACAGAAATTGTAAGGCAGTGGCAGGGCAGCAGCGGGAGGCCCCATTAGCTAATGTAGTACCTCACGTTAAGAACAGTTTTAGGTTAAGTATGGACCTCCGGAACGAATTAAGTTCTTAACCCGAGGTACCACTGTAATATGAACTTGGGGCACGCACACCATACACTTAATGCACATTTAAAGCACTTGGCTTCCCTCAAAGAATCCTGGGAACTGTAGTTTATCCCCGACAGAGCTACATTTCCCAACACCCTTAACAGGCTGCATGAAATTAGGGCAAGGGCCACCTCCAATTCTGTGGTTTTATGATGGGGTTGGCATATTTCAAAAAGTTAAAATCTGGACCCAAAAGCTTTGAGCTTTTTGGGCGGGCCAGAGTTGTTGATTTTTTATATATATTTTTTAGGAAAATCATCAAAAAATCAACGCTTCAGATATGGGCTGTCATACGCCTGGGTTTCCCCAGACATTTTTGCCGCTTTTTGAACATTTTTGACGGACGAATCTCAGCTATGTCCGGACATATGGCATCCCTATTTTATGAGCCAGTTCACCCATAACACTAAGCCAAGCCATGGTTTAGTGTGAACGTGCAAATGTGTGGGTTCCTGGAGAGAATATTGTGACTGCTTTGCTCCTCTGGTCCTGCTGCTGCTGCTGCTGTGAACCAAGGCACAGTTTGGTTTAGTGCTATGTCCAAACCCAGGCTTGTGGTTTATCTCTCTCCAGATGAACAACCAGCTTGCTTTTTTCCATGGCTTGCCACTCGGGATTTGAAGTTGTCTGATCTGGATGATACCAGAGCAAAAAATCACCGTGGTTTAGGGTATCTCTATCCAGAATATCCAGAATATACAGGGGTGGCCCTGTGGGTAAAACCCCAGTGCCTAGGACTTGCCGATCGTATGGTTGGTGGTTCGAATCCCCGCAGCGGGGTGAGCTCCCGTTGCTCGGTCCCAGCTCCTGCCCACCTAGCAGTTCGAAAGCACCCCTAAGTGCAAGTAGATAAATAGCTACCGCTTTATAGTGGGAAGGTAAATGGCGTTTCTGTGTGCTGCGCTGGTGCTGGCTTGCCAGAGCAATTTCGTCACGCTGACCACGTGACCCAGAAGTGTCTTCGGACAGCACTGGCTCCCGGCCTCTTAAGTGAGATGAGCGCACAACCCTAGAGTCGGACACGACTGGCCCATACGGGCAGGGGTACCTTTACCTTTACCTTTTATTCAGAATTAATCCTGGATATAGTACAGCTGCAGTCCGATGCTCATTGATTTGGAATTAAGCCCTGTTGAACTCAATTAAACAGATATGGGGCTGGGCTGCCTGGGTTATTAAATGATTGTGTGCTTGGACAGTTTTGCCTTCCCCGCTGTCCCAGAAAATGACATGCTTCTTAGCATATTATTTGGTTTCCTGTAGTGCGGTTCTGCCAGTGTGTGAAGGGTGCCCTCTAGTGTCCTTTGGTTCAACCAGGTTTTGTGCCACCTGGTTGGATGTTCTTTCCCTTTAATTGACTCAGCATTGTTGCCAGGTAATAAGTGCTTTTCAATGTGTATGTATTAAAATGAATTTAATATATGCAACTGAGCAGCGGTGGGAAGCATAGTTGTCCTCTAATGTGCAGTGGCGTGTTGGAAGGAAAATGAAAACAGCAAAGGAAATATTTATTTGGGTGAGAGAGTGTGTGTCCTAGTGGATATCTCTTTTGCTCAAACACACACATGCAAGATAATGAGGGCGTGGGGACATCACACTAAACTGTAGTTTAGCTTAATGAGCATAATATCTCTCCTGATTTGCGCCTTCCCTCCCCTCTCTCATTCTCTAGTATGGCTGCAAGGAGGAGTTTAGAGGATTCTGCTTCCACTTGTGATTAACCACAGTTTGTTGTGTCAGTCAGTCTTGGGAAACTCAGGTTAATTTTAACATCTACAAGTTTCCAAAAAGCCAGCTGCACAGTTCTGGGTTTGTGTAACGTATCAGGCTATGGTTAAAAGCAGAAACAAAAGCTGCCAAACCCCCATTAGCTATAGGGGAGAGGGAAGCATGGAAGCTTTTGAGGTGGGCTTATTCATATCTTGCTGAACTAGGGATGGGGAACCTATGGCCCTCCAGATGTAATTGGAGTCCAACTCCTTGTCGTTCCCATGCTGGGCCAAGGCCAATGGGAATTGGAGGCCAATGGCTTAAGGGATAGCTAGATATATAATAAAGGATATCATCTAGACTAGGATAGTCTTTTTTACCCATGGGAGAAGATAGCTCAGTTGGTAATTTCAGGGTGATGGGTTCAAGCTCCATGTTGGGCAAAAAAATCCTTCATTGCAGGGTGTTGGACTAGATGGTCATCTTGGTCCCTTCTAACTCTACAATTCTATGATTCTATGTGTTGTTCACATCAAAAATTCAGCATTGTGTCTGCAGAAAGTCAAGGGGTACAACAGGAAAGGCTTTCCCTGATGAGCTTCTGCCAGAAGCCCCACCACAGGAAAAAGCAGTGACGCTGTTCTAAGGCTGCCAAATCAGAACCAGCATTATGTATATATACTCCCCGATCCATCACAGCTTGTGACTAATCATGTAAACTTGAACCTCTTTTGAACTTACAGCTGTCGTCTCCAAGCATCAGCGAAGTTCAGCACCAGGTGCTCGAAGACATACACAGTCTGAATTTTGTCAAAGAAAACAACAGCATAAATTTCATTGAGAGAAAGCTGAGCTTTGAAAAAAAGAAGCCAACCCCTCTCCAGGTTTGTAGCATACATTTGACAGGAGTCCCCGTTGCAAGTTTGGGTACTAGGAAAAGCAAAATGCAGGGCGGAGAAGTAAATATATAGAAACCACATTTTTATTGCCAATTGAATCTACTGAAAGCTAAATGTATTTAGCTTCCCTTCCAACCCTATTCCTTCACCCATGCACTGTTAAGGCCCCAATCCTACTATGCATTTTTACCTGGGAGTAAGTCCCGTTTGAGTTGTTACAAACTACTGCTGTGTCAGCAGCAGTAGTTGACTGGGCTACATGTCAGTTTCAACTGTTTTAACTTTCTGTGGGTTGTTCTACTGTCTACTTTCAATACATGAATATGTACACTTTATCTGTTAAATCAGCAGTCATTTGCTTTGGGAAGAAAAGACTAATCTTGCTTATAAACTTGAGATATGAGTCTTGGCTTATGCACGGCAGGAATGGGAAAGTTGTGGTCCTTCAGACAATGTTGGACTCCTATTTCCATCAGTGCTGGACAACATGTCCCATGGCAACAGATGATGGGAGTTGTAGTCCAAAGATATGGGCAAGGGCATGGATTCCCCATCCCTGATGTATAGAGTCAAGAGCTCAAAAGGACCTGGCTTGTGGTTAAGGATTTGCACCTAGTGCTCATTGAAATCCGTGGGACTTGAAATCCATCGGTCATGACTAACGTGTCCCAATGATTTAAATGTTCATCTTAGTCTGGATCCAAAGTTTTGTTGAGTTTTAACAGGACTTAACTTCCAGGAGGTATGCATAGAAGTAAAGGGCAGGACTAACAAAGGGCTAACAAAGCCCTGCACAGGGTATTCTGCTTGCACAACAAATAACAGCGTGTGGGAATTGTTGTTGTGTTGCTGCTGTTGGCACCCATCGGTCTCAAGAGACAATAGAGTGCGCCTTCAGGGGGAAGTCAAATTGCTGTGCCAGCAACACCAAAGTGACCTCCCTGGGGAGCAAGCAGGTCCTGGGCTGCCCAGACAACAAGACCCCTCTCTCAGCCTTGCTGATGTGGTCCAAAGAAAAGCAGAGAAATACAGCTTGGGGGAGTAGCTGACAGTAATCAGGGGAAAGGGACGAGGATCAGGAGTTCATCCCTCTTTTCTGAAGGATCATGCTCTCAATCTGAATTGGTTATCTCTCTGTTATTAACATTGGGCAGTGGGCAGAAATGCATGGGATCTCTCTTATTGCACCTAGCCTGATCCAGAACTCCAAAAAAGTGTGCCTAGCAATGCGTTCCTCTGAAAGCAAACGCCACCCTGTGCCATTCCTCTCCAAATCACGCTTGACATTTCATTCCACAGCCCTTGGCAATGCCATTGTCGTAAGCTCCTCTTCGATTTGTGCATATTCAGTCCGCAGACACATTTCCCACTAAACATCTGTATAGCAATTCTAATCTTCTGATGTATTTTTTTTATTACACAGGAAACCTTTAAATGCCTTTCATAGTGATGGCAGGTGATTTTATTATTATTATTATTATTTTAAAAAAAGGAGTGCTGGGATTTAGACATGTCTAGTGCACAATGTCGCCAAGAGCTGTGTAGAAGTCCTGCTTGTCCTCTATCGGTAACTTCCCATTCCATATCTAAAACAGCATAATCCGTGGATTACGGGTTTCTCAAGCCTTGTGATGTTACACGTCCCTGTCACTTTTGTGCGGGGTGACTTCAAAATGCTTCCCGTTAATTGACACCGACACTGATAAGTGCATTAAGATGGGAGGCGAAGGCAAATTTCCTCTACATGACTATTCATAGAGGACTAATCTTACAGCCGTCAAAGTAAAACGCACAGGTACCTCAGACTATCTGCCATGTACAATAAGCTGCAGCAATTTATACACAGCTTTACCCTGTGTATTTAATGCCTTGGCACTGCAATCTGCCCAATAGTTCATGGTTAACAATGAGCCCAGCAGCCGATTTCCACAAAAACCCTACTTACACGAGCAGTTTACTCACACAGGCATTGTTAGATCGGGCCCGTCTTCTACGAAATGACATATCGCTGTGTGCGAGCTGTTATTTTCCCAGGTCAGTGGAAATGAGCGTGAAACTAGGCATTTAGTGTACTTAAAAATATATATATTGAATAGCATTCTTTGGAGGGAGCTGATAACTAGCGGGGGTTAGAGCAGGTGAGGAAGGGAAGTTTAACCCTTTCTTGCCGTGCTACCAATGGAGGGTTTCAGCCCTGTGAAAATAGCTTCAAATGAGTGTTTTTTGTCAGGACTTTAAGAAAGAGCCAAACCATCTTCTACATGTACTGCATCCTTTTTTTAATTATCAACACACCCAGTGACCACTATCTCATTTTTTAAAGAAGCATTAAATACAAAGGGGCATTGAATGCTGTAAGTGGTTTGCCCATGGCTCTGTGTTGAAATAAACAAGAGTATTCCAATAGGCAACATCCTAGATTTAGACATGGGTTACCAGGATTCAAATACGTATTCAGCTACTGAATTTAGATACTTACGGTAAAGGTAAAGGGACCCCGGACCATTAGGTCCAGTCGTGACCGACTCTGGGGTTGTGGCACTCATCTCACTTTATTGGCTGAGGGAGCCGGTGTACAGCTTCCGGGTCATGTGGCCAGCATGACTAAGCCGCTTCTGGTGAATAAGAGCAGCACACGGAAATGCCGTTTACCTTCCCGCTGGAAGCACCCACTTTGAGGTGCTTTCAAACTGCTAGGTTGGCAGGAGCCAGGGATTGAGCAACAGGAGCTCACCCCGTTGTGGGGATTCGAACCGCCGACCTTCTGATCGGCAAGTCCTAGGCTCTGTGGTTTAATCCACAGCTCCACCCGCATCCCTAGATACTTACGGGCTCACTGTTAAAACTGTGTTTTTGGAAGACAGTCTTACTGCGCTATGAGTGATCGCCAAAGAAGAAGAAGAGGAGATACTGAATAATACTGACTTGCCTTTAGAGTGTGATGGGGATTGATTGGGAAAGTGAATGAGACAGAGATTGTCATATATGGTGGAGAAAACAGCAACAGGAATGTTGATATACCCTGAATATGCTTTCCTATGGCATTGCAGTTGAAAGTATGTCTCAAGCTGGGTTTTGTTTTGTTTCCAGCCTGAATTTCCACGGCAGACTGAAAGCCACAGGTCCGTGATACTCTCCACATACAACTCAGACTTGCTGTACCAAGCCAAGCGCAAATGCAACGCCACTCAGGAGTTTGATATTGATCTCTACGAAGGAGAATTGGTAGCTGTCGTGGAACGAAAGGATCCTTTCGGAAGTACTGGCAGATGGCTTGTCGACACTGGAGGTAAGTCCTCAGGCACGTTCATCACAATATTGGATGTCCTTTGGCTGTGATGGTTATTAAATATGGACACAACAGCCCTGTGATCTCAGCTTCCACATTGTGCCACAGTGACTTCTCACAGAGGTTGTGAGTAGTATTCTAGCCTGCCCTGTGAGCAGGTCATGGCTCACATCACAAGTACCTAACCTAGCATGAGTGACATTATCCTGAGTAAAGATTTGGCGCTGCTGGTGCAAAACAGAGCAACTTCCAACATGGTGGAATTTACAAAAACACATAAGCTGTTCTTAATTTATATTCTATCCTGTACTGGGTTTCTGAATTGCAGAATTCTGGTCTTTAACTTGCAATATATATATTAAGGAAGTGTGTGTGTGTGTGTGTGTGTGTGTGTGTGTGTGTGTGTGTGTATTTATATATATATATATATTGCTTCATGTTTTAAATAAAATCTTTACAACATCCTAAAAATATCCCAGAGTGAAGTCAAATACAAAAGAAAAAAGAAAATTAAAATGCACATTTTATATTAGCACAGATAACATAACTAAATAAGTTATCTAAGATATCCTCTTAAACATCAAGCTAAAACAACTGACGTATTGGGTGCCATAACAACTACTAACAGATCCAAAATACAAAAATACAACAGACACAACCAGCGTCACCCACCAAGTAGGCAAACATGTATTTATAGGTAGCAGTTATTCCCACCTTGGCAGCTATCTCTCCTACTTACATGGAATAAGGCGTCACCCACAATATTTCCTCCTTCACTCCCAAAGGCTAAAGCAACAAAAAAGGGCACTCTTGCCCTCTTTGTGACCCCGAGGGGCCAAATCCCTTTTTTTGTTACCCCTTCTGTGTCACCCAACCCAGAGTGGCCTGCCACAGCACAACAACACTAGTTGTAAGACTAGGGGCCTCCAGTGACTTCTGCCCAGCCTCACTGGGGGGATTATGGACCAGACTAGGTACAATGAGAGAACATGGTGGGTAACAGGAATCAGGTGGTCTCCCCACTGTTTCCATACTCCTTATTGGTGGCAAGCCTTTCTTTGCTTTTTATGAAGGGCAGAAGGACTTGGAAGCAGGGAAGCACATTCTAATTTCTTTAAATTTTCCTTCTCCCTAGTTTCGAAAGGATATGTTTACTCCTCCTTCCTGAAGCCCTACAATCCAGCGAAGGCACAAAAGGAGGCTTCAGATGCCAGTTTCTGCGACGGCGACTTTGATAACATCAGCCTTTTTGTCTCTGTGAGGCAAGTGGATGACGGCAGCACAAAACCCGCAGGGCAGCACAAGAGAAGCGGAAGCAGCTCTTCCTACAATAGCCTGTGTGAAAAGGCAGCTATTAACGGGACAGAGGTGGATTGCTTCTACGGAGTGGATGACCAAGATGTAAGCATCGTGAGTTCACCTTCATTCCCCTCCTCCTTGTAGCTGCTTGTTCACCTGTTCTCTCCAGGTGTGTGAGCAGCAAGGAGAAGACACACAAATGAGTAGTGGCAAAGAGGTGGGCCCACTCAGAGAATCTTCAGAAGGGGTGTGATTTGGTGGAAGAGCATCCATCTCATATGCAGAAGGTCTGAGGTTCAATCCCTGGCATTGCCAGGTCAGACTGGAGGAAGCCCTATCTGAAACCAGAGAGGGCAGCTGCCAGTGTGAATAATGCTAAGCTAGACAGTGTAAGTCAGTTTGCCCTACTTTGCCAAACACCTGTCCAAAAGTCATAGTATTACAGCATCATAGATTCCAACCACCTGCAATGCAGAAATGTCAACTAAAGCATCCATGACAGATGGCCACCCATCCTCTGCTTAAAAGCCTCCAAAGAAGGAAAGTCAACAACCTCCTGAGGGAGACCATTCCACTGTCGAACAGCTCTTACTGTCAGAAAGTTTTTTTTTCCTGTTGTCCCTTGCTGTGGTGAGAGGAAGAGCATGTCAAAGGAAGCTTTAGATTTGAAGAAGACTATGTCAAACTTAGAGGGATGCGAGTGGCTTTGTGGGTTAAGCCACAGAGCCTAGGACTTGCTGATCAGCAGGTCGGTGGTTCAAATCCCCACGACGGAGTGAGCTCCCGTTGCTCGGTCCCAGCTTCAGCCAACCTAGCAGTTCGAAAGCACCAAGTGCAAATAGATAAATAGAAGATAAATAGGTACCACTCCAGCGGGAAGGTAAACGGCGTTTCCGTGCGCTGCTCCGGTTCGCCAGAAGTGGCTTAGTCATGCTGGCCACATGACCCAGAAGCTGTATGCCGGCTTCCTCAGCCAATAAAGCAAGATGAGCGCCACAACCCCAGAGTCCATCACGACTGGACCTAATGGTCAGGGGTCCCTTTACCTTTACTTATGTCAAACTTAGCAGCAGCCCATAGGAAATATTCTAAAGTTGTGAAGTGGTGCTTCTGGAAACTGTGAGGCCCTGTCATGCTGCCCAGCTTCTGAAATAGGAACTCTGATGCTGCCCACCTGGATTTGAGAATCATGGAACTGAGGATCATCTAGTACAACCCACTGCACTGCAGGAATATACAGCTGTCCCATATGGGGGATCAAACCTGCAACTTTGGCACCACGCTCTAGCCAACTGAGCTTTCCAGCTGATAGCCTAGCACAGGTGCCACCCTGGTCTCCTTTGGGAGGATGGACAGGCTAGAAATGTAATCAGCAAATAAGAAAAATAAGAAGTTCCCTCTTGCCTGCTGTTTGCCTTTCTGCATCAAGTGTATCCAGTGGGGTGCTCTCCAGATGTTGGCCATTCTGCCTGGGGTTGATGGGACATCTGATATTTGTAATTTGGCAACATCTGGATGACATCACATTGGCTGCCCCTGGTTTGCAAAATTGCTTGTGTTTATAGAAGGAGTGCTGCATATCATCATAGCATGTACGAGTTGCTTATATCCCAGGTTTGTGACAGGAGATATTACCAGCCGTACCTGTGAACCTTCTGCATGACTAGCAAATGCTCTCCCACTGACCTGCCACCTTTCCCATTGGTGGTGTATACATACCATACGTTTAAAGCACATGGCTTTCCTCAAAGGATCCTGAGAACTGGAGTCCAACCCTCACAGCACCCCTAATAAATGACAGTCCCTGAGAATCTTTGGGGGGAGTTATGTGCTTTGAATGTGTGTATGTAGCCATCGTATGCTGAAAGAGCAGCTAGGACAGAAAAGACATTTTCTCTTTTGTTTCTTCCTCTCAGACATTTTATGCGGTTCATGCATTTCAAGCAAGGAGCCACCAGGAGCTCAGCCTTCAGGAGTACCAGCGAGTTCGGATCCTTCGTTTTTCCGACCTGAGCGGGAATAAGGAATGGTGGCTAGCGGAAGCGAAAGGACAAAAGGGATACGTGCCAGCAAATTACCTTGGGAAGATGACTTACGCGTAAACATCGGAAACACTTGCGACACCTCATTCTCTGAAACGTCAGAGGCAAAAGTCTTCCGTTTTGCTCTAGTTTGCTCAAAAGTTTGTTGGTAAATCAAGAGCTGAAGAACTTATGAAGGAGGTATTTAAAACAAAGAAAAAACTGTTGTCCTGAATTGCTTGCATCTTCACTTTGCCACACTGCTTTTGTTGGAATCTCCCCTGGTGTATGGAGAGCCAGTGTGGCATCGTGGTTAGAATGTCTGACTAGGACCTGGAGAGACCAGGGTTCAAATTCCCCAGTCGGCCATGAAGCTCATTGAGTGTCCTTGGGCCAGTCTCTGCCTTTCAGCCAAATCTACCTCAAAGGGTTGTTGTGCATCAGAGCTGTGTCAGGTGTGCATGCAGGAGCCAGGCCCTGTGACCGATAGGACTTTGCAGGACTGGGGCCTTCCTAAGTTTGTTCTGAATAGGCAAGGCATGGCCTCACACCGTGGGACTTACCTTTGAGTAGACATGCCTAGGATTTTCTGTACAGCTGGAAATCTAAACACACTTAATGGCGGGAGTAAGCGCCATTGAATGTAGACTTGCTTCTAAGCAAATGTGCTCAGGATTGGGCTATAAATATCCCTAGTGCCCTATTTAATGTGCCTGCAACAGGGCAGAGGATACGTATTCCAGACATTTAGTGCATGGCATCAATTTGATTGCCTTGTGATAAGAAGGAATACATTGGGCCCCTAAAAGAGTTTTAGATTTGGGCTTTTTAAAAAATTTTTTTACTAAGTCTATCTGTTGTCTCTTAACACAGAGAAGGCTGTCCCAGGGAAAGCCTATCATGCATTTAAGCATTTGCAGTTTCTGCAATAAACAGAATGCTCACACCAATGTTTTTGCAGTGACAGTGAAATTCAGCAGACTAGAAAACAAACATGGCTTTGTAAATAATGCTACCTGTCTTTCAAATTGAGAAATGGGGGTGGAATGAAGTATCTGCTTGATGCTGTCCAGCTTTTCTGAATCTTAATAGTGATTATGAAGCTTAAAAGCCCTATGTGGTTGAGTTAACTACCCTTATCTGTTGCACTGTCTTTTGTTTATATACCAAATGGTTCGTAATGAAGAAAGCATTCCTTTGCTGAAAGGCTCCCTGCACTGGTTATGGTATGCTTTACATTTCAAAATGAGATGAAGCAGTTTTCCCTTCCTCCAGCAGTAGCTGAACGGTGTGCAAAGGGCTGAACTCACACACTGATGAAGCTTTGGAGGCCAAGAAGAAACAGTTGGGCCGACAATTTGATATTATTTTTATTGTATTTATCCGCAGGGTTTTTTGAGACCCTGAAAGGGTATAATGTTATCTGTGACAAAGAGTTATTTTCAGGATTTCTTTTTTGAGGTGTTGAAATATGATATTTAAAGTCTCTAGTTTCCAGGCACTTGTCATGTTAAAAATGTTTAGCTCAAGCCAGAAATAAAGATCCACAAGCCATTTGATGTGCCTTTACCTACTAGGTGTCAGATTAAGGAGGAATGAAGGACAGTTGTTTCAGCTAGATTTGTTAAAGATGCATAAGGAATTCTATTCCAACTCAATTTCATTTAAGTAGAATCCTAAGGAGTTGGTTGCCAACCATTGACAATGGAGTATAGAATGTGTTTATGCTTCAAGTATTCACTCTTATGATGGGCTTGCATGAAACATATCATATGGTATACAGTGGTGCCCCGCAAGACGAACGCCTCGCAAGACGAAAAACCCGCTAGACGAAAGGGTTTTCCGTTTTGGAGGCGCTTCGTAAAACGAATTCCCCTATGGGGTTGCTTCGCAAGACGAAAAAAATCTTGCGTCCCCCCGCGGGTTTCTTTCGCTTTTTTTGCCCTTTTCCTAAGCCGCTAAGCCGCTTATCAGCTGTTCCGCTGATAAGCCGCTTAACAGCTGATCGCTGGAAGCTGCTTGACAGCTGTAGCGCTAATCCGCTAAGCTGTCAATGGGCTTGCTTCGCTAGACGAAAAAACCGCTAGACGAAGAGAATCGCGGAACGGATTCTTTTCGTCTTGCGAGGCACCACTGTACCTAGTTGAACGTATTAAAAGCAGATGAATTCAGCAAATAACTCCAGCTGATTCAGCGTGTAAAATCTTTGGGGATTGCTGTGCTATAAGCCAGGGGTTAGCAAGGTTCACCTTGCCTGGGCCAGTTCACTGCCGTGGAGCCCCCTCCGTGGGCCAGATTGTGGGTGTGGGATTTCCGTTGTCTGCACAGACACAATTTCTGGCGCCGCAGAAACAAGTCCCTGCACCGTGCTGGTTTAGCGCAGCGTGCGGGAACTTGCTGAGTGGGCAACTCGGTTTGGGGGCAGCTTGTGGGCCTGTAAAACAACTCCCGTGGGCCGCTTGTGGTTGCCCACCCCTGCTAAGCAGTAGTATAGAAAGACAAATTCTGTTACACATTGTTTCATCACCACAGCAAATTACATACGGAAAAGGTTTGCCTTTCTATGTAATTTGAATGCAGAGGAGCTGTCTGAGTCTGGATCTGGCAACCCTAATAGCATCAACAGCCTAAATAACTGGGATCATGGTAGGAACACAACTGGTCAGTCTGAACTGTGGTCATATCTGAAGTGGGAGCCTCATTCAGCTGAATAGGAGCAAAGATAAAGCAAAAAAATAAAAATAATCCTGCAGTTGAAAGGTGCTTGTGCAGCAATTGCTCATGGAATGCATTGTGTGAAACATGATTCATTTCAATCAGAGCTGATTGCCATCAAAATATTGTTATGGATATTCACGCCTGTCTGCATATACACCTTCTTATTCTGATGGCACACAAAGAATCTAGGCCAAACACTATCTGTACTTATTCCTTTCACGAATGTTTATATTACCATCTTTTTGTGATCTCAATTATAATCCTAAAGAATGCCTTTGCATTCAAAAGTGTTCATCAAAACACAAATGGAAAGCTTAGCTCCTTCTACAGCAAATATTATTGGGACAAAGCCTGTATGACTAGAGATTTATTACTGTGAATTTAAACTACAGCAATGTCCGTGACTCAGAGTAATACGGTATTTACTTTTAATAAAATGTATTTTTACAAATATTTGTTGTCTAAATACTTGCTGTGTTGTGATTATCTTAGGTGATCATTTTGTTGCAAATCATGGATCTTGACATGTGTCATAAAACAAAAAACAGGTTCCAATACTTTATGAAAGCAGTCATTTGTATGCATTTTTATTGCTGCTATTAAAGGACAGGACCTTTAAAAAACAAAGTACACCTCTTTTCATTCTTGCGCTTGCTCCTCTTACACAGCTGTTGACTTGCACTTGTCAAGCATCCTATTTGATTTCTCTACAAATCTGAAAAACTTTTTATTTTCCTTATCTTCAAATAAAGTTATTTAGCAGGCGATGATACCTGCCTGCCCGCCCAATGGTTACTTGATGCCCTCTCAATCGCAACCCCCCTTGTACTCTATAGGAGGGTTCCACACTTCAGAGGAGGTAAAGGATGCTCACAGGAGGGGGCTGTATGGGTGAGGAGGGAAAGCAAGTCCTAATGTGAAAGCCGCATCATTGGGTGTGAGTGTAGCCCAATGTTTAAATAAATCTCAATCAGTACATAACTGTCCATGCAATTTGAGATGTTCACAAAAATGGAAGGCTTGTTGTTGCATGGTGAAAATCACCAAAAATGTGTGTAAAGCTGGCATTAAGACACCTCCTCCCCTCCTATATGAACTCCTCTTTGAGGAATTATAGAGAAAAGTGCTAAGTCACATGTATTTCAAACAATATTTTTATTGAAATATTTTAAAGAAATAGTTCATACCCTTAGGCATCGGGTCTAAAGCAGGTTCAGAATATTGGCATTACCTGAAAATCCAATTCTGCTTCGACTTGAAAGCACAACTGCCGCCACCAAATAAAGACATCTGATTATAGCTTTTATCATAGGACTTTATTACTCTCTTGTTCAACTGATCCCAGAGACATGTTTGCACTTCATCAGATACTTCTATTATTTCTTTAGCTTCTTTTGAGCAGCTTTCTTCTTTACCATCTGTAACCTTTTCATAGCGTTGAGCTGTGATTCTTGAGAAGTAGGACCCTTCAGAGAAGGGGACTGATTGCCAGATTCTGCACTTGCTTTGCTGGTGCTACTCCCACTGCTGCCTGCTGTTCCACCACTTCCGTTTCCACCAGCAGCCTGGCTGATACTTGGAGCTGAACTGCTTGGACTTGGGAGCCCTATTTTGCTTACATTGTCACTGCTAACTGAACGACAAAGACCTGTTTTTCCCAACGTGAGAGGGGGCAGGGGCTTAAATGGAACAGGGGTTGTGCCACTGTTAGGAGTTGCTATTTTTGAGCCTAGCCCTGCTTTGGCTGTCGCCAACCCTGACAAACCCACAGGTTTTTGATTATTTGAGGCAGTAGCTGGCTTGCTGCTAGTACTCTGGGTTGTGGATCCCAACTTGGCTGTTGATGGACCTGCGGAGGACGTTTTTGCTGCAAAAGCTGCCCATCCTGTAAGGCCGCTGGTTGACGAGGAGGAAACATTGGCACTGTTGGAGTTACCAGAAATAGCTGCTGAAGTCTAAAATAAAGATCAATACAAACTCCACATTAGTTAAAGCTGATCCCTGCAGAACACAGACCAGCATGAATAATAATATTTTTCACATTCTTGGTATTAGAAAATAAATCAACAGGAAGTAGTGCAATATATATATATATTTAAAAAATTGTCCAGTAGCACCTTAGAGACCAACTACAGTGGTACCTCAGGTTACATACGCTTCAGGTTACAGACTCTGCTAACCCAGAAATAGTGCTTCAGGTTAAGAACTTTGCTTCAGGATGAGAACAGAAATTGTGCTTTGGTGGCGCGGCGGCAGCAGGAGGCCCCATTAGCTAAAGTGGTGCTTCAGGTTAAGAACAGTTTCAGGTTAAGTACAGCCCTCTGGAACGAATTAAGTACTTAACCCGAGGTACCATTGTAAGTTTGTTCTTGGTATAAGCTTTCGTGTTCATGAACACTTCTTCAGATACACTGAAACAGATGAATCTAGGAAGCAGTGTATTAGTGTATAGTGATAAAAAAAAACCAGAGGGCACAAAGTGGCACGTATATCTTAATTCTCCAGGTTAAGACAAGACCAACATTGTTACCTAAGAATTAAATAAGCACAATGATCCTTCACTCCGATGTAAAAATGACAAAACAATCTGCAGCACCTAAAACTTGGGAATTAAAAAGATAAACAGCAGAATCCATGGTTATTCTTCTATTACCTGAAATTGCTGTTATCAGGACAACAAATGTGAATTCCCAGATACAGACTTCATCTGTTTTGCATGTTTTGAAAAAGGGAATTACTTCCATTTAGCCTTAATATACAGTAAAGTTGGCTGCCTGCAAATTTTTGCCCAGGCTTCTGACAAGTTGTTTAGAAGACAATCACCAGGAAAAACCTACAAAAGAACTCATCTACACTTCAGCTCAACATAGATCACACTTGCACAAACTTTGGGCACAACTGGCTAGGAATTCTGCTGCAGTTTCCCATGGAAATGAATGGATGCTGTATAAGAACATGGCAATGTTGAACTTCTTGATCTTTGTTTCTAAAGATCATTTCTTAAAACCCCCAACACATTGATTCGGAAATGGGTCAATAATTACACGTGTTATTAGAGAACTCTTTGAAAATTAAATCTTTCCCCCCCTGCCTCCAGGTCTGAATTGATTTGTAATGTTGACTATGATACACTACAATATTACATTGGCTTAAAAAGTCCTCTTTTCCATTTGTTCAAAAATCCTACATACTAATTTCAGCTTAAACAGAACAGGGATTCTGTAAGGTTTCAGTTACTGGTGGGCAAGCCCAGCGATGCCCTTAAGCTTTGGAAAAAATGAAGCTGTGCAGCCTTGGAGCTTGTCAGCTTAAGCCTTGGAAAGCTTCCTAATCCAGAAAGCCAATAGCAGAAGCCAAGGCTTTTATTATAGTCTCTGCGAGCTATCCCCCTGGCTTGTTTTCATCACTTCTTCAGCTGATAGTGAGATAAGACTAGTTTTAGTTTTAATTATTATTTCAACTGTTCAAAACTGAATTTTAATTATTTTATTATATATCAGTCTGATGTGGAAAAGTGATTTATAAATTCCAGTATAAATCAATTAGGCCCTTCCAACCTTTCTGCATTCCCCACAAGTGGGATGAAAAGAACAGCCAAAATTATTCTTACATCTTATCTAAGCCTCGGAAGAAATGCAGATTACCCCTTCAGTCTACCAAATCAAACACAAAATGATTCTTATAAATTAGAAAAGATGAATTCAGTATTTTATTGAGGGCTGCTATCCAAATGGAAGACATGTTTTATCACCCATTCAGAATTATGGACAAACTAGTAGTGTAAAATAAAAGCCTTCGGTTTTGGATTCTAATGAGGTATGTGTGATATTAGGGAGGGGGAGGGAGACCTGTGCTAAACACAATAAAATAACTTATTTTTTCCACAAAACATATTATGTACTGTACCTTGACTTCTGTCCTCTTAAACGCTAGGAAAGTTGACGTTGTCTCCATCTTTAGCTTAATTTCTGGTTTCTTTATCAGCGGGTCTTTCACAGCTGGAGCTACTGAAACTACAGCAGGGGCTGGCTTCTGAGAAGGCTTCTGTGTTTTCTGAGCCTGTATAAATTACACATGTTATCATTCTTTATATGGAAAGAATTAAAAACAAAATCAAATGCCTTAGCAATGTCAATGCAAATATTCATCACTGGACATGAGAAAGCATGAGGGACAGTTGAAAGAAAGATGAGTGTGGAATTTTAAGCTGCATGGAAATAAAAGGTTTGAGAATGGGCACATAAATCAAGAACCCAAATTTGGGAAAAGAGCAGCAAGAATGGCAAGGAAAATGGAAAAAGTACAAGTGGGTAAGGTGGAAGCATTTAGTCAAAGGAAACAGAACTGGAAAACTAGTATGGGGTGGATTCTAATAATAGGTGTGGTTTTGCTCTTTTGGCATCAATCACAAAAGTCAAACAAGTCATAAAAAAGACAGGGTTATATGAATTTATTCCTAACTGCAGAATAGCAAATGCAATGAGCAGTGCAATACCCATTCAAATGTCAACACCCCATCCCAACATATTAAAGGATGAGGTCCTTCAAATAGTACATTTGTTGGCTGTTGCAATCTAGGAGGAAATAAGTCAACATTTACATTTTTTAACATTACAAAGTTTGCTTGTTTTTTAAACAGACTAGGTCATATTGCTGTTTTATCAGTCAATGGCCCAGTTCAGATTATGGTTTCGTGGATATTAGCATCTAAGCTAAGTATTATATGATTTCAAAAGTAAGATACAGGAGTTTACCTGTAATTTGAGTGATTCTTTCATGGTTGTTTGTTTTTTAAATTGAAGTTACGAGAAGCACATTTTTTTCTAACACTGAAATGTTCCTTCTATTAACCAACTTTTAAAATGGCAGGAATTGTATATTCTTCCCATATCTTCAATTAACATGCAAAAAGGCATGTCCCCAGAGAGAAGCAATGAAACAGAAGCCTTTCATCTTCTATGAAAGATAAAGATTCTACAGGAGCTAAAGATGGTTAATGTAGCCCAATATTTGTTACTTTCTCTTACTTAAAAGATAATTTGCAGAGAGCAATCCATTCAGGACATAAGTGCACAGAGTAGGGGGTTATTGATTCATTTAGCTGATTCCTTCTTCCCGTGCTCCAATGACCTTGCCTGACTTTTACATTTTTTGTAATCCAAACACCTACCTTTGGCATGGGAAATATTAAGATATAAAAATCAATACAGCAGCAGCTAAAAATATACCAGCAGACTTCAAAAAGCATATATAACTATTTATTAAGGCATTTCTTACTTGACGATAAATCAATATAGGGGGAAAATGTATTCCATCAACCCTCCTCCCTCCTTTTTATATTTAGTCAAGAAATTCCTTACTTAAAGAACCCAATTAGTGGCTCACTGCATGCTATCAATTATTCTAAGGGGGGGGGACTTCTTACCATTTTTTTCATTTGTCTGGTACATCGAGCACAATACCACACTAGGCGAGGATCATTCACTTCTTTGTCTGTCACTTGAGGTTTATGGCAATCTTGATGGTAGAGATTATGACATTCCTGGCACTCTACTAATGGATTTCCTGAAGTAACCGTCATTTGTCTGCAAAGCACAAAATGTATGGCCCAAGAGTCATAGAATTGTATAGTTGGAAGGGATCCTGAGGTTCATCTAGTCCATGGGTAGCCAAACTAAGGCCCGGGGGCCGGATCCAGCCCAATCGCCTTCTCAATCCGGCCTGTGGACGGTCCAGGAGTCGGCGTGTTTTTACATGAGTAGAATGTGTCCTTTTATTTAAAATCCATCTCTGGGTTATTTGTGGGGCCTGCCTGGTGTTTTTACATGAGTAGAATGTGTCCTTTTATTTAAGATGCATCTCTGGGTTATTTGTGGGGCATAGGAATTCGTTCATTTTTTCCCTTCAAAATATAGTCCGGCCCCCCACAAGGTCTGAGGGACAGTGGACCGGCCCCCTGCTGAAAAAGTTTGCCGACACCTGATCTAGTCCAACCCACTGCGATGCAGGAATCTCAACTAAATCATACATGACAGATGGCCATTCAAACCTCCAAGGAAGCAGAGTCCACCACCTCTCCGGGGACGGGGGGGGGGGGGGAGTCCGTTCCACTGTCAAACAGCTAACATTTCCTCTCAAAACAGAGTCTGGGTGTTTCCAAAGCTGCCTCCAAAGGGCTATTCTTAATACTTCTCAGCAGAACAACATCCATGTGCATCACAATGAAGCCTACGTTCAGAAGATGGTCCCAGCTCTGAGGAACCTAAACTATCTAAAAGTGGGTATGAGGGAAAGAAAAAGAAGTGAAAAGGAAACTAAGGATTATAGGATATTTCCTCAGAGAATAGGATATGCCCTGGCAAGCCTGTTTCTGTACAAAAAGAGGAAACTTGCCCATGCCAGCCTGCTCCCTACATCAAAACATTTTGCTTGCTCTGTGTGCCTAGATACATTAATAATGAATTGCTGCCCACAAAGCCACTGGGAAGAAAATGATTCTCTTTACTATTCACCTCCCCCAAAAAAACAAGTTTAAAAAGCTGTATAGTATGAAAAGCACGAGATATACTTGGTTTATTACCAATGGGTACCTCTCTCATTTAAGATGGTTTCATACAAATTGCGCATAAAATACTAGGAAAGATTGAGTCTTCCATAAAAGTCCTCAGGATGTCTGCAAATTTCATCCAATTCTGCCAAAAAATAAGGAAGTTACAAAGGGTTCCTTAAAAAAAAAATTTTTTTTAAGATACCCTTCACAAAAATCTCCAGATCTATGTGGCAGATTTATCCACTCTAGATGTGCTATTATGCTACCAAATCATTTATATAAAAAGTATAGCTATTTTGATTTCCTCATAATAAAAAAAAGGGGGGGGAGAGAAATATTTTCTTTCCCCGAAGCAGTTTGGCCTTGAGCCCAAAGTCATATCAAACAGTCATTGAAGTATCTGGACCAGGGTCAGCTGTTTCCAAAGCGGCAAAGTAGGGTCAAAACTGAACTACTACTATCATGACTAATTCTTATTTTATTACTCTTCAGTGCTGACTGCTACTATCTGAGTTATGTAAATGGGAAGAAAACTGTCCAAACTGTCACCACAAGTTATACAGTTTGAAGACTGGATCCAGTCCATTTAGATAATGGAAGACATCAGAGCAAGGAGAGCCCAGTTACAACAAAAAACTGATTTAGTTGTGGAAGAAGAGCCAAATCTTAGAATGATGACAGATTAAAAAAGGAGACCTCCAAGAAGAAACAGTGAGGGACAACGATATGAGCAAGACTGTGCAACAGACTCCATCTTGCACAACAGTACTTCCCCTTCCTCTTCTTCCCCTTGTTGCCTCCTGCATGCCCCCAAACCTGCTCCTGGGTCCCCCCCCCAACCCACTGGAGCAGATTTTGGGGACCTACAGAGACCTACAATGTGACAAAGAGGAAAAGAAGTCCCTGTCTGTCAGTGAAAGTCTGCCCGCTGCTAGATGTCACCCAGGAAGTTCACACAGGATGTAAAGGGGGAAAGAAGGCATACAGACTTGAAAGGCATTATCCTAATTTATTGTTATGCAAAATGGGATAATTCTAGCAGCAGCTTTGATCAGAGTAGTCAAGGTGCTATGTTTTTAACAGTTAAAACATTACTACTATGTCAGGGGAGGGGGTTCTTCTATTGGAAAAATATATAAATGACAATTTGGAGACTATACGTTAAGGGAAATATGGCTTGGAGTCAGCCAAACACAATTTCCCAAACCGTTACTACTTTTAGATGACAAATCAGGTTACTTCTAAGCTGCTCTGGCACATATCCCCATGGTACAGGTACATAGGTAACCATGGAAACTCTATTTGCAGGTGGATGTGGTAAGAGAAATACGCTATTCCTTTATTTAACAGGAAAATGAAGACAGAAGATAATATTCAGATGGCTTCAGAAACAGTTTTTTTAAAAGGTGGGCTAATTTGAAAACAAATCAGAAAAATCTTGTGCCAATTCAGGAGTATGTGCAGTGTGATTCTAAGCAGGCTGTGCTTACTTCCTTGGAAATGTGCTAAGGATTTACAGCCTTGACTGCTAAATAGAGCAGCTACAGTTTCTTTAAAAAATAAAAAAAATAAACTGGATCACAAAACTTTAAGATCTTCCAACTATATGGCACATACCTTCATATTTTAAATCTATAAAATAGTAACTGTGGTGAGATTTTTTAAATTCCACGTCAAATGAAACATAAAAACTTTGTGTGACAAAAACTGTCAAAACCAAATTTCATTTTAAGCTGGTTTGAAATGGAAACAGTTGAAAGAGTTTGATGCCTTAAATAAAACACAGTATCATTAATATATAGGGTATGATATAGAAGAGTTCTTGAAAAGGTATACAGGTTTCTCCCTAATAAATCCTCTATTTTGACAGGATTGAAGTGTCACTTGCAAATCACACAGAACATTTTGCTTTTGAATATTCAGTTACACTTGGAAACCAGAGAGTGGCTTAACAATATTTGTTAAGCAGAACAGCTATTTAAGGTCTCCCTACAGACTACCATGGTTTTTATATTTATACTTATTCTACTACTGACAGTTTCATGTCTCTGGTTAACCTATATGCATACATAAAGTTAAATTCAACAATTGTCTAAGCCCAGGCTGCCACCCCACCCCCTTCAGTCAAATTTACTCAAGAGAAGCAACCTAGACTTCAATGAGATTACTTAGAGTGAACTTCTGAAGCGAGCAATTTGAAGACTGAACACAGCCCTATTCCTTTGCTTGGTGAACTCAAAAGTCTTTAATATCTGAAAGATACCTGAGAACTGAGATTTTAAGATTTTCAAGTTGCATAGATATGCAGTGCATTACACAAAGGCATCTTCTGCAAACCCAAAACGACTATGCTATTAGTACCTGCAGTAGGGGACAGATTTTGACCCAAATATTTCTTTTTTTTTTCCATTAACTTAATAAATCTGCAATATATTGCTGTGCAATGTGAACTTGTTTCTCATACTGCATTAAAACAGCAGCATGAACATTCAGTTAGAACTGAATACCCATATGCTTAAAAACAAAACCTATGCACACCCACAAAATACCCTCACCAACCACAAACACAACAACAACAAAGTGAATTAAGGCTACATTCTTATACCTGCTTACCTGGGAGTAAATCCTTTTAAACTCAGTAATATTTACCTACAAGTGAGCATCCGCTGTTTTACTGGAAGAACTTCTTTCATGGGTCCATGAGAGGAACATTCTACCGCCAGAACAGATCGGCTTCCGAAAGTCAGCATCAACCATGGACCATTGTCTAACTCTCTATCACCTTGCCAGTAAATACACTGCACCAAGGCAAGGCCACCTGTTTGCCGCTTTCATAGACCTCGAGGCCGCCTTCGATTCCATTCCTAGGCAGAGACTATGGTCCAAACTTGCCCATCTGGGAATTGATCCGCACCTCCTCTCCCTAATTATTTCCCTCTATTCAAACACTACAGCTCGCATCCGAATTGGTCCCAACGGCTCCCTTACCACTCCATTCCCAACGGCCAGGGGCGTCTGACAAGGTTGTCTCTTGGCCCCTTTACTGTTTAATCTTTATCTTCATGATGCTCTTTCCCCTTTGAAGCTAGCAACTAAGTATCCTCCTCATTTAGCAGGCCACCCCGTTGCCTCCCTTTTCTATGCAGATGATGCCGTCATCTTATCCAGAACAGCTGCGGATCTAGCAAATGCAGTTAATGCATTTATCGCCTACTGTAAGGCGGAAGCTCTTAATATTAATTATAAAAAATCAAAAGTCCTCCACTTCACTCGTTCCCGCAAACTTAAGCTGGAGCCGCTTAAGATCACAGGTGGCTACTTAGAAAAGGTAAAAGCCTTTAAATATCTAGGCTTAATATTTACTTATAATCTCTCCTGGACCACCCATCTACAATCTGCCTCTCTTGCTGCAACCACGACCTCTAATGCCATTGTCCGATTCTATCACCAGAAGGGCGGCAAACACCTTCCAGCAGCAATTCAAATATTTAATGCCAAAGTTGTCCCTAAATTATTATATGGCTGTGAAGTATGGACTACAGCAATATCAGGTAACTTGGATCGCCCACTTCACATGTTTCTGAGATCTCTTTCCGGCGTCCCGAGGTGTGTCTCAGGTGCAGCCCTAAGACTTGAGTTCGCCCAGCCCTCAATTGAAAAACGAGCATGGAGTCGAGCCATTTCCTATAGTTCCCACCTATTAGCATCGGATGCTCGAATTAGAGGTGGTTTCTCCAACCTGATCCTAAGAGATATTCATAATTCTCCTTGGAAAACCACAATTAATCTCAAATTCTGCTCTCTTCTGAATTTGAACCGCAAAACTGTTTTTAACTTAGAGTGTTTTAACCCGGTGGCCCTACCCCTAATCAAAAAGAAGCTACAGCAACTTGACTTTTCTAACACAGCCTCTCATGCAAGAGGGCCGTGTTCAGGTTTAGCCCTAGCTATTCCACCCCCTGAAGGGATCCCTCTATACTGCTTCACAATTCCTTCAGAGGCTAAGCGAAGGGCCTTTACCTGTGCCCGTCTCAACTGTTTTCCTACAGCAGTTCTGTCGGGTTGTTATTCCAGAGTTCCCATAGCAAATAGAACATGCACCTGCAATGACACGGCTCTGGAGACTATGGAACATATAATGCTCTTCTGTACCAACTGGGCAGATGAAAGATCTCGGTTTCTAACTCCTGTCGTGAACAAGCTTCATCTCCCAATCCAGCCTTGGATAGTGCCCCTCCTTCTGCAGGATTCTGATAGCTGGATTACCGAGATGACAGCTAACTTCCTGCTTAGTGTGATGAAGAGGAAAGCGGCACCAACTTCTTTTTTAATACCACAGCTGTAGTTGATATGCCGCACAATCGAACCTGTTTTGTTTGCGCTGTCACTCGATGTTCTAAATCCTCTGTTATTTTTGTTATCCCTATTTCTTTCAAAGTACTCGTCCAGGACGACATCTACATTTACCTCCCCACCCCCATTTTATGTTGTTATTTCTATGTATATTATGCTATGGCCACACGGCTAATGCAATAAAATCGATTGTTTACAAGTGAGCATGCACAAGCTTGGGCTGCTAGTCTGAAAACTACAGACATAATTTATTGTTTAAATTTTAGGTCTCATGAACCATAGGAAAATCCTATTAGAAATTACCGCTTGGCTTATAAAGAAAAGTGACTATTTAGAATTTACAACAAAATGGTCAATTACACCCTATAAATCTGATGCAATTGTCAAATTTTCCCATACTCACCGGCAAACAACACAAGCCAAACCCATCTCCATGGCAAAATCATCAGCACTAGTTTCTTCAAAACTTGAAAGGTCGGCCATGGCCAAATCCTTGCTAGTCTGTACTGTGATTGGAGATGAACGAGCCTCTGGCTTTTCTAGTCTCGGTTTCTTTGGCATGTCAACTCCTTCACTGCTTTCCAGCTTTATCTGCTGAATGATATACACACACAATGATGGTGAAAACATGAAAGCTTCGAGCAAGTAAATAGGAAATCAGTTTATAATTGAAAGAAAGCATGTTCATTGCATAACACAAAACTTACAGAATGCATTACATTCATTAACTTAACTCCCCCCCCATACCTCCAAATTATGTAGAATGTGAAGTGCTCTGAAAATTACAGAAGTCCAGTAATACTGATAAACGTATTTATTGCCACTATGAAAGGAACCAAAGTGTATTGGCACATTGAAATCAAAGTAGTTTGCTGCTGTTGCTTAAAGCATTTGGAAAAAGTGCCTCAGGCTTTTTCTTCCAGCAGATTCATAGTTTAGTATTACTCTGATCTTACTCCTTTACCAAGAATATGAAGCAGAATGGATCGTCTGAAGATCAGGTGTATTATTCATAACTTAATCTTCTGGATTAAATGCCTTACCAAGTTTGTAGATCCCTTAAAATGAAATGAATTCTTACTTATGAATACTAAAGTGATTTTCCTGATTTATTAAGAGCACTTCATTCCTACAAGGACCCTCTATACCTGTTTGTCACCCTGATATGCATGGCACACCAGTATTCTAACCTCATATTATAAATGGGGCAAGTTTGTTGTGGCTGAGAGGTAGTGGTTAATCTAAGGCTACCCAAGCAACTTCATGGCTGAACTAAGATGCTCCCAGGCCCATCATTCTTGCTCTTAATTTCCATGCTAGCACCAGCTAGATTTAATTACAGCCTTGCATTAAATAGAAGCCCTGCTGTCATGCAGTCAAAAACAGTGGTGGGTAAAGTGAGATTGCAAGCGAGGCAAAATAAACAAAGCCCAAGCAAAATTTACATGCTTGCTTGTCAGCCTGCAGCACTGGAAAGCTGCTAAGGAATTTGTAGACAAGGAAAAGGGCACCCTTTGAAAACTAAACAATCTGCATAGAAGAGAAAGCACACAGTTCCTACTCTTGAAAGAAGTGAGCAATTAACTATGGAGAGGACACAGCTAGCAAAGCAGAACACATTCATACACAAGAATTAATACCACCCCAAAGCAAGAAAAAATAAAGAGTCAGTTTTTGCAAATACAAATATGTAACCCTTAAAATTCCTATCTAAATAATGCTTTACATGTAGCAGTAGAACTTACTTTATCAGCAGACCTCTTCTCCGCTTCTTTTTTCACCTTTTCGGCCACAATGGGCTTGCCATTATTGCTACCTGAAGGATGGTTTGAGGAAGCCTTAGGCTCTTGCTTAACAGAAACTGGTTTTGTAATAGATACTTTGGGCTGATCTACCTCCTGTATAAAGCATAACAATAATGTTGTATTAATGGTAATATTAGATATAGTTGCTATGCTGAGATCAAAACAATTTTGTTTTCACTTTGAGAGGTGACAAATGTTACCCCAACCCCAAATACCATTTCCCCCTGCCAGCACAGCCAGTTGTCAAGGAGGATGGGAACTGCCATACATAATATCTAGGGGGCGCAATGTTGGCTACTCCTGCCCTAAAGTGCCAAACAAAGGGGATGAAATAGAGTTTCTTTAATACAGATAGTATAGGCATTTTTAAAGCAGCAGGGGTTTTCCGGTTCAGTCATTTACATGCCAATCCTACACAAAATTATTTAAGTAGAAGATGGCAGCAGCCTGTGTATGCTAAGGATCTGGGCCATTTTGACAGTAATGTCAGCACTTCTACTATGCAAGCCAGAACTTCTCTCTCCTCTGCTATCAGGTTTTATTTTTACATCCCAAGTCAACAATGAAATCAGCTACCAGGTCAATCTATCACTCGTGGTACTACAAAGGCTAAGCAGAACTTACCCACTGGCCAACCCTCTACTAGTGAAGGAACAATGCTGATGGCTGCAGCAACACATCAGAACCATTAAAATGGCTTTCTGGAGCCCAGATGAAAGAAATCTGGTAGGTCTGTTATAACAGCAGTTCTTGTTCCGTTCCTGTGCTTTAAAGAACCTGAAACATGACTCACAGCACCACCACCACTCCTTACTTAGCAGCCTTCTTCAGACACATTCTGCTCACGGGCTACAAATTTCATTGATTTCTAATATTCAGAATAAGTCCCAAGCAGTCTTAACAAGAAATAAGCCCGTTGAACCCAGTGGGGCTCACCTCTCATATACATGTACTGGATCAGAATGCAAATGTAAGGACAAATGAAAGTAGATACTGATTATTTTTGAAGTTCTTTTCAATTCTTACTGGCTTCCTCGAGTAATAGGAAAGAGCCTCCCATTTCAGAAGTTATATATAGCACAAATATATCTAACACATTTCATTCATTCACTCCAGTACCTTCTGCGATGGGCGATAGTCAATCCCCCTAGACAAAGATTCGTCCAGTAGTGCTTTTAGCTTTTCAGCTGAATCCTTGCTCTTTGAATGCAGAAAGCCCAGAGCTTTCAGGAATATGGGGTCTAGCTCCAAGTTCAGAGTAGCAGCCATGGCAGTATCTTTAAATGAAAATAAATAATTAAAGAGCAGAACTTTAAACAAATATATGCCCCCCTCCAAAAGTACAAGTTTCTTAAGAGGAAATCTGTCACCTTATTCTTAGCAAAAATAAAACAGTTTCTGGAAATAATACTGTGCATTTAGAATATAGGTTGCAAGACTTATGAATCTGGCACAGTCTCGGTAACTAACTCAAGTTACTCAAGAAAGTTACAGTCTGTATTTATTTTATTTAAAACAATGCATTTACTGCTTGATTGTAAATAAAACCTCTAACCAATTTTCAGAAAATAAAACAAGATTACAGTGAAGGCGCCTGTCTGGTGTTTATAAGTGAGCAGTTTCAAAGTGTAGGTGCCACCGCACTAAGTGCACAGCTAGGATTATTTAGCATCTCTAACAGTGCAGGTTCCATAGACTAAAGTCATATCTGGGCCAAGGTTATTTCTCAAGCCCCACACTGCTCTGGTCTCAAGCTATCCTACCGTATTTTTCTGTGTACAACACGTCCCCGTGTATAAGATGACACCTATTTTGGGGGACTCCAAATAAAGAAAATGGGGGGAGATTGCCCAGAGTTGTTGAGCTATTTTTTTGCGGGGGGGGGGGGTTGCACCCCGCCTGACTGACACTGCCAATCGCACGCATTGCCAAAGCCACCAATCATCTGCCCGTTCAATGCCAGCAGCCACCAATCACTCGCCCAATCGCCAGCCACTGACAATCTCCTGCTCGCAGCTGCAACCAATTGCCCATCCCCCCCGCACTATCTGTGTATAAGACAACCCCCAATTTTTAACGTTAGTTTATAATTTTAAAAAGTGTATTATACACGGAAAACTACGGTATATACCAACGTTTAACACCCTGACCTTGGTCCTGGAACTCCAAGTAATGCCAAAAGTTGCAATAATGACATCCTCTTGGTCGGCTTCGAAAGTTTTTAGATAAATTCATGGAAGATAAGGCTACCTCCAGAATGAGAGGCATTAGACATAGGCAAACTTGGCCTTCCAGATGTTTTGGGACTTCAACTCCCATCATCCCTGACCACTGGTCCTTTTAGCTATGGATGATGGGAGTTGTAGTCCCAAAAATCTGGAAGGCTGAGTTTGCCTATACATGAATTATGCCTCTGAATGCCAGTTCCCAGAGAGCACACAGGGAGAGAGAGCGCTGTTGCACCCAGGTGCAGCTTGCGGGCTTCCCAATGGCATTGGGCTGATCACTGTAAGAACACGATGCTGGACTAGATGGGCCTTTGGTTTGATCCAACAAGACTCTTTCTGGCGTTGTGTTCTTATGCATTTGCAACCCATCAACATAAGGCGCATGTGTGTGCCTACCTATCAAGGTGGCTGGGAGAAAACAGCCAGATGGGCAGGGGTATAAATAATAAAATTACGATGATAATTACACGTTTAACTTGTACAAAGCTCTTCACACTATGCATTGATTCATGTTGTGTGTGTTTTTAAAGTAATTTTTATTAGGTTTTGCCAGTGCTTTTTTTCTGGAGGGACACGGGTACACATGCCCCTAAACATTTTATGAATCTTTGTACTTTAGTCCATTTACTGTATTCATCTTTCCTGATTACAATTCTAAAATGGTGATTTTCTTGAGTCAAAAAGAGAACCCCCTAACCTTTTTTTTTAAAAAAGAAAAAAAAGAAAAAGAAAAAAAGCACTGGGTTTTGCAATGTTACAATACAAGCCTATCTTAATAGCACAAACGGACAAAAAACATAAATAACCAAACCAAAACTGGGGTGGAAAGCAGGGGCTGATGATTGAAATACTGTAATAGGCAGGAGGGGGAAGTGTATTTGCTTCGTTGTTGTTATGTATTGTGTTTTACTGCTGCAAAGCGCCCTGTGCTCTTCGGATAAAGGGCGGTATATAAATTTAACCTTAACATTTTTTCCAACACACGATATAAAGAGCTGTAATGTCGCCTGAAAACGAAACACGGCGGACCCAAATTACGGGCAAGGAACGCCTCGATTCATTCTCTATACGAGCATCAACATCCGGGTTACAAACCACCGCTTGTTTCGTTTCCCAAAATTTTATACACCGCTTGATTGTGAGGGGGGCGGGGAGGGGGAAGCCACAACACCTGAAAGCGGTTTAGCGGCCATAACATTAACGGGAGAGACGGGGATTTAATAAACTGTCAGATTAGGGGAGCGAGGTGTTTGAATGCGGCGGGGAAGAAGCGCTTTAACGGGAGAGGCGGGACTAGGTCCCTCTGCCGCTCCTCAGACAGATCAAGGCGCTTCCCGCCCGCGCCCCTGCTCTTTTTACCTCAGCGGCGTCTCCGCCCGGGAAACCCCGTAGACAAAACTCGCCCCTTCTTCCCCCGCCGAGCGCTCGTAGGGCCCGGGAGAACCACGCAGACGACGCCGACGCCCCCGTCGGGCCGGCGCAACCTCCTCCTCTTCCCCGACCTCCACCTCGCGAAGCTCCCGGCTTTTCTCCCCGGAGGTGCCGCCGGCCCTGCCGCGCTTGCTCCTTCGCGGAGGCAGGCACCGGAAGCGGCGGGCGGCAGCCATGACGGAAGGCAGGAAAAGGCGGAGCTTGCGACTTCAAGCTTGGAGGCGGCTGCCTGCTAATAAGGGAGCAGCTCCTGAGGGTAAGTGCCTGGCGGAGGGTCGCCGGGGGAGCAGGAGAGGGGCGACGGAGGAGGAGGAGGACCGAAGAGGGAGCTGGGCGCCACCCCTTGGCTGAAATTCATGGGGGGGGGGCGATGGTGCTCTGGGCAATCCAGCCTCCTGAGCGCGTGCAGAGTGCATCACCGTTTCACCCTCGGGTCAGACTCAGTCAGGGCCGGTTCTGATTAGCTCAGGCATAGGCAAACTCGGCCCTCCAGATGTTTTGGGACTACAAATCCCATCATCCCTGACCACTGGTCCTGTTAGCTAGGGATGATGGGAGTTGTAGTTCCAAAACATCTGGAGGGCCGAGTTTGCCTATGCCTGGACTAGGTTTTGTTTCAAGTGGGGGGGGGGTAGGTGGAGGGTTGTGATCTAGTCCTCCCTCCCCACCCGATTCCCATAAATCTGTAGCTGCTTAGTGCCAGCAACCCATTGCTGCCTCTACAGTCTCCTCTTGCTGCTGGAGGTGAGGTGGTGATCCATAGGATTTGGGCACAGTGGGCTCCACTTAGTTTCTACCTATACATTTAGGGAGGTGGGTGGTTTCCAGACAGGGTTGAGCTTCAGCGCAGGACCGAGCATAAGATTGCCAGCTTCTTTCTTACAAAACTCCATCTGTTGAATACTGGCTGCTGGTGAGCTTTTTAAGTAGATGATTTCACGGGGCACAGCCAAAATTCAACAGGTGGGGTTTTCCTCCAGCATGTAGAGCTGGGTGGGAGGCTGCATCTGTTGAATGTCTGCACATCAGGCAACTTTTGAAAGATGTGCATGCTTTGGTTTTTAAACACGTGGCAACACTCTGTACAGTGTAACTGATGAAAAATGTAAGGAAGGGCTATAACAGTGATAAAGCAAATGCTTTGTATGCAAAGAGAGTTACGTGGTTTCATCCCTGGCATTTCCAGCTAAGGTTGGAAAACCCTATTTGAAATACTAGAAAGCTGCCAGCAGGCACTGTAGGTGGAGGGTATGAGCTTCCTATACTGTATTCCTAAATTCCTGAATGTTTCTGTTCTGCTATGAGTAAGGATGCGGGTGGCGCTGTGGGTTAAACCACAGAGCCCTAGGGCTTGCTGATCAGAAGGTCGGCAGTTTGAATCCCCATGACGGGGTGAGCTCCCGCTGCTTGGTCCCTGCTCCTGACAACCTAGCACTTCAAAAGCATGTCAAAGTGCAAGTAGATAAATAAGTACTGCTCCAGCGGGAAGGCGTTTCCGTGTGCAGCTCTGGTTCACCAGAAGCGGCTTAGTCATGCTGGCCACATGACCTGGAAGCTGTACGCCGGCTCCCTTGGCCAATAAAGCGAGATGAGCACCACAACCCAAGAGTCTGTCATGACTGGACCTAATGGTCAGTGGTCCCTTTCCCTTTATGAGTAAGGAAGAGACTGAGCTTGCCTCATTTCCACAAGCACAAAAGCATATACCACCACAATGAAGGTTTCTCAAAGGCTTAATAAAAGGTTTGTGGTGCGGGATAGCGCATAGCTCCTGAAATATAGCATGTGTAGCAGTGAGAGGAAGACAGTTACACTGTTCACACATTAATGGTTTACCATGAACATGTGATCTGGGCTACTTTGCCCCGCTGCATTAGTAGTCAGGAGAACATGGTTTATTTTGCTTTAAGTACAGCTAGCCAGCCAACAATAAACCTTGGTTACAGATTGTACAGTATTTTGTTGGAGTGAAACAATTCCACTATCCCAGGTTCAAACATCATGCTAAAACAGAGATTGTTTGTTTACGCTGCATGCTAGTGTGGAGCAACAAAGCAGTGATAAATCTTAAACAGCAACACACAAAGATTATCTGCAAAAAACTACTGAATTCTGGTTATTTGTCGATTAGAATCCCTGCACATTAACAGAGTTTGGAGTGCTTGAAATTTTAAGATCCAATTGTAAGCACATTACAAGGATATAAAAGTAAGGCTTAAGTTGATTCCAACTTCTTGAATAATTCAGCCTCGTGGTACAGGACTGCTTGTTTTCAATTAAGTAGTCTACTGTTTGTTCCCATCTATTGGAAGTAGGGTGGAGACTATGTAGCACTCAGTAAATCCATGACCAGGGTGGAGTTTGAATCCAGTTTGAAATTTGCACCTAGCATGGGGAGTAGGGGGCAGTCTTTTGTGTAGATTGCAGCACACATGCTGTTCATGTGCTAGTCTCTGTTCTCCATACGGACTGACAATAGGCAAACTAGGATGGGCATAGAAGACTTTTAGAAGACATCTGAAGGCAGCCCTCTTTAGGGAAGCTTTTAATGTTTAACAGACTACTGTATTTTAACTACTGTACTCTGTTGAAAGCCGCCCAGAGTGGCTGTGGAAACCCAGCCAGATGTGCAGGGTATAAACAAATTATTATTATTATTATTATTATTATTATTATTATTTAGGAGACATACAAACATACTCATTTGTACTCATGCATTTGTACGGGCATGCACAATCACTCACAACTTAATGCAAGGATTGTGAATGCTTAAATAGTTCTCCCAGTCTCCTAAAGTGAGATTGTCCATATGCAGCTTTTAAGTTAATCACTATTGTTAACTAGATGTAGCGCAGCTGTATGTTATTTTTTCCCTTACCCACTTTCTAATTAAAAGGCTCCCCAAAGGGTCCTATATAAAATAATGCAATATAGTTAATTTGGAGCTGTTTCCATAAGGACTTCTGCTTTATCAGACAAAGACTAGCCTAGCTTAACATCTTCTTTCTCACAGTGATTAACCAGATACCTACAAGAAGCCCATAAGCAGGACAAGAAGACAATGGTGCTCTCTCCCATTGTTCTCCAGCAACTAATATGGAGAGGCATGGTGCCCCTGAACCTCGAAGAAGCATATAGCCATCATGACATGTATCCATTAACAGATTTATGCTTCTTAAATTCATCTAATCCCCTCTGACAATCATCTAAACTATCAGATCTTGTGGCTGTGAATTTTATCAGTTAACTGTTCAATGCATGAGGGCACTCCATGATCCAATTCTCTATGGTTTCCATTTCTCATCCTATCTCACTCCCAGCAGTTAGAGATACTATTTATATTCTATACCTCTTACTTGCATAGTCACAACTTAATTAGAAGGTTGTCTGTGGTAAAGTAGATGAGTTACTGTCCTGCTCAGCAAGTGATTTTCTGTTGTGTTAATAACTGCTCTTGCTGTTTGGAGATGCAGTTGTCATTCTCACTACAAACCGTAGTTTGGTTTTCATCTAGGAGGGGTTATTGTACTACAAATAGTCTAAAAACTGGGTTCTTTCCGACTAAGTTACACTCAGATTAGACCCATTAAAATTAATGGAATTTATTATGCCTATTGAGTTCAGTGGACTTTATTATGCCTATTGAGTTCAGTGGGTCTACTTTGAGTATGACTAATGTTGGATACAACCCTGTAATTATAGAAAGTACCTTCCCGGAAAATTTCCATCTCCTGCTTAGAAGCTCAAGTGTGTATGTCCATGTATGTATACACACATACATATTTGGTTAATTTCCCAGGAAACTACATGAGAATGTGGCGCATGCATTGGATCACCTCTAGAGCAGGCTTTGTATTCTATATGAATTGTCAACTGGGGATAATTTACGCAAATCAGTTTGTAAAAGTATAGTTTGTTGTTTCATTCTATTCAGGGCGTGAAAATACTGAAATTGTTTAGCCATCCATACCTCTTATTTTTGTAGAATGGTTGTTAAAAAAATACCTTTTCTTTGTGATGGGTAGACTGTCTTTCTCATGTTGGTCTGCTTTAGGTAAATAGCATTCTTTTTAAAAATTGTTTGTGGCATTTCTTTTTAATAGTAATAACAGACTTGTTCACTCAGGAAACTGGCAGTGCTAGGTTTTCAAAGCAGAACCAATTGTTTGAGAGACCAGCTAAGCTGGAATAAAAGGCAGGAGGCCTTTGAACATAGCAGGCTGGCTTGTATTGATCACTGCCATCTGCCTTAGATTGAAAAAGACCTTTTACTCTAGATAAATATTTGAGATAATGCCATTGAACTACCTGTTTTATGACAAAAAGGCTTTTGATGGGTTGGGGAATGACAATGAAAGAAAGCCTGCAGGATCAATCTATGATTGATTTATTTAAATATCAACGGAATATATATCGGTGAGACTGAGTTGAGCATGTTATATTGCAGCTGGTATATTCTGTGGAAGACATAGGTGAAAATAATGGTAGCACCTGTATTGAGGTGCACCTGTTTGTGTATAACCAGTGACTTTTTAAATGTAGTATTATTACATTTAAGATTTAGGCCAAAGTGTACTTTTAAATCACGTACTACAGTGTTTGCAGCAAATTTCAGCTCCTTTGCATAGGGTTGTTCATTAAGCTTCCAAAACAAGGCTGAGATGCTCCAGAATGTTTTTGCTTTGATCTAGCAAGACCAGCTCTTGAATAAATTATGTTAATTGCCAATAACACCATTATCGATAATTCTGTGATTGCCATGAGGAAGTTTAAGTCTGGAGCTCAGGTACCAAAGTGGAGGGCCAGAAAGTGGAAGATCTGTACATTTCCTGTACATATGTCCAGCCCTGAACTCTTTGGAGGAAAGGTGACACAGAAATCAAATAAACAAATGGGAATGATGACGTTTAACCCATTGTGAAACTTAACAATTGGACCCGTAGATAAAAGCTTAAGTACTGTATTTACTCAAGTCTAATGTGCCATTGAATCTAATGCACACCTCAATTTTTGCAACGTAGTTTGGCCAAAAATGGTGAGCATTAGATCCGAGTAAATACAGTAATAACAAACAGCAGAAGAAGCTAGAATGAAGAACTATCTGCCTGGTGGTTCTTCTGTATGTTCGCAGAATTTATTATTTTTATCTCCACTGAATGGAACTCTACTCATTGCTTGGAATCCCTCTGTGAATAAGGAACAATGTTGTTGCCTTAGGCACACTCTTAATTGAGAATGTCACCTTGTTGCTCTCCACAGAATGAGTTTAAAAGTGGAGTAGAAAGCTGTGTCCCTCTTCTGCAAACTCTAGTGCACTGCTAATGTGAAAGAAAAGGATAAATGGTGCATTTGCTCACAAGTACCAACTAGAAAGCGGAGGCTGCAGACATGCACGTGAGACAATCACGTCCCTAGGGTTTGCTGAGAGGGGTCCGTAATTGCTCAGTTCATGCAGTATTAAACAGGAGAGAGGAAGAACTAGCAGTTAAAAGATCTTCCTGTTCTGCAAAACATGGCTGTATACTTCATTTCAGTAATGCGTTGAATAACTCCAGATAAAATCATTGGGCTGCTCACACCCTTTATGCACCAGCTTCTTCATAACGTTTATCAGTACTGTCACTTCCTAAATATGTTTACTCAGAAGTAAAAATCTTTTCTATATTTCTTTTTCTATATTTCTTTAACCAATAACATATATTTCAATGACATACAAAAGTTAAGAAGCAATACAATTGAATTAAAAATAAACATACGCCACACAAATGATAATATTTTTTTAAATACAAATTTTGGTGATTTCATTCACAATTCCTGGGAATAATAATTCTTGTTACTGATCTTTGAGGGTGGTAAACATTTCCTTTATTTATAAATATTGGTATATTGTCCTTGAAGTCATGATGTTCTAACCTGAAGCTGAAAAGTTACAAAGATTTTCAAGTAGTAGCATATTTCACAGGAGGCATTCAAACATGGTTATCATTTTCTATATATATTTTTTTCTGTCACATAGTTAAAAACTTTTTTCTTTGTTCTCCACCTTAATTTTCAAGTTAATTTTCCAGATTTGACTACACCAACAATTCTTATTAAATCCCTCTAGATACTTTGATTTCTTTTAAAAAATATATTTCTATTTAGCAGTAAGTTTGCTTCAATATGAGTTATTTTCAAGTTAAGAGACTTAGCATTAACTATGCATTTTTACTCAGAAATAGGTGCCATTAGAAATCATATAAATGTAGCCCTGGGCAGCATTCAGTTAGCCTGCTCTGGATGTGTATGACTTCTTCTTTATATGAAATATATTTATAAAAAGATATACAGATATAGTATCCTTATGGAAGAGGCTGTATTTTTACTGACTTGAAAAACTGGGAAAGGCAACAATTTAATTCTATTTCAACTTTACAATGGATTGACTTTCTCTACAGGGATCAGTGTGCAAACAGGGTGGAGATGGAGATTAAATCCTTCATAGGCAACTGCCATTAAAACTTTGTAATTGAACTACAGATGTTGAAAAGGGGAACAGCAGAACGTAAAACACCATCACTTGGAACATTTAGCTCTTTAATTGGTGAGTGTTTTTCTGAAAGATAATTGTTTCCAATATTTGGAGCTTTGGGGTTGATAAAGAAAAATAGGGATAGTTGGCTTTTACTGCCCAACTCCCCAAGGTGTTAAGATTCCTGCTCCGTGATTGCAGTCATGGGATTGTTGTCTATCACATGACGGTGTATGTTTTGACTTCACAGAGTGGGAAGTGACGGAGACAGGATGCTTGTGTTACTGTGTTCCGTGAAGTGGGACTATTGTCCTTGTTCTTTCTCTTTGCTGTCTGATGAGAAAGAGGAAGGAGCTAAGTCAGAATGCTCCAAGTGTATTATATGTAAATAAATGTAGATTAGCCAAATGCTGAGCTATTGAGTTCTGTTATGCAAACTGCAAACATTCTGCGGATCCCTAAGTGTGCTGATGTCTGTTGGCATCAGTCGCTGTGATGTTCTTGCAGAAGAAAGCTTTTGAGGCTCCTGAACGATCGACCAGGAGGGAGAGAACATGCCAGTCGGGCATGTGTCTCTACCAGGGTCCTACACGAGACTAGGATGGCTCCTACACAAGGGACTGAGTCCCCTAAGTCTATGATCGGTCAGAGGTGAATGGATGGAGGCAGGATGCAGTGAAAGCAAGGTAGATCTTTATTTTTCTGTTGCAACAGAGTTCTCTCGCCTCCTATCAAGGAGGCAAGAGAGACCCAGATGCAAGAAGAAACATCTCTTTTAAGGGTTTGTATTTTGGCATGGAGAAGGACAAACAACCAGAAATTACATCACACATAAGGTAGGGTTACTGTGGCTCAGGCAGGCCAAGGTGTGATATTCCTGAGGATTTAGCAAGTTTTACATAGTTCCAGACACAGTTTACACAGAACATGAGCATTTGATAAGACAAACATCCCGCAGTGCAAAGCATCTGGACAAACAATGACAATTAATACAAAGGAAAATCAGTGCACAGATCTGTTGTAGCTGTATTGCCTGATAACACACTTCAGCTCTACTTAAAGATGAAAAAAAAATTATGAATAAATAATCACAGTTCTTGGTATAGTAAAGGTTTTTTTTAATATGGTATTATGTTCTTCAGCTGCAATTGTTTTGAAAGTGTGCCATCTAGCGTCCAAGAGTTGCAGCCTGATTTGTAATAATAATAATAAAAAAGACAGTCAATGGGATTTACTAAATATGTACTAATGTTCAAGTCTAGGATCCTAAGCATATAGTCTCCATAAATCAGATATAATTGGTGCAGAATCATAACTAATTGTGCATATAATTTATTCCCTTAAGTTCTGTGTGCTCAACTATTTTCAAAATAATGTAAAGGGAGCAGAAATTGAGTTTTCAGTGAAGAACTAAGGTAATTTTAATTGAAATCATAGAATTGTAGCGTTGGAAGGC